>NC_070580.1:7539362-8259362 GCF_027409825.1 Scomber japonicus | reverse complement strand
GTCTGAGCAGCAGCATGTGGCCATTCTGACCTTTTGTATGTGACCTCTGCAGCCCTGTGCCTTCAATCACTTGGAGAAGAGCTGATGGAAACCCACTCCCTGGCAAGATTAAAATCAACCACTCCAGTGGGGTTCTGGAAATTCCATATTTTCGCCCGGAGGATGCCGGTGTGTACGAGTGTGTAGCCGAAAACAGCAGAGGACGAAATGTTGCCAGAGGGCAACTTTTATTCCACAGTAAGAACAATGTATTCTTTTGCTTCCTGTCTCATGGAGATGATTGCTAATCTTTTTCTCCTCCTAGAGTGCTTCATTATTTATTTTATCTTCAGTAATTTAGTTTATTTCTCCACAGTGTGAGACAGCCTTATAATGCCAGGATAATCTGGACTTAATTTGGGCTCATTATCTGTGCTGTTTTGTCATCATGACGTTAAAGAGCTCCTCTGGCTTACTGAATGTTTCTTTTAACTAGTGGCCTGAAGTAGAAAATGAGATTACTTACTTGTCAGTTTAGGTCTATCACCTCCATAGAATCAAAAGGAACCAGCTGTCAGACTCCAAGCTTTGAAATGAGTAATTTGTATGTTGTAGGAAAGCAGTGTCTACATCAGTGATTATTACCAACCAACTTCCATAGGCAGCGAGATGAGAGAATCTCCACTGTTCCTGTCTGCTGCGCTGTATGTTTTGATAAGGTCCTATGGATCACTCACTAGTGGATGTTAATATTTTGGGTTTTGCATTACTGATGTAACTGCAGTTTTAATACTATTTTAGAAGAAAAAGTACAAACCTTCTCAGGCATCTAATTTGACATCTGTATTGCTAATCATTGAGCTGTTAAGGTTTTTTGACACAAATCAATAGTAAAGCACAGTTAGGTAAGCTTATTTGTCTGGCACATTACATATTCAAATCCAATTCAAGGTGTTTAACTTAATGCACTCACAGTAAAAGGAGATAAGACATATCAAAAGATAGACTTTGTTCAAAAGGAGATTTAAATATAAAAACGGAGATTAAACTGAAGGTATGTAAAGTTCAAGGTGGAACACATTTGGGTTTAAGGTTGATTTAGAAGCAGTTGAGAATATATGTGTTTAATCTGGAGTTAAAGAGAAAGTCTGGCCAAGTCCTTTATCTTCTAGCAGTTTGTTCCAGTTTTTTTGGGCAAAGTAACGTAATGCTGCTTCTCTGTGTTTAATTTGGACTTTGGCTACCGTTAATCATCATTGGAGAGACTGAGACGGTTAATTTGGTAAAAGCCACTGACAGCCTTAAAGACAAGCAGCAGTAATTTAAACTCTATGTTATGGCACATTGGAAGCCATTGCAGATACCTGAGACTTGGTGGAATGTGTTCGGTTTTCTTTGCCTTTGTTGCATCCTGGCAGCAGCGTTATAAATGGGCTGAAGTTGTCTCAGAGTTCTTTTGGGGACACCTGAGATAAGACTTACAATAGTCTAACCTGCTGGAAATAATAGGGTGGTTTGTCTGGACATGAATCCTCTGATTACTGTTTTTAAGATAACAGGTGGCAGACTTGGTTTGATGTGGCTATTAATGTTTGTCTTTGAAAACCAAAAAGCAAATTCATTTCAGTGTAATAACGGATTCAGAGATAGAGTCTGCAATTATCTGAAGCAGGTTAAGGCACATCCAGTGATGGATTTATTTAATGCACTTGTTGAGTTAGTCTATGGAATTGTAGTGGCTTTGTTAGAGCGGAACATAAATGTGGGTGTCGTCAGCAAAATTGAAATAATTGTATTGTTTTCCATGATTGGGCCTAATGGAATCATGTAAAAAAAACAGTACTGCTAAAACATTGTCTGGCTTGACTGAAACATGTGGCAATACACAATATACCTTGTTATTTATTCATCCTTAGGTGTCATTTGTGCAATGTTGTGACAAAGTGCAATGAAAACACTCTTATTGAATAAATCTTTACATACATAAAGCATGTGACTTCAAATTCCACTGAAGCTTCTTTTTCACAGAAGAACCAAAAAAGGTGGAACACAAAAACATTAGATCAGTGTGAGCCAATTAGGAGACTGTAACACTACTCCAATTTATACATAAAACAAACATAAATGGCATATATTCTCTATCTTGTTGTCCACTGTTTGAAGTTTGACTGGCACGTTCTCTTGCTCCCTCTTCTTCTGCAATGGCCCCCAACTGGAAAATTTGCACCATTAGCTGTTTATCTTGATGACCCAACTCCAGCAAATTGATACTTGTATTCATTAAGAAATTTGCTGAATTTCTGGAAATTATGTTAAAATCTGAGCTACATTTGAAATGAAACCAAGTTATTGTGATTGGGCTTGGATTGTTACCAATCCATAGCACATCCATTGATAATGTCTCACTCTTACCTCTCTTACCAGTGTATTATTTTCTGTAAGTGATATTTTCTTTTGTTTTTTGGGTTATTGATCCCTATTGCTTTAATAAGGTCTATAGGCCAGGCCATATTGTAATTCAATGAGTAGCTATGTTTTTCTTCAGTGGTGTTGAACTTCAGCCTGAATTAATGGAATGACTAAAATTTTGGGAACTTGTAACATCATTACAGTACTTGCAACAATGTTTGTTATCATTTTCTTCTCTGAACTTTGTGATCTCAAATCTCAAAGCTGTGTCCACTGTGAACTGCGCTTGCTACAGCACAATGCGCCTGCAGGTCAGTCCCAGGCACTGACTGTGTAATGAGCTGCTGCCTTAGTAAATCAGGAGCTAATTACACGCAGATTGCAGGCGCAAATTGAATGAAGCAAGCAGTGCAAATTTGTACTGCCCTTTCATGTATGAAAATCTGACCTGAAGACAGCAAAACCACTGTAGCGGTCAAAACAAGAGAAATTCCATATAAATTCATTAAGTTGAGTGCGAAAGAACGTTAGTGTTCCAAGTTGAGAAGTAATAATCAGTTACTGGGAATTCTTGAGCTAAATGATGTCCCATTTTTATTTCAGACTTTTCTATCATAATAGATTTTTGGAAAATACTTGTTTCTACTAAAACAGCCATGCAACTGACATTTTTGTAAATACTCATATTCATTGGTCTTTTTTTCACAGATGTTGAACATCTGCACTGGCTCCAGACACTGAAAGATGCTCATATGGCAATTGGAGCTAATCTGCAGTGGGAATGTAAAGCCATTGGCAAACCTAGGCCTACATACAAATGGTTGAAGAATGGTCAGCTACTACTGGCAGAGGTAAGACTCCCCCGGTAACACTAAGAAGATTTTAACAAGACACTCATTGTGATGTTTGAACAGAATAATGCAAGGTTCAGTCAAAGAATACACTGCAAGGGTATTCTTTTAGAAGGAGTGTTCATCTCACTTGGGTATAGATGCTTGAAGGCAGACTGTGAAACTATAAAAAGGACATTTCAGAAAGTTGTAAATACACATTTGACAAAAAATGTATATCAGTCACTACAAGATGTTATCAAATATTTTTCAACTGGCCTGATTTTCAGGGGAGGATCCATGTGGACACTGGTAAACTGACAATATCCCGGATTAGTCTGTCGGACTCTGGGATGTATCAGTGTGTGGCAGAGAATGAACATGGAGCCGTCTATGCCAGTGCTGAGCTCAAGGTTGTAGGTAAGCAGTGTGTTTGCCTGTATCATTTACAATGAATTGGACCAGAGGCAAGGTTCATATATGTATATTATGTTGTCAGAGGAATATAAAAGTGCGTCATATCTGAAAGTAAATAAATAAATAAAAATAGGCTGAACTAGCTCCAAACTCAGTCATGGCCCTGCTCTTTCATTTCCATAATTATTTCATACAATAAGCCAGCCTGGTGGTGAAATATAATTTCCATAATTGCTGGTGATGCACTTGACATTTTGGCTGATGAACAGTTGTTGTCCAAGCACAAAGCGAGACAAATGGGCTTAACATGGGTCTGTTCCTCAGCCTCTCCACCTGACTTCACCTGGCGCCCCGTGAAGAAGTCCACAGTCATCCAGAGGGGGGGTGAGGTGGTCTTAGAGTGTCGCCCCCACGCTTCCCCGAAGGCCACAACCTCCTGGTGGAGAGGGGGTGAACTCCTGAAGGACAGCAAGAGGTAGGGTTTTGTATGCACTGCTGCTCATGCCACTGACGACATCTGTTAAAGGGTTAGCGCATGTGGTCATGTTCATTTCTAGGTCTCATTGTTATTTATGCCTCGGCTCAAGGGGACTTTAGAAGTCAGTGTGGCATAAAACAAGCTTGTTTGGTCCAAGAAAGGGATTTTTCTTGACAGACACTTTATATGTCATGTAGATGTTCGATTTCTATTTGCACATTGTAGTTTTGTCTCATGCCATTTCATTAGATGCTAGAATCAGGACATCACCCCTACTCTTTTGGTTTTGCAAGGATACACAATAAAGAGAATAATATAATTTAGCTATTTCAAACTTCAAAGAATCCAGTCTCCCACAGTTTCACAGTCAAAATGCTGGATGTAGAACTGAGATCCTGTAGCGATGCTGTCTGTGTGGAAAGCGCACAGAAAAACAATACGGCTACATCCCTCAGTGAAACTCTATCTGAGGCTACATGACAGGCCACACCAAGTCATGATTTAAGGTCCCAGGCAACACTTACAGGCTAAAAGAAACAGTTTGTTTTTGCACTGGGCGTTAGCAGAGACTAATGGACACAATAAGAACCAACAGAGTACACGCTCAGTATAACAGCTGCTTTCATTAAAGAGTTGGGAAGGTTCAGGTTAAATATTCATGTAGGTGTTGGGCTGGTAATTGCTTGAAAGGTCTAAAAGTTTGAAGTAAGCACAATCAAAGTTTCTAGAAAACTTCGGAAGAGTTTACCAGATGTCAACAACCAATAAAAAAAACTTCACATTTGCTGGTTTGTGGGACTTAAAGCAGCTCTGAGTCATTCCGTACAGAACCTCTACTGGTCCCAGTGTTGGCACCGTCACTTTAGCCTAATGACATAAAACTGGAGCTTAAGCTTAAGCCGTTCTTTAATGTGTCAGCACATCAACAGACATGCAATTTAAAAAAAAAAAAGCATGACTTTGGGTAAAACATCATCAGAAAGCCTTGTCAGTCTCAAGCCATATAATTAACTTAATAGCATCAATTTGCTCTGAGAGTCTTACCTCCTTATTCTGTTCAGGCAACAACTCTAGTGACTTACAACCTGCTCCATAAGGAGAAATTAAAGTTAAGAACAATGTAGTGTGATTTCTGAAGTAGGCCGCTAAAATTTGTATCTGTTGACTAATTAGCTGTTATAGAACGGGTGGTTTTAAATGTCTGAAGTCATTTTCCCTCTCCATTACTGAGTTCAATAGCAAGCTTTAGTTTTTTGGTTGTTGGTTTTTTTTAAATTGTAAGTTTGCTGAGTCTAGACATTTTGGCCACTGCATATATACTGTTTCCATTATAAGAACATCATCCAAAGATAATGGGAGTTATCTTCCACATCAAAAGCAGTGTAACATGCAAATAAATGTAATATGGTTTTAGAATGTATATGTTGAGCACCAGCAGTTAGCTTGTATGTTAAGCGACATTTACGAACGGGCTGTAAATGGCAGCACACTGCAGAACCACTGACACTAAATTAGGTCATTAGCCTTAATTGCATGTGTGTGTGTGTGTGTGTGTGTGTGTGTGTGCTTTAGCCAGCAATCAAAGAGCAGAGATCCTCCTCAAGCCTCTTCATTTAAAAAGGGAATGTTGTTTTGTGGTGTGCACAAAATAAAAATAAAAAATGAAACCGTAGCTTTAAATTTTTTTATATTTAGTGAGAGTGCTCTCCTGTATTCTTCTTGTGACATTGAAGGTGAAAACAGACTGCTTGAAAATATGTACACGTATGTTAAGAGAGCAGCCAAACAAGGTTATGTTAAAATGGAATAAGTACACTACAATACATACATACATGTTTTTATTTTTTTTTGTTTTTTTTAGCATTACATGTGAACTACACAGATTGACAATTGGTGGGGATGTTGACTGATTGTTGGAGACCTGTAGCTTTAACCTCAGCTGTTTAGCATTTAATCATAAAGTGCATATTTAAGACCCTTTTACAGGGTTCACATTTTAAAATGAGTCAGCTGGGAAAATTAAAAGGTCAGCTGGAGACTCTTGTTTTCAACTCACAGAGCGTAAGTTATCTTAATTAGCTAACTAGAGATGATGAAATCTGCCTGTGAGAGTTGTAGAAAGCTGCCACCATTATCATTGTAAACTACACATCTGCTATAAGTCAGAGCAAGCATTCTGCCACCCATGAGAAGCTCATGCAGCACCCCAAAGACCCTCCTCGACCAGTGCAGCTACCACAACCAGCCATCAGGAGTCACACATGAAAAACAAAAAAACAGCAACACATGATCCCTCACCAGCTTCCCACCGACAAACACTGTATTGAATACTGAGTACAAAAAATGACATACAAAACTAACAATTTCTCAAATTTTATAATTATTATTTTAAATTAATTATGTAATTAATTCATTAATTCATTCTTTTCTGCTTTGAATATCTAATGATGTTCGTATTTATGTATCTATTTTATTTAACCCTGTGTTGTCTGCATGTTACATACACTGACTCCAAACTAAAACTGTCCAAAACCTCCTTTATTATAGCTGCTCTGAATTTAAAAACATAATCATTATCTTGAGTCAGACAGCATCACGTGACACTGGATTACATATAACTGTTTTTAAACAGGACTTTTCTCTTGTAGGATGGTCACTTCATCCACCCACCCCTTCTTAGACCTCTTGGGCTTAACCCATAAACTTAAAAGTACATTCCCATAAAAAGCTCTTTGTTCTTAGTACCTCATATTGGGGGTTTCTATCCAATTCTAGCAATATTTTAGAGAAGACAGATACCTGATTGTACTTGTCCTGTACAATTTAACTGGAAAGAAATGCGATTTCTTCCAATCTCCTGCCGAAATCTATAGAGGGACATTTCTACTGAATTACTCAAACATTGCTGCATTAGACGGATGGTTAAATTATTGCCTTCAACAGCTGTGTCCAAGGTGTAGAAGATTCCCACCTAGTCCCCTATGAGAATACAGCTCAAGAAAAACCTTAGTGGCCCACTTAAATCTGTAAGATTTGCCACAAAAAAAATGCTATTGTATCATACAATAGCATTTTTTTTAGTTAGCATAACCAAAAATGCACTGACCCCAAATTCAGTATTGAGAGGGACATAAATTGTGCAAGCTGAGACTTGAATACTCAGAAATATGTGAAAATCAAAAGTGTATCTGTCACTTCACATGGCTTCAACTCTTCATTGAAAATGGGTAATACTTAAAAAAATCAGTTTGATGGTTTCAAATAAAAGAAGGTATTCAATTTAAAGCTGGGTCTGAGATAATGGCAGCGTGGTCAACACAAACAAACAAAGACTGGCCCCAAAAATAGGCCAGGGAAAAAACAAAGTACCTGTTATATAATGTGCTTTTCAGTTAAGCATTACTTGTAGTTATGGATGGTACCTACGTAGCCCTCTAGCTAACTGACACAGAGAGAGGAGAGAGATGGAGGAGACGCATTATTGTTTAAATACGTGGATATTTTAATAATGCACGACATGAGCATGGGTAACCAGGGTAACTTGGTGAAGTTGGAGAGCATACATCCATGAGCATGCTGCTGCATGCTACAGTGAAACTGTGCACTGCCAAAACATTAAGAATTATTGTTCCACATGTTAGAGTAAGTGGATTACCAGCAGGGTTAGGAAAGTTAGAAATGTCACAGATTACTAGTTACCTTATTTATAATGTAATAAGTAAGGTAACTATTTCAATGACTCAAACAAAGTAATGTAACTTATTACATTTGATTACTTTTCTAATTTTCTAAGGAATGTTTTCAGCTGTTTAAGACCATGTGTGCTCCAAATAAGCCCACCTCATGATTTATTTACTAAATATGAAAAAAATATAGATTTCATTAAAAACAGCAATATACTGTATGTATTCACTAACATGTACAATGAGGAAAAATCCCAGAAACATGAGCAGATATACTTATCAAAGTGTAATTAGAAATAAAGACCTCTCTCTAATGTGACGTTTTAAAGTACAGCTTTTTGAGTTTCAGATATTCCTAATCTATCAATAATCAAACTCTAGTTACTAAAATGATTACAAAGAAGAGAGAATGTGTCATGGGACTCTGATCAGACTGCTTTTAACACGGTAGCATGTGTTGATTCTATTTTTCACATAACAAACATGCAAATTTAAAGTGTGTATCCCTCTGTTTCTTTCCCCCCCTTCTGTTTCTCACTGGGATCTGGCTCAGATCAATATGTACAGCTGTATTTCCATAGAATTTCCGTAACTCACTAGGCCTGCCTCCACATGTGTGCAGTGGGATTGATTAGTTATCATATTTTCTATGGGTTGGTCATGAGGAAAGGAAGAAAAATTACCCAAGCATTACCTGGGCAGGCAGCGCATTTGGACGAGAATAGAAATTCACAGCATGGAACGGAGTTTGTCTACAAAGCAGATAGTTCTTTACGTTTCTATTTGTTTTGCAGCTCATTGCCCCTCAGGTCATGTTCTCAGTGCGCCTCCATCACTCAGCGTTTGATATTTTTGTCAATAAATCAGCGCAAAGCACCCTGTGTCAGACATGCTCTCTGGGTCTCAGCTCAGCCCGAGTGAATACATATTTATTCTTGGGAGCCAATATGAAATTGTTTGATTTTTAAGCTGGCTGCTCGCTGAATTTCTGTTTGATTTACTGGATCCAAAGGTCACAACAGGAGAGCATTATCTGACTCGTTTATGCATATGTTTACATGCTTTCCAACTTGTCTGTTTAGACACAAGGCGCCAAAATAACTCTTGGTAGAATATGGAGTATAGTATATTTCCTGTTTTTTTTTCTACTGGAGAGTCTTTTAATAAAGGGAAATCTTGAACATAGAAGTAGTGTAAGTCACACTCTGTCAGTGTAGTAGGACGAGGTCAACATTTCTCTGTGTAATTGCTGTTTTCGTCATGTTTCCTTTCGAGTGCTGTCATCACACTCTTGGTTTATTCCTCCCGTGAAACCTTCCTGGCATGTTCTCAAGTGAGCTGCTCTTATATGATATGCACGTCTCTCATGTTATTACTAGTGTGCTGATACTATCTCCACGTGTTGATGAGTGATAAGGCTTCAGGTAAGAGATCATATTCAAAACCACCTCTTTCCCAGTTTGGCTTCTCCTCTCCTGCTTCTTTCTGCTCGTCCCGCGCCGGCCCCGGTGGCCTGTTGTGTATCCAATTAATATGTGCATTTAAGCTTTTGTGCTGTCAATACTATGCTGACCCTACAGCAAATCTGTTCTGCTCCAGCAAAGATAATTGTTATCTTCTGAGGCGTGTAAATAGACTTTTGGAAATAGATTCTGAAGCTTTCAATTCACAATGAAATAAATGAAAAGATAAAAGTTTTAAATGGTCTTAAGAAAAGAAAACGGAAAATAAAGAGAGAGAAAGAGAGAGAGAGAGAGGGGGGGGGGGGGGAGCACGTCTCAGCTAAGGAAGTAGGTCGTTTTGATTCTTATCATCGCTTTTTCATCCAATTAAAAAAGCGGAATAATGTTGAAGCAAATGAGACGTGTGAAATATCATGACAGGCTCTTTCAGTTTGGTTCCTCTTCCTCAGACAGACTATCATGGAGGATGGAACTCTGAGGATCACCAACATCAGCAAATCGGACGGAGGCAGGTACACATGTGTGGCCAGGAACCATTTTGGAACATCTAGCAGCACAGGAACCATAATGGTGAAAGGTACTGTCTTTCTTTTTCCTCCACAGGTTTTCACTACTGCACCTTTTTAAAGGCAAAGGGTTTAAACTTTTGTTAAGGGGGGGAAAAAAATACTAACTCAAGCATGAAATTGATAATGAAATATATAGCCGTTTTATGTTCCTGCCGGTTTGACAGACATATAAGTCATCCATGGTTTTGTCAGCTTTGAGTTATTGTTCATGTAGCGGGAGTGGGGGCAAAACCACCAGCGTCTGTAGCTGTGAGTGAAGAATTCTTTTTGTCACCAACATTTAATTTAAAAAGAGCTGCTGTAGCATTTTTTTTTTCACATTTGGGGTTTTTAAATAATGATGATTATAGAGAGAAAGTACTTTTTTTTCTTCTTTCTAGTTGACACTGTGATTGCAGTGTGTTTAATTATTCATTACTGAGTTATGGGAGGCATTCGCTTCCTAAGTGAAGTTATTTAAGGTCACTTAATTACACTGATAGAGCAGAATCTGTCTCTCTCTTCTGGGTAAATTAAGCATTATTACCTTCTTCATTCAGCTGGTTTTTATAGAGATACTGTGATACATACAGTAACTAATGATTCTCTTTTTATCTCTCTCTCTCTCTCTCTCTGTGTGTGTAGAGCCCACAAAGATCATTGTTCCACCCTTGAGTTTGGACGCCACTGTGGGTCAGAGCCTTGTGTTGCCATGCGAGGTGTCCAGCGATTCCTCTCTAAGCCCCGTCTTCAAATGGTTTTTCAACGGCAAACCAATTGATTTCAACAGGCAGGAGCACTTTGCCATGATTGGAGGGGTATGTATAACGTGGGTGAAGACTTTACCTACAATCGCCAAGCACACGTTTAAGAAAAACAGCACCAAAGATTTGACCTACATCACTGTCTTTTTAAGGTGGAAGCTGACAGAGACTGATCATTTCTCTCAGACTGGTTTTTGAAAGCTCCTGAGAGTTATTCTCTTCTGGCTTAATATTCTGTGCTATTCACATTACACATTCTAAAGGTTTCAGTCTGTGTGGAATTTCCCCAAATGCTTCTCATTTTTCATTAAAACCTGGATTAAGAATTTATGAAGTTAATGGAAAAAAGTTTTATTATATCAGGGAAACCCTGCTGTAACAATTAAATGATAGTAAAACATTAGCATATGTAGTAGGCAGCATTGCAGATACTGTCTTTACTATAGTAGCAGAAAAACAGATGTATGTTATCTTTAAGCAGCTGTTCAACACATGTGGACATGGATCTAGTTGTTTACGTGACAAGAGTTAGCTTGACTGATACTGCTCATGTGACACTTCTCAAACATTTACTTTTATTTAATACCAAATAAAATGTATACAACTATATAACACATGAAATATTTCTCGACAAAGTAATTGACAAAATAATTAATTTTAACCTGTGTAACATCACATCAAAGCAGTAACACACCCATTTAAATCAGACGAGTCACATATTAAAATGAGGTACATTTCATGTTATAATGTATAAGTTTCCCTATCGCGTTATAATGTGATAACTTATTACTTTATAATGTGAAACTTGTATTGTAAACGGTGGGACATATGGGAATACACACAATAACTAGGGCCCGAATGATTTCTTGAGCCAATATTAGGGAGTAAATCAATTCCAATATCAATATATTGGCCGATTATATGTATAATGTATAGAATATGTAGATACTGTAGTCACCTTTTTTTGTAATGATCCCTCAAATGTAATGAAGGTATGATATTTTACAGTTTAACAAATTATTTTAATAAAGAAAAAAGGTCAGCTATACATAAAACCCTACCTATGTAACCTATTTGTAAAAAAATAAAATAATCGGCCAACATATTCAATATGTAATCCAGTAATATCAGCTGACTGATATATCAGTCAGGCTACAATAGAAACACATTAGATAAAGGGGGTAGGAAGTGTGCCCCTCTCCAAACACCAGAACTGAAAAAGCGGACCATTTTGTGACACTGTGGTATGTTATTATTATTATTGTTCGTTATAATCGATAATAATAAGTTGTCATGTTATAATGGATCCATTTTCCTGCTCATTGATTTCTCCTTCATGCTGGCTGTCAATCAGCCAATCAATCAATCAATTCTGACCATCTGGCAACTGCATGAATGGCAAACATTGGGGTTAAAAAAGACATTCTTGGGGTCATTTCATTTTGCTGTGTATTTGAAAGTGGGTGCACACAGAGTACCGACATGATATATTAAAAATTCATTCATAACTTTTTGGATAGTTCCTTATGTTGATATAATAATGTATGATTATCACTGACTGTCCTCTGTTTGGAAACCACTGTTCTATGATATCATAAAAGCATTAGAGTAATGCTTGTTTTAAGGGTGGGTTCTGCCTTGAAACCCATGTGTCAGAAACAGTGTGCACCTATTTCAGAGATGCCAACAGATGTTACAGTGTGTTATTTCTGAGGGGAAAAGCTGTAAACAGGGATGACATTTCTCCAGCCTGGAGGTAATCTCACTGTATGAACAAATCAATCAATTTCTCCCTGAACAAGAGAGCCTAAATTTTTTTTGATTACAAGATTTATGCTCCCTCCGGTTCAGCACACCAGGCCCACAGAAGACGATGTACAACACTGACATTTCCAGTGAACATAATCACAACAGCTGTTTAACTTGCCTTTTCTGTCTGCACGCAGGGAACGATTTGTGAATCGCTGTATTTTGTTGGGAGGAGAAAAAAAAAAGCATTTGGAATGATGCGTGTGTGTATATACACAGTGATGAAGTGCAAAAGGCAACTGTGAAAATGTCTTTTTTCTGTCATTCGTCTGAGCTGTATGGGTAAAAGTGTAAACACAACAAACGCTGACACAAAGGAATAAAAAAAACAGTTTCAAAACAAATTAATTCAGTTTTACATTGTAAAAAATGCCACTGAGAAATAACTTGTTTTCCTAGATTGTCATGTCCTGCGGTGAATTCTTCCAAGCTGCTTTTGTGGTGGATTTACAGCACTAGCACATGGAAATTTAATGTGTTCCAAGGATTTTCCATACTTTTCTTTTTTGGCTCCAACTTTGCATATGTCTTGTGTTTTTGTTTTTTTTTTCTTCTGCAAGACTTCTTCTACATATGTGTTTTCATCATTAGGGATTTGCTGGTGACCTGATGGTGAGGAACATCCAGCTGAAGCATTCTGGGAAGTACGTGTGCATGGTACACACTGAAGTCGACACCGTCTCAGCAGCGGCAGACCTAATTGTCAGAGGTATGCTGTTCCTCTTTACTCCCAGCGCTGTCATTGTGCAGCACTCTCTACGGAGCTTCTCCATTTCGTATGTTTTTCCGACACGCGTATATCACTGTTGTCACATAAAGGCTGCGTCACCAAGATGTCACTTTTCAGAGCAGAAACTGAACGTATTTTCAGATTGACAACCACGAACTTTACGGAATTACAGAATTGTTCCGTTTTTTTTAACCCATGATGATGCTTTTCACTCTATGATGAAGTCAACTTAACTTTTGGAGATGCAGGTAAGTTACCCCAACTGCTTCAGGGGCTTCCAAAAGATCAGAAACCAGCTTCATGCAAGAATAAAAACACCTTTCACTCAAGGTTGCAACAAATTCAACACCAAGTATTCTGAAGTTGAATCTTGACAATCTAAAGTCACTTTATACACATATTTCATGCTGATTTGCTTAACATAAGTGATTAATTTAATTGAAGGGTCCAGTCTGACATGTTGAACTAGTGCTCTGATTGGCATGTAGGAGTAATCTTAACTCTGAAAGGTTATAAATTACCTGTTACTTGATTAACATGGGTTTTAAGAACTTTCACTCTTCAATGATTATCCATTCAGGACAACTCACAACATTTCTCCACTTTGCCTTGGTGAAGAGAACAATAGCCTCTAAGTACTATATATTTTGAATTTGAAACAGGTCATTACTGATTAAAAAGTGTATTTTCCTCAAATTTCTAAGAAAATGTGACACCTAAGTTGTTAGTCATTCATTTTTTCCATTATAAAAACAGCCACAGCTCCATTTTAGGACATATGGGTCCTCTGTAATGTTCTCTTGGGTTTGGGAGATTGGAGCTCTTGACAGCTACAATTCAAAGTTACATGGTGAGCCTATTATAATCATAAAGGTAAGTCTTGAAATTGAGAGGTCAAATGTGCAAGATCGTAGTCAACCATAATGAAAATACAAAAAACGAATAGAGAAGTTGGTCCAGACAGGCCCAACAGGCCAGATACTATTATCTGGGAGATTCAGACTGGTTTAGTATGTAAGTAAGTCAAATGGTGCATCTTTTAAATATGGTTATTTTTCTGTCTCCATAATCTTAAATCAAGCAACACTTCTTCCTCTATCAGGTAGGCTTGCTGAAGGCTTGATGCTACTTTTATACATTTGGGAGGTTTAACAGTCCTCATGTCCTTCATTCAATTCTGCCTCTTTGTTCAATCTCATGATGCAGTTTTCCAAACCACTGTCATGAATGTTGTGTCATGTTATTCTTCAGTTTCTCTCCTCTCGGCCAGCCCATATGTGAGTGTGGAGCTCCATACGGCTCTTTTCTGTCTGAGTGGAGGCAAACATGCCCTCAGGAGCAAGCTGGAGCAAATTTCAAAGTTCTTCTCACTTGTCAATACTGCTTGGTTCCTCTTTGTAGCCTAAAAATGATTTTGATATAACCAGAAAATGATTCGTTATATCACAATTCAACAGTGTTCAAAGAGAATGGACAATTTAACTTTAAACTTCAACTTGAATTTAGTTAAACTTCAAGCTGAAATCCACTGTCCTCATATGTAAGTAAACTGAGACATTGTCTTCCCTCTTATTGTCTAACCTGAGCTCAGACTGGACTGTGCTAGTCAGTGTGCATTGATAGACTCTCCCTCCCAGCAGAATCTATTATGTGGCCACTAGCTCAAACTTTAGGTTGTTAGGAGAGTTATGAATCACTGAACACCTCTGGTGGTGTGTGAGTCTGTTATGTATGAGGCCAAACTGAAATGATTTCATTTGTTTTGTCTGCTGTAGTGCAGTGAGGCTGATGTAAGTGTCTGTCCTTGTTTCTGGGTGTTGTAGGACCTCCCGGTGCCCCGGAGGGCCTGGTAGTGACTGACATTACTGACGCCACTGTGCAACTGTCCTGGGGCTCTGGATCCGACAACCACAGTCCTGTTACCATGTACATGGTGCAGGCTAGGACCCCCTTCTCTATAGGCTGGCAGACTGTGAGGACAGGTAACAGCTGCAACACCAACACATACTGAGGAATTATTACAGTGTAATATGTGAGACATAAGATAGTTTATGTTGACAAAAAAAAAAGTTTTAGATGCTCAAAATATTTCAAAGAACTTTTTATGAAAAACAAACACACTTTGAAGCTGCCTAGTTAGCTATCAATCACTCATCTTGAGTAAAAATCAAAACAACTATTGCAGAAATGGACAAAAGAAAATGATCCTCTTTTTAAAAAGAGAGCATAAAATTGATACATCCTAATAAAAAAAGCTCTTTCTTTGTATTTTTCAGTCTGATGGTTTCATGCTGTCATAATGCAGCTCAGGGAAGAATCAGCATCTTAGTACACAGTGGGCCTGATTTACTAAACGTTTGCGTGTGTAAAAATGTGTAAGTTGATTTTCTAATGTGGTGCACTGAGGCTTGAGTTTTTCAGATGTGCAAGATAATACGCATTGTCCATTTAGTATGTTTCATAATGAATATGTAATATTTTAACCCCAGTGTGCAAAATACAGGGAGGAGAAAATGCAAATATGTTATTTAGCACACACATTGTGATTTACCAGACCTGGAGGTAAATTGGTTTTGGTGATGGTAACTGCGTCTATAAATAATAGGTTTGAAGGGCAGGTATTAACCGGCTTTTACTGTGGAGACGAGGAGACTGAGGACCAATGACAGAATATGCAGACAACAGGTTTTTTCCACCCGTATTAATATTTTTGGAGTGAAATATATTTGGTTTACTAACAGCATTGACTTTGTCACAAATACTCTCCTATATAGTGTTTTTTTCTGCTAATACATTTTTGCTGTAACTCAATATGTTTGTTAACCTCTCCCACTAGAACCTCTAATTCCATGGGATCAAATTTCATTTAGGAAAGGGTTAAAGCTTTTTGCTCGTCCAAACTCTCCATTAAGACTTACAAAACTCTCATTTAAATACTGCTGTATGCACCTCTCCTTAGTAAATCAGGCCCAGTGTGTTCATTTTTGCCCCAACTCAATCTTGAATTGTAAGTGTTGGTACAATATTGTTATTTCAGAGTTTAAAGTATCCGACCTTACATTTTTTTGGTTTAAATTCTTGTTATCAAGATATGTACATTCGGTACTAAAATAACTAGTTACTTATCAGCTGGTAATACTGATAGATGTTCATATTGGTGAATGTGCAGCCTGGTCAATGTATTGATGGAATCCTAGTTCAAAGAGCTGTATGTGCAGTATGAAGCAAATCTGCTGCTATGTCTGCTTTGGCAAAAAATGTGAAAATAAACAAACTAAAAATGGTGCATACAAGTAGGAAAAATGTCATGTTTGATTTCAGCAGTAGAAGTTCCATTTATATGTCTAACACTTTTCTCCATTAGATACTAGAATAATAGCAGTTATTCGTCCTGGGCTCCACACTTTCTGTGAATTGTGTAGCACCAAACAAAAAAAACAAAAAAAGCACAGAGTTGAAAGATAGATAGGTTTATATCTTCAGACAGAGCAAGGCAGCTGTTTCCTGCTTGAACAGACAGACTTAAGAATGGTATCAGTCTTCTCATCTAACTCTGCAAAGAAAGTGAATAAGTGTATTTCCCAATGTGTTGAACTATTCCTTCAAAACAAAAGTTGAATTACAGACTCAGTCAGGAATTTCAAATGAACTGACGCAAGATCAGACATGCATTGATTCAACCCTGTTATCTTTTAGACTAGTGTTGTTGATGCATTATGTAAAATGATGTTTGATATTATTACTGACTTTATGAGTCTATATGGATTTTGTCTGAGATACTGACCCTGATTATTATTTTTTATCTTTAATGCAGTAAATTTGTAATTTTCAACTCTTTAATTTTTTAACTGTTTCAAAATAAAATCCTGTTCACATTCCTTATGCACCACCCACCTTAAATGTGCTAAAAGGTTGGGTTCCGCATTGCTATGGAAAACCAATATTAGTGTGAAGTAATATTTTGGCCAGTCATTAAGCTCTGCAGTGGGTATCAGCCTCTGAGTCCCTTGACAGGTGACATCATGTTTTGGTGATATCCAGTAAAGCATGATTGAGTGAAACATCTTTTTTTTCCTCAGACCTAAATTAATCTGTCTGAAACCTCACCCCTGTTTGTTTCAGATTACACTTTTATCTTCGAGATTTAAAACATAACAAGGGAATTGGAGAAAGATGTTTAGCTCAGTAATGTCAATCACTTTATAACTTGACGCAGTCTTTTTTGACAGCTTATTAATTCTATTTATTAATTGTGTTTGTGTATAAAATAGCATTGTGACACACAGGCATCGCCATGCAATATCCACAATAATTGCAGAGCATGTAGAGCTGCTGGACCAGTTTATACCCCTGAAACGTACTGTAATTGGAATAGTATTAAAAGGTTTACAAATGTCACCATTTTCAGTTTGATGTACTTCACTGGTTTGTGAAATGTTTTTTATATTTGTTGGAGACAGATTGTGAAATGTGCCTCAGTAAAATATATCAAAAGAAGAAGAAGAAGAAAAAAAAAACCACATCTCAATTCTAAATTCTTTAATCCTAGTTCCTGATTCTGTGCCTGGACAGATGATGCATGCAACAGTGAAAGATTTGAACCCCTGGGTGGATTATGAATTCAGGGTGGTGGCAATCAACAGTGTTGGTGTTGGAGAACCCAGCACGCCATCAAAACAGATTCGAACCAAAGCAGCAGGTATCCTCTCAATTTGTTGTTTCTCTTCATCACAAATTAATCAGTCCCACTCGTAAAAATGTAATTTAACTGTTTAATTACTTTTCATTTTCCTTGGGTGCACCCTGTGATGTTCCTCATTTCAGATCTGTTGTCTTGTTCTCATGAGTGGAAACTGAATTAGACTTTTAAACATTTAAGTATCAACACTCAGCTTATGTGTGTCAGCACTCTAGAAATCACGCCATGATTAATTAATAGTTACATCAACAGAAAAATGTAACCTATCCACACATGCCACCAGGCAGTGACATGAAAGTGTCTATTTTGAGATGGTTTGCCAAGTAATTCCATCCCGCTGTTTGAATCACAAGGGAACTAGTTTCCTGTTGTGCCTCACACATGGGGCTAACATACGGTGCACGGCTAATAACAGCGCCGTCCACGGGTGGTAATGCCACTGTCAACAAAAAAACCTAATTCCTCTGCTGCGTGATTAACCGGTTTTGTGTAAATAAGAAGCTCTACAGAGTGGCTGTGTGGCTTAATAGAAATGCCTTGCACCTGCTTTAAACATAACAGTCCAATCTGAAGGATAATTAGGTTTCCTTTGTGCCCGTTTAGTTCCCAAGGTTGCACCAGTTAATGTGAGTGGTGGTGGAGGGGCTCGAGGAGAACTTGTCATCATGTGGGAGGTAAGAGAACCGTTTATGAGTGGGCATTGATTGTGACAGAGACTCTTTTGATGAGAATGGACTTCTGGCAGAGTAAGTTTATCTGTGTGGTCTGGCTTCATGGAAAGGCTTTTAATTAAAGGCAGAGTTTTCTGATTTTCTGCCTGATGACTCCCCCTGTTGTGCAAATCAAAAGTGAATAGATATGGAGCTAGTGCAAATTTCACATGTGTAAATCTAGAATTGGGAGATAATTTAACATTTTTTTGGATGAGGCTCAAATCTTAGAAAGACACTGCAGTCACCCAGCAGTCTGTCAGACATAAAACTATCTCTGCTTTACTTTTTTACAACTCCCTAATTCAATTTCTGTGCACAGTTGTTTGGGCCAAAGGCGTAACTTTCCTGTCCCTATCTCAGCCTGTTCCAGAGGAACAGCAGAGCGGAGAGGACTTTGGCTATGTCGTGGCTTTCCGCCCACTTGGCAGCAACACCTGGATTCAGACAGTGCTGGCATCACCTGATGCATCAAGATATATTTACAGAAACGACAGCATCGCACCTCTGTCCCAGTTTGAAGCGAAAGTGGGAGTCTACAACAGCATTGGAGAGGGGCCGTTCAGCCGTGTCGTTAAAGTGTTTTCAGCAGAGGAAGGTGAGAGTATTCACCTGTGAACACTGCAAATAGTCATTAAGTTAATTTTGTTAATTCAAGAAAATGTATGCTTTCACTCTTAATTGCAAAAAATGAATAATTCATGATCTATACTATTTAGAGCCCACCGATGCTCCGTCAAGAGTGTGGGCTCGAACAGTGTCAGCCTCTGAGATCGAGGTGTACTGGGAACCAATTCCCCCTGGGTCCAGCAGTGAGAAGATCCTTGCATATGAGGTATGGAGAGAGAAAAAGAAACCTTGAAATAATAATGCTACAAGGTATATTCACACAAGGAGCAGAAATTAATCCCAGAATGACTGACAGTACAATAAGTTGGTGTTCATTTGAATATTACTGCTGATGGCGACAACGTAGAAATATTCTGACATTAAAATACTGTATGTGTTTGAGCGGCAGATTTTACACAGGCTAATCCAGGGGATGAAGAGGTTTGTTGGCAGCTGTTCCAATTTTCAAAAGAGCTCAATACCTCAGGCTTTCTGAGAACTGCTATTTAAAAAAAAAGAAAGAAAATAAATATTTTTTTTTAAAGTGTGAACATCATCCATCACTATCTTCTAAAACAAAGACTCTCCTGGGATTTGGTTGTGGAAAACCTAGATAAAAATAGCACTCAGATATTTTACATGGCAGGGTATGCCCTGGTGGTCTGACAGGAAAGCTTTGAGGTCATTGCCAGTGTTTGGTTAACACATTGTTATAAGACACGAATTTGAAGCACCATGGTGAGCGGTTAGGAAAAAAACAAAATGGTTAATTGAACAGAGACTGATGTTGGCATGAGTATTAATGCTTTAACCTGGGAAAACTAATTCCACAGATTTTGCTCAAAAATGAAAATATATGATGTGTTACAGCTAGTTTAAAAAAAAAAAAAAAAATGTATTGGTATTTGTTTTTGTTTTTTTTCAGTATTTCAGCAAGTCAATCCAATATTGTAAAAAAATATATATATTAAAAAAAAATTATATTAAATTTATTAAAATTTAGCATTTGAAATTCGTCAGATATAATAAATAATTTGGTTTTCATTTAATCAAAGGTCATCTGTATCTTTAAAACCTGTCCAATTTACTGAAGCTCACATTTTGTGAAAAATGCTTTACATTACTATAACATTGATATTTATAATTTCTCTTTCTTTATTCATTCAAAAATGGATCAAAATTCCAGAAAGCCATTTTTGACAATTTAAGCTGTAGATTTCAGATATTTTCTAAAATAATCCTACTTACAGCTCTTAGCTTGTTGGCTTACGTTCTTGATTCACTGACTTGTGCTGCTGTTCTCTTCTTAGATCCTGACTGACGACCATTTACTGTGTCCTAGCATAAAGCCACCTGTCAGTTCTCAACCAGTGTTTAGCTAGGATCTACTTGGCAGTAAAATTAAATATGCAGTCTGCTAACATGAGATCATTTGTCAGCTGACAGAAAATTGGAAAAACAAAACAATCTATGCCATTTTTTTTAAAATATCAAAATGATGGTGCTATTTCACTTGCTATTAACCCATCTTGCCAAGCTTACAGTGTAGGATAGCATTCTTTGTAAGATAACTGCTTGGTACATCACCAAAATTCATCCAGGGGATGAACAGAGTAACATAAAATTAACCAGCTGACAAAGTAGCATGGAGAACCGAAATATTCGTATGGCATTGCTAGACTAAAGCCTTTTTTAAACATAGTTCCCTGTAAATTACTGAGATAACCTTTCAAGCACCGCTATTTTTCTTTTTCAATATTCACACTTGTCTTCCACCTTTTCACACATGCCATGATAATGCCAGGATAGATGGGGTAAGGGACAGTCCAGCAGATGGCGATCATGAAACACTTATGCTAACTGCCATAAAACTCTAGACAAAGAGAAGACGATGGGGGCGAGGCCAGATGTATATGTACGCAGCAGAAAACGTCACTTATTATTTTCAGGAACATGGCGGACGAGGAGCTGGTTTTGTCTGGTGTTCTTATGATGTATTTAATATTCAACAAGTCTGTGAGACAAGTCACCTGGTAAAGCATTAGCAAGGCAACTGTAAACAAGTTGCACATTCAAATAAGTTACCTCATCAGTGGGGTCTTCTGATTGGTTCGCTCGCTCTATGTAAAACGTTATGTAGCGCTGTTCAACACAAGTTGGCAGTGCCTCATCCATTTTCACGAAGGAAGCTTTCTCTTATTACAGCCACACAGTACACTAAAATATGTTTCTGAAAACATCTGAGGTGGGAATTTGGCAATGCCGTGACAGAATCTTGATTCATATTTGGACAGACCTCTGCAGATTGTCAATCGATGTCACCAAACTCCATTGAAGTTTAGTGACATTGACCAATCACAGCACAGTATCACCACATGGGCATGGGCACCTGCCATAAGTCTCCACACAGATAGATAAACGGTTGTGATCGGCCTGTCACAGGTCAGGATGGTTGGAAATCTGTCTGAATGGGAGGGGGGCCAGACATATCTGCCAGAGCAAATAAAACATGAGCTCGGCAGATTTATCTGGCTCTCAGGCTATGGAAATATATAAACAAACCAACAATTTATTAACAACATAAATAAAGGCTTACACCTCAAAACCCCAACTGATAATTACTTTTCATACAAGAAAGTGGAACTAAGCAGGAACTTAAATGAAACAGTTAGCAATTAAAGTAAACTTAGGCTAAACACAACACTAATAGACATGCTCCCTCCCAAAGGGAGCCAAAAGGTACTGACCTCGGTACACAACTCCAGCTGAGCTGAGGGAAAACAAACCAACACACAGCCTGAATGCTGCCGACTGGCCCCCTGGTATGATTCCTCCAGGCCCTGAAGAGCAAGTGAGCACTGGTGTGCTCAGTCACGCAATCACTATATAGTGGTAGGAAGGAAGAGTGGTGGTAATCTGGGAAGAGACACAGGTTAGAACAAAGAGAAACAAACACCACAACACTTCACAACACATGGATACATATACATTAGAATTCCACTGGGTTTATTGGGTATATAAATAAAGTAAGTAAAGTTTAATTTGCATGAATGGTATCCACTAAAATCATGTCTTACTGAATAATTTGTTAAGACTGATAAGTGTGCTTTTATACACATATGCTACAGCACCCAGACAGTCAGTAATGTTTCCTTTTGGCATTTCATTTGAGAAGCATAGCAACTGAAGATTTTACATTTTGGACTAACAGACCTTGAGTCCACTTTTCTGTTGGATGTGCTGATGTTCTGTGGTAAGCATATTTTCCCGGTTGCCAAAGCTCCTGTGTTGTGGTCTTTTCAGACAGCGAGTGATTGGCATGCCGAGGTAATTCATTTCCAATGAGAGGTGAGCAGGCAGGTAGGGCAATCAGACAGGCGGAGCGACAAGTACGTGGATTCCTGTGAAACTTTCACAGTCTTGCTCATACCACAGACATGCCCACCTGCTGCCTGAGTTGAATTGTCGACTTTTTCTATGCAATGCGCAGTGCAATTAATGGACTAGAGACTTACCTTTGACGTTTGTGTAGTTCTCTGAGATATATAGCTTTTCTAAACAGACTCTCTTGTTCATCAGAATTAAACCAATGGCTTGACACAGGTGGAGCAGACACCTCCTGCAGTTAACAGGCACCAATTTATCCCCAAACCTGAAACCTGAAATACTGTTTTTCTTCTATCATCCCTCCTGAACTAACTTTAATGACTTCTTCATCTAAACCACCAACCTGTTCTTAGACCCCCCATAAATTGTCACTGTTATGTAGATGATACCCAATTATATTTATCAATGAAGCCAATCTGTCAACCAAACTTCAAGTTTGTCTTAAGGACATAAAGGCCTGAATGACCTGCAATTTTCTGCTACTAAATTCAGACAAAACTGAAGTTACTGTGCTTGGCCCTGAACACATTAGACAAAGCTACTCTCACTGGCATTACCCTGGCCTTCAGCACCACCGGAGAGTGGGAGTTATCTCTGTACAGAATATGTCCTTCAACTCCACCATAAAACAAATTTCAAGGACTGCCCTTTTCAATTTCATAACAAATTCAGGACCATCCTGTCTCAAAAATATTACAGAAAACTAGTCCACACTGAACATGTCTCTAAGGACCCTGCTAGAACACTGTGCCCCCAGAATGCAGGCTTACTTGTGGTTCCTCAAGTCTCCAAAGTAGAATGGGAGGAAGAACCTTCAACTATGCGGCTCCTCTCCTATGGAACCATCTTCTAGTCTTGTCTTGGAGCAGACACCTTCATTATATTTAAAAGTAGGCCTAAAACTCTTCTTTGATAAGGCTTATAGATAGGGCTCTCTCATGCTTGCCTTGGACCACCCCTAGCCCCTGAGCTTCTCTGTCCCCTGCCTCTCCATCTGTAAAAATAATTAATTCATGTTTTTAACTTGGCTTTTTCCCTGGAGTTTTTGTGCTTCCTCGTCTCCCTCTTTCCTCCCTCCCTCTCTCTCTCTCAAGGCAAATGGCCGCCCACCTAGAGCCAGGTACTTTTTGAGGTTTCTTCCCATTAAAGGGGAGTTTTTCCTTACTGCTGTCACCAGGGGGGGTGTTGGGTCTCTGTAAATGAAAGGGTATGGTCTTGACTCTATATGAAAAGTGTCATGGGATGGCTTTTGTTGTGATTTGGTTCTATATGAATACATTTGACTTGGCTTGGCTTTTAAAATGTGACATATTTCATATTCAGTAAGGTATTCAGTTTCAGGATTTCTTCTGCTATAGAAATCTCATACTAAGAGTTTGACATTCAATCAAAAGAATGGAAGAAATGTGTCATTCAATTTCAGCTTATAGTTTCGTAAAAGTAATGGATCAGGTCAGTGCTCTTTCAGCCCATGTCAGAAATACTGATAGATCATGTAGGTACTGTAGAACATAATGTTGCTTCAGAATGACACTTATAATAATGCAATATCCACACTAGGTGATATAAGATGCATTTAGATGAGTACCGTTAACAGGTCTTTTCTCGCTTGGATTTCCAGTCATGGGCTAACCCTAACCACTTGTTTTGCTGTAATGATCTTAGTCGTGCACTTATACAAACTCATGGTCAACCCTGTTCTCAAATGTAAGTAGTGGCCACCAGGTATAGTATTGCCGGAGGCTTTGTCACATTATGGACATAATTTAATCTTGAAAACATCCAGGGAGGCACGTTTCTTATTGGCTTGTTTCACTGCAATTAGACTGATGGGTGCACCAATGGGCTGGTGGGAATAAATAATGTCATTGCCAATGTGTGTGTGTTAAAAACTGATCAGGAATGCCCCGTTTTGTAATATCAGTTTGACCTTACTTAGCCAAGATCTATAAATATGGAGGCACATATAGCAAGTTGCAAGTTTGAAAGGGCCATTAACTCAATGTAAAAAGCCCCCAAGTTGAATTACTACATCTCAGAAAGAGATGAAGTTTGGAGAAGAATATTTGAGAGCATTTGGAGAATTACATAGTAAGAACCAGAGTAGTGAATGCACTTTAAAGTTCTGTACTCTCAAATACTGAACATGGCAGCAAACCTCCATTAGTAAATTTAACAGGCCCTTTGTAAATAATTGTGTACAGATTAATATAGTAAGACAGTTGAAAGAAATGTATACACATTAGGGGCTATATGAATAACACTTGATTGCAAAGGTCTCATATAGTATATATTTTACTTTGGTCTACTTTGTATTCCAGAACTGGAATACAAAGTTTTGAACCTGTCTTCTGGAGGCACTCCTCAAATAGCCTCCTTCTGTTTTTGGTCCTGAATCCTCTCATGAGGATAGCCACATCCTCACAAGAGGCCTCTATGAGTCTCTGAGTCTAGCCAAAGAGTGAGGGAGATGGTGAAACTTGAGAGCAGATCTCATTCATAATGTCCTGTCTATACAGTGTGCCAGATCACTGTGCTTCAACAAAATTCACTTCATCAGCGGATTTTAATTGCTATGTTTCCAGACAATCTTTCACTATAGATTCTTCTGATGTGTTATGCATTGCAAACAGTGACTTAATTCTGTGAAACATGCTCCCTGGGTTGTATATAGGTTATATTTCATTCTACTGTAGAACCTATGTATAGCAAATTTCCATTAAAACAAATTAACAAAAGAGCAAATGAAGAATCAAATTAATAAGTAGAAACAATATTGTAGTCTAAACTGATAAAAAACCTTTATTGCCAATTCCCAGAGGCTGAGCAGCCAGCTGTGGAGTAGAAAGCCCAGAAAGCTCTCATATGACAGTCTGTTCCAGCATGGTATCAGCCCTAAAGGGCTCTTCATACAAGGTGGCCAACAAATACCATTTAGGTAGCAGTGCCTTTGATTTTAGTGAAGTATCTTTTAAAATGTCTACTTGATGTATTACAAGATGATTGACTCTTGTCATGATTTCTCTTGCTGGGGATAAGTAGATGACTGTTGTGTCCCTTTATAGATACAGAAACATTACATACTGTATAAACCGCCCCAGTAGCAGGTTAAAGAAAAGTACCTTTAAATTTACAAACACAAGTCACCTTTCTCTGCAGATTTGCCATGACGTCTTACTGAACCGCACCATTCAGACGATATTATGTTCTTCTTGAAGAAGCCATCACTCCTCAGTGGCATTTTCGTCATATACCACTTTGGTTAGGCTATTTGAAAGGTATGTGACTGACAGAAAGGATAATGATTCATCACCACACCCCCTAATTTATGTCCCACTTCACCCAACTTATTGGTTTATACTGCGATTTCACCTATATGAACAAAAATAGCAGGAGCACTTAGATACACCTTCACCTACTCATTATAGAAGATGTAAATACACCTCCAAGTCTTCACAAACTTAGAAAGTTAAAAATACTTCAGTAAACGTAACCTCTCAGCAGCACTTCAAATTTTTGAAACCTATACACTATGGGATTTAGAAATCTCTGATGTTAGCAAGATTATCCCATTATGGACTAAGGGCAAAATTGTCCTGCCCACCTGCCCTGTCTAAGTCCACCAAGTCAATTGCAATCAGCAGACAACACATGGCAGCTTCATTATTTGTCTAGACACCATGTGAGAACAATCTATACTGATATATTACAGAGCTTATTGTTGCCCTTTCTCGAAGCTCCTGACAAGATGGGGCAGGTTGGTAGTAATGCAAGTCCAACCATGGTTAGAAATTAAATATAGACGTTTATCCTCTACCAAACAAACAAGAATTACTAAATAGTAACCGACAACGCAGTGACCGTGAGGCATCTGGAGCCTCTTGGGGTTTGGGGTCCCAGGGCAGTTACCAACTTTGCTAGGTTGGTAATCCATCCTCGTATCTGAGTTGGAGAGTAATGATTTAAATGTTAATGTATCCTTTCAGCTAGTCACATTACTTGTGTCATACCTGTCAAATAGCCTAATCCAAGTGGTATATTACTGTAGTGAAACTGCCCTCCCTATCGGTGGCAACAATGTCAGAGTTACTACTACAGTGGTCCCTTGATTTGAATAAGAGGTCAACAAAAAGGGGATTTATATAGTAATTATCACATTGTTTAATTGATACTTTACACAGTAATTGAAACTCTTGGTGTTGGAAGTGACAATAGATTGCTATAGTAATTAATGCATGTTTAATTGATACACTTTGTGCTTTTAATTCTGTGTTTGGAAAGGTGATGAAAAACCAACCAACCTCTTAAAATACAAATGTATTCATGCATGTTGCAAAAATCATAGCTTGACAGCTACAGTATGTTATGACTGGACATTCCTTGTTTTGGGAAGGGGTTTCGTTAACAGTCAAGTTTCTTTCATAATAGATTTGGTTGGGTAAAAGACATAACACCTGCTTTTTCATCATCAAATGTCTTTCTGAATGTTTTTCCTGAATTACTGAGGAACATTTCTGCAGGTTTTGACTTGGTCATACTATATCTGTAACTCCCTTCAGCTGGGATGTGATAATCCACTGAAGTGGAAGCAAGTTTATGGGCATGACTATCAAGCACACACTCCAGACATATTCAGTACTATAGGGGGGATTAAATGTAACGGGGTGTTGTGTTTGTTAGTATATTTCCTTTATTGCTCTTTTATTTGTGTACATCTTAAGCTTGTTATAATGAGACCATTCAGCGAAACCACAGGGAATGCACATACACATTTGTAATACACATTATGCTAAATCAGCCATCCATTATCTCTACTAAACTCTGTTCCACTTGAAAACATGAGGAATATATCTCTAGCTTCAATGTAAAACATTAACAGTGTTCTTTGTGCTCCCACACACAAACACTGGTATTGTTAAAACACTTCGATGACAGTACGGTGCACTTTACTGCCACTGTCTCCATAAGACATTTAGATTCAGCAAGAGAGCTCAAGCCTGCTTAGACCCCTCTCTTTCAACCCTCTTCGAGAGTGTTTTTAAATTCTTAGCAGAGCTGGTGTTAAAACTTTTAATGTCTTCTGCTCAGGTATTTGAGGTATTTTCCCCAAGTGCGAGTAAAACTGCTATAATTAAACCGCTGTTGGAAAAAGGAAGGACACCCTAGATGCATCTGTTATCAGCATCTCCAGGCCTTGTCACTAATTTCTTTCCTACATAAGATCCCTGAAAACCTGTGTGCAGCCAGTTGAATAAGTGCCTACTCTCAAACCATCTGTTTGACATTTTCCTGTCTGGTTTTCCTGTCTCGTTTTAGGATCATACATGATCTCCCCATGAATACAGATTCTGACAAGCTCCTTATCCTTGTACTCTTCATTCCCATGCTGCGTTTGATATTGCTGATTATGATATACAGGATCACTTGGTGGTTTGAAAATGTGGGTTGGAGTGCCTCAGGACCTACAGTAGCTATAAGAGGGATAGCATAGAACTGCCTTTCTTCCACCTTTTAAGTTAGGCCTTATAGAATCACTGCATCAGTATATGAGAGACTTACAACTTAGTGAAATGGGGGAAAAAACTAAAAGGAGGTTCCTTTGATGTAAACTTGATCATCACTATAAATTTGTGGTCTACTACCTATTGCTCCGCTGTCATATCTTGTGTGTCAGCTGACTCAAACCTCTTTATATGTACAGGGTGTCCACAAAGTTTCTTTACAATTAAAAAAAAAATCATTATAAAAGCAATTGATGAGATATGTTAATCAGATTTGTTCTATGTACTCAGTGGTTATCAAAGTTTTTAATCACATTTGTGTATGGTGTATCGAACAAAGATACGGGGCAACGACGACCTGAAGCAAAAGATCACTGATGCCATTGCCACCATTGATGAGGCTATGCTACAGCGAACATGGCAGGAAATCGAGTACTGTCTTGATGTGCTTCGTGCAACTAATGGCGCCCATATAGAGGTGTATTAAATGATTACATCTCCACAGATGTGTCTAATTCATTTGCTTTTGTAATAAATGTGTTAAATTTTAAAGAGACTTTATGGACACCCTGTACTTCAAATCAAATGCACTATATATGTACTGTTATTCTCTCAGCTGGAAAGGTGCTGTAAATATAAGTTTTTAATAGTAGTTGGAACTTTAGTTTGTCCCATCTCAGTTGCCATACTTTCACAGAAAACAGCTCAAAAGGGTAAGGTAGGCAGTATGACTGGAGGCCTGTGGTAATGCTCATGTCTTTGGTTTAGGTTCTCTTCTGGGAGAAAGGATTTCAGCAGAGTGAAGCAGAGAGAGTGAGGGTTATCGACACCACAGCTCTACTCTCTGGCTTGAAGGGCAGCACGGTATATCTGATCTCAGTCAGAGCCCAAAACAGCGCTGGACTTGGACCCTGCAGCCCTGCTTTTAACATCACCACCAAGAAACCTCGTGAGTTGAACCACAGTACACAAAAATGTGTTTTATTCCATTTTATGGGTTTCTCACATGTCAGACTGTATGCAACCGATAACACTTATTGGTTGCTGTGGTCATTTCTACTGTCTATACCAGGGCCTCCCCAGGGCCTCCCCTGTAATACTGTATTTCTGGCACTTTAGGGGGTTTAATGACATAAAGAGGAGTTTAATTTCTATAATTAGAAACACATCATGGATGTTCTAAGACTGATATTGAATCTGAGTGTTAAAGTTCTCATATGTTTTAGACTAAAAATCTGACCAAAACATCACATACAATTTATGTAGAACATATTCTAAATAGTTTCATCACTGAATAAGTGTGAACAACACAAGTAGTTATTTTACTGCAGGAATTTGGACTCATGAGTATGTCATGGTTTTAACTGCTAAGTTAACTGCTGACAATAGACCTACACTTGACTATCTGAAAGATACCACATTCTGGTAGTAGTGGTTTATGAAGGGATCGCTTTAGTGTGGAGAGAAAGGTAGTGTGGAGAGAAAGAATGATTATAGGAACCAATAACTTGTCTAATGTAACATATAGTTTTTATATGTTTTAATATAGACTTGAAAAAAAATTGGAACCTATCATTCAACTCTGTTTTGCTGCCTTGACTTGCTTTGCTGCTATATGAAGCACTTTGTAAATACAGGTTTTACTGATGCTAAGTGCTAAATAAGACTATTGAAAATTATATATTTGAATTACTTTCAGCCTCTGACACAATTTTTTACCATAGACCATGATAGACTATAAAATTAATGGACATAGTTGCTGTGATATCATGCATTGGTTTAATGACCCATATTGAATTCTCAAGTTTGTATTTTGACTGTCGCCGTCTTGGATTTTTGGCGTTACCATTTGGACTAACTAGCACTAGCTGCTAGCTTGGTTAGCATGGAGCATTTACATTCTATGGTTAACTGTGTTAATGCTAATGCTAAGTTGTGCTAGTGAAAAACAGGCTTAATAATATTAAAATAAAATACATGTAGCAGAAAATACTGAGCATCTGGATTTTTATGTGACCAAAATGTTACAATTAACTTTCATGAATTTAAAACACACTGAATGAACGATGGCTGCAGCTCTGTGAATCTGGGGTTATGCTATGGTTATGTTACATAACCGATGTTGCCTGTGAAAGCATCTACCTGTGACTCAAAGCGGCCATGCCCTTAATTATACATAACTTTCAGCCTCACTGAAATTTATATGGGTGGGTTCAGCCCCTGTGCAGTTGAACAGGGTAGTAGTAGTTACAGAGACCAAAAACGTTTTTTGTACCAGGCTGGAAACAAGTGGCCATTTGATGAACTACACCTTTTGCCACATTTTTCAGCTCTGGAGGTTGCCACTTTGTTCCCAACTGAGAGGTTAGCAACTTTCACTGACATTTTAACTGCCATCACTGTTCACATATCAACTAACACTTTATCCATCGCGGCACTTCAAGTTTTTATCGCTTTTATTGTTCACTATTAAACTGACATTTCGATTGCTTTCATGTCTTCTTTAAATGACATGTTCAGTGCCTACCTGTCAAATGACATTTCACCAAAGTAAGTAAAAGTTCACCTCCTTTTCACCTCTTACTGCTCTGATGACAGTTCAAATGCTTTCAGCCACTTTCAGTGCTTACATACAAACTGAACTACAGGTCTTGTACTGAAATTTCACTTGATCTCAGCAATTACACTTAACCTGATTTCAAATGCTCTGTGCTGCTTCAAGGTGACCTTTTCATTTCATCCTTATTGACTGTGTTTTCACACACATAAATGAAAGGGTAATCAAAGACGTTTTTTCTGCTTTTCCTGACCTCTGTTTTTCTCCGTTGGCCTTTGTACTCTTGAAGGTTGAAGAGTTTATAGTATAAAATGAATTGAGGCTGACTGCAGAGTTAGTTTAGAGTACTGCTGGTGACAATCTGTTTATGCATTCATTTGTGAAACTTTGTGTCTATATAATTACATATCTTGCAGCACCAAGTCAGCCCCCAGGGAATATTGAGTGGAACTTGACCAACTCGAAGATCTCTCTAAATTGGGAACACGTCAAGGCGATGGAAAATGAGTCTGAGGTGACAGGATACAAGGTGAGTTTGTCAGAGTAATAACAGAAACTCTAGAACTGGGGGGAAACAAATAGAGCCTCAGCAGCTGTCATCCCAATAAATGGCTTTCTCATTGCAGTGGAAAGATAGACCTCAGCACTCCAGTGTTACATTATGGATTGTCCCTGTCTGGCCTTTCGAAATTAAAAGATCTGTTCCAGGTGATAAAATAAAAGGCGTCATGCTGCAGAGGGAATTTCAGCATCGTATTTGATTCACTTTGCATACTTGTGTGAATAAACCCACTGTTTTTGATAATGCTTTCCACAATAGATATATATTTTTTTGTTCTCCAGAGGTATGCGCCCTGCCCATTTAATGATAAACCTTTTGTGGAACTCTGTTTGTAAGGAAGCGTGCAGTGCATGTGGACAGGAATGGTTTCATAATTTGACCAAAGACTAATACTGTGAATGAATTTAGACTTTGGTCCTCTCCATGCCAAGTGTTTCTTTTGAACTATGAAATTAAACCTTTTGCTGCATTTTGGTGAAAATTAAATTACATGATTAAGTTTATAAAAAATGATCTCTGAGGTTCTGTTTTGAAGTAATGTTCCTCTATGTTGAGTCACTTTGCACTTCTCAAGGCATTTTTAGTTCATTACCTCCTTAAGAGAGAGACTGTGAATGAATAACTAAAACTTGGCTGCACACACTTCTTCCACTTTTACCATCTTGATTTGTTTTTCACACACTAATCCAATATGTTGAATGAAGTCATTCATCTGTCTGCTGAGAGGTTACATACTGTATGTATAATTTCTGTTACTATTGAAGAAAAATATGTTAACCAGGATCCACACTCATCTCCAGGTTGTGTATCGTCAGAACTGGCATGGTAGGACTACTGTACTGGAAACCAATAAGACCAGCGTAGAGCTTCAAATCCCCTCCGGAGAGGACTACCTCATTGAGATCAAAGCTCTGACCAAGGGGGGCGATGGCACCAGCAGTGGCCCCATCCGCATACCAAAGATGTCCAGTAAGTTTCAAATAGTCTGCAGCATGCAAATGAATAGAGTTGGAATTAAGCAGAGGAGCACTGGGATGGGAGCGCCGTGTGTAACTAATCCCTCGTGTGACTGATACTGTTTATCAGCTTCACCGAGCTTGAACAAAGGCTTCAGAATACACATAAAAATTGCAACAACAAAAAACTGCAGCATATGGCCAGGAAGAAAGAAACTAAATGTAGATAGTTATCTCCACCAAGAAGAGGATGTTTGTCTGTAGGCGGGATATCTCAAAAATTACACAGCAGATTACAGTGAAGTTTTGCAGTAGTCAAAGGACCTAATAGTTTGTTTGTTTTTTTTTATATTATGTTTTTGGGCTTTTTTTTTGCCTTCATTCGAAAATAGCTGGCAATGAGGCCAACAGGAAACAGGGAAAGAGAGAGAGGAGCAAATGACATGTAGTAAAGGTTCCTTGCTGGAGTTGAACCAGTAACACTGCGGTTATGCAGCATGCACTGTAACTACTCAGCTACCAAAGTGCTCCAAACCTATTACTTTTTGATATTGATAGTGCAGCCATGTGGCTACTTACAGTATGAAGCACTTACCATTTTTGGTAATAACTTCTGAACTCTGAAGTAGTAAAGTAAAATGTTTTTAAAAATCTTAAAATATTCTAACTTCCTTAGTTACCAATTAGATCACATTATTTTCCATTCACATTCATGGAATTAATGTGAATTTTTCTTCAAAAATGAAGCGATTTCTGCAAGCTAGTTCAGACAGCCTAACTGTAGCTGCTGCTCCACTCAGCTGCCATACTCCCCTCACTGTAACATATATCCAACACACCCTTATTAGCATTTAGTAGCATATAACAAAATTGACAGAAGTGGAATATAATATCACAATTGTGTTTTAATCAGTGTATAATAACCTGAAAATAAGAATTATTTGACTTAGAATGAACCCTTTATATTTACAAAGGGGTGTGTCCTTTTCCATGTAGCCCACATTGTTGTGCTGCCATGTTTCTATAGTAGCCCAGAATGGACAAACCACCTTAGGTTCTCCTGTATGCTTAAAAGAGAGGCTAAATTCCACTAAATCCTACACACTGGTCCTTTAAACCATCAGCACTGTGCTCACACTTACCTGCATGCCTTCTGCCACACCACTCACATGTTTGCTTGCGGCTATTGCACTGTCGCCGCTGTTGTTCGTTTAGTGTTTCAAAAGTAAACTCAGCTGCATATCAGCTGATTGTGTTGCTTTGAGGGGGTTTGAGGAAGCATGTTTGCATTGTGTTCCCATGCTGCTTCCTCAGGCATTGGGCCAGAGCACAGAGACTGCGATTGGCAGTCATTTGTCATTTCAGCTGCAGGAAACAACGTGTACTTGAGGGGCTGAGGCTGGAGCTTCGTGCTGCAGTGGTTAGGGATTGGCTTTAAAGTGTTCACTACCCAGAGGAAGGCAGGGATCACCGCAGTCACCAAGCTAAGTTTAATACTTGTGCTTAGATACAGTACAACATAGCCTGGATGTCAAATCTCAGTTCAGTCAGTGCTCACTGCTACCTGCTGGTATAGGGACCAGCAGGGCTCCTCAATGCAAGCATTTTACTGTAAGTGGAAAACTTAGGTGTGTTAATATTAAGTATTTGTATATTCTGGTACTTGTATTTAGCACCAGGATATTACAGACTGCATCGTTGACTCTTATCAAATCTTTAATATTCCTCCCTCTTTATTATCAGACCAGAGCAATGTCAACAATCAAACAGCAGCTTGTTTAACCCGCACTGACCATGCTTTTGTCTGTAAAAGGCGGAAAAATCGGCAATAGCAGATTATATCAGCTGTTCCTAATTAAAGTTAATTAAGTGAGTGAAATGCTGACAAACATTTAAACTAGTCTGTTATCAGGATAAAGTGCAAAATCATTTGTGAAAGAAGATGCTTCTTCTTCTTTATTGATACAATCTAGTCGATTATGTCACATCGATTTCAAAGAGTGTAATCTCGCAGTGCAATGCCAAATTATGAACCAATATAAAATGTATCACCACAATGGTTTATATCAGGACTTCCAGTTTGCTGGTGCATGATGCTTGTTACAGTAAATACAGCATGTGCCACAGTATAGGCTACAGCAGGCATGTCCGAACTATTCCATAAAGTGCCGTGTGCCTGCAGCTTTTTGTTCCAACCAATCAAGAGCACATGATTCAACCAATCAACGGTCTGAAGACTGAGATCAGTTAATTAAATGAATCAAGCCTGGTGTGATCCTGCTTGGTTGGAATGAAAACCTGCAGCCACATGACTCTTTATTGAATAGCTTTGACACCTCTTGGCTACAGTCATTGATGCTATGTATATTTAGTATCAAAGATAAATAAAAACAAATAAACTTAATGAATGAATTATATGATATAAGAATATAATTAAGTGCTTTTTTTTCTCATTTGTAATAAGTGCTATTAAACCCCCTCATAATGTTAGGTCCAAATGTTGGATGTTCTTTGACATTTTTCTCAGTGAATGAGTTTGCTCCTGTATCTTCTGTATACTGTTAACTGTTAACAAATAAACAAATATATTAAATAAAAAATATATATTAAAATATAGTACTAATAATCGTGCCCCAAAAGTAAGTATGAGCCTTGTAGCCTTTCCCATAGCTGCTCTCCCTCTGCTGCAGTCCTTCTAGTCTGTTTGTGGCCATATCTTACTACCATTTACTTTCTGCTCTTATGCTTCTCCTGGCTTCATGCTATTGATTGTGACTGGACTAATTTCCTGCTTCATCTGGCATGTGCTTTATGAGGCTTTCAGTGGTAATACAAGTTTTCACATTTCAAATATGTAGAGTGTTGGTTTTGCAGTGTAATTCTCCCTTGGGTGTTGCTTCATTTTCAGGAGGAGGGGGTAATCAGACCTAAAGCCACACTCTTTGCTAAACTAAGCTAATGCATGTATTGTCAAACATGCCTTCTCCAAGCCTTCAATTTGGGATTTTATTATTATATTGCATAGCTGAGTGCCATTTGCTGGGTTTAGATTCTTGCATCTTATTTCATTAGATAGTGTATTCCCTTCATAGTCTGAGGTGCTTAGCAGAGTTATGGCCACACAGCGGCTTGTGCTTCCACCCACACACAACTTCACTATAGCAAGTTCCCCTCTTGGCTGAGGAGTTCATGAGGAATGGCTGCTTGGCAGGTGGTGCCTAGGCCAACCACCATGTGGCCTAGCTGGCACTGGGCTCTGAATGTAGTGCGGTTTTAGGGGGGGTGAATTTGTATCATCAGTCCATACTCCTTGCTGTGTAAGATCAATGGTTCCTTGTGGGGAGCAACGAGGTCAGAACCTAGAGACCAAACACTAATGTTATACCTATTCTACATTTAAAAAATAATCTACCCCATGTGAGTTGGCTGGCTGAACTATTTGTACCACATATTTGGTAAATAATATATTTGGAGGAACCTGGAAGAAGCTAATAACAGCAACATGACCAATTGAAATGGCAATTACTCTCATTCATTTAAAATGTGTATATTTTTAAACTTTTACGAAACTGTGACATTCTCAGGATTTAGAGAAGATATTCTCATGAAATCAGCATGACTGTGTACCGTAATAAGTTCATTAAGCACATTTAGATATGTAATGCAACCTAGATGGAGGTATGTGGAATCTGGATGTTCCTATAAAACTTCCTTTATAAAAGCCACCATGCCATTCATTCCTAATATGAACTTTTTCCTTTCTTTACAGGTCTAAACTCAAAAGGAAGCCTGGGTCCATATCCAATGAAGATGTGCTGTTTCGTGATGATTTTTTTATTTCCTATGTTCAGTTTGTAGCTTATGATGCCTTTATATTTAGCTCTGGACATTAGAATGAGCATAGTTTTTGGGTCCATTCTGTATGGCAGATTTGTGGAATAAGCAGCTAAGTAGAGCAATGTTTCTCAACCACTGGTTTGCAACCCAAAAAACGGGTGATGGGACTTTTCTGACAGGTTGTCAAATGCCCACATGCACAAATCTGTGGCTGGACTGTTACTCACAGCACAGTTACAAAACATTTTCATCTGCTTATTTTCAGGACCACTGCAATCCTCCAGAATGCATGCATTTGATAAACATGGAAAGATGAATTCCTTATCTTTACTTGTGAAATGAACCTGAGCACGGGGCCATGTCATCGGTTCCCCCCATTCCAGTGTCTGTTTCCCATCATTTTGCCTCAACTTCCAAGTTATACGTATCTTGGCTTGCTGTGACCTCTAGGAATGTTACAGACCAAAAGGTACAAGTCTCAGTCACTTTCACATCCCTAATGAGCTGCATCAGACACCCTATGACTAGGTATGACAGGTTAAGCAATTTAGGAAGAAAACCTTTCAGTTAATCTCCATTTGAATTTAAAGGAAAATCAAAGTATTTAAACCTGGCAGATATCCATTCTAGAGATTTAGGGAAACAAAGCCTCCCATAGTTTTCCAAATATACTACATTTTTACATTAATTAGTTCAAACTCTTGTCTCTGAGTTCAGTTTAAGGTAACCGACTGAAACGACTATTATTGATAAGTGCATACAGTAGGTATCTACATCCCAGTCAACACACTGGCTGGCCTAACTACCCTGCTGTGACCAGCAGTCCTCAAAGGTCTCGCCAAAACCATCAAAGCAGACAATCTTCAAAATAAAAAGTTGAATACCGTATCTGTAATCATAATGATCCACTTAGACCAAAATCATGAAGTTTTCTGTGTTGATTTTACACAGGGAAACACTGCTAGTTTTCTGAAGCTTTTTAAGCACATCAAGAAACACTGCTTTATATGGAAACAAATGCAAACCCAGATAAGAAGAATTCATAAAAAGCTGCTTTGCCTTATCAAGTTTATATGGTTCAATTCTGTCTTTAAAACATACAGATTGTAATTATTTTTTTGCATAAGGGCAAGCTTATCAAACTTAGAATGTACAATGTCATTAAGATATTTATTTTATTTGTGAAATTCTGTTTTATGTGATTATGTGTGATTAAAAAATGACTTCTCTGTAGTGGAGAGATTGGCAAAATGATGGTGTAAAAATTCAAGGACTAATGACAACCTTCCACACAAACTTATTATACCAACTAAATTGAAGGTAAGTGGATAGAAAAAGCTTTAAGAAGTGTTTTGTGTATTTAATGGGCCTTTCATATGTAGAAGGCAAACACTAGTATGCACCACACAGAATACAAAAAAAAATGTATGAGATGATCAAAGTTACAACATTTGTCTTTGGACTATCCCCTTCCAATAATATTAGGACATAAAACAATTGAATTATCCCTTCAAACGTGACAGAAATTCATATTTTGGAGATATATAGTCTGATATGTGAAAAAACTATTCTCTCTCTGCTTTATGACATTTCCTCCAAGGCATATTTCACTGTATCTGCAAATACCAGTATAGTGATGAACATCATTTGGTTGGTTTTTAGTTAAGTGTCACCTTCATATGCTACAGAGTGATTTTAAGGTTTAAGAGAGAAAGTTAGTGTTCAGATAAAAATGTAAAGACATGCTAATGTAATAGTATACATTTCAGATTAGCTATACACATCTTTTACTTTAGATTGTTTGATGCCTTTTTGTTAGTTTGTAGTTTCAACACATCTGTGACTTCTTTAGGAAACCACACATTTGTTGAAATGACTTTGGCGTGTATTACTCATGCTCATTTGTGTGCTTTATTCTTTACTTTAAATGAACTGAAGTGCTATAAAGTTATTATATATCATCATTATTTTATTATTATATGTATTCAGTGTGTTACTGTTTGAAATACATCAATCCAAACCTCAGTGCTTTCTCATGTAGAAGGGTTTGTTTTGTGCTGTTTCATGACCTAAAAACCTTAAATCCCATCACATGTTCCTATTTAATGGTTGTAATTTCTGTTGGAATATTTGACTATGATGTCTCAATTTTGTCTTTATGAAATCTATCCCGTGTCATTTATGATTAACAAGCTTTCTTTAACTGAATCTGCTATTTATTACTTTAGTAATGTAATACCATTGTATTATTATAAGATATCTCTGTGAGATGACAAGAGAATTCAATAAAAACTTCACATTGAAATCCTTTAATCAGTCAGTGTTCCTTGGCTTGTTTAATTCATTTATTCATACATCTAACTGGGGCATAACTGATTTCTTTTTTCCTTTGTAACATTGGTCTCAGGAGATTTCTGCTGTACTCCACACAGAAAAATATGGCTTGTATTCTGAGTGCTTCTTATCCTGTGGGACTACAGTATATTAAAGTTATGTTAGTAAATATTAGGGAAATGTTAGTCTCTAGAGGCTTCTTTGGATTTGACCATTTTTAATGGACATTCAACAGGTAAGTGACAGTTTTTAGCAACATCCTGGCTACACCTGAAATAAACAACATAAAAAGCAATTCATAGCCAACACCTGTGTTAACACTACTGACCTGAGAGTGACTTTCTAGGTCAGTAGTACTTGAAAAGGAAACCATGTGATTAATGGTTAAATGGCTAAATTGCTTTAAAGCAGAGAATAACTTCCTTGAAGATGGTTGCGTTATTAAACTGTCCCACATTACACTAGATTATTGACATTCAGTCAGATGTTTGGTCGAGATTCTCCACATCACTACTATGGCTCCAAACTTACTTAATCCAAACACTGAAAGATTGTATTAATCTTGAATGTTCTGACAACTCAAACTGCATTTTTTAATTACCATTTCAGCAAGGTCAACATGTTCAACTTCTACACTTACGCTGGACGGTCCAACTGACCATCAGTTGATCGATGTATCCATTGACATATTTTTGTTTAATGTGTTCGCGTGCCAACATTTGCTAATTAGCTGCAAATACAAAGTAGTGCTGACGCCGATGAGAAGTCATGAGCTTTGTAAGTGTTTGATTATCAACCAAAGAACTGGACAAATAGAAGTTTACCTGATAAGGGCGCAAAGTGAAAAGTGAGAGGTCACAAACATTATTACAGTTAATCCTAGGGAGGACATTTCCCAATAAACCACCTAATAATCGCATTTCACATAAAACCACCAATGGTAATATTATAGTAGCGCTAAAGGAAAAGTTAGGTTATCATCCAAAATCAAATGGATTGATCCTCTAGACACCAAGAATTTCTGTACAAAATGTAATGGCAGTCCAATTGTTGAGATATTTCAGCCTGGACTAAAGTAGTGGAGTGTTTAGCCACAAATTGAAGTTCTATTTTACAGCAGCCATACTACAGTCAAGACAGAAAAATAGTCCTCCAATATTATAAAAAAGGTCACTACACTTTATAATAGAACTTTTGACAGCAGCCATGTTGAACCAGTGGAACTTCTTAAAATGTATGACAGCAGAGCCAATTTCTGACTTGGCAAAAAATATACAATCTGAACAAGATATGAAAAAATGGGAATGTCTGTCCATGGTTAGACCGACCTTAGAGTCAGCTAACAAAGATAAAAGAGTTGGATCACTCTTTCATATGGATGAAACATCTTCAGACTATAAAATTGCACCAATAACCACTATCTGTACTAATAAAGCCAGTGTTGGGTCAGACACCAATTCTTCAAGAGAGGTTGTTGTTCCCAGGAAAACCACAATAAATAAAGCACAGGTATTTCAAGAGCCCATCTGTGTGACTTTCATTCTGATATGTATCACCTGGTATTTAGAGAGGCAGACACTTTAATCAAACATATCTTAAAGTTGATATCAGTGGAAAAGATCCTGGTTGAGCCAATTAAATGTATGATGGATTAGGTGGTTTATCCCTAGCATTAGTCTAGGAAGATATAATCAGCAGTGACTTTCCTCAGAGCTCACTGGAAGCTGTCTGATCTCTGCTCATAATCTGTGTGTCATAGAAAAATAGATTTACAGTAAATGTGTCCAATATGGTCGGCTATATTTGGCTTTTTGAGGCTACATATAACCAGTTCCAGTTACCAATTAGGAACTCTGGATTGTCATTTAGGACAAAGATAGAATAACTTTATTTGTTTCCAGTTCTAGTATTGTCATATTTAGTCCACCTTGTTTGATTAGAGACCTTGAAGGCATGTATAACTGTTTTCTCATATGAACAATGTATGAATCAGAATCAGGTAGCTGTAGTAACAGCTAATGTTGCTAGTATGTGTCGATGTTGTGAGCTAGCTTAAAGCTCAAAATGAACTCTGCATGACAAGTAAAGGAGCTTTAGGATGAGTGAAGTGACTGACAAACACTGTCGTGTATATTTATTAGACTGAGGACCAGGAAACACTGCTCCTACTGTATGAAGAGTAACTTTAGACGTGTCCCGCTCAGCTTCACTTCATCAGGACTGTTGCCTCCTTCATCATGAATCTGCCTGTTCCTCATCCGTCGGCCATGTTTCAGCTGTGAGTAACCACTAACCAGTTTACATGCTGTTTTATTTGATAGCTTACATTGGCAAGTGAAGCAGTCATTTGTTTTAGGTCCCTAACAACAACTCACGCCTGCAAGGTTTAGTTTTTGGTTTAAAGGACAATATTTTATTTTGGTTGCAGAGTGTGAGTTTAGTAAGAGGCTTTACAATTGGTAAATGACATATAGAAAGGTCAAAAGGGAGATACATTTTGTTCTACCTGTTTATTATTTCTAATATAAGTTTTCATTAACTACATTCATTATGTGCAGCATTATTTAAAGCAGTGTTTCCTCTAGGATTTGTGTGAGCAGCAGGGACTGAGGGATTTTGTGTACCTGGGTGGTGCAGTGTGCCAGCGGTTGGAGTAAACAACAATACGTAATTAAAAAATAAGAAATAAAGTGTTCTATTTAGACAGAAAATACATTATTTATATTGTGATATTTAAACCTTTCTTCATTGGAAATGACAATAAAGCCAACAGCAATTTAACCAGAAGACTCTAGCTCCCTGGTGATCTCTCTCTAGCCAGTTGCCACCTCATTTAAGTTTTTGGAAATGAAATGAAGAGATATTATAGAGATAACTCCTCATTTAACGATATGAATCAGCTGTTTCTTCTCCACAAGGAAGTTAATAGACACAGGCTGACAAATGTTCAGTTCAAAGCAGCAGGCTCTGGCTCACCTCACTTTCACTCATCATCACTTCCTGTGTCCCTTGTTTCAAAATAAAAATCCTTTGCAAAGTCGTGGAATTGTTCTCATGACATTTCATAAAATTCTGAAGCAGCAGCAGTGAGAATATAGTAGTGAATGAAGGTAGTGAAGATACTATAAGCTATTTTTATTAAGATGTGATTTGTGTTTGAAAAGGGAACAGTATATAAAAATACATTTCTCACAGGATTCAAAATGAGTGATTCTATACCATACAGTCCTGCTAAGTAGAGGCACATCATATATTTGCAATTCATAATGAGGCTAAAAGTTTAAAAGCTGCTCATTTCATTTCTATTACACAGGCTAGCACGGTTATAAGAGTATACAGGACCCTGTGCATTACTGCCACACTTAATAGACTGATACTAATTCAATAGGCACTTAGTCATTATTGTGTGGTGTTTTTAATTCAATTTGAAATGATGTGTAGAGGTTAATAGATGGTTGGTGTTATCAGCAGTAGTATTTTAATGGAGGTAATCTAGGTGTCTGTTAAGGTGGTTTACCTGACTTGGTAAAGAGCAAAGCAATTTTTTGGTTTGTTTGTTTTCAACAGCAGAAATGTCATTCATGCCCAAATGATTTGAAACTTGGAAGAATCAGTGGTTCAGTGAGTTTGGCTGTCACATGGCTCAAATCTTTCTGCTGGAATCGCCACCCTCAAAGATAAACATAAGGATCAAATGTAAGAATAAGAGGTCACTGGATTTTGCTTGTCATTGAAATAGCAGGAACGGTTTGTATTAGATAAAGAGTAGTATGGTTATAATTCTCCTACACTGAACATTATATTAAGAATTAGAGAACCTAACTGAATCCCTTCCAGAGAGATACCCCCTGGCTAAACTTATATATTAGTAGGTGATTTTAAAATGGTTTGATCCAATTTCTATAACTAACATCCATCACAGGCAATGAATTGTGACAATGAATTAATCTGCTTTTGTAATAGAATGAATGTTTTGGACGTATATAATTACTGAAATGCAATAAATAGACAATTCACCTGGGCAAACAAAGACTTCACTACTCAATGAAGAATAGATTTTTGGCTGATCTCAACAGAGCTTGAACCTAATGTAAGTGAGGTAGACATTTCTCATGAATCTCAATAATAACTGGAACAATAGAGGGAATGTGGGTTATTGGAAGATTAATAGCTCACACCTGCAAAGTGAAGACCTAGTATCAGGCATTACCTCATTGAAAAGTTTTAGAATATAGCAGTAGTAAGTAATAAATATGGAAAAAATTGAGAATTTTTAAAATATAATATTAGAAAGTTGGCTGTTTTAGATGGCAAAGAACTTTGGATCTTTATGCAAACAATGAAAACTATGCTATCACTTTAGACAAATGACTGCAGGAAGTGGATGAAATTTATGCAGAGAGGGCAAGTGCAGTCTTCTTTGTGCACTCTCGACAGAAATGGTTAGAGGAGAGTGAAAAGAACAGCAGGCGTTTCTTTCATTTAGAAAGAAGAAATGCAGAAATACATTTAATAACCCAGACTAAAAATTGGAAGATGGTAATATTACCTCTAAGAATATAGCCTGTGCCAATACTTATTACCTTAGTGATTCCCATGAAAAGTCTAATATTCTGAATTCAATTAAAGATGCAAAAACAATGATTATTCATATTAGCACAGATGGCTCGAAAATGTAACTTTCAGAGGAAATACTTTCAAGAATATAAGATCTGAAACAATGTATCACCAGCCAATGATGGGCTCACCTCTCAATTTTATAAAGTAATTGCCAAAACAAATTATAAAATCTTTACTTGTAGTCCATAATGAGGCTATCTGTACGGAAGAATTACCCCTGTCATTAAAGCAAGGACTTTTCACTCTAATTACCACAAAAAATAAAAAAGCCTTACTCATTACCATTATTAGACCAATTACACTCATCGACAATGATTATAAAATTATTGCCTCCATATTAGCAAAGCATGTAATGATTTTCTTAAATGAAATAATTCATGAATGTGATGTGTATTCATAATTGGCCTTCATATCTCCAATAATATCTGTCTTGTATAATCTTGGTTAATTATAAAGATATAAGAGATAGGAGTCCTTTAATTATTTTTTTGTCTTTTCATGAAGTGTTTGATATGGTGGCCCACAATTTTATTTTGATACCCTCATTTTTTTCAAATTTGGGAACTTTTTTTCTATGTTAAATTAATTGATTAGCAATCAAACCCTTGTACAGTGTAACTACATGATCCTTATTTGTCATAAAGAAAGGAATTCATCAGGGTTATCCATCTCTCCTTTGTTTTACTGGTCAGCCAACTTCTCAATTTATAAATAACCTCACATCCTTTTTAAAGGGATGCAAATAAAGATATTGCAACTAGCTGATGAACTCGAGTCTCTTAAGCTGTATTTGTCATCATCCACCCACCCCCCCTGAAATATCTTGTTTAAATCTTAACTAAATAAGTGTGACGTGTTTGCTGTAAAAGACATTGCAGACACAGAGATATACATCATTCTGGTCAAAGATACTGTCAAACCTCAGGAATTATTTAGAAAAATAAACCACACAAGGTAAAAAAGAAGGTTATGTCTATGTCTTTAATTGGTCCCTTCTGTATAAGCATAAATATTCTCCTCACAAATGTTTTTTATAGAATAATGTCAATATCACGTACAGAAACAAACGTACCTTTTTAAAAACTGTTTTTTATTGATTTTATTTGTTTGTGTAAGATTTTGTAGAGAAATGTAGTGTTCCTGTTTAAATGTGAGCATAGTAACTCATCACATTGCTTATCATGTAATTCCCTAATATTGAAGATAAATGCTCTTTTTGTAATCATATGGTAGACACTATGTGTTTATTCAGTGTGTACATGTGATAAAGATTTTGGGCTGATTTTCAGTTGGATCTTAAAAAATAAAGACATTTGCTCATTATTTTAGTCAAATAAGACATCATAAGAAAAAATTACTATCTTATTTTACATTTAAACAAACAGAACTACCAAAACTATCAATTGATACTCTTCAGTGCTTTACCTCTATCTCTAGATTTGTGCATATTTCTGTCATGGAATTAAATACCTTTTTTTAAGTTCTATTTCTTTGTCTATATCATGTTATATTCCCTCAAAATCATGTTATAATTACAAAATGTACTGTTTGAAAAATGTGTCTCAATAAGGAAAATTAAAAAGTGCCACACATATCAGCTTCTCGGGATAATGTCGATAAGTTCAGGGTTGCAGTGCATGTGTGAAAGCAGCTTATGTCAAGAATCTCAGCAACGTACATCAATATACTGTACCTCTACGAGACTGGAGTCATTCCCACTTTACAAAACTGCTGCACAATCTCCTTTGACTTTAAGCCGCCTGTTCTGCTGGTGCAAAATTTAGCCTTAAATATGTAAAGCAAGTGGAAGAACCAGAGCTTGACTCACAGCTTGTAGCTAATCCTTTATTCATGGAAATCTCCTGAGAATGGCAGCATTCAAGAAGTTGCTTCTTTACCTTGCTGGGCTGTGCGTGTTGCGCTCTTTTGGAACTCCCTCTGTCATTATCAACATGGGACACCTCGTGGGGGACTATCCGTGAAAACTGCTTGGGTCACCCGATAAGCTCAGAGTGGTCTGTCAGGAATTTTACCCAGATATCTCACTCAATATGTGATTTCATTGCCGTCACACACATACAGAAACACACACAGCTAAGTCAAATACAGATTGGAGTGGATTGTAGGCAGTAGGAGGTTCTGTTCATACATCCAGTTTGAAAATATGATTTGTTGCTCATATTGAAAGCAAGTTGGGGGCATGGGTGGGTGGGGGGGGGTTGGCTGACAATATTTTCTGGTATTGTCGAGGTGTAGGCTGCGAGATATGTCAGAAAGTGACAGTGTGTGGACCTGAGCTGAGCTCTAAAGTAGGGATAAAGTGGTGTGATGGACAGAAGATTGGCTGCGAATTAAAAAGACCATGAGCCTTCTCCAAGCACCATGGGACAGCTGACAGGCAGCCTGTAGAGCTCTCCTCCCAGGTTCACAGGTAAAAGCCTCTGTGGAAGACCACTGCTGAAGGCTCGCACTGACAAACCCTGCAGTCATCAGTATCATCCTTCACTGAGATCTATGGATGCCATCATTTCTTTAGAGTATCTAGATACTGTTGATATGAAATAATCCTACATCAAATGACACTACACATGCTATTTTCTATAGACTCCAAGCTAGGCCTGTCAAAATAATCACGTTATCGACTTATCATACAATAACGTAGTTATCAACACCATATGGACTTATCATATGATACATGGACATGACGTCGATCATTTTTTTACTTCAATATTGCCACACTTCACGTTAGCAGCTAAGAGGCTATTATGTCACATTGGCTAAGCAAGTGGTGTCTCCATTCCTCACTGTGTACGTCCTGAGTGGAGACTGCAGAAGAATTAAAGGTAAATAACTCTGTCCCCAAACATAATGGCAGTCTGTGTTGCTCCCATTCTCCAATTCCAATTCCAATGCTATTATATTATCATTATATGAGTGGTATAAAATGATCTTCAAATGACAATAATATTGTTTATTGTGACTATTCCTGAGACAATATATCGGCCTACTCCAATCTTTAAAGTACAGTGTCGGTTCATAACAGTTTTGATTTTCATAGTCCATCATTTCTGAAGGTTCTGATAAGTTTTTACTTGTTGTTGATGAAAATGGCAAAAACACTTCAGCTAAGTCTGATGGGGTAAGACAAAAACAGTCAGAAAGGTTGTAACCGAAAAACAACACTATTCAGAAATGAAACAAAAAGTGATTGCATGCCAAACGTAGGCAATAATACCTTGTTGCACTGGAAAATGAGATGCCCTCACAGCTTTCATGGTCTGTAGAAATGTGGCGGCTGCTTTCACAGTTTGGGTAATATTTTATCATTTCTGCTTCAAAATAATTTTAGTTAACCTCAGGGTTTGTTTAAAAGCTGTGCAATGGTCTGACCGTCTGCATTTCTCAATACTTCAGACTTCTTTTAAGCAGTCACCATGCAATGGAATGAAACTAGTGAGTTCAATTTCATTATCAAGGGCAGCTGTGGCTCAGCAAATAGAGTGAGTTGTCCATTAATCACAGAGTTGGCAGTTCAATCCCCAGCTTATTCTGTCCACATGTCTAAGTGTCCTTGAGCAAAACCACAAACCCAAATCTCTTCTGATGGTTAGTAGACATAGGGAAGTGCTTTGAATAAAACCTTATTTCTAATAAACCAAACTTATCCTTTGAAAATTGCATTTATTAGGTTTTTTGAGGCCACTGAGTGAAAGCTGTAAACAGACCATGAACATGACCTTGAAAGTGAAAGTCTAATTTTAGTAATAAAGTAAATTTAGTTTAGTTACTTTTTTTTGGTAATCTACTTTTTATTACTTTTAAGCAACAACCAAAGATTTCTACTTTTTAATTCATTACTTCATATATTTAGTAGTTCACTCATAAACCACTGAATGAATGTACTGCTGACAGTACACTCAACTCATTCAATTAAGTTTCTAAAGAAATATGATCCATATACTAGAAAATTTCCCAGCATGCATTGTTCAAGAGTTAAAACTTTCCAGAGATCCTTCTTTTTTGTAGTTTAAAGAAAACATATGATATGGAAACTCAGTTGTTTCTCTTCATAACAATAAAAATAATGCAGAAAGTATTGAATTCAGATCCTACCCCTGTATACTTGTATCAGTTAGGTTTTGTTATCATTTCTATACATTATCATTGTATTGACTTTAAAGAGAAACAACTTTAGCTGTAGCTGTAAGTCTGTTTTTGTCAACTGAAAACTACTTCTCCTAATTAATAAAGTAAAAACGAAACCACATTTAATCTGAAGTACATTTACAAATTCAAAATATTACATTAGCAGGTCAATAAATTAACAGATCTAAAACTGATCAAATGAAGGATTTATACAAAATGCAATATTTAGTTTTTAAAATGTTAATATTTTAACCATTTAACCATATTTTAACTCATATTTTAAGTTGAAATAAGTTACATTTTACAGTGTATATTTATTAGTTAAAATAGCAAAAGTGGATTTGGACACGCCCCAAAGACACTTGCGGCACACGATCCACGCCATGTGCTATAGGTCGTTAAAATGAGGCCCATTAACTTAACTCAAGTTTCTGCCCATCTGATGACTGTTAGTCCAATATTGACTCTTCTTTTTGTTCTGTTTTGATCTCAACTAACTCCTGAGAAAATAGTCTGGCTCTTTAAATGCTCCAACAGCTAGTTGTTAACTTCCTGTACACTACCTGCCCAACATCTATTAGCACTCTGGCAGTGTATCAGAGCTTCCTCTCCTCCTGGAAACTAGGCTAGTGACAACTGTGAGACAGAACACCAGACCGATGAGCTGAAAGAGCTCTAAAGCAACGAGAGAAACTGCAGAGATTGGTGATAATTCTTTGTGGGTTCATTATTACCAACAGCCTTTTTCACATAACATCTATTCGTTTAATCTGTTGTTAACATAAAACTATTGATTAGTGCAGCTTTAAGGTAAATTGTCCAATGTGTAGCTAGTCAGCAATATTATGTCTTACATTTATTTAACTGAGACTACTTTTATAACTCTGGGGCGAAGGCAGCTTCTTGGAGGACAAACAAACAAAATCAAGCTTGTGAGTGGAGAGGAAGTGGAATTGATGGCTTGACTGATATTTGGGGAGAAGCCTCAATTCAAGTCAAAAATAGAGGGCAGACACCAAAACCAAAATGTGTTCAAAACAATCTGCAGCGATGTGACATCTTTTGTTACTGTCACTCTTCAGACTAGTCTTTTCAACATCGCTGTCAGTTCATATTGGTGTCAGATATTGGTTACATCCTAGAATAGATATGAAGAAAAAACATCTCCAAAAAAGGAAGAAGAAAAAATTAAGAAGTCTGGCATGAGCAGCAATTGAGCATGAAAGTCTGCCTTGTGAATGCAGTCTATTTTATACTTGTGTGTCAATGTGAAAACTGGTACTAAAGACACCATTGCAACACTGAATGGATGCTTTGAATGTGTTCCTTTGTGTCTAATCTACAGTCGTGCAGTACAAGATGTCTTCTCTACACTGAATGTGAATTCCTGGTAAGTACTGTATATTCACTGCCTGGTGTGTCAGTCTTCCATTATTGATTACCTACTGTAGAGCTCGGACAGCAAGGAATCATGTCACATCCACCATTGAATGTCTTTCTTTATTTAAAGCTAATTTAACATGTTTTGTTCTTGTCAGCAATTTTTCTTGTGACCTCCATCACCCCACTAAACTGTAGGCAAGCAGCCTGCTCTGTCATTAAGTACAGAACAATAATGTCTTCTTATCTGTTATATCCTGTCAGGCGACCTCTAGCATTTCAGCCCATTAATGGATGTATGCCATTAACCTTGGAAATCCCCTGGGATCTGGGCCATGCCATGTCGATCAGTCCTTTGTAAATTATTGATTAGTGAAACATGAGTTCATATCACATCATTTGTTGCCTATATGTCATGTACTTTGTACAGGAGCTTTCTGTGCGTACACTAAATTAAAAAGAAAAGCTGATCTGCAAACTTTAGAATAAACTAGCCCACCAAGCCAAAGCTCCAAAGCACCGGTGATTCTTCCTCTTCTTCTTATCTTCTTCTTATCTGCTGATTCTAGATTCCACTGTGTAAAATACACAATATAATAAATGCATACACTTTATCTTTGTGCAAATTTATTCTAGGATTATATCATATAAATGTGTAAATAGTTTGATTCTATCTTCTATGGACTCTCATCTGATAAACAAACATACAGCACATTTATTCGACTCCATAAATAGGAGACATCACTGTAGTATACTAATGGGTGCCTTAACAGGACTTGATGTGTTTTTAATGTTTGCAGTCGTGGTAATGCATGCGTGTGTGTAAAAAGTGCTGATGTGTTACTGTGACTATTCAAATTGATAACCGTGACAGAGTTACCAAACTGGATCTGGCAGGGCCGTAAACCCTGAAGGAGTAGCAGTAGTGCACAGTATTAAAAACAAGAATAAGTGGGCACCATAGACTGTACAAAAAATATGGATGTAGCCACTGTGATGCTACCCACTGGTTTGCGGACAGAGCCTTGAGTTTGGCAATTTGACTGTTGCCATCTTGGATTTTTGTAGCCAGAAGTGACCACATTTGACAAAGGGTGGAGCTGACCTTAGTGGTAGCTACTAGCTTGGTTAGCATAGTGCATATATAATATATGGTTAACTGTGCCAATGCTAATGTTAATGCTAATTTTCACCAGCAAAAACAGGCTTAAAACCATTATAACAACATGCACTTACTGGAAAAATTGTACAGCTGACTGCTTAGCAAATCTTTTAGTACAAGCAAACACTGAATAGGAGTTTTTTAGGTGACCAGTTATAGTTCACTTTCATGAACTCACTGTGAACTAGTGACAGCAATGCCTATACTCTCTTAATCTGGTTTAGGCTATGATTATGTTATTTAATAAACATTGTTGTTGTGGTAAGTACTTGTCAATCACAAAATATCCACGTCCTAAAGTATACCTTGCTTAATTGTCTATTTTACTCTAAATGGGACCATCGTTTACAAAATGAATATCATGTTGTATTGAAGAAGACTTGAAACTAGTGATTGAGACTTACATAGACTTCCACACAATCTAACTTCTTTTTGGAGCCAATATAGTCACCCCCTGCTGGCCATTAGAGAGAATGCAGGTTCAAGGTGCTTCCGCATTGGCTTCACTTTTCTGACCAGGAGCTACCTGCTTGGTGGGCACACTTGACCGGTGATCAGAAAGTGACTTTAAAATGCCAGAAAGTGAGATTGTGGAAACATGTCAGAATTGAAGTGGTTGATTATTTTGTTAGTGAAATTATCAATGGAAACAAGTCCTAATAGCCTACAATTTATTATCAAACATCTTCTAAATATGTAGACTTTGTCCATTCCAAAAATCTTAGAAATTCATGAAATGATGTCAGATATTTTCAAGTGAATTGTACCAAGCTTTAATGGGTTTATTGCTGTCCCACGTGACCCACTGCAGCTCATTTATTGTTTTATGCAGAGACTTGTAATGAAACTATCACACCTTAATACACCACACCAAGACACACGCTCAGTGATATTAATGCTTAACTGGAAGTTCTTTCACTCAATTTCTTTCATTTTTACAAGAATTAAGGCTTCAGGCATGACGACCAACCTTCCAACAAAACTCTGCAATGGTAACCACCCACTTTTTCTACCACATAGTTGATGAGGCAGTCCCGAACACAGCTGGGAATAATTAAATGAGACTATGTAATGTCAGTTGAGCAGCAGCCGTTGGGGCTGAAAGAGGAAATAACAGAATAATGGGACACTGAGTCACAAGAATCTAGAAAATGAAGGAAAATTCAACTGCTTTAAAAGCATCATTAGGTGATCTGAATGAGCAAGTGGGGACCAAAAACAGGAAATGAGAAGGCAAATGTCATCAAGACTTTTTAATGTCAGTTACACAGAAATATGTGTACATTTTGCAAATATTAGCCACCAAATAAGATACTGGTCATGTCAGACTAAGTATGCCTGTTGATGGAAAAGCCCTGAGTGTATTGAATTGATCAATGGTGCAATTTATTACTTCTGAATCCAACTTTTCATTAGCAAGATGAAATGTGTGCTGTTGCTTCTTTCAAAAGTGACATTGTCCAACCATAACAAATGCCTTTTTAAAAGTAAAAAGAAACAGTTTGATCTTGAGGCATTTATGGATCATCTCTTCGTTATTTAGGATCAGATTAGATATGGCATGGTAATTTCTAATGTTACTGATAGTGTTCTAATGTTAAAGGATGTGCATCTTTCTTTCTTTTCCCCCACACATTCCATCTTTTCTTCAGTTCCACAAATTGCTTATTTTTCTAGTTGTACTCATTTTCTCAGCTAGAGTCCTACACCTCTTTCTTTTAGCAGCAGGATAATTGCTTCCATTTGCAATTTCTTTTTTGCATGTTTGCTTTTCTCTTCAACTAGTTTTTGAAGCCTTTGAAAGGAAAATGAAATATCCACTGTTCCTGTTTTGCACTCCAGTTTCAGTGACTCAGGGAGAGAGGAGTGGGCCCATATTACCATTTCTGCAATTCAAATGATTCAGTTGTGTGAACGGTGATTAAGTGGAAAGTCCTGATCAATCAGTAGTTCAATTTGAAGTAGAAGTGTTACTCAAATTTTAGCTCATAGTAATTTAGTGCACTTGATAAGAGTGTTGATATATGATGATATCTGCTGTGAACTGTTTCATGCTGAATGCAGATTAAAGGAAAAAACAATATTACTCTTCAAGCTGCACTGATAATTTTTTCTATATAAACAATGGGTCAAGAATAGGGCCCGACCGTTATATTGGTCGGGCTCTAGTCAAGAAGAGACAAGCGTGCAGTAAATTTTAACTCAACTCTGCAAGTAATTTAGTGTCTTTCAACCTTGCTGTGGTCATTGGGTCAGTTTTGACCCCACTCAAAACATTCACTCAAAAATTAGGTATAATTTCAAACCTGTGGTAATAGGTCGTAATTAAGTCGGCTAAAAAGGTCTAACACAGAATTAGGTGTTAATGTATACCTTATGCTTTATTCACTGTCACAGATCGGGTGAATTTTGACCCAGGTGGACAAAAGTTGCACGATCGACAAAAAACAACAGGAGGGTTTACGTATTGTTTTAGTATATTTACCAGGCTTGCCTTTTTCATCATCTGTGCTCCATTTCTAGCAGCAGGCGACTGTTTTCAGCTTGAAAGCACTGATAAACCCACTGTACACTACCTGCCAACACCAAATGACACAAGTTAGTGTCTAGCTGGTAAACGTAGTGGAGTATGCAGTGTGTTTAACACCTAGATATATTCTATATACTGTGGCTAGAGGATAACAGAGTTCATATTTGACTCAAGTTAGTCAGGAGGCCAGAAACACAACTCTAGATGAATGGTGATGTTTAGTGTCCGCTTGATGTTTAAATACAGTAAGCAGCGGTTTGCTAACACACTAGGCATGTCAACCTCAGACCATTATATAAAACGTGTGTGTGTGTGTGTGTGTGTGTGTGTGTGTGTGTGTGTCCAGCTTGCTGTGAATTTACTATATGTGGATGGATGATATATTGTCCCCTCACAGTGCAGCAGAGCTGGTATCAGTGTAGCACTATCACAGTTATCAGTAAGACTTTCATTCCATCATCTGTCAGTAAATAGATGATGGAATGAAAGGAGGATATACTGCCTTAATCATCCCATCCCAGCTTCCACAGCACAGTTTTAATTACAAATCGGAGCATTGGCATTTGTGCTCTCTGTGAAGCAGCTGTCTTCAAAGATGCAGTTACAGGGACAATCAATTGCTTCAAAATCATTAAGATGCACGGATGTTGCAGAAACAACCACGTTTGTAAGCTGTATTATTATACTCTGGTTAAATGTTGAATATGATGATGACTTAAGTGGTCAACTAGGAAAAATAAAGCAAACACAGACTGTTCTAAACACGTGAAATTCTGAAGTTTACCTCAAATGCCCTGTCGAACTTCATTGTCTTTTTTTCCCTCCTTCAGTTCTGATCTCATCCAGATTTTTGCCTGGTGAAGGCATTTATTTTCATTGCTGACTTTGTCTCAGGCAATCAGTCTGAGCACTGTGTAGACATCTGGACACTGTCATTATCTAACGCTAACTGGAGAAGCAAGGCAGATCAGAAGCTATATGTTTCTCTTCTGCATACATGTGCATGTTTGTATGGGAAAGCATGGGATTAACTGTAACAATATTTGTAACATGGAATTGATTGATGGAAGAAATAAAAGAAAATTACATTGATCCTTGAGACATGTGGCCCCAGATAAGCAGTAGCGCTGCAATATTACCCACATAAACTGGCTTTCAAATACACAGCACAGCACATATACTTCATTTTTACATGTTTCACAAATGGCATGTCTGCACATTTAAATTGAAAAATTATTGCAGATTTAACAAAATGCAAAAAAGAAGGCTGGGAAAATTCTAAATTTCTGTTGGCAACAATTCCATGAAATGGGCAAAACCTTGACTTCATACGCTGATTTCTCTACCCTGCCAGTGCCACTTGTCCACAAAACCATTTACCCCTACAGGAGTATCAAAAAGGTTATGACAAGTACTGTATATAGTTGTTGTTGCTTTTTTGTTTTTTTTTACAAGAGACACAGCAATTTCCCAAAAAAGCTAGGCACTGTAGTATATAGTGAGCATAACTCAAACAAGACTACATTTTGTATTTGTTGAGGACCATTTCCAGCCGCTGAATATAGATGTGATGCTCTGAGTATATATGGCAGGAGTATGTTGTGTTAATGGAAGTTGGCTTTGGTATTTCCATTGGATCTGTTGGCAGTGAAACTAATAGAGAATATAACCAGGCTTATTGCTTAAAAATAGCATCAAGCCATAAAGTACCTGTATGTCTTGAAAATCTCTGATCTAGCTACCTTCAGTGAAGACTGATTAAGTTATAAGCCACTTCAGAGTATTTAACTCTGAACAGTGTCACCATGTAGCTCAATGTGACCTTATAAAATAATTAAAAACAGTAGGTTCTGGGGCGCCCTGGTGGCCCTGTGGATAAGATGCATATCATGTACTGTCATTGCAACGTCCCTGAATCCTCTCAATGGTCCACAGCTGAATAAAGCAAAATAGCCCAAAACAATGCTTTAAAAAATAGGGTTCTGCATATCTGCATATACACAAGCAAATATGAAACAGGACATTTGTGTGTAGAAGCCTGTTTTGAAGGTAACCCCATTCCCATGTCCCCAAAGTTGCACCAACCATATGGTGAACATAAACAAGTGAAATATCTCCCTAAACCATCAGGGAGCACATGTAGCTCTTATGAGCTGTGTTCATCAGCCCCAGATGAACTCTGAAGGTGAGAGGGAACAGCGAGGAAGATGGCACATTTATACACAGGCAATGATTTGTGTGTTACACAGTGTTGCAACCATGATTATCATGAAATTGAATAATTGTTTTTCTAATTATAGATGTTGTGAAACCACAGTTAAGGCCACAGTCTGTTCCTGGCTCCTTAGAGAAAAATGGAGTAATTGAGTGTACCGCACAACAGATTAATGACATGGTGTTTGAAACTTGGCAACTAGTACTTATTATTGTTGGCAAAGGAAGATTGCTACATATTGTGTGTAAACACTTATATGATTTGATGAAATGATCCCAGTTTTCCCACTCCGCTGCTAAGTCTCTGAAGAAAAATGGGCTCATTTATACTAGTTTCCTCCTCCACAAATCAATCTCAAAAGAAAATTACATTGAAAGGAGAGTAGGTCCCAGAGGTGCGACCCCAATTAACGTGGTCATCTTCCATGTCTGAATAGTGCTCAACCTTCGGTGACCGCAAACATCCCAAAAATCTGTTGTCTGTCCTGTCCTGTCTTTCCTCAGGGTACTGTCTCATTCACTGATTTTCCCTGCTACAGTATTTCTGTCAGCACTTCATCAGCAGCTATTCAATGCATTGATATTTCAAGGACTCAAGTCAATCAGTCTAGGTGAGCAGCACTGGCATGTGTTGGTATTTCCTGCTAAGCAGACTGCTTAAATCATAGGTCTTTGTTTTTAAATGGCGCATACCATTGATTAGCTTTCAAAGACACTCAAAAATGATTCTCAAATGACAGAATGGACTGCTGCTCTTGCATCTCGAAAACCCTAAATAAGTCTCTTTTTTTCTCGCATGAATCCATGAGCTTTTATTGCATCTTACAAATCATTTGAATGTAGGCCAACAGAAGGCATTTTTAAAATTTAGAGTACTCCACTCACCTCAGCTAACACACAGGTGCCAACAATAACTAGAATTAATGTTTACACTCCTGGTTTTAAGAGACTCTCTTCCAATAGTCTCATTTCCCAATCTTGACTGAAAGCTGTGCTTTAACACAGCTGGCACAGGTTTGTGACTGGCATGAGAAATATATCTTATAAGGATAACTGAAATGTCAAAGAGAGACTTTTATTAAGTATGTGTCGTCTGCATGAGAATGTGCTCAGTTTCCCTTGCATGCATTTACCTAAATACCAGTAAACTTGCATGCATAACTACACAAGCATCAGGACTAGATTCCAGCATATAAGATTCATGAATTTCTTTGTGGTTGATTGAAGATGGAAATGCAGCAAAGCCTCCACAAGCCTTTTGATTGACAGATGTTCCTCAGAGGCATCCGTCTCAGGAGAACGACTGCTCAGTGGTCAGGAGAGCTCGGTAGCTCGACTTGATGATGATAGATGATGCCAATGGGACAAGCCTACCTCATGGATCAAACATAAAGAAATGTGACATTGAAAAATTGCTTTACTGAAAAGTTTCATTTGATCGAATGGTCCTGGATTAGTTTCATCATCTCTCTCATGGGGGAAAAAGCACAAGAGTTACTACATGACTGAGCTTCCCGACTTCACTAGAAATAGCTGAGACCTGGGATCCAAAATGCAGAAAAATAACTGTTCATGTCTTATTAACCTGAGGGAAGCATCCACAGGCTGTTATATAAAAACTAACATGCATTCATTTTTTCTCTGAAATTTGTGTTCCGAGTATTCTCGTGTTCATATTTGGGTTCGTAAAATAAATATGCTCCCCCTCCCCGAGATAATTGTAATACAAACACAACAGGAGCCAACTTACTGGGTTACAGTTAAAAGCAGCTCAGACTTGACTATGTTCCTCCAGGCTAAAGGAGAGCAGCCATCTGTGAGAGTAGTAAATGCTATTGAGGCATCACTGAGCAAATACATCTAAGTTAGGGCTGTTTTATTCAGGGAAATGCAGTCCATGCTTCACCGACAATCCAACAATATACATGGTGGATCTGTAAGAGGCCTGAAAACATTACAATGAAGTGTGCCGTGTCCATGCTGTTCTGGTCATGCTGTGAACTCGTCCGACAACAAAACACATTCAAGTCAGGACAATTTGTCTAATGTGCAAGTTGTGAATCATTAATGAAACAAAAGAGGATAAACAGACAAAAGCATGCATAAAATATTCACAATTCTGCGGTTGCTTAAAATATAATGTGTGAATTGGCGGATATCTTTTTGTTTATCTGAGGCTCAAAATCATAATCTTCCTCCCTGTTAGGCTAAATGATTCAACATTCTTGCATCTATGCAGCAGCTCCATTTTAAGACTGTCCTCTGGTTGTCCTTTGGTTGTTTGTGCAAATGCCTAAAATAACATTGTTTACAATTACTTGACAAGGTAGTCTGATGCCCATTCAAGTAATGAGGCAAAGGTGGAAGTGGCATGACAAAGAATGCAACTTTGGAAAGCAAGACCATTGTTTGTCAGTGTTGTTTTTCTAACCACGTTCTCTAACTTTGACTTTCCCTAACATTTTGTTTTTGTGCCTAAATATAACCAAACCATGAAGAATAAGTCTGATAATATTCTACAGTTTTTATTGCTGTTATTCTAACTCAAAGTGTCCAAAGCCTGACATATGGTATTTTTCTGTGCCACAGAGCTCCATTCACAAGCAAGGACCACATGGGTGCATTTTACAAGTTTATTAACAATGTTTAAATGAACCGTTAGCGCTCTTGATGTGGTGTGGGGAGGCTGTATGAAGGATCTGCTGCAGCACCCGGGCAGCAAGGACCCCCAAAAACCTCAACCAAGACTGAGCGATCTTAAGAATGGTGCGACAATGATACGTTGAGAAAGGTATAGCTGGGAATGATTAGGCGCTTGTCTGAATTCAGAGATGCGGTTGGAGTGAGGACACGGCATGGGTCGCTGGCATTGTGGTGCCCAATGTCTTTGTCTAAGCGAAACACTGCAGTCGGAGTGAGGAGACGCAGGGGTCGCTGGCATCGTGGTGCTCGCTGTCCCTGTCTAAGCAAAAAACTGCAGTTGGAGTGAGGAAATGGCTATGTCTATGACTAAGCAAAATGCTGTGGCTTGTGGCTTGAGTAAGGAAACTGCATGGGTCGCAGGCATCCCGATGCCTGATGTCCCTGTCTAAGCGAAGCGCTGCGGTTGTAGTGAGGAAACAGCATGGGTTGCTGGTATCACGGTGTCTGATGTCCCTGTCCAAGCGAAATGCTGTGATTGTAGTGAGGACACGGCAGGGGTCGCGGCATCCCGGTGCCCGAAGTCCGGGTGAAGCAAAGTGCTGTGGTTGAAGCAGGAAAACAGCAGGGGGTGCTTATGACACAGATGGTATAGAAGCAATTTCAGGTTAGTTGTATTTGTGATAAGTTGTGTTAGTAACGTGCGACACAGTGTGTTTAATGGCAGATGATGCTTAAATGACAATTGACTAGATGTACTAGCAACGTGCAACCCAGTGTTTGTAATGTGCAAGTCCGTGTAATGGTGTGCAATGGCAAAGTGACATTAGAGTAGCTGCACGAGAAACTGCAACAGCTGGTAAATGGAAAAAGACAATGTGGAAGTGACTTTAAATTAATTATGAATTCTTTACTACAAAGTAGTGGAGATGGATAATGTATGATGCAGAACTGATGTCTCGTGCCATTGGTATAAGTACTGAGAAGTCTGAGTAGAATGAGTAGCGCAACATTACCTGGCCCCCGCCAGTGGGGGCTGTGGCCGTGGGGCTACGGGGCTCTGTGATGTCATGCGAGCCAATCCGGGTGGTGATTGGCTTTGGCGAAAACCCGGAAGCACGGGAGACCTGGTGGCAGTTGTTGCCGCTGGACTGTTGAAGCAGCTGAGGAGGGGAGAGTTGAAGCTACTGCTCCGCTGGGACGCTCGGCTGCGGTCTGCTGCTGAGTGACGAAAAGAGAACCGGTTTCACATGAATCTTCAGTCAAGTCGGACGGGTTGATCTGCAGTTTGTGATCCTTGGTGAGTTTGCTCTTGGAGTAGTAATTGCAGCTTTTGTTCAAGTTTTGTTAAAGCAATGGTTCGGCGTAATTTCAACCTAGCGTCATATGCTAATGCTAAGGCGATATTTCAACGATGTTTACAGCTTTAGCATTAGAGACAGAGTAAAAGCCATCAGTTAAGTGTTTATTTTAATAAATTCCTGGTGTACTTACAGACTTCCCAATGCATCGATTTATGAGTAAGGACCCTTTGTACTACTGTAGAAGTTTGATAATAATCCAGGCATTATTAGTGGGGTAATTTACGAGATACACTGGTGGTCCCGTTAGCGCCTGTACTTTCGGCTGATAGCTCTAACTCCACTATTTTCCGACCAAATGAAAATGAACGGCTGAGGTGGTGTTTAGATAGACCTCATGGTGCATATGACGCTAGGTCGAAATTACGCCGAACCATCGCTTTAATGCAATTATGCGGGAAGTACGATCTATTTCTGGGATGACCATGAAAGCTTGACTGAGACTGCCTGCACGTGAAACTCGAATACGAGAGCAAAAGAGGGGTAAAAGGGTTAGAGGCTCACTTCCAGGATTATAGAGAGGAATGACTGCATTTTGAGCAAATCAGTGTTTTGCTGTAGAGTTAACATTAGCAGTAGCTTTAGGATTCTTATTAGCAGTCAATAAGGATATAGTGTTTTGGGTTTTGTTCAGGAGAGTCAGTGATCTGTTCCTGAATTTCTTTTGAGTTGACAGAGGGACTGTAAATATGTGTTGTGTGTTGTTTGTAGCTTGTTAGAGGCAGTGTATGTTTGAAGGTAGTGGTTCAACTTTGGAAGTACACATGAACTTAAACTAATGGCTGTTTCAGTGTTTCTATGTCGGCAAGTAAAACACTGAGACCTGCGGTTGTTGTACTCATTAAAGGCTGGTGTGTACAGGGTGTGATTTGTAGTTGCAGCTCAATTTTGAGTATGATTTTGGCATTGCACTTAAATCCATGACTGTGTGTAACAGCAAGGGTAAAATTGTCAATATAGCCACTGACTGGTAAAAGTCCATGTTGAAATTGTGGAGCAAAAGGAAATTAATTTGGAAGAAAACTTTGATAGAAGCTCTTATTTTTAAAAACATTTGGTCAGAGTAGGAAAAAGAGAATGAGACACACCAATAGCAATCAAAAGCCAAGCAAAGAGTAGAAGAAAAAAGAAAAAAAAGCAGAAAAAGCACAAGGAAGGAGCAGATACAGATAAAGGAGAAAGTTCTGGATGCCTAGTTCGGGACATGGCTGGTAAAACAAGAGGACTAAAGTGGGCTGGCCCTAAACCAGGCGGTGAGCAGCAGTGGAGTTACTCATCAGACTGTGCCACTGTTTGGACGAAAGAGCAGACAAATGGACAGACAGGTGAGCAGAGCATGTACAGCAAGAAAACAGAACTACCAAGTGTGTTTGCTCCCTTCATTAACTACTTAACTGGTAGATATCATGGTAGTGTATATCAGTATGCAGAGAAATCAGTCATCATTGGCAGTCTGGACCATAAAAACAATCAACCTATGTATTAGTCTCACCAGTATCAGGGGGGCTTCATGTTCAAATTCCATCATGTTCTGATATTTAGACAATTACAGATGTCAGGCTCACTCAGCCCTAGGCTGTACTTATGACACACTTTTTTATACATGAAAAGATGATCTATATCACAAATTGAAGCTTAAATATTGAGAAGCATCTACTCCCTGCTAACTGAAACCATTTAGATTAATAACATTTCCCTATACTTAATTCTGGTACATGGGTGCTGACGGCACTGCCACAATATCAGATTTTTACTACATGATTCTCATAGCCAAAAGAATTCACGATAACAATATTGATCACAATATCTATAGAAAAGGAGAAAAAAGAAAAGTGCTATCTGTCATATTCATTTTCAACTTTGTTAATTGACTGTTTTGTCTTATTTCTGGCAAACGAATTAAACTCAAAATATGTGTATAGGGAGAGTCTGTGACCACAACTATACCAAAGCTTACAAAAAGAACAGACTTAATAGATAGAATACACACGCTGTAATGGGATCTGCCTACATTACATCCAGATTGTCCATGTTATCAAACCTGCTTATATTGTGGTATTGCATGTTATTTCAACAGGACAGACCTCTCAAGTGCTCTAAAACTGCTTTCAGTTAATATATGGTGATGTGAATGCACAGTAGCCTACATAGTGGGAAGTTTATCTACAGCAACCTCTTATCGTACACTTGTATAGTTCATATAATGCAACAGCGATTTTCATTTTCAAGAGCTTTACCTCAAAGTACCAGAGGTCAGTGGTGTGATACCAGCTATGGTGCCATATGGGCCGGCTCGTACATCTCACATTGTGAAAGAATCACTGATAATGTAGTGTATTTTAGGTAGCAGGGGAGGGGCCCAAATGCACAATATAGAGGCAGGCAGGGACACTTCAGTGAGTTTATTGTCAAAAGTGAAGAGACTATAGCTCACAGGCATATGTGCCAAGTCCAAACAGTATTAAATCCACAGAGTTGCAGGGATGAGATACAGTAAAGTCCAGACAGGCAGGCAAGCAGGTGTAGATATCGTACAGGTCCAGGTAACTGAAAACAGAAGCTTGAAAGCACAGACAAAGAGCAACATGACAACAACAACAATGTGACAAGGGAAGAAAGACCTGGGCTGATATATGAAATAAGTGGCTTACAGGTAAGGTGTGGGCGGAGGAGGCCAGGTGAGAAGTGGGAACAGGTGTGTAGATGGAAAAAGGAGGGATAGTACGAGGACATCTAGTGGACATCCTAAGGGTGGCAGTTCTGGGCCGTTGGAGGAAAGTATACGGCTTGGGAAAAGTTAGCAGGGGCTGGAGACACAGAGAGCAGTGCAGACTGTGACAGATAAGATACATCTTGAATAGTCTTTTTCATATTATGCTGTAATGCGACGTACAGTGTGTAACTGATATATCTGAAACCTTGTCCAATGTAACTAAGACTGAAAATGTAAAACATTGTATGACCTTTAACTTACAGATGTATTCATATACAGTGGGGAGAACAAGTATTTGATACACTGCCGATTTTGCAGGTTTCCCACTTACAAAGTATGTAGAAGTCTGTAATTTTCTGGTCTTGGCCATTGTGGAGAGGTTGGAGTTTGTTTGATTGAGTGTGTGGTCAGGTGTCTTTTATACAGTTCAAACAGGTGCAGTTAATACAGGTGATGAGTGGAGAACAAGAGAGCTTCTTAAAGAAAAACTAACAGGTCTGTGAGAGCCGGAATTCTTACTGGTTGGTAGGTGATCAAATACTTATGTCATGCAATAAAATGCAAATGAATTATTTAAAAATCATACAATGTTATTTTCTGGATTTTTGTTTTAGATTCTGTCTCTCACAGTTGAAGAGTACCTATGATAAAAAATTACAGACCTCTACATACTTTGTAAGTGGGAAAACCTGCAAAATCGGCAGTCTATCAAATACTTGTTCTCCCCACGGTAGCAACCAGTATAGCTTTATGATAAAATATAAGCCATGTAGTCCGAAGCTTCAGTATGAGAAGAGGAATGGTCATAGATGTATAGATAGATACTTTATTAACACCAAAGAGAAATTAAAATTTGCTGCGTGCTTACATTATCAAAAATAGTTCCCACAATGTTCAAACCCAGAGAAATTCACTTTTTTTTAAAAATCCCCTTTACCACACTTTTGTTATGTATTAATTGAGCGACGAGCAGTAGAAATGACATACTGTGTGTATAAAGGTTAAATTATTTACTGTAACAAAATCAACTAAATATGAGCTAAAATATAAGATAAAATGAATAGAACAAAAAAGTACAGTATTGGTGACTGTTCTACTTTTGTCTTGCTAGCCATTCAGATATTCACTTGTTTGTGACCTAGTTGTGGTGAGTGAGGCTTGTGTTCTCTTTTTCCCTTTGCCCCAGGAAGTTTTTAGGGATGCTAGTCTCCGTCTGTCAGTCAGTTGGCCAGTCCACCACATGGACTGACATATACTGTCTGAACAACTTTAAGATGGATGGTTTTTCTAGTGCTGCTATCAGGCTGACATATTTTTTGTTTTAGTGAAATGTCTCCACAAGTATTAGATGGATGACCATGAAATGTGATGCAGATGTTCATGGTGCCCAGAGGACTATATGTGCTGGCTTTGTTAGTCCCCAATACTTTTCTCTGGTGCCATCAGCAGGTCAGAGTTTTCACTTATAGAGTCAACATCTACATGATAGATTGGCACAACATTTTGTGCAGACATTCATGGTTCCAGGATGAAGAATCCCTATGACTTTGGTGATCCTTTACTTTTCCTCTATAGCCACCATGAGGTTGACATTTATGGTTTGGAGTGAAATATCTCAACAGCTACTGGACAGCTATGACATTTTGTACAAACATGCCTCCCTAAGGATGAATTTTAGTGGTGAACCTTTAAATGTTCACGTGGTGCCAACAGTAGGTCAAATTTTAATTTGTCCAATACTCTGCTCCAGTTTTAACATTAATATAATCAGTTCATTAATGCATACATGTGTTCTTCAGCCTGGGTGATCTGAATTCACACACCTGTTCTCCCACAGTTTTCAAACCATTGCATTTATTCATTTTGCACTTTTGTCCAAAGCGATGTACAATCCAAGCTGCAGCAGATCAAGGAGAAGCCTGTGAGAATAAGTGCTTCAACACTCAGTTCCACCTGACACAAGTACAAAGAGCATGAAAGGTGCAGAGAGGGCAGCTGGGGTAGCAGTGTTTTCTGGATGTATCCAGGTTTCATTGAAGGCTAATACATCAATACATGGCTGGCTAGCAAAGGTAGGGATGAAAAATGCTTTATTGACAGTATACTGGCAGCTCTGCAGACCAGCTGAAAGGGATGTACATGTGAGGGAGTACTGCTGAAGAACCCAGAGGTTCCAGATTGCTTTGAATGCTAGAAATATAGAAGTATATGATGCAGAGAAGAGGGAAAACTTTGTTGGTGAGGAAAAAGTGGCCTGGTAAGACAGCCTTGCTGGGTGGACAAAAGCAGAAGGAATATGTTATTTAGTGCAACGGTGTGGCTTCACTGGAGCTTCATTACTTTTCGAGACACCATGGCCACTGGCAGAGCCGGAGATGATCGAGAAACAACAAAACTGGAGTTGTGTAAAAAAGGAATGCACTGTTGCCAGAAAAACTACAGTTTGTAGGTTACACTACCTCCCACATCAGTAACTTATAAGTGAAAAATTCTACACAAACGATGCTGTAGAAGATAAACAACAAGCCACAACCTAATTTCAACCAAAACCTAATTTCGTCCCAGCTGGACAAACATTCATCTCTATGTACAGCCAGGAGTGTGAGACGAGGGTGCCGGGACGAATGCAGCATGCGTAAACTTAGTTTCAAACTGTTGTTGTAAAGTAACCTTCTGCCATCTAGTGGCTCTTCTTTTTGTTTTTGTGTTTAACAATTGATCCTAATTGATTGATGAAATAAATTTAGTTTTTTAATTTTAAATAAATTATTTAAATTTGACCAATGTGGTACATTCCAAGAAATATACAATGGTTATATCATGCTTGATACCATGTAGTCTATCTTTTAAAAAAATCATTCTAAAATGTAAATAACAGTAGTCAAGGCATTAAACCAATGATCTCTTTATCTGTTGACAAATCATGACTCTATAGTCTAACATTTGCATAGCCACCAGTGCTGAAAAAAAGTATAAATCTAATTTAATTTAAACCTTAAAATAGAAAGTGAAATAGAATCATGTATTTGAAGAATAGTGACACCCCTAGTATCCACACAGATGAACATATTTCATTTAAACCTGTGGAGTTCTTCTCCTGCTGCACATAGCACTATTTTTAAAAATATATTTAAAAAAAGCCAGGTCAGGACTCATATTAAATGAGTTAGGGAAGGACTTGATTCAGAGATCATTGAAGATAATGGGTTGGTTCTGGTTGCTAAGATTTGTGGTTGTGGGGCAGACTAGACCTGTGCATGACTTTGATCGGAAGACAGAAAATGTCCACCCATGTTTATACTCATTTTAAAATGTTTTCTCTAACATGCGTTATTTGTTTGCAGCATACAGGCAAGGTGTTAGCTTGAAAGCATCGCTGATGTAAGCCCACTCTTTTTTTTATTAGTACCGTAAATTGCATAGTGTACCTCAAGGGGATATTTACCCAAGATTTATGGCCCATTTTACGTGCTTGGCGTTAAGCAGTCCAATTGCATTTGTCATTACCTACTGAAGGACCGCACAGAGGGTTTGAGTGGATTTGAAGGACCAGTGTCTAGAATTTAGTGGCATCTGGTGGAGCTGACTTGGCAGAAATGGAATATAATATTCAATATTCATGTTTTAGTTTGACTGGAATCACTTGAAACTAAGAATTGTTGAGGTTTTGTTACCATACAATGAGCCCTTTATACTGGCATAGAAGTGAGTTCTCTTCGATGTAGCCCGCAATGGACAAACCAAACACTGACTCTAGAGAGGGTCTTTTTTCATGACTTTTGCAGTTAACATAGGTATGAGTTAATTCAATTAACTTGGGGTGTGGGGTTTGCACATCTGAACAAGTGTTCTTCTTCAGAGGTGTAAAATATGGAAGGAGAGAAGAGAAATTTACACAGATACCCTCAGCAATTGATTAGTAAATTGTGTCTATAATAAAATATCTGGGCAAAGCAGGTGTAAAATCTGTAGTACTGTATCTACTGCTGCTCTCATCATAGCAACATAAGACAAAAGAGCAGCAGTGCAACAACCTGCTATATTTTGCAAGACTTGTGTATATATTTTTTATCTGTTTTCAGCAAATATCAGTCAAAGGAGTTAAAACGTTTTACCATAAATCTCCCACACACATCTCCAACCTTTCTATACCTTGGTTGATCTTTTTGTTGAGCTTAGAACATCAGACTTTTCTGAATCTCTGAATATCCTCCCAAATTAATCTCTTCTCCAAAGAATGTATCTTCAGAAGCTTTAGTGAGACTATAAATAATGGTACATTCACGTGTTCTTCAACTGCCAAAGTCAGACAATTTTAGTTTTTTTACCAAAAAGTTGCCTTCAAACTGGCAAGAAAGTATTAATAAGGGGTCCAAAGTGGTTTAATCTACAATCTCACCTTGACTGGCTAACAGGGCACCAGTTTAATGGTAAATACTGTATGTCCCTATAAAGACAACTTATCTTTAACACCCTAACAATATGGCAAATTATTACTGGCTTCCTTAAATAGGTTTAAATCTAATTATTTTTGCCAGGGAAAGCCACAAATGAATGAATGAATGACCGAGTTGCTATGACAGCAGACTTGAGTAAGATAACCCACATATCCCTCTCCGCCAGCAATGTCCTGCATCTATTCAAAGATTGAGTGCAGACACCCTAAATAGGCTTGTTTCCATCTTATCCTCACATATGAACAAGACCTCAAAATATTTGAACTCCATCTTGGGTCAGCAACTTACTTCCAATCTAAAGGAAGTAATCCAGTTTTCCAGCTAAGAGTCTCACCTCAGACTTAGGTGCTAACGATCATCATGACCACGTCACACTCAGCACGAGCTGGAGGTCACAGTCTGATAAAGTCAACAGAAACACCTCTGCAAAAAGCAGAGAAGCAATCCTGAGGTCCCCAAACCGGACACTCCCCCCAGCTGTGCCTTGAGATGCTGTCCAAGAAGATCACAAACAGAGTCAGTGACAAGGGATAACAACCCTGTTGGAGCCCAACACCCACTAAGAAAGTGTTCGACTTCCTGCTGAGAATGTGGACACAGCTCTAACTCCAGCCATACAAGGACCGAATGACTCATTGCAACTTCGCACCATATGCTCCCCCAACACCACCCACAAGGTACCCCGAAGGACATGGTCATAACCCTTCTCCAAGTCCACAAAGCACATGCAGACTGGTGTGCAAACTTCCATCACTGCAGTATTGCTGCAATGATAAAGAGCCAAGCTTTGCTTCCAGCACCCTGGCACAAGCTTACCCTGGGAGGCTGAACAGTATGATGCCGGATATTTGGGGCACATCCTCCAATCCCCCTTTTTAAAAATGGGAATCACCACCTAGTCTGCCAGTTCACAGGCACTGCCCCCCAATCTCAATACAGCACTGAAGAGCTATGTCAGCCAAGACAGCCCAACAGTAGAGCTCTCAGCATGTCAGGCAAACTCCCCTCCCAGGCCAGGGTGCCCTTGTCTCCCTATTTTGGGCAAGGTTACTGGTGCACTCCAGATATCACTTCCTATAGTCCCTGATTTGCCAATTTGATGAGAATCACTAGAATTCTCCACTGAACAAATTATTGGCATGGATACTGGCAGCTGCACACAATGCACTTGGATCCTTCAAGTTCAGGCAAAGAGGGCAGCATTTGTTGGCAGTATAAGGACGGGCTTTGAAGTGGGACATTCAGTGTCGACTTATCATGACTTTCTCTGTTTAGAAACACAGAATCTGGAGTATTCTGCCCTAATTGGGATACAGGAACGGACTATATGGCATCACATATACATATACATGAATTTTTGCTTAACGATGTTAAGCGATGTTAACGCCTGTACTTATAAAATTTCCATTTCATAAAAGGTATAAGGTATGCTATAGGTATAACCTTATGCTTTCTATTTACCTATCCATCCCTACCATTCATTATGTAGTGCACGTCTCTGATGCTGGCCACACTTGTGTTTTTTTAACTAAATATAAAGAAAACTGTCTTTTAAAATAAATGTAATCTTACGACTGTATACCCGTTTATCAAAATCAGTGCAGTTAAAAGGTTATACAAAAAGGGAAAAAAAGGAAAATATCCTCCACCCAGCCAGTGATCATTCAGGGCATGCTATCCTCTCCCATTCTGCAGAGATGAGCCTTTTTACACAGAAGGAATGAGAGCAAAACAATGATTTCATAGGTAAAAAGAAGATGCAACTGGGAATAGTGGAGTTGAAAGAAAAGAATCATGCAAATTAGTCTAACAAGATCCTCTGTGATGGCCACCTCTGTGCGGCATGTCTGTACCTCAGTCTCACACTCACATAGTTACTTCTTGCATAAAACTGCAAATTAAAAAGGAAAGGAAATGCATGCAACTGCCCTCATTATGTCATTAAAATACCACAGTTTGAGTGTTCCTCTGGCATTCTCCAGGGCACCTATCTGTTTTACTGGGGCTTCTCTTTTTGCATTCCCACACAGGGAACCATCACTTTGGTTTGTGAGTATCATGTCAGACTTACAACAAGGGAGTCATCACGCCTTCACAGCTTCGTTGCTTGCTGCACGAGAGGCAAACACTGGGCAGAGGAAGCAGGGGGTAATTTCTGCTATGTGGCTCTCAGAAGAAATATACACTTCTAAAGCCACGGGACGTAGCAAGGCATTTTTATTCACCTTAACACCTCGAAAGTGTGTTGTAGCTCGATGTTGCTGAGGCATGTGTTTCTTTGCACAGTGATTGCATTAAGTGCTGTTGTGAGCCATGTTTACCCTTTGCCTTTGAGGATGCCTTGTAGGTGGTGTCTGCATCTCTCATGGCAATATACGAGAGGTGGATGGAGGGGTAGTAGAACGTCTGTCTGAATGAAAGAACAGGCCAGGGAGGTTTATAAATAAAATTGACAGCAGGCACCTTACTGAACCATGACTTGAATGTTTAAAGGGTGGCAGCGTTTTTGTGAGAGGCTAGGGAAATCTCTCGCTCAAAAGCGCAGCGAAGTACACCATCTCCTCACTAGGTATAAATATGAAATAGGTTGGTCCTGTTGGAGGGACGCTCTGTGGAATTACATGATGTTGTTGTAGTTTGTGTCAAAGGTGTGGTGGATGTTAATGGGGAGGGGGCATGTGGATTTGCAAGAACAATTGCTGAGCATATTTTGATTTTCAGTATTAATTCCATTAACTCAAACCAGAACTCGTCTTCAGTAGGAATTCTCTCCAGAGGGTCGTGACGAGAACGAACCTTGCTTGAGTGCTGAGACTGAAAAGAGGGGGAAACTGCATAGGAATCAAAGCGTAATGAATCTTCAGCTCCAGAGACACACATGGTGTTCCTCAACTCTTTTCAAGCTCCATTTTTGTGTGTTTCATGATGGATAGCCTTATTTCAAACAAATCACAGTGATGTCAAAGACTTTTGATGTACAGTATGTAGTAGGGTTTCAAATTACTTGCGTAAATCAATACTCATCAAATCCTGTTATCACCTCGAGACCCTGTATAAAATGTTTGTGTGTGTTTCATTAAATGCAGAGTGAATCTGCTGCTGAGGCACATTTCAACACAAGAATTATATTTAGAAGACAGACGGGCTGCTTCTTTTCACCAACAACAACGCCTGGGGTCACCATAAGCGTGTAAGTAGGGACCATGTTAGGAAGAAATACAGCTGCAGGTTTTTGTTTTTTTACAGTATTACACTGTATTTTTAATTTGAACATGTTTTTTCTGCCTCACTGTGACATTTGCAAAGCAATGAATTCCCTTCCCTCAGGGATGTACCTTTCTTGAGACTGCTTCGAATTAGACTGTAAAATACATTTGCAATAGTACAAATAACATAGGTTTACTAAATAATGGATCTAATCATTGGACATGTTTGTCTTATAAAACAGAATCACTGCACAGCTTTTTCTTGAAGTGTGATTATCTTAAAAAGCAAGAGATGACAGCTGGAGTAATGAAGGGGAGTATATACTAGTACATAAATGATACACCACAAAAAGTTAAACACATAATGCATAATGCTGTCAATAACAAGTTTCAGTTTGTTTTAGTAATCTTTTCTATTTTTCCAAAAGCTAAAATAAATGATCAAGCAAGAAATTCAATAATCTTTTACACAGCAATAGCAATTACACTCATTATAACAATTCAAAATCCACACAAAATATAAAACTTAGGCAAACATAATAAAGAAAAACACATTTAGTTATGCTCATCATAAATATTAAAAAAACAACCAAACAATATATATCTATGTATTTGTTTTACTGCATCAACACCCACGCAGCCAGCAACATCAGGTATTTTTACCTGTGAATTTCTATTGTGACATTTTTTGATAATTATGAATTGTAAAAACAACTTCAGAAGCAAGCGCAGGTACTCTCAGTCTTCTGTTTGTTTCTTTAAAAATAAAAAAAGATGTTTGACCTCACTTTTTTAATTTCTTTGTTCCAACATGCAGAGCAGGAATGAGGTTTAGAAATCCTGTCAGTACAAGATGTTAACATTTAAGTGAACCCCCGGGAGATAATAGCACTGGCCATTCTCTGTCTGCTGAAGACAGTATTACTCATAAAGAGACCTACATTGCTGCTTCTTCTCCTAGGACACCAGAGGTCAAAGTAGTCCTCCTTTTAAAAAAATTCCTGCCTTTTTTTTTTTTTTGCCTTTTGTTACTGTCAAATGATTAGTACATAGTGTCTCAGCCCACTTATTACACCGCAGACCAGAGGGATACGCTCCAATAATTCCTCAGTAGGAAATAGCTGGATCTTCTGCATTCTAACCACCTCTGCTTTTCTTCTTCATGTGCCTTTCTGTGTTTAAAAAAAAAAGAAGAAAAAAAGGGACACGCTAATTTAGAAATACGAGCTGAGTGCATCCGCTTTGAGATTTTTGCTTCAAGGCAATTGAAAGCCTAAAAATGGATCCGCAACCTTGGGTCATTTATTTGATTGACGGAATACAGCGACATGCAAAGTGTACTCTTTCAACAAAAATGAAATTCCATCCATGTTTGCAAGTTTGAGAAAATAGTTTTAGGGGACATAAGCGGCGGAAGAAAGCACTTCTGTTAAACAGAGTCAATAACTTGCACAACTGCTATGGCACCTTAGGGTAATATCACACCACCTAAAAACACACATAAGTGGATATTTATTGAATAGCTGTCACTAGGTCCTATTTCTATTGAAGGTATAATAGCTGGGGTTGGGGGGTATAGGGGGGGAGTTGGCTGTTTGTACAGAAATTTGCAGAATATCTTTGGTTTAACTTTCTGCATAATGTTAATGATGGATAGTGCCTACTTGAAAACCCCCAATAAAGGTCCAATTCAGTCCCCAGCAGTGTTTGTACACAACAGCAAGTCTCATTAATTTAGCACGGAGAGCCTTTTGAAGACACAAGGGATTAATCAAATGATTAATGACTAATAATAATTAAAAAATGTCAAAAATGAATGTCAGCCATAGAACAACATCTACACAGAAACATGATTTCTTGTGGAAAATGATTAGGTGAGAGTTTAGAGAAGAGTTGCTCACCTGGTTCCCCACTGGGGGGGAAACTTACACTGGCCATAATGAATAGAGCTGGATGGGATATTTGAATGTCATCTCTACCTCCTGAGACACTTCCAATTTGGCACTGTGTAATAATGATAATGTCAGGGAACAGCCATGAACTTGGGGTGTGTTATCACAAAGAAGGCAGCACCGGGTTATTATGCATCTCTAGGGCAAAAAATACTGAGAAGACTATAAAGACTTTTTTTTTTTCTACCGTCAAGAAAGTTATGTTAAATGCTATAATTTCATGAAATTCCCAAGTCTTTTTCTTCAACTTTGTCTGGTTTGAGCTTTACATGCAGCTTAAAGAGCTTGATTTTAGAATCCTTAAAACCTCAGATTTACATTATTTTGCAAGAAGAAGACAGTTCATGCACCTCGGCGGCATCTTATTTGGCTCTGTTCCACTGACAGGAAGGGCTCATTGGCAGTCAGGCAGTCTATTGTCAGGGCTCAAAAGAGGATTCGTAATGATATCTTTGACAAGTCATCCATTATAGATTTCAGCCCCCTGCTGCTGGGAAGAATGTGGCCCTGTCACCTGAGGCCAATCTCCCAGCCGGTCGACATTTTAGTCCATGTCACTGTGCAGCATTGACCTGTTAATAGCTTTTTCTACCCATATACCTGTTAACAATATGACAACTTGATGGCCTCAACTTTTTTTCCCCAGGTAGTTACAATAACACAATTATATGTGGTTGCTTCCTGATTCTGAGCCTAAGGATTATAAAGAGTTTAAAAATAAACGCAGTTGTAAGGATATATTATTGGGGAATAAATGTATTAAATGCACCAGAGCATGGCTGAAAGAGGACTCAGGGTGTGATATGGATGAAGCTGTGCGTGGATGAAGTTATTTCATCTTCTTTCTTTTTTTTTCCACAAGCTAAAAAAAGTCCAGCATGTGACTGCCTGAGTCTCTTTCCTGCACATTTCTCACCCATGCTGGATGGCAGGTCGGGGCAGTATGATCTATAGCCTTGCTATATCAAGGAAAGCCCAGCTAAGACCACAAGAGTGTTATTGCACAAGAATCCTAAGAGATACAAAAGAAAAGCAAAAATATATATTTTATTTGGTGTGCATACAGCATTTGTCACACACAACTGGTGTGACAGTGTTAAACGGGTCATTTGATCAAAATGCATAGATTAGGCTTGATTTCATCTTATTGAGGATTTCCCAGTTTCCCTCAGCATGTACTATATACTCTGTCAGGGTTATAGTGTTATCAATAAACAGTGGTTTAACAGAAAGAACAAAAAAAATAATAAATGCACCTTAAAAGACAACTTTAAAGGGTCCCTTCACTCAGACATGTTGTCATTCAGTGTCTTGTCTCACTAGCCTCGAGTATCAAATCACACAGACAGGTGCTTTTATTGTGTCCAGGTTTTGATATATCCAACTGTGAGATGTGTGCTGCCATCCCAGTACAATAGAGGAGAGGGGTAATGTGTCAACAGATCCTCTCAAACTAAATTAGTCATCAATGTCCAAATTTCACAAGAGCCAAAATCACACATGAAAAAAGTTCTGAAATCCCACTTTACACTAGCATCAGCAGCAGCCAGTAGAAAAACAAAGTTAGCAACTAATAGCAGCAAAGGAGAAAGATAGTTTTCTTTGTAGTTGGAGAACAAAAGCACACATTAAAAAAAAAGAACAAGAAGAGTGAATAATTGATCACAGTCACCACATTTGCTATGTGATTTCAGTGTTTAAAATTGGGTTCTACTGCCCCCAAGTGGCCATAAAAATATGTTATTGCAGGCTTCAGCTAAGGAATGATTGTGGCCATGGTCATTAACTGTTGCATTAAAAATATATACTATATAGTGCAACAAAGCTTGTACTGTGATACAGGTCTCAACAGATACAGACCAGAATAGAGAAAAAGCTTTCACAGATCACAAAAGTTTTATGTTCACTTCAAAAACGTATCAATGCATGTGCACAGCGGAGGTTCATTCTCAAATCACACACAGTCAAAGCTGACTCAACCACTGATAAATGATGAACTGGAGAAATTCAAAATCAAAGCACTGCAGGCTCTGTCTCTCTGAAACAGTCTGCATGAGCCAACAAGAATGATCCATAAACAAAGCAGCAAGAAAAAGTATTGAACTTTGACTTATGTTATTTGACATCAAAGTCCATTCTCCCTTTCTTTCAATGACATGAAGTATTCATGTTATATAATGTTCCACTATATGTATTGTAGAGATGGTACATGTATGGGTTAGTTTTGTGCTGACAGATTTCCTTTATTTCTAGCTAACAAGTGTTAAAGTAAAGTTCAAACCAAACTTTAAAACGTATATAATGGCTGTCTAGAATCCTACTTAATTCCCACTACAATTGAAGTAAGTTGAATGAAGACACAGTTAATTGCATAGTACATACTTTATAATTACATGCAATGCAGCTACATGATCTACAAGAATGTAATTAACAGTGTTCTTTTAAAATCTTGTGTATTGACAAAAAAACCCAGAAAACTGTCTACAACCTACAAAGTAGTCTACTAGATAAGCTGTTTCATCTAGTTTATACCCTCAAGTTAAATTTAGCTAGTCTTGCTGATTGGATTCCCGTAGGATTACCCCTTTTTTAACTTCAAGAATCAGTTTCCTTTTAATTGACTGACATTATAAAAAGGAATGGTTCTGAGCCTACATTTGAAAAACTCAAGCAAAAGTAGAAGAAATATTTGCAATATAAACTTTTTACAACACTGCAGTAATTGATTTCAGCCACTTGGGGCAGCAGGACATGCTGTTCTCACTTGTGCCACAAGGAGTCGCAAAGGCACAGTAATCACTAATCTGTAGTAAACAGTGTTTACATGTACAACAGACACGAAGCAAAGTTAGCATTCATTTGGGGTTGTTGATGAATAAAAGTCCAATATAGTGTAATTTTAGTTATGCATTGTATGCATTGTTACTCCACATTATCCCATATTATCTTTTGTTACAGCTAAATCAACATTTTCTGATTAAATCACCACAGACAAGTATTATGGATGTCTATATATTGTTTAATGTTTAGTTAAATGTTCACTTTCATTGTTTTAACTTTCCATACTTGCAATGCTTTCCCAGGAGTTCAGGGAGATGTGAATTGAAAACTTACCTTTATTCTGGTTTTATGTTCTTCAGATGGAACATGGTTGATAAGAGAGATTATGCAGGATGGAAAACACAATCAAAACAATGTGTATTATCCCAGTGTTTTCAAGCCCTTCCTTAAGCACTAAATTATTAAACTGCAGTTGGTCATATTTACTGAAATTTACCCTAATACCGTATATATTTCACATTTGTAATAGTTCCGATAATGAAATCATTACAGTTCCAGCAGTAAAGAACATCGCAGCAAATTAAAAGATGCGTTATGAAAAGTTATCTTATGCTTGTTGTCTGTTCAGTACCATAACACTAATGATGACTAATGAGCAGCAATGTAACAGACTATTTTTCTCACAATTTTATCTTCCTGTTTCCTTCAACAGCCTCCTGCCTGTCTTTTAATAGCTCATTGTCGGTCCAGTCCTGTGCCATGACTGAAGCAGACTATGACATAAATTGGCCTGTTGCATTGTTTTAAATACTTTTACAGCAATAATCTTGTCAAAAAAACTAAAATCTCTACGATAATGTTTCATGCTGTATTTGATGTCTGACTCTTTGACTAACCTTACATATAGCTTTGGACAAACACATTCTTAGAGCTCCACAAACACTTTCTCTTTAACCAGTATTCAGAGTTCAGTAGCAGAAAAACACTTTTTTGTGCTCTACTGCTTTACAACCAGGTGCTAGACTTGTCAAAACAGCAACACATCAGATCTTATTTAGTGGTACTTTATGTAAATCAGATGAACTACAGCTGGGCTCATTTACATCTTTAGTCTTACTAATTACTCTGCTAAACTGAACAATCGCGGTGACGCAAAATTTTGGCGCCCCTTGACAGGAATTGGTGGCTTCGTCAGTATCCCCCAGTGAGCAAGAAGATGTTAAAACACAAAGAGAGCTGAGGTTTGTTGTAACCACATCACACAGTCATTTGATTCACTTTTAATACTAAAAATATAAGATTACTGCTGCTTTTATGTCTACACTGCTGCCAAATTGTCAAGTATGGTTTAAATTCACCCATGACATGTTTTTTTTTAATTCTACAATGAAGCCACTTTTTATGTTCAGCATGAACAGAAACAAAACCATAGCTGATGTTCAGCAGTGAGGGAGACAATGCTCCTTAGACAGTCAAACAAGTAATAAACACAGGTTTAACTGGAGCTACCAAGGCAAATACTGCATGGGGAATTGTCAATGTTGCAGAGAGTCGCTGCCTTCAAGATACGCCTTCCCATCGGATCCACCTCACAGACCATGCTGCTTCCTGTCAACATATTCACATAAGATAAGAGCCTATCTCCACACAGCAGATACACAGGTAATTTAGCCGACAAGGAAGGAAATAAAAGAGATTCCTTGTCTGTTGGATTATTGGGGTGGAAGAATGTAGATGTGGTGTTTTGTTTCTCTAGTGTCGCTGGTTTTAAATGTGGACATATTGTACATGTCTTAAAATATCTCAACGGAGTTGCATTCAAAGCATCCATTATCAGGACTTAAGCAGCGTCGCCCCAGCATAACCTTAAGATCTGCATTCACTCAGCACTGACTCACTGCTTGGAGCATTATAATACTGAGAGAGTAATGCAAATGATGAATCCAGTAAAAACATGCAGGGTTCAGTCAGACCCATTCAGCGGCTCTCTGTTTTCCTTTCTTTGGTTACGCAGGCAAAGCTTTTTATTCTGCATTTTTAACACACAACGTGCTTTAGCCTTGCAAAGGTATGAGCTCATTACACACATTAGTGTGCCCTTTTAGTTTTTTACCTTGGATTTTCTATGTTTGACATTGACAAAAAGGGGGAGAAAAAGAAACCCTGTAAAGTAGAAACATCAAGGCAGAGAACAGCTGTCATGAAGTAGACTTTGGAAAAAATCAAACATGGAAAACATTATTTTGAGAATGCTCATTTCAAGGAAAAATGTGGTTTATTATCTTATTTTCTGTTATGGTGACATTGTACTAAACAGGGTAGTGCTGGGGACTGGAAATGTGGCCAAATTCCTACAGTTTAGCCTAATTATCTTCACCACTTTATACCAAGGCAAAACAAAAAGTGAGTGTAACCAAAATGTTGCTAATAAACACTCACTGTCCAAAAAAACCCTGTCTCTATGAACCAGTAAGGTGGTTTAGAAAATGTGTGTATACAACATAAAGATTGGGTTGTAATTTTACAGTTTGTCCAGATGTTCTCCTCCACTGATGATTAATGATGTCACCACAAGCATATAGTTGCAATAGTCCTACCCATGTGATAAAGTGTAAAATAATTTATGCTTTAAAGTTAACATTCACCATAATGTCATATAGCATCTTCCTGTTATAAACAAGAAGTATAAGCAGCTGACTGTAGCTTTAAGAAACTCCTCTCCTCAGACAAACAGCCTCTGCGAATTTACTTGCACCTGTGTATTTAGAAAGGTATATAATTAGGCGGTGTTGTGCAGCTGTTGGACTTCATGCTGCCTGACTCATGTAGGTTATGAGTAAGGCATGCTATTTATTCTTTTCTTCTGTGTTTTTAAACCATGTGAAGTTCTTAACATTATTTCCATGGGCACAATTCTCTCTTCTTTTAAATTTTTAGGTCCTGAGTAGGGTTGGGTATCGGTTCTCCTTCTACCTTTTTAAGGTATTGATGGGAATAAATTGATACCAAATAGTCGATCCTTTTTGCACCCAGAGCCCGAAAATAGGACTATTTTTATGGACTTGCTCACAGCCGATCAACACAAGGATTCTTGGATTTAATGCGGCAAGTGATTGGCTTCAGGAGTTACAACCCGTCTGTGGTGGTGAAGTCGTGGTGAATTTGGGTTAGCGTACTTCAGCAGCCAAGATTCCACCTAAATGTTGTAAAGTGTGTCTACACTACACACCTGTTACACCAGATAAAAGCAGGTGCACTAAATGAGTACTTAATTGGCATCAGTATCACTTAAAGGGTACATGGATTGGTCCTGGTATCTACATTTTTTAAACGATATCCAGCCCTAGTCCTGAGTGGCCTTCATTCTCACTAAGCTAAACTCAACTAACTCAACTGACACATTTGCTGTGGTAAAGAGATCATAGTGATTCCATTCTGGCTGAGCATTTTAAAGCAAGACTATAATTTCTAAGAGAATGCAAGATGACACATTCTTCCTTTTGCATATGAAAGGATGAATTCATTAGCAACAAAATGCACCTTTGCTCAATTTACTGTCAGCTGAACTGTTACAAATAAAGTTCAGCAGCACCACAAATTACAGCCTCTGGAATGGCTGTAAAACAAACATCTTTAAAAACAGAATAAATAAAAACGGAATATTATAACCTTCATGGATGAGAGGATTTATGACAAGGCTGTTGTATTATACTCCATTAGTTTTATCTAGCTGTGCCTAATAAACTAAAACATGTGTGTATATATTTTTTTCCATTTGAAGTAGTTCTTTAAATAACCCTAGATCACAATTTACATCATACAGTAGCACCTACAGTGGTTAGCTTGTATTGCAGTAACTGATATAGTCCTATATTAAAATGTGTCTGTCCTTGTCCTCTAACAGAGCATGGCTGATAATTACCAAAGGGAGGAGGGTCCCTCCACCTTCACAGCACATCTGAACAATGGAACAGTAGTAAGCTGTCGGGCTTTGAGTGAATACTGTTATAGTAGATGTACTCAGTGTCACTCTTATCTGTTCCTATAGCTGCCTGTAGATGATCTTTATAAGAAACACTTCCTAGAAGAAACTGAGCGAAGGGATGTATAAATGGACGACATCAAGCTGCCCAAACTACAAATATAAGTACTTTAATTATATGATAAAAGGTGGAAGATCGTTGGAAAATGATCAAATAAGAATGAATGCATTTTTAATGATAGGAAATAAAGACTACTCCATGACATCAAAAGCATAAGAATTTAGTCTTGATTTTCTAACTGCTGGGAAGTGGTGTTTTTACAGGGGAAATGGGTTTCAGCATATTATTTTTAGACCGCTCTTCCATCTTGGAGATCATTGGGGTGGAGGAGCCGGTCATTCTCAGGGTTGCACATGTGTTTGGCAGGGTGTCAGTACTTAGATTGTGGCAATTTATGGAGGGTGCCATGATGTCACACATGACTTTCTGATGGCGACAATGAGCCTATGTAGGCTCAGAACCAGGCCAGATGGTCAGTTCATTGCTGGCTCTGGACATTTTAATGCTGCTGTCTCCGGGACAGCAGAAGGTTTGACACAATCAAACTTGCATTCACATTTATTTATACACATTTATTTTGCTTCCAAATTATACACTGTTTATACCATAACGTGTGGAAATCTGTTGTACAATAGACTCACAGGAAATGCAAGCTTTATGGATATAGCCTGTCCACTTGCTTCAGCATAAATTATTGAGCTGATCTTTGCAGTGCACAAAAGATGGTAATTAGTTTCAGAACATTAGCTTTTATAAATATTTTTTGAAGGACAGTGTGCCTTAGTTTACCTGCACAGTAATGGCAGGGGAAGGAATTCCTATTAACATAAGTGTTTTAAATTACTTATGGAGGTCTGACATGTGGGCTCCATGGTGCATTGATTTCACTCGGAAAACACAAAGAACACATAAAGCTCTCAAAAGTACACATTTTTATACATTCCCATTCAATTCAGTTCCTTAGCTTTAAGTCTGGGTTTTTTAAAGTTGAACCTGGGCTTAATAAACTCAAGCTTCTTCTATAATGTAGATATTGTGTTTGAGACATGTTGAGTTGCCCTTGTAAGCTAAATTTGATGGTGTGATAAATTGCATTAAAATGTGTGGAGGAAACACATGTCACTAAATAATCCAAGTGATGGATGGATTGAATATCTGCACATGATAATGTACATGAACATTTTGATTAAATATCTGCAGCTCATTTTCCTCAGTGAATTACCGGGTCATTACATTTACTTACATAATGTTATTTTGTCTGTGTATTGTAACTGTTGCTTCAGTGTTTTGTTCATCTTTCCATCCTTTCCCATTTTTTTTAATCTGCTATAAGTGGTGGAGATTGTCCTTATTCCATATAGTACTGTACCTTCAACTGTCACCGGATAAGAAAGTTACTATTGAAAGAATTAGCTAAATCTAGCATGAGTTCAGTGACTACAGCTTTAAAATCTTATATTTTATGTGCATGAGTACGTTATGTCTAGGTTAGGGGAAGATCTGTCATGTCAAAATATGATAGTGAAGCATCTAAAGTTCCGTAAGGTTACAGAAAGATTGCAGTTATGGTTAATAAAGTGAATTTTTATTGCAGGTCTGTGACAAAAGATGAACTCGGTCTCCTGCATGGAAGCCACATGTGCTACATACAATGCACACTACTTCCTGCATTGACACTGAAAGTTATATAAATGTAATTTGAGCATACTGGGATGGTACATCATGCAGATTTTCCCGTACAGATTTTTTTTTTATTTTGGTCAACAACCTCAACTTCCATTAGTGTCTCACTAACTGATAGAGTTGCAATGCTTCCAGGATGTTTTCTTTCTGTAAAGGCCTTGTCATGTTTGAACTGTGCTGTTATAGAACATTTACATGATGGAAACCTGCGTTTTAAAGCATAAAAACATTTATTTCAACAGACACTCACATATTCTTTGTCTGAAAACAATGACAGCATATTCGTTGTTGTTTGGTTTTTTTACCTTTTGTTTCATGTCCACTGCTTGTTCGTTTGTCAGATTACAGTGAGCCCTTGTTACTATTAAAAGCCAGCGACTGGTGTTGCCTGTTTTTAGACATCAAATGCATTGATGCACCATCAGTACTTTCTTACCACTTGAACATGTTGTTGCTGTTCTACTTGAGTTTTGTGCAAATGGGGGAGAACAAACAGCAGAACTTCAACCATTTCTTTTTTTTTCATCACAATTCTTTTCATCTGTTTATCTAGTATTACATTTTTTGGAATTGCTTTTTCTATGATATAATATAGTATCGCACCATACTGTATCGCATCGCACCGTACTGTATCATATCGCATCGCACTGTATCGTATCACATCGTACCGCGCTGTATCATATCGTACCGCATCGTATCATACTGTATTGTACCGTACCGTATCGTACTGTATTGTATTGTACTGTATCATATCGTACTGTATCGTATCGTACTGTATCGTATCGTACTGTATTGTATTGTACTGTATCATATCGTACTGTATCGTATCGTACTGTATCGTATCGTACTGTATCGTATCGTACTGTATCGTATCGTACTGTATCGTATTCTACTGTATCATATCGTACTGTATCGTATCGTACTGTATCGTATCGTACTGTATCATATCGTACTGTATCACATCGTACTGTACAGTATCGTATCGTACTGTATCATATTCGTATCGTATCGTAATGTACTGTATCGTATCGTATCGTATCATATCATATCATATCATATCGTACTGTATCGTATCATATCGTACCGCACTGTATCGTATCGTATCATATCGTATCGTACCGTACTGTATCGTATCATATCGTACCGCATCATATCGTACCGCATCATATCGTACCGCACTGTATCATATCGTACTGTATCGTATCATATCGTACCGCACTGTATCATATCGTACTGTATCGTATCATATCGTATCGTACCGTACTGTATCGTATCATATCGTACCGCACTGTATCGTATCGTATGGTATCATCTGGATTACAGCCTTGTATGATTCACATGATTTGTTTGATTATATTTTAGCACTTAAATCTTAATTTTCTTCTCTAAACTTGTTGATGGCTTCATCTTGAACTAATTCCAGGTGGACTATAGTTATTTCATATGTGCTGAATGGATTTAAACTCCCATGAGTTTGTTTTTTGGCACATGATTAATGCACTTGATTCATCTATTCTGTGGCTTTTGATGCACAATTTAGTGAAAAGGAGTACAATATTAATAATTCTCTCTTTTTCTCTTTGACTCCTTTACACTGTTCCTGTGAAAAACACCATGTAGAAACCCTAACGTGCCAATGCAGACATATCCTTTAACTTGTCTATCTACCTTGTCACCTCCCTTCATTCTACACTATACTGTCAATTTTCACTATGAGTTGTGTAATAGAGCAGACTCTCAACAAAAATAACCTTTATAAAAAGCACGTTACCCAGAATGCTAGGGGCATTCCTGGGGCATGAAGCTCCCCTGGGAGGACATTTTTGAAAATGTGTTGTTCTTTCAGCTACTATTTTAAAAGAAAATGACAAGAAAATAAAAAATAAAAAAAACCTTGATAAAATGGAAGATAGTTACTTGGTTTGGTAAGATGATTATGAACAACATGATGACTGTTTATACAAAAGCATTGATGTAGAGTAATTAAAATTGCATTTGATATTCACAGTACTCTTGCCGTGACATGAAACGGGTATGTGCGGAGTACAGTGACAGAGAGCTGACAGCTGGTAGGTTTTCACACTGGTTTTGATTTTTAAATAGCTTGCTGTTACCTGAAGCTTGTCTCTTGTACATTTCTATTTATTTTGATTACAATTTATGGAAAGTCTGTTATAAATTGTTCTCACAGGTTGTTTGACAATTCAGAGCTAAAGTCCCAATTGTGAATCCCAGCTGCTGTCACTTTTAAAACTGCTCTCATCTAAGAAAAAATACAGCATTGATTCTTTCCTTCAAAAGCTTAATGTACATTTTTCCACTTTTGAGTCACTGCCTTTTCATTTGACTCAGAAAGGCGTTTTTTTTTGTCTTTTTTTGGCCAAACAAATTCTAGTAAAATTGAACATAGGGTATTGCTGTTGAATGAGAAATGACAAAAATCATAGTTTACATTCATTTCTTTTATTGACTTATTTAATGAATGAATATTGCCTTTTTTTCTTGCTAAATGTATTGTGAACTGCAGTTATGGTTGCTTTTGCATGTGTGCCTAAAACTAAATCATTGTCTTGGTAATCAGTTAATTAGCATAGAGAGGAACACATGGTGGCTATATTTATTTTTGATTATATTGTTGGCATGTTGGATGCATGTGAAACCTCAGGAGGGGAGACGTGTAAATGGGAGTGGGAATGTGTGCTATATCCTTCATATAAAAAATATACCCTTTTATGTATAGCTGGCATGCTATTTTCAAAGCGAATACCACAACTAAACATAGACAATTGTTTTTCCCAGCAAGGCTAAATGGTTTCTTTGCAATACAATCTGGCATCTCTTCCAATTTTGCCATTACATGTGGTCATAAAGCCTCACTGCTGACCTGTGAAAGCTAAGATCTCTGCTGGGATTTAATAGTCTACATACAGAGGAAATATTGAGCAATAAATGCCTGTCGGACTGTTTATAAATCCCTCATGGCTTCTACGATCATCACTGTTGGCATTAAAATCCACAGTTTGATCATTTAAAGGTTAACTGGGACAAAAAGGGCAGAAATGCATACCAGCAAAATCATACAAAATACACATTTCAGTCTGTGCTAGATTTCAACATCTACATAACATATATTTGACATAACATTCTCTCCTATCAAGATAGAAAAGCAGATCTGTACTGTTTTGCTGCTTGGCATCCTTGTTAAAGTAGTAGATACTCTCCAGTACATCAGAAGTGACTATTTTCCTGGGTTTCTTTGTCCCTGCAGTACAGGAAAACACTTGTGATATGCAAATGTTATAGCTAGTAGTACACCTTTTAAATAGGGTAGCTTCATATTGGTTTAGTAAACAAAGACCTGTGCAAACAATGCCTAATGAGGCAGCACTGTTTGTCTGGCCTTGCCAATCCAGGCATTGATGTGTCTGTTTTATTGTCTCCTTTTCCTCTTTTCTCTTCCTGTGCATGCATTTCCATATTATGCACTTCAACAGGACAAGATGGATTAGGATATGGCAAGGGCACAAGTCAATTCCGTTTGCTCTACTACAACAGTAATGCTTACAATAGTCTATGGTAGACATTGAGTCTTGGTGTATGGACGATTTGTACTCTAAATTGTCTCCACGGAACATTCACGAGCGTGCGCTTAATGGACCATGATGATAGTCACTTATCATCCTCAGCACACACTTGTGATATGTTTAAAATAGGGATCCAGTGATCTAGAGAGTTTGTCTCCTCTGAGTAAGCATTTTGAAGACCTAATAAAACACTGTAATATTTATGATACTCTAACAGGCATGGTGGCCAGTGACTGCATCCAGGTTGAGCTGTTCATACATATATTACATTTTTTTTTTTGCTATCCAGCAAATAGGTATGACTTTAAATTAATTAACTTCTTCACAGTGATAACTTATCCGAAAAAGGGCCTTTTATGTTCATTTCCAGCTCTATATTCTTATTCTGGGACTAGATCAGAGTTGTTTTTCATGATTCACATAATGACCCTTTATGCAGCCCCTCAGTTCAGCCCCATGTCTCTAACAGGCAGTTTTACCTCCTGTCTGAGCCCCACTCCTGGTTATCCAGCCTTCTGGAAGCTTGCTGAGGGGTAGCACCTGTCAGAGTTGTATTGAGTTTCTGCTGATGCAAACCCAACATTTCATGCTTCAATTTAAAAGCTTTAAGTGACTAAATGACAGTGTGCTCTTATTGGATTGGGATGACCCTGATGAAGGCCACAAGCCGAAACATGTTGATCTAATAATAACGTTATTATGGACTACAAGTGTTGCTGGAGCTTTGACTTTTTTGGACTTTTTTCCTCTCTCCATATACCTGGGAATTGGGTGAAGTTGTGCCAGAAACCCCTACTTTGCTACGGTAAACTCTTATTATGAAGAATTTACAGGAAATGAACCCTTTTCTTACTGAATTAGTAGAGCTTCATTAGTCGCGCTAAAAACCAGTCGACACAACAACATATGGAGTTATTTGGAGCTATTTGTTGAGTGGATCCGTTATAAATAATGCAGGGAGAGTAATTACAAGCAGAAACAGCCACAGTAATGATGATATTTGATGAAGAAGTGCAAACAACCAGCACATCTCTAGGTAAACGACTTAGTTTGCTTATGACTCAGCGTTACTACCCCCAAAACAATGGAAAAACACCATAATGATAGCGGAGCTGAGCAGTGAACTGGCATGCTCACAAGATGTCACAAGATGACATCAGCTCGGGCTGAAAGTAAATATGTCTGCCTCATTATTTGATACTTTGGCATTTTTTATATTTATTATGAACAGGTAACATTCTATGTGACTGACATACAGAAAAGCACAATAGGTCCACTTTACCACACAGGAAGTTGATGTTTCCTGGGGCCAAATGTATGAAACATTCACAAAGACCATGCATACATTTCTTATACACAAGGTGGTATTCTTATAAAGGAGATTATGTGGTGAGAAAACAGGTGGGGGCGGTGGTCTGGCAACAAAAAGCAGCCCACGAATTTGATGCCAAGTGTCCTCAATTTAAGACACCAAATATGAACTGACACAGCATGTTTATATCAAACCTCTTCCTTTCTGACTCAGCAGCTGAATCTTCCAGATGTATTCAATCAGTAAGAACACATAAGAGCGCTTCATTAATATAAACTCTATTGTTGTTAAAAAATAAAAAGCATAACAGACCATTTAAACTGTCGGACGTGAGCATCAAGTATTGCATTCATTTAATTCATCATGACCAACCTTGATGTAGGCAACTACATATGTGGTATACTTTGCAACATACTTGACATTTATCTTTTAATGCAACTATGAAGTAGTCCAACTTGATCATATGAATGATGTGTTGTTTTCTAATGTACTTCACAGTCACACGATAACATGCAATAGTGCACACACCTCTAATTGGATCTCTGCTAGTTCCTGCTTCCTCCTCCTCCATCCTTTCCTTTTCTTGTTCAGACCCATGCTCACGTATTTGTTCAGATTGTTGATTAAATATTTAACAAATGTATTAATCCTTGGCCAGCTATCAAATAATAAGTACCTTATAAGCTATAATGCGGTAAAGTATTGATGAGAAAAAAATGATTACATTTCCATGTTTATTTTACCTATTTACAGGCGAGGTTGATTGCCATTTTCCAGAGTCTGTGTAGTTAAAGCTTAGGGGTTTACTGCAACAAGTGCTAGATACTTTCTGCCCGTGTGCTAGTTCCTTTCAGTTTCATTTTTGATGGCAACTGCTACTAGCTGTGTCACTGTAGCTAAGATGACCTATTGAATATATGTATATAGGCTTTATAATGCTGGTGTGGGGTGGGGGGGGGGACTTCAGAAGACTGGCCTCCTGGGATAATGGCCTGTGAGAATATGACCAATTCACGCATACAGTATATCGAGCTGAGTGTAATATGAATTAAAGAACTTACATGATATCTTGATTCTAATACAGTGAGCTAATTTATCATTATTATAACAGATGTTTTTTTCTTTTTCTTTGTCTCATGTAGATTACTATCTAACTAACATATTTTATATTTATTGCATGGATATATAGTAAATAGTAAAGAGCATTTGTATAGGAATGATTCTGTCCCGAGCATTTTTGATAAGAGGTTGACCACTGTAACTGTGATCACTATAAGCAGTTTCCACAGTATTGTAACATTAAATTAGAGTGTTAACTAATGTTGCTGATTGTGTAAAGTTTTGTAGTCTACTTAGTGATCTATAACTTGTGATCAAATGCAGATTTAATCATAAAATTAGATTTTTAAAACTTTATCCTTGATTAAGCACTTTGCAGAGTTTGTTTGATGAACACTTTTAGTTTAAATGATCGATTACATTTCCGACGTATGATGATTGAGACATCACTGACCATGATGGTTTACATGTGGTGGTTTGATGATGGTTTAAATTGCCACCTTGTGTAATTGCCATGTGTTTTTGAAGAAAGGCTCCGATGCAACTAAACAATCTGTATAATTGTATCATTACTGTTTATTGACCAGTCTCATGAGTGGTGGAGCAGACAGATATATTTCAAACAGTAGATTAAATCTGTGTGTATCTATGGCTGATTGTGGGTGTGAAAATGAGGCTTGTTCAGTTTCACAATGAGTGGAATTTGCAGAACTGTGTGTATACAAGGCTTCATAAGTCTGAAACAAAGAGTGTGAATATATATTGTCTTTATGCATGCACCTAATAAAGTTGAAAACCAATTTCTGTGCATGTAAGAATAGGCAGTGACTTATCTGCATGCTGAAATGTCAATTAAAATATCTTCATTACAACACAATAGACCCAGAGATGCTTTGATGTAGTGTGCTACTGTGTAATTCCACATGTTCTTTGCAATGGAAAATACATTCCAAGTATTAACAGCTTCTGAAAAGAGCAAATTGTAGATTACAAACAGGTAAAATGTAGTGTCATCTAAGATAAGGTAACATGTGACACTTTATGTCATAAAAATTAGCGAATCTGACAGTAAAAATTACAAATGTTTGCCTGAGGTCTCTTCCTCTAAACTTGTAAGCGTAAAATTCAGAGACATGCACATCAATGATGAATTTTATCTTTCTCAACAAAGCCATTGCAGCAAAGGCTTCTTCCCTTCCTTGTAATGTATAGCTGCATCACTCATCTTCTCTTTTTACAGACTTGTGCAAACTCTTCATGAAGTTGAAAGGATAAAGTTCTTAATGTCAAACTTTTTTCCTTCTAACTCAGTTCCCATTAGACCCACAGAGATATGGCATGAAATTTCTCATTAACACTTTCATCCTTAAGGGGGTTTCTATAGCAGAAGCCTGCAGAGGTGTGTCTATAACATTTTGAATGAAGGGGGATAGGAGGAGCAGGGAGTCAGAGCAGAGGGGGGGTGGCACTGATCAACTTTCACATAAGAAATATATTTATTAAACTTAAAAAGAACCAAATGGCACAGTAGGTATACTGGAGTAGAGGGGCCTCTTTAAGGGACCATCCATCCATCCCATGTTTCATTAAGCCAGTCATTAGCCTTGCAGCCCAAGCTTACAGGATCACATTAAAACTTTAGAGTCACAGAAGAAAGGTCTCTATTGATAAGTCTCTATTGATATTTTGCTGCAGAACTGTTGCAGGAATTAGACATATCTATCAGACCTCACTGCATTTTATACATTTAATAACTTTTATATGAGACTTTACTTAAATCAGTCTGTTTGAACCCCTTAAAGGCCAAATATAACATTTAGTTTTAAACATAAATTGCATGAAGCACCATCTGGCCTGATACGACACTGACAATCAGACAGTAGCCTGCACCACACAACCGAAGGGTCACAGACTATGAACTGTGACACACATTAACTGTCTAACTAAAGTCTCCTTAACTACAAACACAGACAAGTTACTCATATTGTAGCAAAAGGTAGCAAATCTACATCCTTTAGGGGGAAAAATGCACTCTCTCATGCTAGTTAGCTTGTCAATACAACTGCAAGCAAAATATCACACACTGACTGGCTTGTCAGGAGCAGTTATCAGCACAGTTTCGAGCCAAAGCTGATAACTGTGGTGGCTCAGCTATCAGTCAGAACCAGGGCCTGAAGCTGCACCAAATAGGAGGAAGATTTTTATTTTATTTTATTCTCTAATTTTAGATGCCCAACTGAGCTACTTGTCCATTGCCACCTGATGCTTAAAGGAGTCTACAGGCAGGTCCTAAATGGGGATGTTTAAGGGCTCACATTTATTTTGAAATAGTACTTTGTACCCATATTTGTACCCATGTGTCATTCTCATACTAATTTTGTAACAATTACCTGTCAGATTACTTATATTCCATACAGACATAATGTGAGACACACCTGGTTAAGACTTATAACTAGGGTGCAGATTTAACCTACAATGTTACAGTTGGGTGTTCAACATGAGTCACATAGTGAGTTTAAATATTAGATATCATGATAAACAATCTATACCCTTAAATTAGACTGAAAGCAATTAATCAGAACGAAAAAATAATGATGTTTAGATTAATTGGCTGTGTATATTCCAGATGTTTCCTTCTGGTATGACAGCTGTCAATTGTGACTTGCTCCATCATTCTGAAATACTTTGACCCAGAAACACATTTTGAGTTTTCTGTATGTCTATAAGGAGGAAAGTCTTAGCTTTATGGTGTATATAATATAATCTTTCTACACCAAATATTCAGTGAGATATGCTCTTCCAAAGTTTGGCTGTCATGATATGTTATTTTTGAGAAAAAGGGTTTTGAAGATAATTATTCACATTCTGCCATTTTCACATGGATGAAAACTAATGTACTAAGACCCAAGTCAAAATGAGCACAATACATTAGCTGGTGGGCTGTCTCAGTCAGACTCTGAGGTCGAGCTGTTGTCAGACTCCGCTCCACTATCATCCACTGGCCGCCTGGCGCAGTGAAATAATCCAACAGTACCGATTTTTGTCCGATTATCATCAGATGTACCTCCAATGAGAATTAAATATAAAAAGTTGAACAATGTCTTCCTCACGTATCTAGCTTGCTATCACAATCTGTCTCATCTGGCAATAAACTTCATTCAGCCTTGTCAATAAACAGGAGGAAACTTTAGGACCTCACGTCATGTTTAAGAGCTTCAAAACTATACTTTTTGCATTAATGTTGACTTTATATTGAAGCTTTATATTGAGACTTTGTTTATTGAGAAACACACACAAGCTAAAAAAAAAAGGTGTAAATCAATTTTTACAAGAATGGACCGCTGCCACATCTGACTCATTTTGATGGAGCAGATCACAATTACACACTGTGCTCTTAAACTTCTTCAAACGCTGACCACACAGCATTTGAAGAAGAGACCTGCTGAGCCACAATATAGAGAAATAGTCATTTTCAATTACAAAACATATATCCAAGATGTATTTTCAAACAGGTTTTACGGTAATAAAAGGGTGATACAGTCACTTGTTTTAGTCATAGTCAATAAAACTAAATCAAAGTAAAGGTGGAAAAAATCATGTTGGAAGCAGAAACAGGACATACAGCAAATATTGCAAATGAACTCTATATCAATACACTAAATATTGTACTGTAAAAATATTCAACATATTATTATAAAACTCAGCAATAAAATGAATTTAGAAGGCTGTGATTTGAATAGTGAAACATCCACAGCAACATTTTATTAACCTTTACAACTTTTCTGTCCTTGATGTGTCAGAAAAAAACTCTTGAGGTGATTGAAAGTGCTTATGACTCTTTTTTTTTTCTTTACAGTTTGTGCTTCCATTATCCATTTGACACTCTTCAGTCCAACATACAAAGAGAAGAAAAATCAATACACTTGAGGAGTGGTTGGAGGGCCTTTATCTTTTGCGGCAGATGATTTGGCTGTGTGAATTATTCATCAGCAGAAAGCTATGGCCTGTGCTGGTGAGCACAGAGGATAGGAATAACAGCGGTTCCTTATCACTCTTAATCTTAGAAGCTGCAGTAATGCAATTCCTAACATTTAGCACTTAATGGTGTGTCAGAGAGGGAACATGATCTAAGACCATTAGGGCTGTTTTGTGCTGAGGTTCAAAACAGGCTTTTCACCTCTTATCTCTGCTACTGAGCTGACTAAGGAAGCAGAAAACCATGAAAGGTGTGAGGGAAGTCTCAAGTTTTGGGATACGGTCAACCTATCAAATGGAGTTAGTTCCCTCACTGTGCTTGTAATTCTCCCAGACAACATTGCGGTATCTTGACCTTTTTAACTTCTCTACACTGCTTATAAAACTTGCTATGTGAAAAAGTTTTCTTAACTGTCAAACTGGATGATAACTTTTATTACCATGGTGACATTTTCTCGGTGAAGTCATCAACAAGAACTATGAAGAATGACACTCATTACAGACCTTTCTTTCCCTGAGAAAAAATAGACTAAAAACTAATTGAAGGTAACTTTGAGAAAATGTAATTTTTGTCAGTGAGCAAGAATTGCTAAAGTTTGGAAGCACAACTTATGAGAGTGAGTAAATTGTATTACTGCAGAAAGGATGGCCATGAGCACTGTTTATAGACCTATTGCTGGTATAAACTGGAACTGGTAATACCTTTTCTAGTAACCTTGTGATAGATAAAAAGAAACCCATGAATTGGTCATTTCGAAAAAAAATGCCACTTTTCAAGACACAAATGTGGATAAATTAATCTGTAAATTCCCTGATGAAGATTCAATCAAAATGAACATTGCTTGTACATAAATATGCACTTGAACCCAAGGGTGCAGATTGTAAGAATGATGTAACTATTCAGTATCACCATGCGACAACAGACTGATGTCAAGTTCATTGATGCAAAGTGCATTTATTATATTGGGGTGATATTTACTTGGTCTGTTGCAAATGACAGTATGGTGAACAACAATTGCACTGCAATTTTTCAATTAGTGTGAATCTGCTGAGTCAACACATCGGTGCCACTTAATACGATCTGATACTGGGCTGTAAGCAATGGCATGCAAAAAGAGTGTTTTCTTCTGCTGACCATGGAACATTGGTTAAAGGAAGAACATCTTTGGAACTTAATTTGTCTATTTTTTTCTGACATAAGAGGCAAAAATGATGTCGTAAATAAGCAGCTTCAATCACATTGCACTGGAGCGGGGATGTTGTGAGCCTTTTAATAAGTCTGGAAAAATAAGCAGGAGGAAACTGAGGTAACAGAAAGGTAAAGCTGTGTGGGATATATGTTATATAATAGATTGACTTTCCAAAGCATCTTTTAATTTGTGTTTTTACTCCTTTCTTGGTTTGTCTCTGCCTCGACTGTTTGGACCTGGCTTTAGTGCGTCTCCCTCCTTGTATGTCTGATAAAACAGTGCCATATATTTTACTTTCGCTTTTCCCAATGTTAAATTCAGACGGCTGCTGCAGTGTCCTGTCTGTGGTGATAAATAAGATGAAGCAGCTATTTCTACAAATGTGGTCATTCTCTCCAGTCTTTGAACAGGAACACCTTAAAAATACACATTGCATGAGACCAAATGCGCCATTTTTAGCTCTGCCACTTTTCTTCCATTTCACTGGTGCGAAACCTCGGCTGCAGTCATTTAGAAAAATTAGGACAAACACACTTTGACTGTTTAGCCCCTTAAATGGGCCACAAATCCTCAATGTCCTATGTCTTCCACATGTCCAGCTGCTGAACAAAGGAGGATGGTGCTACAAGTGACTGACGTAGAGACATTTCATTGTCAGACCGAATCAACAACTGACAAAGAAGTATTGTCCTATACTGGTGTGTAACCCATTCACCAGATGCTTCTTTTGGATCTCTGCTCTAATTAACTTTGCTTAATTGATTGATTGTGCTCAGCTGTGTCTGTTGTCGTGCCAGAGAACTATTAAGTTTGCCATTCCTACAGAAGTTGGCAAAGTTATAGAGGCCATATCGAGTCAGAAACTTATGCAATGTGTGGGCATTAAATCAAATCTTGGTTGTGCTTAACATCATACAGTATGTAAACCATCTGAATGATACGATCTTCAATTTCTTGTTCTGAATGCATCTCAAATTTTGAAATATAATAACCTTGCCCTCTAAAATATTTGCTATTTTGCAATTCAGTCTTTTAAAAGGGATTCGCTGTACAAGAAATAAGCTATAGCACTTCATCAAAGAACTTCCTTTCTTGAACTTCCTTTTCTGCACAACTGCACAACACAGAGGATGAAACAACAGCCAAGTAGACTGTATAAAGGACCAGCTTCTCAGGTCAAGAGTCAGCAGTCTGCCTCTGTCTGAAGAACAAGAGAGATTCATTAAGGAAGGCGATGTATAGATTTTGGACAGAAGACATGTGGTTGGAAAGAAGAGTGAAGGAGGCCTTTCATGTCAAACTGGAACAACTCTTCTTGTAGAGAGATGGGGGGTGGTTGGTGGGGTGGGGGCGAGGGGGTGTGACATCGCCAATCAACAACTCGTGCTGCCTTCCTGATATCACTTTACAAGGAAGCTTCACACAAATTCACACCTTAATTCATAGCTTCTCACATGTGACTATAACCAGCCACATGTGAACCCAACAACCCTCCTGCAACATCAACATGTTAACATCCCCCTCACTGACAACTTGACTGTCAGGTGAAGAACTCCCCTCCTGTCAGATGGACTGATCTGAAGAAGCCGCTCGCCGTACGTCTTTAAGTCTAAAACGGTAAATCCAGTTGCTGTCGACTTAAAACTTATTGATATCCACTGCATGTCTCTACATTTCAGTTTGAGACATCCTTTTAGAGATTCCTGTAAAACCATCTAGAGATCTAATATATCTGTATTACATTTTTTCCCCCTTAGTGCTCACTTATCAATAAAGGTGTAGTGTGATAGGAATGAACTTTTAGATGAATTGCTCACACATTTTCCAGTGCCACACAACAAAACTTAATTTCTACATCTAACAGAGGTTAAATTGATTTTAACTACACAGATCAAATAATAACAAGTATAACAAAACACTACTCGAAATCTATATTTATCACAAATATATGACATTGCCCCCAGCTCAACCCTTGAAGTTATTAACACAGGATTCAGGGTTTTACTGTTAATTAGATGTATTATGAATCTAATTGTTGGTGCCACTAATTTTCCAAACCTGGTGGTGCAGATTGTCTTTAAAGGTAAATTAATACTTTCATATTTACCTCATTTAAGCTCTTTTGACAAGAGCAGAGCTTGTCTTGAATACAGCACACAACTTAACCACTGCTATTATACTCTATGGCTTTTGATCAACGTCAATATTTTGCTTTATAGAGCTTCAAAATGTTTCCCTTTGGAACCGATCAATATAACATCTTACAGTATGAAACCCAAGTATGTCAATTGTAGGTCTGAAATTGCCAACATTCACATCTGGGTTAAAATACATAACTGCATCTCATAAGCAACAAATATCAAGAGGGAACTTATAATAGATTTCAGCCTCAGAGGGACTGAATCCTGATGTATATAACATCACTGTAACCAACACACATTATTGCAGGAATCATAGCATGTAAATCACACTTCTGTTAACTCCACGTGTCTGGTAATGTTATTATTTTAAATGGGTTAAGAGCTACTGTAACATTATCTCTAAAACTATTAGAAGACCACTGATGAATATTTCACATTGTATTATCGATGGAGGGAAATATTACTGTAATGTGAGAGGTGCCACTATAGTAACCTGCAGAGAATTATCAACCGACTGCAGTCACCTTCCGCTATCCATAGTGTTTGAGCATCTATTAGTTTGATATTACAACCTGCAACTTTACCATTGTTGCCTTAGTTTTACTGCAGCTTCATACAGTAAGAGAAGTGCCCAGTTGAAGTCGGCTGCAGAGGTTTTAATGGGCAGGCTGACCACCAGGCTACTTTAGGGAATTTCGAGGACAAGCCCTATGGCAAGCAACCAAAGCCCTCTCCTTTGCCGCCAAACAGGATAATCGTTGGCTCTGGATCAAGAGGAGAGACATCACCTGGACCCCAACAGTTAGGAGATAGAGCAGAAAAGGCAGCGCACCTGGGATGCAGGATGTTGCTGATGAGGTGTTGTGGGCCTGTCATCGAAACACCTATGAAGGCCTCAAATATCCACTGTGGCACCCTCTTAGAAAACCCACAGTTGGTATGATCATCTCTACTCAGTAATGTGGTATGGTAATTGCAGGTCACAAGCGATTGCATCATGTAATCCTAAAACAGAACTCAGGGTTGTTGAGATTGTTGAGCCGTCCCCAAGTGGTCCAAACATGAATTAATACAGGTTTGAGGGAAGAAGGTTCATTTATAAGTCAGTGTATTGACTTTGTTATCAATCCTAATCAAGCTCTAAGGTAGGTAAAGTAATAAAACACATCTAAATAAATGAAAGCAGATGTGGTACCAGCATGAATTAGATTTACTGTGGACTCTCACTAGTGAGCGGTGTGGTATTTCTAGAAGTATGATGTAACTTTCAATGGCTCACCTGCTATGTGGTATTTCAAGCAAAATTGGCACTTTATGGTTTTGTGATTGATTGAACCCATTCATAAGTGTTTTTCTGATGTTGCTTTTCTTACATGGCTCTATTTTAACCGTACAAGCGCAGTGGTAGGTCTTGGGCACACAGACTAGACTATGTGGGCGTCTATAGCAGTGCAAAGTGCAAAAGGGCTGGGGTGAAGGTGAATGTAGATCAGTGGGTGTGATGAATATTAAATACTGCCAGTCACACCACTGGTCTCACAGCTCTGAAACAGCTGTGCCAATCACAGTTAAACGTGATAATGGCAGCTCAGCAAACTGAAAGCTTCTTCTCCTCCAGTGACAGATGGAGTAGTTTTTGTCATCAGTTAGTTCAGATAATGAAATAAATAAATATGTGTGGCCTGATCATAATTGATGGGACTGGACACAGGGCAAAATTATTTTTAGTGGGCGCTTTTATTCCCCAATTGTACTCAAATTACTCAATTAACATCAGTGAAACCAACAAGGGAACAAAATATATCCCCTATGAACAACTTGTCCTGAAACAGCTTAGTATTGACTCTTTTGTAGGTCTTAACTGTCTATTACAGTGCTTTAAAACACTGGTTTTAAGTAAATAGGCCAGCCAATGTAATAATTACAGTCTCACTCTCTCCTACAGCAAACTCAATCTAATGGACTTGAACATTAGGTATCTATAGACAACAGTCTTCTTTGCTACATAAACAAAAAGAAATACAGCACAAATAAATATGTATTTTTTCAGCCACATAACTTTATTTAACAGTGTGAATGAAACAGAGAGAGAACAGCAGATAGACGCCAAAACCACGCTATTACTCCTGTTACCCCTGTTCACCTGGCTACATATATATTTGGTGAAGCTGTTTATCATTGCGTTGGACCAAGCTGAGAGAGATGTAGCTGTAATTTTAACATATCTCAATGTGAAAAGTGTCAAAGTTTAGTAATAAATGTGTGTTTCGACCATAGTTCAAGAGTCTCCTTTATAAAACAGACAGAATATCGAGTTATAACTGACCAGTCTGGTGTGTATAGAGGTGTATAGAGGTGTATGTGGTTGTATGTATCAGCCCAGTGACATCAGGCAATTTATAGAAGGAGCACACGGTTAACAACTGTGTGTAGCAGCATGACACCTCTCCAATGAGAGGCTTGCAGGCTATCAACATATCAGTCTGCAGTGAACTGAAGGAAAAGCTTTTCATACAGTCTAAAGCAGCTGTGGACAGCAGATACTATAAAAGTCACCCACATTTATTTACAGATCAGTGCAGACTGATTTACTGCCTTTCCTACTTTAACCACAGTAAACCTTAATGTCTATGCCAAGTTTCGGGGAGTGTATAATTGAAATAACTTGTGTATATCTCAAACATTAATCTATTATTGCAGCACATTTGCAGCAAGAATTTAGTTTGTGCTTTTTGACAAAATCATCAAAGCACCATTGGATTGGTTGATCTCAGAAACAGACCACATTTTAACCAAAATACAACAACTTGTTTTCTTGCCACCACCTGCCAACCTCCCACCTGTCTGCACCTGTCCTCCCAACTGTGCACCGTGTGCTCTGCACAAAAATACCACACAGACACGTAAAGAGTTTCAATGTCAGGATAATACCATTGCACCATGGTCATTGCACCTCCACAAAAATATAGCCCATAATATTGTACTTGGCTATAGGATGATTTATTTCCTGTCATTTCCTGTCAGTCCACCACACAATAGAAGTTGACTGTGGTGTTTGAAGTGATGATAGTAGCCTGACTATAGCACTGGAATTACATAGTGGTCTCCAAGCATGACCACAGGGGCTTATAAAATGTTGATGCAATCCCCACTGAATATAAGACCCAAGGAGTCATATTGGAAATATTTCAGAAATAGGTTAGTTATTTAGTAGAATTCCTCTTATGCAATCTTCTCAATCACATAGTAATGAACACTTTAAGTGTATGTGACTGAGCCTAACTTGATCTAACTAGGTCCCACATCCACACATCACATGTCCCCGCTGTGAGCACAGAGTATACCCTCCACTTATCCTTGTTAGCATGTCCTCTAGCAGCCCAGCAGGCCCAGCTGACACTAGGGAAACTGCTCAAAAAGGCTGCACCTGGAAAGGCATGATGAGATGTGCTACAGTGAGCAGGGAAATGAAGATCAGCACGTCACTCGTGGGTGATGGGGTGGCACGCCTTACACTTCTCCCTCTACCTCCTTTACTCTCCTGTTTATGATCTTTTTCCAATCTGGGAAGAAAAGAGAATAAATCTCTGTATTCATTGAAGCAACATAGGTGCATCCAAAGTATATGCTGCTGTCTTTTCTCCAGCTCTGCGTACAGCGGCTTTAATCTTAAGACTGTGCCCCCGTTTTGGCTGAAAGCAGCTCGGGAAGAAAATTACACAGCATCTACACATCCTTTGCCAGCGTACTTTCTCTTGTAACTTCCATTTTCATTCACACATGACAGAGGTAATTAATCTGCTGCACTTTGACCTGTGCAGCCTCTGTTTGAGTGCCTGTCTAATTGTTTGTCTGTAATATCCCCGCTCATTCCGCCACTGTTCATTAACACTTAATGAACAATGATCTGGGATAGCACAAGAGCTTAACAAGTAGTCATATCCAGTTAAATGTGTTTTAGAGTGGAAAGAAGGTTATATTTAAAGACAATAGTTTTTTATTTAGGAAAATACATGATGACAAGGCCAGTCAGATATTGTTCCACCTGTGCTCTCTCCTAATGGGAGGGTTTTTCTGCGGGTGAATAAGGATTCTATCAGAAGATGAAATATTAAATCAGTTGTTTTCTTACTTACAGTGCATGTTCAGTTTATGCAGTGAGCATTACTTTTTATACTTGTTTATATCGCAGTATTCTGCAGTGCCAGCTTTACCCAGAGGCTTCAAGACTTCTGAAGATGTCATGTCTTCATTTACTTCGTATTTTCCTATTTTGACAAAACAGCTCTGTGTCTAGAATTCAAAGAGATACCTGACATTCAGAGTTTTCAGAGTTGTTTTTCTTTAGTTTCTCCTACTAGGCAGTTTGAAAAAAGAATGTTTCTTCGGTAATATACCTGGCTAACTACTATCTGATTTTAGAGGTATCACATGAGAATGAATAGTTAATGGAATAGTGATTTGTTTTAGGTATGGCATGTATTCTGAGAATGTCCATCACCAAACACTGAAAAGCTATATTTAATATTAAAATAACTTTCCACTTTTATCATAAGGAAAGTTGACTCATTCAGGGCACTTTATTTATTTGGCGGTGGCTTATAAAAAAACTATCACTATGTACCGGCTGCTTCCTGACTCCCCCATAATAGAGGAATGGACCGATATAGTTAATGAAGTATACATAATGGAAAAAATGTTGCTTTTCACTTCACCTACAAATGAACAGATTCACTAGGTCGTGATCAAAATGGGTTTCTCATGTATAACAGTCACGGTCATACTTTATGGAGTTAAGAAATTAATAGAGCCTTTGTTGCTGTGTTTTTTCTTTTTTTATGATCTGACACACAGTTCTACTCTCTGAGGAAAAGGCTGCTTGGTCTCCTTACCAATTTTTTGTTTTAAAACTTTATAACTTTGTGGATTGTCTCTACATGTAAATATAAATGCAAAAAGTATAATGAGAAGAGGTTTCAAGTTATGCTGCTCATTTGTAGCAGATTTTAAATGTTCTCTGTACTGCAAGGCTATTTCTTGGTAGCTGTTGGGAACAACAGCACTCATTCACTTTCATGAAAGAAGTGGATAAACAAATCAATATCATTCTCATAATTGTGCATTAAATATTAAGCTAAAGCCAGGAGATGAAAACAAAATCCACCAACCACCACGTCTAAAGCTACTAATCAGTAAGCCATTCTTCTTTTAACTTGTACAAAAACAAAGCTTTAGAATATAAAATGTATACTATACATTTGGAGCCAGGACTGTCCAAATAAGGACTGTGGGTTGTTGCCTTTCATAGTCTGGAAACACACCCTGCTACCTTAGACCCATGCTAACGCTAGCTTACTGGGAACACCACACACTGCACACTTGGACTAACATTAGCTTCTTAACTAAGTTGTGGTAACAGGGCAGGTATTGTAATTAAGTAACACTGAAGTTAGTGAAATAGTATGACTGTTGTCTGACTCAGTGCTAGCGTCAGAGCTGAAGAGAGCAGCACATCTGCCAATCAACACCCACACAGGAGATGTCAAAGCTAATATAAATCAAATCTTATTAATGGAGTGATATTCCGTAAATGACCCCCAGCACACTTATTAGAGGGTCTGTATGTAGTGATTGAGATTCTGCAACATGACTTTTAAATTGTATCAACACTTTGAAACGTCTAATAACTAAAACATATCTATTACAGTATATGAGCCACATTTAGACATGAACAGTAACTGCATTTTAATTTAGTTTTCTTTAGTTAACCTAATGATCTGGCCTGTGTGTTTCTTGTAAATTGTTATTCAGTGAGTAAAACACAATATCTAACAAAGAAAATACTACTTTTTAATCTTTACTGTGAAGCCGTTAATCAGTACACAGAATGGCAGTAATATATATTTTACATTACATATCATATCAAAAGCCTCTTAAAGGGAAACTTGGGTATTTTTCAACTATGTGACTAACTGGGGACTACCTTTTTTAAAAATTGCTCCAGTGTTGAGTCAGAGCACTACAGCTGTGAAACAGGCTGTAAAATGATCAGGTGGGATCAATAGTGCCCCATCAATCTATGTCCACTAAATGTGCTTGTTTTTGCCACTGACTGGCTCATAAATGTCTGACAACATTATAGAAAGGACCATATAGAGAAATAAACCATTTTAAAATATGTCTATATGGATACATGTAAAGAAATTAATGGTTATCCTCCCCTTAACTTATCAAATTACTAAATGTATCATTTTGTATGTGTGCAAATAATAGCATATTTGTGTTTAAATAAATGTTTACAGTAAGTAGTTTCACAGACCAGTACCAGACTAATTTATGGTGTCTATAAGTATTTTTTCCACTTCTTCTGTGTTTAAGTATCTGACATGGAGGGGGAAAGCTCCTCCAGAGAAAAATGCATAGTATTGGTCACAAGAGGGCATGTCACCCTATAAAACAAGCAAGTTGCTAATGACTTTTTCAGGAACCAATTTTCTGCTTTGTGGCACAGCCCATAAACAAGGTTATTCTCCTCCATCAAGGGATGAATAGAGATTTAACTGTCTTTTCTGTTTATTGTCTCACAGTAATATTTACACATTGCTTATGCCACAAATTGAAGAAAAAAACTCTCTGACTTTGTCACTTCTATCACATGTTTTCTTTCTTTATGTGTATCAAGGGCAAGGTTAAAAACATTCATCCAGTCTGCATGTTGATACCATATATGTTTAACAAGGACCTCTAGACTAATGTGACCTAACATTTCACCTCCCTGGTGTGACACATTTCAAAGGTTTTTTTTAAATAGTCTAACCACAGGATTGCAGCAACACACATCAATGTGACAGTAATGCTGAAATTAGCTTTAAAATGCTGAGCTCTCACTACTACACAAGGCCCACACTGTAATACCCCCACCTGCTACCACTCCACCATATGTATATGTATATATTTATATGTACAAAAAAAAACAACAACATTAGAAGTGTGTTCCAAACCCTGGGGGTTGGATACATGATGACTCAGGTGTGCCAGATGACAATGTGATTATAATATATGTGGAAGGTTAAGAGTTTTATTAAATGTATACACTGGGGTTTCACAAATCATGTATCTGTGTGTGTGTGTGTGTGTGTGTGTGTGTGTGTGTGTGTGTGTGTTTAGACCACTTAATTAACACGTCTACTGACAAGACATCATAAAGAAGAGACAAAGAGACTCCAGTGATCTTGAAATTCTGCAAAACACTATTTAGAAGAGCTCGCTATAAGGGCGTTTGCAGCTTTCAGTCAAACTATAACCTTACTGACGAATGACTGCAGCACTATGACTTAATTATGACTGCACAGGAAATACTGTCCATCCCTAGTAATGACCCCGATGGCCATCGATAAAAAGGCTTGATAAACGCAGACTTCCTGAGCCTGGATGGATAAATACGGCCTGAGTAATGAGACCCGGGCTGCCGAGGATGACAGCTCTGCTCTATATCATATGCTGCTCTGTGGTTCTGGGGCAGCAGTGGGGGGGCTTCTTTCACGGGGAGCCTTTGAAACCTCAGTGTGAGCGCTCTCATTCGCGGCCGGCTTTCAGACACAATGGTTGTGTTCTCTGAGAGAAAATAACCTGCGATATCACACAGACAGTAATGAGAAATTCCATTTTCAGTCATCAGGTTCTATCTGTGTGACTCTCCAGTGCACTCTCAAGTAAAAAGCAATTGCATCAATCTTACACATACAGTTCACCCAGGATGAATCTTATGAGTACATTTCACTATGGCTCTAAGTGTACATCAAAATAACATAATCTATGTTTCAAATTAAGTTCACCCTTCACTCGCTGCGCTAATTAACACAGTAATTGATTAATCCATTACTTGATTTTTTTTGTTCTTACTCCTTAGTCTGAAGCTAATAGAAGCTCGATAAACTGGCCGTTTACATTTGTGAGAGAAAAATTGGGCTCTATTTCATGGTTCAGAAGCTTTACTGTCCTTTTAGAGAAAAAGACAGATCTTACAGAGGTTAGCAAAGCTGTCATTAGCAGGCTTAGGATCTAAGCAGATGCCGAAAGCTCAGACCTCCACACAATACAGCAAGAAATGGGCATTACATTCTTATTATGGCTCGTCTGCCTCATGGGATGGTGTGCACGGTAAAGTGACAGACAATGTGAAATAAGATGATATGGAGCTGGATTCACACCTGTGATGCTTTCACTACCTGTCAGAGGGTGTTTTTTTTTAATCCACGGACCAATCAAAGTGTTAGGAGGTTTCATTCAGTTCTTATTGAATCTCTACTCCAGCAAGTTGTTAGATTCCCAAGGTCAATACCACCGATTTCTCCTCCCAATAGATAATCTCTTCTTTTTTTCCACCCTTTTGCAGGTCAACTAGGAATATCCTCAGTACATTCTTACTAATTACCACTGGTCTCGCATATAAATTGATTTTTTTTTTCTTTTTAAAGGAGTAGATCTTCTTAAATCCCTCTCACTATAATTAAGGCTTATATCGGGATAATGGAAAAATGGTGGATCAAAGGTTGAATTAATTGCAGACTTAAGCATTTAATTCAGGTACTGAGAGAGTGAAGACATGTCTTTCATGGTAAGAAACCTTCAGAAACACACAAGCTGGTTGTCAGGAATAGATCTGCTAAATACATGTGTAGATATATTTTCACATCTGAATTTTTTTTATAAATGTGATACATTCCTCGAGGCTGATTACCACCTAGTGGGGTCTCTACGGTTTTCGGTGCATGTACAAGTCATACATTCAAAAAGCCTTAAGTGAAACACTTGTCACTTGTAATATGTGCTCATACTGCACACCTGCCCTGGTTGTTTTTAGCTTTATAGAAAGCAGCATGAGAAATGCATTAAAATCATTAAATTCCTCCAGCCCATCTGTTGACAAGGTAACATGACTTGCAACACCTCATTCTTGATACTAACACTGTCTTAAATTAATAAATAATAACACAACAACAGTATAAACAGTGTAGTTCATGAGCCCACCTTATCACCCACCTTAATTAATATGAATACAGTTAATATTAATAATAAAAGGTTGATCATCAGTGATGCACCAACAAATAACACCAATATAACAAGCGATACATATGAAAATACATATGACCCTTAAAACATTTGTAACAACAAAATTGAAGCCATAAAAATTTCAAAAAGACAACAAAGTTTGCTTAACTTTTTCAAATACACAGGCCAGTCGGATCCCACTTTGAATTTGCAAGAGATTGTCATGGCAATGAAGCAGATACATTTGTCGGTCACACTCAAACTGGGAAAATCTGGATGGACTCTCAGTTTACAGAGGGAAAAAAAAGTTATCCCTGGTTACAATGGACAAAACTGGACTGGGCTGTGCCATTTTTTAAGACAGTGGGATCGCTAGGTCCGGAAAAAACTTCAGGTGTGAAACTGGCAAAACAATGGATCTCAGGCTCAGTGACATCATCTGCTCCCAATTTAAGAAGAAAGCAAAGAGTCTTCTAGAAAAACCTTTTTGAGCATGGGAGTACTAAAGCACATGTAAAGGCATCAAATATTTGTTATACAGGGGAATGTCACTTGAGCTCCAAAAATCGGACTCATGCTGGATGAGGCCACAAGCTTAAATAAAAAGAGACCATTAATCATGTATTTAAGAATGCAGTTGCCAGAGATGGAATCGCCCGAGAGCGCAAATCGAAAGCTACAATGGCTTGGCAAAGCGCCTTTCGCGCCTTTCATGCCATCAATTTAGGACTCATGTATGACACACTGAAAGAACTGTCAGAGCTGTCTCTCGAGCTCCAAAAACAAGAATGCAATATCATAATGGCGCATAAAGCCATTTGCCGTCAGATCAAGGTATTCGAGGGTATGTCTGAACGGCCCGGTCCATACAGCCTGTTGAACCAGCGCGGTGTCGAGGAAGACTCCTTTCAGGGTGTACCCCTGCATGCAGGCCGGCAAATGGATGTGTTTTGGGAGCCTAGCAAGAAATCTGGAGAAATGCATGTTATCACAGGGGAAGACCAAAAGCTAATTGAGGATTTAAAAGTGCTTTATTAGCTACAGGATGGTGACGCGCTGTTTGGCTAGAGTGAAGTTGAGACGCTCTGCCAGCAGTTTTACATTAATAGCCCACAGAATGTCATCAGCGTATTCATGGAGTACCGTGACAATAATGGGACATTCATCCCAGATGAACTGAATGACCTCTTGGCTGCGGTCAACACTGTCCCCATTTTAAGTGTGAGAGGAGCTTTTCCCAGATGAATTTAATATGTACAGCAAACAGGACGTCTCTTCACCCCTCTACCATCTCCTCCCTACTTTTCCTTTGCCTTGTCAGCCCACCGCTTACCCGGTTCAACCACTTTCCATGCGTGAGGTCATGGATTGCAAAAGGCCATAGAACTGCACTGGACAGGATATGTAGAGGAAGAATCAGGGGAATGGAGGCCGGGGGCTCTATGGATGCTGTATGGGCCATTTTGGACAAATAGGCTAATGATGGTAGGAAGAAATCGCAATTATTCCATTCTGTGTTTGTATTGATGATTGATTATTGGGTGGTCATCATGTTATAATTTCTATGTGTATATATTTAAACCGTAAGTCGTAAGCCTGTTGCTGTTTACATGGTCATGGTCACATTATGGAGTGTTTGTCTCATCCAGTGGGTTTTTTGGTTAATTTAATAGTCTGATGAATAATTGCTGCTGTTTTTTGGGGGTTTTTTTTACATTTTGCACCCATGCAGTGCAGTGTTACATGTTCTGAAATTAAAATAAACATTGCCCTGATGTACACACAATGTTGTTTAGGTTTCTTTAGTCAGAGAAGCTACGTAGGCAGTGTAATTTTTTTTTTTTTGGTTCCATTACACCCACCCACCCCTCAGCGCTCCGGGACCTCCCACTTTACAAATTAACCACTGGCTGTTACCCTAATTGTATGTCTGTACAGTAAAGAGGAAGCTGCATCCAGAAGCTGGTTGGCTTAGTTTAGCATAAAGACTGTATGAGGTGATCAGGCAATCAGTGGAGACTCTTAAGAAGTGGCTGAAATAATCCACCTTCGTGTCTCGCTCAGTAAGAAAGGATACAAATGACATGATTTGATTTCAGGGGCTCAACCACTGTATTGTTCATCATGGTTAACAGTAAAAACTTTTCAAGGGACACTAGATTTTTTTAGAACATTTTAGATTGATATATACATTTCTTAGTTTATTTTGCACAAATTAAAAATGACACAAAACATACAAAGAACAAATAATATACAGTTCAGGGAGAGGCAGAAACCCCTAACCCTAAAAAACATTACAAATTCACCATGTTACAGATAATATGACTACATAACAGAGATAGCAAACTAAATAGTAACAAATGTATAAATAACAATACAATACATCATTTTGTTTCCTCCTGTGGCCGCTGTTACCGATCACCCTGCAACCATTCAACACCTTGACTTGCCACAAGTGTACAAATTTCATCACATAATCTCCCTGCTCTTTGAAAACCTGAACTCTTAAGAAGATGCAGTGTGTGACACTACGCAGTGCCTCAAAACTCAGGGAGTCATAAATATATTTATTACAGGCCTAGTAAATGAGGAAGGTGAAGTCATTTAAAATACTTTTCCTTGGGGAATAAATTATGGCACACTGAGAAAACTTCTTGAGCAAAGTCACACCTCTGAAATAAGCATGAAACTGCCTAACAGGGTATGAGTTGGTTTTGTTCATTGCTTTTTTATGGAGTATGTGTATGTGTATGTGTGTGGTCTGAATGTCACATTTTGGACTTGAAACTAGTTAATTAGGGTCATGACAAGAGTTTTTCAGTGCAACTGCATTGAGCAGAAGCTAAGAGGGTTTTAGCTTCATTGAGATTGTGGTTAAGGTCTGGGAAAGCTTTAGGGCATCAGCTTAGGAAGCACTGAAACTGTGGGTGGGACAATCTCGATGTCTGATTGAACCAGTGACCTTGTGGCTATAAGGGGTGAACACTAACCACTTGACTATGAGGGTGCCCCCTGTCATGATTTTAACAGGTACCTAACCGAACAGCGAGGCTGCTGTCAGTCTGTAGAGATTTGTAGCTATGAGCAACAGGAGAACAACATATGAATGAACATATTGTTAAATACCCTGGTCTGAAAACAAAGCTGAGTGGGTAGACTGATGGTGCATTTTAGTTGTACTTGGAAGTCATAATTTTCGATTTCTCAACTGGAATTCCCCCTGAAGTTGGATTTCGGAAGGTTGGACAAACTTCACCAGTCTCGATCTCAAAATCCAAGATGGTAGCCCTGTGCATCACCACCATGCTGAAAGTTGTATTAATATCCTGTTTATTAGCAGTTTTGTCTTATTTGTGTGTTTTTAAATCAGTCGTACACACAGAACTGTCCAACTTCTATCTGTGGACATGTTGCTATGCTGTTTGTATGAGCAAAATACAATGAAATACATTTTTATCAACTGGTATTGCTATCAATGGCTAGAACTGGTTTTCTGACTTCTAAACTGGAACAATTCAAACTGTGGTGTGATGTCATTCCCAACTTCCGAGGTAAATGGAACGCAGCATGATGCGCTTGTAAAAGTGGAGGGATCTAAATTGATTGTTTAAAAAAGTGGGTTGGAGTTGTCCCCTCATATAATTGCTGCGACGCCCATGCTTCATGGGATTAATATGCAAAATCAATGAAATGTGAAATCAAATTGAGACATACCAGCAGCATCATATGAATTGTGTGTGTCTTCTTTGCATTTTGAAACACTGGTATCCTGTGCAAGCTATGATTCCTCATGAAACAGATAAACCAAATGTCTCACGAATAGAAAGAAAAACTGCTGACTGATGGTCAGAGCTTCAATATGAACTCCTGTTGAGGCGAGAGCGATGCAGTGCAAGGAACGACCTGTCAAAGCTGCTGGGTATCATCCCCCTTAAAGCTTTTTGACACATTTTAAAACCCAACTTCACTGAGATTTCCCCTTCACAGGCACTTAGATATCCTGCTGATACACTGCACTTCTTTAGCTCTGACAAGCCTGTGTGATTATGTAAATGCGTGCGGATGAGCGTTCGCATACGCCTTGCATTCGGGGCCCGTGCGGCGGCTGCTCTACACGGCCCGGATTCACAGGTGTTAGCTGGATCCGTTTATTGATTTACAGTGGAGATGTAGAGAGGTTATGGACCAGTTTGACCTCCTGCCCCTGCATCCCTTGTCAATATCAGTGGCAAATATTGATCCCTTCAGGCAATCCGGCTTAATTGAAGATAGACCTTTTTCTCTCTGTTGAATGGTCACAGAAAGAGATGAATGATTGTGCGTTGAGAGAAACATTTGAATAGCCTGTAGTACACTCACTGCATGTTCTTCACTGTAATGAGAACACTGGCTAGTATGTGAAACCACTATAGGGACTTTTTGTACCTGCGGCACTCAAGTGTGAGGACATAGTGACTTTATAACACTTCATGATATCACTATGACCTCATAGATTACATTTCCTGTGTTGATTAAACATATGGAACCAAGTCAAGTAAGGAAGACTATGACTGGACACATAAGCCTGCCTTTCTTACGTCTCACACATAGGCCTGTTATCAACTTAGTCAACAATAACGTACAATAACCCCCACCCCCCTTGTATTATTATGTTATTATATGATCATTATATCAGTGGTATAAAATCATTTATTGCGATTATTTCTTAAACAATATATCGTCCAACAAAAGTAGTTACTGTGACAGGCCATACTCACGCATGGTCACTCATTATTTCCTTTGCTGTCAGCTGGTAACATCTGCTGTATCCAATAGCATGGAGACACACCTCCATTGTCAGCCAATTATCTTGCAGCTTTCATTTTAAACATGTTTTCTCCCACTCTGCCTTCTATTGCTTTAATGCAGCCGTTCTGCACGCACCATTAGCGCCCAGTCTTTGCAGAATCATCAGTTTATCACATCATCAAACTCATCAGTCTCAGCAGAGTCATCAGCCACTAATACCAGTGTCTACAGTCCGTGCTGCTGCTCAGGACTGATGTCCCTCAATTACAAAATCTCCCTGTAGAGTGTAAGACATTTGACAAGCCTTAATCATCAATATCATCTGTACAGCAGACAATTATCTTTCCTTCACTCACATTACCGGCATGTTTTCCATAATATATTCAACACATTGTATTCTATAAATATATGTTCTACAATTCATGTAATATCATAGGAATTCAGTTCTTTTTTTCAAGGAAACTTGGCGTATGCAAATTGTTCTTCTCGGTCCTGTGGGTGGTCTCAGAGTTTTCTCGTGAATCTGAGCATGAGCAAGTAACTTGAATGACTCCTGCTGGGAGCAGGGCACTCTTGAATTCAAATTGAGCACAGGAGAGATTATTTTTCATTTTACATTTTTATGCAATCTGGTTCCTGAAGTTTAGTTTAGTAAGACAAGGGAGGCACCCTTGAAGGAAGTTTTTCTTTTCTTTTTTTTTAACAGATATTTACCAGGCTACATGGCCCGCCTCATTTGATAGGATTTTGTCCCACATAGTCTACCTCCATGTCTGTGAGGGGTGTTTGTTGTTAGATATGACCTAGAAAAAGAACTGAATAGCTCATTTTACAACTTATGGTGCGAAGATAAACGTTTGAAAAAACAGAAGCTTTTCATCGATTTTTAAAAAACAAAAGAGGAACGCTGCTGGATTCGACTGCAAAGACACGTTTGGAGGACTTTTCTAAGGCTATTTTCCAAATATTAGATAAGAGGGGTGAAAAAAATAATTTCTGGTTAGGCTCAAAATGCAGACACACAACTCTGAAGTTCCATGTGAATTATTGAAAGGGTGTTTTTATTTGCTTGAACATAAGGTTAGCTACCAGACTGCACTTGAAGATTCAAGGACTCTCCTGAATTGTCTGAGTTGATGGATACAAGAATAATAAAAAACAATCTAGATTAAATATTTATTAAATATATTAATTATATTAATTATAAAAAAGTAGGCAGTGGACTACATCAAGTGCATTTTATACCACTGTTGAGAGGTATTACCAGTTGTTTATCACAGTATAATAAGCCAGCCAAAAGGTACTTGGTCCATCAACATCCCTGCTGCTGCTGCTACTTGGACATCCTAACAGCAGCAGCAGGAGGAGGAGGAGGAGGAGGAAGAGATGGTGGTGGTGAGGAAGGAGTAGAAGAAGGAGGAGGAGAAAGGAGGGAGGGAGTCTGTTCCACTTGGATGGCCGGAGCAGTGAGAGGCTGGTCTGGGAAGACAGACAAGACAGCGCGCGCTCTCTCTCTCTCTTTCCTCTTTCAACCTCTTTCTCCCACTCCTCCTCCTCCTCCTCCTCCTTCTCTGTCTCTCTCTTTTTCTCCGTGCGTGCGTGCGTCCCGCTCAGCTCCAGCGCTGTCTGATGAGGGGAGAGAGAGGGAGACTTGACGCATCGGAGTGAGAGCACACCGAGGCTTCACTTTCCAATATGCAAGCTGCGAGACGCCACGCCGTCAGATACTTGTGCTACTGACACTGAGAGAGAGAGAGAGAGAGAGAGAGAGAGAGAGAGAGAGGCAGGCAGGGATGGAGCCTCAGTAGTGTTGTGTTGCCTCACGGAACAGCACGGCACAGCACAGCCCGACGAATGTAGCGCAACAAAAGAAAGAGCAGCATCTTTGCGCACAAGGCACAAGTCAGACGGATGTTTTTGGCCAGCAGCAGCAGCAGCAGTAGCAGCGTCGCCGAGACTCGACAGTGATGTCTGTGCGCACTATTTTATTTAGTGACAAAAATACGGATTAATCTGAGGCTAGTGAAATCTTCCTGAGAAATTACAGCTGCGAGGGGCAGGTAAGATTTATTACTATCATTCTTCTTATTGTTGTTGTTTATTTATGATAATGATCATGCTACTCTGTTCCATTCTGGCTCATGTTGCAACTTCAAGTTAAATCTCCTCATCTCACAGCTCACAGCAGTAAGCAGCAGCAGCAGCAGTAGTAGTTGCGGGCTCAGAAACAAATAAAACCTCCATCCTAACTTTTTTTTCCACCCCCCCCTCCCCTCCTCCCTCACAGATTACACTAAAACCTCGATAAAGCGAGGAGGGATTGCCTTCTCTGAATTTCACCCTTCCGCTGATCTGATTTGCCTGTCTCTACTTTGTTGTGGGAGTGGGACTATCATGGTGGAAAGTAAAGTAGTAATCTGCGGGTGTGCGTCTCTGCGATCAGTGCAGATGTTCGGTAATCCGCCCCCCCCCCCTCCACCACCAACCACCACACCACCACCACCACCGCTGACCCTTCCTTGAATAATCCCCTCGGATTTGTTGATTATTCTACCGCTGCTGCCTCTTGCTGCTGCTGCTGCTGCTGCTTCTCACCACCTAGAGCCACCACCATGGGGATCTGTCTGGTCCTGGATACCGAGAGATTAAGTCAGGATAAACCTGCAGAAAACCTGAGCTCTAACACTATTACAACATATGTACATCTCTTAATTCACTCCTTTATAATGAGGGGCTTCATTTACCCTATACACCTTTTTAGGATTAAAAAAAAAGTAATCCCAAACTGCTATTTTGAAGTTCTCATTGTGTGTTTTATGTTTGCTCTGCTTCCAACATGACATCATATTGAATCAGTCTTGATGTCACTGTTATCACTGCTTTAATGGTGTTCATCAGTGCATCTGTCAATCATTGTGCAAGCTGTCCAGTGGTCATAAAAGCCTGTGTTGGGGCCTGGAAGTCCAGCGAAAAAATAAAAAGGCCAAGAGCCCGCTTTAATATATTTTAATAGATGTGAACATCTGTGCAGTTTCAGCACATCCAGACGTGCCAAACTTCTGCCAAAAACTGCTCACCGGAATGATAACTGAAAGTGACTCCTGTAGAATTTTCTGCTCGGGGAACATAAAAATGAGCTTCCCCTCCTCCCTTCCCTCCATCTCTCCCTCTCTCCTCCACCTGCGTGGTGTAGCGAGCGTGCGAAAGGAGAAATGTGTCAGTGTGATGATAACAACCAGTCAGAGAGCGAGCCCATGTGCTGCACACCAGCATCTATCTATCTTTCTATCTATCTATCTGTCTATCTATCTGCTGATGTGTGCACGTTGTTCATTCACCATCAAGTCAGTGGAAGCCATGGCTGACTTGAGGGAGCAGCTACAGTCGCTCCCCGTGTGATCCGTTGCATAGACTCCTCATCTCGACTTGACAAGAGACTGAACTTATTCTGAAGGTTAGCAGAAGTGAAATGAGACAACTTCACCTTAAAGTGGTTGAGGGGAGATTATTCCTGCTGCTCTGTGTTTCATTCGGGAACACGAGCGCACAGCATCTCTCCGGAAGCCTGACACAAGAGAGGAGAGACTCTCTTGAGCATTAATATGGAAGGTTTTTAAAAAATGTTTCAATCAGTTTGGAGAGAAGGGGAGTGGGGAGTAGATTGCGCAACTAGTTTAACCAAAAAATGACCAAAATCCTTCCACCCGACCAATCTCATGCTACTCAAGTATTAATAACTCCAGCAGCATCTCCCAAGCATCATTTTGCTTGACCGGTATGAGCTTTAGTGCGTGATGATGCAGATGTTACGGCTCTTTAATGGCCGGTTGTTGGCCTGAGAGCCAACAAGCCTGTCAGAAGTGATGAAGCGCAGAAGTGACATTAAAAATATCCTGGGATAGGTGCATTTAGAGGCCCCGCCATCAAAATTTCATGGCGTGGTTTCCGCAGGAAGTATCAAAGAAATGTGTCATCGAGGTCATTTTTATTTCATGTCTCTCCAGGAAAACTAGCTCAAGGAGCAGACCCAACGGTAGACTGTGTGTTCTTATCTCTTGTGTTTGTGTGTGTGTGTAATATGATGGAGAACTTTAAATGTGTGGTTCTCTCCCTCCTTATCTTACATATGGTAAGAAGAGCCTCTTAGTCTCTTACTCTTCACATTGACTTGTTTTGACACAGGATCCGTACTGACATATCAGTCACATGGGCTCTTTACATTAGTCATTATAGTCTCTCACCATCATTCTGTCAGTAGTTTAAACGGTACAGAATGGAGGGATGCTGGGAGGGGGTAAGGGGGGGGGGGGGGGGGGGGCAAGACTTGTTGCTTTTCCTTTCTATCTGGATTTAACCAGTTTTCTGCCTCTTTTAAATTCCAGGATATATGGATTTGACTTGTTAAAGCAAAATATGCAGTTCAGTCTTAAAAACATCCTATTTACTAAACTGATTCCTTAAATTGCTTTTGACATCTTAATATGCATCTCATAATTACAATTAACTAGTCGCCACATGGTGCTTATCTTTAAGTCAGAGTAGAGCTGCTGAACGGGTGATAAGTCAATTGACAGAAATCAGTTAATTGAGTCATTTTCCAAGTGAAAATGTCAAAAAAAAATTGCTGTTTTTCTTTCTTATCATAGTAGAATAAATAGTTTGGGTCGGCTGGATAAAATAAGGCTTATAATTGAGGCTGATGAACATGAAATGATCAGCTAATCTGCACACTGGTTTTCTTGATTAATCAATTCATCATTCAGACTTGAGAATCTGAAACTTCTCCGAAAGCTCAATATGACTTTTTCAAATTTCTTTGTGTCAAATCAACAGTTCAAAACTCAAACTCCAAATATATTCAGTTTATGATTATTTATAAGATTTTTTTTTAAAAGCTGCATATCTTCAAATGCTGAAAAACAAAAAAGTTGCTGAATAATTTCCTGTCAGTTGACTAATCCATGAATCGATTGATCAGTTAGGCTCTAATATGTTTCTGCCTCTTGTGGCTCTGGGTTATTGTGATGGACATTCTTCACTGTTTTCTGACGTTTATAGACAAAATGAAAGATGAATCGAAAAAATAACGAGTGGATGGATTGATCGTGATGATTGCTGATCATTAGTTGCAGCTTTAATATTGCAGCATTTTACAAGAAAAAGGAAAAGATTAGGGAAAAGTTAAGAAAATAAGACATCATATACTCCAGTAATCATCTTACCTGTCCTTAAATCCATCTCACGACACTTGTTGAGGGTCCTGAACCTCAGGTTGGGCCCCACTGCTGTATCTATGCTTCTGCTTGTGCGTACACTCTGATAGACAATGCAACATATTGGGTGTGTGTGTTATTGCAAACCATCTCGCTGATCAGCCCCCCCACCATCACCACCACCCACACACACACACACACACACACACACACACATATACATACAAGAAGTCACAGCGGGGAGCAGCAAATAAAAACAAAGGCTCGGTGTCTGTCGTTCGGCACGGTTGCTTTTCTTCTTCTTTTTTTTTTTGCTTCACTCTGCTGGATTTTAAAAAGTAAACAGCGCTGTGTGAGTCTCCACAGCACTATAATGGATGAGGATGCTGCTGCAGACCTTGGATAGTACTTTACCATAGAGAGCACTGTGTGGTTTTCTATACGTGTTACATATGCATTACTTGTTTGAATATGACTGCAGAGTTGTTTGACAAGCTAGAGCAGCGAGTGATGAAGAGACCTCTCCTGTCAGGCAGGATACTGGAAAATTACATGTTTATTCTTGAGCCAAAAAAAAAAAAGGTGTGATAGTTATGATTAGGCTGTATTCCAGGAGAGTCAGCGTGCCACGGAGAAGATACTTAAAAGATGAATTTACTGAATCAAAGCAGCTGTGGCTTCAACAAAGGACAAGTAAAGAAAATAATCTAGAGAGCTGCAACTTGGTCAAATTTGTGTCTGCTAAAAAAAACACAATTATAGCAAAAAACAAACAAAAATTCAAAAGGTACTTTCTTTCTACTTAAAATCAGCTCTTTCCACTTTTATGTTTGCCTGTATTGTACTTGCACAAGCTCCATTGAAATCTTTTATCTGCATACACAATCTTCCACCCACTGCTTGGCCTCTAAAAGGATGAATTGTTGCTTAATTCAGTCAGAGGAAGGTCATGAATGAGTGTCATTTACACAAAAACAGCTTTACCATTCGCTGCTGTGATTTGAGAGCCTGCAACTATCAGGAATAAGTACACTTGACTACAATACAGCAGAGGCCCTCAATGTTATCTTACCTAGTCTCATCTTTTCTGTTCATTTTTTGAATATTTAAAAGATTAAAAGAATAAAAAAAGGATACAAGAGCCCTCTGAGACAGCTCCATTTCCTGCTATTTATTTAGTCTCATTGCTTCTTTTAAATGCCCTATTTGTAATCCAATCATATTAGAATAAGTTCCCTCGCTTTAAGGGTTGCTTTATGACACTCTGTCACTTCCAGGCCGTTTGGTTTCAATTCAAGGCGCCGCTGTCCTTGGGCTAGTTATACACAGACCGAGCCCTCGACGTTTCTTAATTCAAACACAGTTGGACACTGGCTCTCCTTGGGAATGGCTTGAAGTAGTTAAAAAAGAGCGACGACGCACTGCAACCAACTCTGGGTCTGCTGCATTATTAAATTGACTTATATAATGCCTCCGAAACATCTTCTTTCCAAGTAATTTCAGGATGAGGTTCATGATTCTTTTTAATATACCTCACTCGTGTGTGGAGTGTTTTTTTTTCTTTCTTTTTTTTGGTACTGAGCATCCACATGAGCACAGTTTCACAGGGTTATTGTGCTCCACTGGGTGTGGCTGCTGTTGTGTGAGAGCCATCTTTCCTCCATCATTTAGTACAATGTAAGCACTCGGCAAAACTGTGTTCCCCACAGGGCATTGTTATTTTCTTTTGTCTGAATTGAGATTAAAGGACTGACTAAAACCTGCTGAGATTGCTCAAAAGAATAGTACAAATATACCGTAATCAGTTCTGCTTTCTATTGATAACTGTCTATGAAACACAAGCACTCAGACTATGAGCCCTTTTGTGCGTGTATGTGTGTATGTGTGTGTGTAGTGGGGGTGGATCATCTTGGTTTTAAGCTTTTTGGGGATAATTTTCCACTCTGACTGAAACTGAATGGGGCTAAATTGACCACAGTAGTGATAGCCATCTTCTTTAAACATCATAATCTATATACATTTTTGTACATTTCTTTAAAAGTCACACTAGGAAAACAATAAACCTCATTTTGCTCATGCAGTGCCTTGTGAAGCTTATATTCCTCTTTATATAATCTCTTGATTTATAACATACAAGTGCTTCAGAATATTAAAAAAAAAACTGCTTTTGTACTTCCTCTTAAACTACACAATCTTTATACATCTTCCCTGTCAGGAGCTTAGTGGTGCATACAAAAGGGTTTATGAACCTAAAACTGGAGCATCACAGTAAACAGTGTGTCTTGATTATAAGTGGAAGAGGATTATTTTGAGTAAAAAGAGTAAATTAGAACAAGAAAATGGAAATTGAGATAAAGTAGCGAGGTGATATTATGCGAGGCGGTTATGTGAGTTTTTAGTTATTTGCAGAAAGTTATTCTTGTTAATCAGAAGATTTCAGAAAGCTTCAAGATTCAAAGAGATACTGTCACTTCACAATTACATCAAATCAACATTTGTGGTTCAAATGGTGTTTGAATTATTTAATACATGGTTACGGCAGTAGCAGGATTCAGGTTTAAATAGCTTCATTTATTTAACCCTTCCATACATATTCTGACCTGGCTTAAGTATTCCTTTAGAATGAGTGCCTATGCCAAATTATGAACCACAAATGTATTTTATGTTCATGTTTTCTTTAGATTTGATACTATTATAGGGAACATACATTCACAGTCTGTTATTACTGTTAATTTATTAAAAGTAACCACTATTTTTCAATATTAGTAACCCTCTATTTGCAAAAAATATCATTTTAAAAAATATTTAAAATTTTGGATATTCTAAGTCGCTATAGGAAAGTCATAGTAGGCCTATAAAATAAAAATAAATCAATTTGACTATTATATATTACCTTTAACAACCTCTGCGTGCAAAAACCAGATCATTTAAAAAATATTTACATTTTTGGACATTCTAGGCAAGGCATGGCAAGGCAGCTTTATTTATAGTGCATTTCATACTCAGTGTGCTTTACATAAAAACAAAATATCAGATGATTTAATAGAAAGAATTGGAAGCATAAGAACAGATAAATGAATCATATCTATAGAAAAAACTCATAGAAAAAGTAAAAAAAATGTATAAATATATAAAGATATATATTACTTGAAATTTACAGCAACATACTTACAGTATAAGTAATTTCCTGATTTCATACTTTAAAGCCTCTATGCGATGATGGTTAGTGTGGGAGTTTGTTCTCAATTTAGCACTAAGAACTTATAAATTTAGTGTCTACAGCAGCACATATGTTCATCATAGCATGATCAATTTAAACACAGTTCATTTACAATTAAAAATATCTTAATCTGTTCTCTCATTTTTTATTCTTTTTCTTTATGTTGTCACTTGACGTCTTATTATCTGCCTGTCAGTAAACTTTTAAGCACTTTGAAATACATTAAAGTCTGTGTAAAGTAAGAATAAATATGTGTTCTGAGTTTGACATGCCACAGAAAAGTGTGTTGTTAACCACCCTGCCAAATTTGAATGATTAAACAAATCACCAAATATATGAAATTAGACTTCAAAGTTGTGTAAAAATCAGTATGACTCGGCTGCTAGCTCAGCGGCTAGCTCGGCGGCTAGCTCAGCTGCTAGCTTGGTGGCTAACTCAGCTAACTGGCTAACGGTAGACTGTAGCAGTAGTGTGCGCTGAATGTATTTCTACCTCTACAGCAGCAGGGGCGGGTTTATGCTAATCACTAAATCCTGAACACAGAAATCTTGAAACACAGTTTGTGAAGCCTAGCTCCACAATTCAAATCTTAACGGTTGAAATGCTTTTTACACCTAATTTAGAAATACATTTATGACTTATTTAATGTGTTTAGAAGAAAATATCTGAATTCACTTTACACAGTCTCAAACTTGTTTGAAAGCTGCTATATAAATACAGTTATTAAATATTTATATATTTATTAAATATATATATATTAATATTAAATAAATACATGCATTTATGTTATATTGTAATTGTAATGTAATTGGTTGTATTTATTTTAATATGGACCCCAGGAAGAGTAGCTGTTGCCTGAGTAACAGCTATGGGGATCCAAATAAACTAAACTAAACTAAACTAAACAGTTTGATTGATTTATTAACACAAGCAGCACTTACCAGCTTTTACCTTTTCAACCTCATCTCATTGTCTTCATCGGTTTTTCTCATTTGTTGTCACATTTATTAAATAAGTTACTTTAGTAATATTTTTAATACACAAGAATATGAAGCAAGTTTCCAATGCTATTTAAGTTATTAAGGATTGTATAGGAATATTATACAGGGCTCCAAATGAGACTTTTCAAGATGTTTTTGTTTTTCATGTGTCACTACTTGTTGATGTTTCCCACTGAATAATGTAACACATCTGCCGCTGCCTTCATGAAATATATTAGTACATAATCAATCACAAATTCAACATTAGACTTGTTACTTTCATGAATGCAAAACTGGGATTTGCAATTAAGCCGCTCAAGTAATTAGATACTGAGACAGAACAGTGGACACATTTCCTGTCTGCAAACTGATGAATCTGTGATGAGCTGAAATTTTACAGACTAAGTTGTGTTTGTGATGAGTTTTGTGATACCAGCGGCTGAAACAGGCTGGTAAGACAAACCCAGACAGGTCATTATTTTTACTGTAGTTATCAGCAGCTTTGGATACAGCTAACTCCAGCGTCTCTTTATGAAAGCAGGCACATTTTCACCTTTTTATGTAACCAAGGGTAAAGTGAAAGAAATATCAGACATCTTTTTTTCATTGTTATTTGCACATATATGTTTATATTCAACATGTTGCTTATACAACTATCTATCAGCCGGATGTGGCACCTATAATGACTTGATTTTTTTCCCCCCTCTGTCAGATTCAGAAATCCACAGATGTAACAGATGTGTAAATCATTAGCATTTCACACAATTGAGAACAACTCTGTCACTTCTCTATCTGGGGAGATGCAGAACAGAGGAGCTTATTTAATGAGACAAACTCGTTGAATTTAGCATATTTTTCCTTTCTTCTTCTTGTATGCCGAGCTTCTTATTAGCAATCAACATATGCATGTATGTTTATTTTATATCAGTATTAGCTATTCTATTGTTTTCCCTATATTTTATTTAGGCTGTGCCAATAAGATATCCTCTAAAAATCATCTCAATCCTTTCTTCTCCTTCATTAAAAATAATGATAAACTAATATAATATGAAATGGTTAGACCTGTAAGCTAGTGTCTTGCTCAAGGGTAACTTCATGGTACTAACAGCCTCTGGAGAGTGTTTACAGCCAAAGACAACCAACCGAAAAATGTTCACTGCAACTGTTTTTATGTATATTCAGACTTTTCTATAATTGGTTTTGAATTAAACTAATCAGCCAGGGTTACATAATGAAGCTCCTGGTATCCACCATCACTAACAACGTTATGTATGAAATCAGTTCCTCACGGCAAAACAGATTTTAAAATTGGAAATATGCTGATTAGTTAACGGACACATGTTGCAGCTGCTTCATTAATGTTTTCTAATTGTTAAATGAGGACATTATGATTTGTTGTCTCTGGTTATAATTACTCGCATTTCTCTGCTGATTGAAGCCCCCTAAAGATTTATTTTTTAACCAGAGAAAGAAAGAAAAAAATCCCTAATGAGCATTTTTGAAGTCTAGGAAGAACATGTTGTTTGTGTGCGCATGTTGAAGTAGGGAAATAAGTTTTAGAGAGAACTGGGGATTGCAAAGTGCAGGTATTCAAAATCTCATCTGTTTCTCAAATGAAATAATTAGGCATTCCAAAAAGGAAGTGTTTGTTTAGCAGACCATTTCAGATGTCTGCGGTTCAGATAAATGAGATTCTGTAGTCATTGTATCAAAGTGCAATTAGTTGGTTCATCCATTTAAACCAAGGACAATGAGGAGGAAGAAGATAGAGAGAAAAAACAAGAACAAAATAATGAATATTTTTGCTTTGCTGTTGAATACAATACTATCCATTTGGGATAAGAAGAGAAATGTGCACCCATTCAAGCATATTTCATTAATTTGTGTCAGAAAATGATGAAGTCCATATTCAGATGTCACATTATCTCAATTTACTAATTTACCATCACGTCATCAATACATCTATATCATATGAGGCAGAAGCACCTATGTATAAAGTGTGGCTATATTGCAATGCTCCTACACAATTTTGTATAGATATAGAACTTTCTTTTACTTAATTAAAGGATTGATTTATGACTTTTATGTACAGTATCTTGCACTATGTGAATATTTCCAGGAAGCTTATTTCATAACCTTTACATACTGTGCATATTTTACACACTCGCTGTATGCTCTAAGAATCCCCTCATAAAAAGTGTCTATACCCAATTTTGAGCCACAGATCTATTTAGAGCGCACCAATAACCGATCTGATTGATTCAGAAATGGGTGATTAAACCTTGATTAATGTTTCAGGGAGCAGAGAGAATCTCTTATTTAGGTTTCACACCACTCATTTTTTGGAGAAAAACAGCTACTATCACACAATATCATGTCCTATTTTACCTAAAACATGAAAATATAACATAGTAATAATGATTGAAATGTATTTTATTGAAAGTGAAAATTAGCAGAACTTATAGAAGTGTGGGGTTTATTGTATAACAATTAGAGCCATCAGTCTTCACTGCTACATCATATAGAGAAATCCTCATAACTACTATCTTATTAAAACTATTCATTTAACTAAGACATATCAATAGATACGGGTCAAATTTGACCCAGAAAAGCCCCAATGGACTAGAATTTGGTGTTTTTACAGCTGTCAAATGTAATGTATGTAAGGGTTAATAAAAAACCCTGCTTTAAGTCTAAGTGTATTCAGTGTAGTGTAGCTGTATTGCTCCCTAAAGTGCTTTCTTTATTTAAGATATACAGATTAAATAGCACAATTGTATGGAAAGTATAAATGTTCAGTGGGAAACAAACAGCATTGTGTTGTATAGTGGTGGTTTACATTCAACTAAAAGAAAATAACACATTATTATTATAATATGTTTGAAGGTTCTTTTGTGTATCATTATTTCTCAGCAGGAAATGGATTTGGATATATTAAACAGGTTTTTAAGGAAATGTGGTGGTGATTGTTACGGCATGAAAAGAAACACTCTCTTGAGACTTTCCCTACAGGAAAACAAGCGCAGCAGGTGTTTTGTTAAAATGCTTGAAATAAAAACAGCGCCAATGAAAATATGGTTTGCCTTCGATGGTCAAAACTCCTCCGCCTAAGCCTCAGATGTATTCTCTGTATTGAACTGGCGCTTTAGATGTGGCAGGGCCGACGCAGTTTGGAAAAGTCACTTTCCAAAATCAGAACTGTCCGAATGTACCACCCACATCAGCTGTGATGTGGATGCACAGCAGAGAGCTATTTCACAAAGCTGTCACAGTTTGGCTTTTATCTACGACACACATAGCTCAATATAACAGCACAAAGTGTAAAAATTTAGAGTTTTATGAAAGGAAGAAATACTCAAGCCCGTGACATATATAAATGATATCACAACAAAGCTCGTGTATCACTGCCAAGCTGCGACTACACCTGCTATTGCAGATCTACAGCTGGTGTCAGGGACTGTGACTGTATGGAAATGACACTGGAAGACAATTAACTCGGTTATTGCTTAATGAGACGGCAATAAAAGCAGCTACAGATGTGGCTGGTAATACAGCTATTTATTATGACCAGTCAAAAGTAAAGTTAAAGAGGAAACAACAGAAACTATCCAGAGAGTGGGAGAGAACTTTTGCTCTTTTGTCGACTGCCCCCACTTATACGGAAGCCTTGGGTGCACTTTATTGATTATGCCTCTGGTTAAAATGGTCTTTAGTGAACCTGACAAACCATTAGTGATGAACATCTAAATAGCCACATATGAAGAGCATCTCTTAAAAACAACATATTGAAAGAAACATTCTGGATACCAGTTTTAAAACATAATGAATGGTAATGAATTTGAAAAAAAAGCCTAATTAAAACACCTAAATGGGCTAATATGATAGTTCTTCCCCATGAGTGCATTTGAGTGCTTTAGCGTTGACGAAGTGATGTTGCTCTGGTACTGCTATTATGCTTAGAGTACTAAAATGACAAGAGAGTATAATCATCTTATGTTACCTGGGCACCAATGAAATAGTGTGAAATAGCAACAGGTGACAGTTAAGTATAGCAGGCAATTTTGAGACATTTGGTGGAAATAGCAGGAATAAAAGGTTTGCTACATGTAGTAAATGCTAGCAAACTACTAACATTAAAACGATGGTTCGGCGTAATTTCGACCTAGCGTCATACAATATGCACCATGAGGTCTATCTAAACACCACCTCAGCCGTTTATTTTCATTTGGTCGGAAAATAATGGAGTTAGAGTGATCAGCCGAATGGCTTAGTACAGGCACTAACGGGACCACCATTGTATCTTGTAAATTACCCCACTAATAATGCCTTCTACAGTAGTACAAATAGGCTCTTTACTCATTAATCAATGCATTGAAAAGTTTGCAAGTACACCAGGAGTTTATTAAAATAACACTTACCTGATGGCTTTTACTCTGCTGCTACTGCTAAAGTTGTAAACATCGTTGAAATATCACGCAATCACTGAAATACCGTGTGGTCTCACGAGACACCTGCACAGAACATCTAGAGATCTGTGCATGATCAATCCATTGATAATAATCCAATCCAATATTAGTGGGGTCATTTACGAGATACACTGGTGGTCCCGTTAGTGCCTGTACATTCGGCTAATAGTGGTGTTTAGATAGACCTCATGGTGCATATGACGCTAGGTCGAAATTGCGAACCATCGATTTAAGGCTAAAATTGTATCGGAGCTTTTAAGTTCAGTGCTCCACTCTTCTTGATTGAGGACCTGCTTCTAAGATTGTAGCAGACCAAGCTTCTGACCAAGTTCCTGATCAAGTTTCAGTCAAGTACTCAAGAGTAGTGGTGCAAACAATATTTACTTTTGTTCTTTTGCTAATTATCTATTGCAAGTCAGTGTTTTTAGTAAGGGTGCAACGCAACGATATTTCTCGTCAAAGTGTATTTTGTCTCACAAAGCTATAATTAAGGGCCGAGCGGTTTTCTATCGCTCATTCTCACTTCATGTCTTCTTTTTAGAATGTGGATCATTAACCTTGTTACAGCTTCTACCTGTTGAGAAGAAGTATGAGATGAGGAGAGGAGCAGTGGTAAATTGACCTCTGGTCTCTAAACTGACACAGAGGTAGGAGGAGCGGGGGAATCTAGCGCAGCTGTGGAAGCCTAATGATGCCAAAAGTAAAATGAGTCACACTACTAAATTATAACACAATTTATATGTTGTTCTACTTGTGTATTTATGTGATACAGGATTTGTGCAATTTACTTTTATTTCTGTTTTTTTATTGTAATTTTTGATAACTGGATACTTAATTTAATTTATATACTTTATTTAATTTATATTTATATATTAGAATTGTTTCTACTCTTTATAATTTACTTTTCAGTATTTGTGATTGTATTTAACTTTTGTATTTATGGTAAATAAATACCAAAATGATCCATCTATAAAATATCTAAATGGGGAAACCTTTCACAGTGCTACATACTGCATATGATAATTATATATTTAGAAAGTAGAACTAAAGTGATTCATTAGAAGATGATTAGCTAAAACATTTCAATTCAATATCCATTTTGTGAATTTCAAATAAAAGAACAGTCATATATTTCCTCATTGAAGATAGTTCAAATCTCGTCTCGATCTCATGAACCCAATATCGTGTCTTGTCTCGTGACCTGAGTGTATCCTCATACCCCTGGTTTTTAGGTCTTCAGACTGTACAAACAAGACTTTATATAAGCTTAAAGGTAAGGTGTCATGAGTTTCAAGAAAAAATGGCAAGGTTTCCTGCCAAGGTTGTACTCTGTCAAGAGACAAAAGAAACAAGAAGATTGAGCTTTGGCCTTGTGGGTTGCATGTAAAGATCTTCCTTTTAAGACAGAATGCATCCAAGTTCATGTAATACTTGGTGTACTATGTTTCTCTCGAGGTATATAACCTTTTTCAATGAGGATTTTGATCTGGTCTGCAGAGATTTGAGTTTATATGTGCTCAAAGCTAACATGGGAGCTAATAAACACAAAGACATGTCTCACTGATATGACTGATCGATAAGTTGGCCAATGAGAGGTCATAAGAATGTTTGATTAAATGATTGATTTAATATAAATATCAAACATGCATTTACCAGTTACATCTTCTCGATGTGGACTCAATCTCAATATCTCCATATTAACATTAATAGCAAAAAAATAAGCTTAACCTCTTAAACCAGGATGCTAATTGTTTCTCTTGTGAATTACATCATACTCCTCCATCTTTATCACATTTCTACTCCAACACAGCAACATTTGTGTGCAGAAATGTTCATTTTTAAATCTTTTATTAAACAGCATGGTGGGCCTTGGCAGTGGGTTTCTGTGTTTGCCTCACCCATCTTTCCTGAACAGGTCAAAAGCACCCAGCACTTTTTTCCCTTTCATGTTCTGTGCTATTTTCACAGCATGTGAACATGAAGGGATTATATTGTAACACTTTCCTACTGAAAGTTAGCCAGCTTGTCTTGAAATAACTTACAATTTCCATTGTAAGCGTGGTGTCAGCCAAAAAAAAAACATCATTAAGTGCCACAACATATGAGGGTTGTAAATGTGGCTCCACATATTAGAAACCAGCAGCCCTCTTACAGCTAAACTGTCCCTTCAATCACTGCTGGTTCTGCTTGGCTCTTGGCCCTGATACCATTGAACACTGGACGATGGACCTCTTAGAACCAGTGCAGTACATTAACCAAACGTGTTATCTCCTCTCAAGCTAATTTAATTCAAGCTGCAAATCTGCACCTCCTGCACAAAGATATCATTTTCCTCTCGGAGCAGGCAATAGATCGATTGTGGACTGTTCTTTACATCACTAAACCTTGGCTGGCACACAGTGTGCTGCTTAAAAGGGTAAACAAACAGGTGTTTTTAATTGATTCTGCCCAAACTTTCTGTCAATGGGTCCACCCACAAAATTGCCTGATTCCTTTTGTACATGTATGTTGTATGAATGATTCACAAAGATTCTTCTGGATTTATACCCATGCTAGCGGCACGGCCCAGAGGTCAGCAGTGCTGGTTGGTTGCTGGCTGTTGGTTCACCACTTTAGCAAGGATGTCAAGCATTTAGCTCAAAGCACCACTGTGCCTAAGTACTGATTTCAGAGCTGATTGCATACCTGTAGACTCCCAGTCTTTTTTTATCTGTTTTCAGCAAAGACTCAAAGTGATTACAAAAGTCTTTGCTAGTTGTTAATCTAGTGAAGTTTTTTTAATTAAGTTGCTAAATATATGGGTGGCTGAAAATCTACCAATGTTTCAATTTTAAGGCAATTTGCAGATATTGATTGAATGCAGAAGCACTCATTTCCTTTTTTCAAGAACATCTGTTCTTGCTATTAGTAGTAGCAAAACAATACTTACAATACTTGTAATGGTACAGTACACTGGAAAGAGTGAAGAATTAAGTCAAGATAACCTCACATGCTTTCTTCCGTCATCATTGTCCTCAGCACTAAAAGCAATTTGAAATCTAAATGTTTCCTTTTGTTTTCTTTGCCTTTGCTTGTTAAGTGCTTTGAAATGTGTCCTTACAAATGAAAAGTATTATTCTATGTTGGAGGAAAGTGTCATCGTGTGTATTAAGGTATTAATACAATGAGCACTATAAGCACTTTACAGCATTTTGTTTACATTTTGTTAACAAGGCACAGCTGGATATATACTGTGTGTAGCCAGAACATTTATCAACTTCCATTTTCCCGGCATCAAGTAACTAAATAGATTACAGAAGCAATCGGCAGGAGCAAGTTTGTGAGGCGCTCAGTACTGTGTTATCTTTAGCTGCTGGGCTGCTTTATCAGGTTGAGTTGAAAGGGGTGGAGGGAGCCAAAGCAAGACTGTGATACTGTAAAAATAGACCTGGAGAGACAGTATTTACTAAGAGTAACTACATTTTTCTATGAGTGCACTTCTTTACCCTGACAAGGCCTCACCTCGGAATCTGGAGACAGTTATGTACTCATTGCCAGATTAGAGTAACAAAACCTATACATGTGCAGGTTGCGATAGGGTCTAGCTCCTCTTAAACTTATCTGAACTGCTGATGGGGCAGAGTTAGCGAATTTGGGTCAAGAGGTGGTACCATGATCCTACAAGTGCTCATACCTTCATGAAGAAATGCAGGTATTACAACAAGGGTTCATTTGTACAGACCCTTTTATCTGCCTCCTCTACAGTTAAGGTTTGGTTAAGTTTAATCAAGCACAATAACTTCAGTAGAGTAAGAGTGAGGTCATGGTTGCCTGATATTGGTTCAAACCCTGGTGCCTCATAACTGTAGTCTCCTTGGCTGCTGGATCAGGAGCAGCGGGTACAAGCTGTAAATGCAACACTGACATATCACCTCATATAGCTGATACTACTATCTCGCTCTGTTTTTGTATCTCACTATTTTGCTACTTAATGCTCTCCTGTGTTCACTGTTAGTTCTCATCTGTTATTTTTCATTTGTTGCTGAACAGAAGCCCACAGTGGGGTTTTCAGTCCTCTTCGCTGTAAACAGCTGCCTGAGCTTGGTGAGAACAGTGAGACTAAATTAAAACAATTTAGATCCAGGCTGTAAAACCAAAACAAGAGGCTAAAAACTGTTCAAATGCTCTGCAGAGTCTGATAATGTATCTCAGTGGTTTTATCACTATGTGCAACACCTTTCACATTATGCACAGTCATCTTTTCATTGTTACTATAAAAATATTGAGTAGTGCAGCTCCAACCTTCTATGAATCCATTGGAAAACTAGGAAGCATGTGCTGTCATTGTGAACTGAAGTGATACTACAATCACAACTTACATTTTGTTGTGTGTGTACATGGTCGCGTCAGTGTTAGTTCCTGTGGATCTTGTGGGCCGTGCTTCACAGATTGTTGGGTGGATTATTGCTTTTGGTTGGCATCAAGATTCAACACGTTCTTAAAAGAGACATCATGACTGTTATTTTCAAATAACCTCAATGGCAAAATGTAAGTTTCAAGCTAACACATAAGTATAGTGCCTCTCTGTCTGTTGTGTTCAAATTACTATTTATTTACTATTTAGTGGATTCTGGTGAAGGGAGTCACCAAAAGAGAGCTCTGCCCTTTTTTCCCTCTTATATCCATCATCCTGCACTGTGCATCATATTAAGTGTTGTGTTCTAATTGCATCTATCAAATTAACACAAGTGTAAAATGTTAAAAGGAAACCAAAACAGGCATTATCCTAATAGGCTCAGAGCTTGGTGCTTTCATAAGACTCACTTTAATGTGCATAAAAATTCTGTCTAGGAGTAAGGCACAACCTTGCACCACTGATGTACCCAAGACAGACTCTGACAACCCTCTATATGATGTGTAGAGATAAAAGATGTCTTTTCTGTAGGTGGAGACAGGAGACAGAGCTAGAAGGTAGAGATTCTCAGATTAATGAGAATGTGGCTTACTCAAATACTTCCAGGTGTCTTTTTGTGTGTGTTTTTCAGTGGCTCTGTCTCACTCTTGCTTGCTGTGCTTTAAAACTTTGTGCCGTCTGTGTTGAATCACAGCAGGAGCGGAATAACAGAGTTCATCTGCGCTTCTCTTTAATGGCAAAATTACACAAATAGTTGTAAGTTTTGGAGAGAGTTGTGTCGAACATGCCTCATCTCTAAATATATTTTTACCCAAGAGACGTTAGATTAATGCTGATTGTTTCCTAAAGGAGCTCTGCAGAAGGTAGATTTCACTTCTTAACTGGTTGCATTGCTTAAATTCTTACATCAGTACAGCTTTTCCAGAGGCAGCCTCTGACATTTCCTCCGACTCATTCTGTATCCTTCCCTCAGAGTTGCTGGTAAACTGGATAAATCTGCCTCTCTTCTCTCTGCCCTATTTACATCCTACTTAACTCAACAGCCCCTTTAAACCAAATACCTATCCAATTGGTTCCAAAGTTAGAAAGCGTTTTAATGTTTCGCCTGGGAGCGCACAAGTAAATGTACCCTGTGTTGCGTTTGATAACCAGCGGCGCTGTAGAGCAATATTCTAAAGGTTGAGTATCGTTTGTATGTCATGTTCCACCAGTACATCGTTATGAGAATGCATGCACATACTTGGCAGTAATGCATATTTGCTACTTAAGTAATGAACCATAAAAAAAACCAAAGCAATACAAGAAAAAGCATTGCAAGTCCATGTAAATAAAACCTTTGCAAATGTTAAATGAGTTAAAAAGCATTTACCAACAACCCTAATCCTGTTTTGTGTCAAAAATCACTCCACTTCTTTAGTCAAATCAGAACAGAAGGGCGATAAACACACCAAGGCACCTGCACAATGGATGGAGTAGAGCAAATGGAGCAAATGCATCCCCATTATTCAATTAGAGGGAGTAAAGTTATGGTTTTGCTACCCCACTATTTGTCTTTTTCATCTACAGTCCCCACAATTATGTGATTATATTCAGTCAGCTTTCATCTATGATCATTTTACGATGTTCAGAAACTGACAAAATCAAATAATAAAAAAAATTCCATCCTTTGAGATTGTTCAGTCAATCCCTGATCATTTGCCATGGCTAGCTCTGGCTGTCAATCACAGTCTTTGAATCCACAAAGGAGTCTGACTGGCAACAAAGATGAGAAACATACCATTTAGTTTAACTGCAATCATTGACTGTAAATAGAACATAGGGAAGCATATGTTCAATAAACCTGTTTGACCCACAGACTCCAGCCAAACTTTAAATTAGCTTAAAGTAGGATGCCAAACGTTAAATGCCGAACCAATTTGTGAGTCAACATCAGCTAACTTTGCCAGCCCGCCCACATAAAGTTATCTCACTGATTGGACAGGATTCAGGAGTGAATATAGGAAGGAGTAGAATCAGCTCTTTTAAGTGTAACTTTTCTTACACAATCAGACAACCATACATACACATCCTGCTGAAATAAACGCAACTTAGTCTTAAAAGTGAAAGCCATGGGTGCCAAGTAGCATCTTTCATTCATCTTTCTTTCTTGGCTATGGTGTAGTCTGGCATGAATGTCAAGGAAGGTGGTAGGAGGCAGACTCAGAGTTGTTCAATGACTAACAAAAGGGGATTACTTTTCTTTTCTTTTCTCCAAAGCTGACTTAATAACTGCTGACTAAATAGTTGAACTGCTCTATTTTTAACCAAGTAGCTTACAAAAACAAGGTATAAAAATACTGAGCAGAATTTAACAGTGATTCCATAAATTGGATGTTGACATGAAATCTCACTTCGATTTTTAAAATAATATTTGTGAATAACATTTAAGAAAACATATGAAAATAAAAAAAAACATTACAGTTTCTGGAAAAACCCAAACCTAAGGAATGCGCATAACTACACAAATATCCTTCCACTCTTGACTAACAAGAACTCCCATAAATTGGTCCTACTATTTAATACTACTAATCAGTTCAGTCAGAATCAAGTACCTCTTAGGGGTGTTTATCTCTCATAACTAAACCAAAAATGAGTAAATGTGACTTAATTCATACATAATCTGTATGGACAAGACTTCAAATGTCCCTCCCCAACTTTCCAAGAATACCATTAATGATACTAATATAACACATTCTTAAAAAACAACACTTACAACCCAATACTGCTTTAACCCATGACATCACTAATGGCAGTAAGAGAATAAAAAAAGGAAGTGTTTGGTTGCCATTCACTTAAAAACATGTTAAGTATGATAAGTTAGAACACAGAAACTTAACATTTAATTTAACCACTTAACGCACGCTGTTCCTCCTACGGGACGGGACGGATGTTAGGAGGTAGCCACAAGTTCTTCTGGATGTTTTAAACACCAACCCTTAAACATATATACTCATGCCGTACATCGTTGGAAAGCTTAGATTGTCCTGATTCATTCAAGACCACTCACAACTTATATGGTTACTCACAGCCGTAATAGTATTAGCGATTAGCTCGGCTAGCCCCTGAGCTAAGTGAGAAAAGCTATAATGCCTACATACCTTCAAAGTCTTCCCTTTATCCACAACGATCATCTTATGACTCAGGACTTTCTGTACAGCTCGCCAAGTATCCATTCTTGTGAAATATGAAATCCGTTTCCATAAAACCGAAATACTTTCCTCAATATGTCCATGTATTTAGTCCAACACGTAACGTAATAACACAAATAACAAACTATAGACGGTCCGTTTACGTCATTTCCTGACCTGCACGTCCATCTCAGAGTACACGTGACTAGATGTTTACGACCGTGAGCCTCTTCTGCTTCTGACGACACCACACACAAGCCAATCGGTGTTTAGGATTAGGCAGTACATGTCTCCAAAGCCAATGAGGACATGTGACCGACAACAATGACGACATGGCTTTGATTGACTGCTGTTCTAGCCTATGGAAATATTCGGTGAAATGAAGTTGATAACCTTTTAGCCAATAGTCAGAGGTTTCCAACGGTGTATGACACTAAGCTATTAAGTTTGGCTGTCCATAAACAAACTCCAAGCGTACCCGGCGTGCGCCCTGTGCGTAAAAGAGTTGAACCATATATCATTACGCACACGGCATTTTGGTACACGGTTGGTTCTTCTTCGACTTGACATATGACTTATAGCAAAATAAACAGATAGATAGATAGATAGATATGGCCAAACAAAAAATATATGGTTATATGTAATAATAATAATAATAATAATATTAATAATAATAATAATAATATGGCGTCAGCTTTCATTAGAGACCAAGATTTTGATTGTAGGCAAAGGGGATGTGAAGTTATAGGTGTTTGATTGCGGTTATACAGCTTTGGTAACCAAGTGTCCATTTGGAGTCTCCAAAAAGGACCTGAGGAAAATGCATGGACATACCTGTTGAAAAATAATTCTGAAAAATTCATCTTTTGGTCTTTTGACTCCAAATTTGGACTGCATGAAGCCAAGACCTGTGACTGTGGCCTCATTGTGTCTATATCCTGCTGAGAGGTCCCTGAATGTCTGTACACATGTCATTGTAAAGACAAACCTATGGGCGAGTAAACAACTCCATCATTGTAACCTCTGCCACTCTTTGTCAGTAAGTCACAGAATCACACAGACACTTTTACAAGAATCCTGAGAGTGTTTCCTTTCCAATGATACCAGACACATCTCTGAGTCTCAAACTATGTGGGATCTGTGCTGCTCACAACTTGGGCATGTCGTTTAGGCTAACAACATAAAAAACAGGGGCGTGTGTTAAGTGGTTAAGAAAACTGAAGATTAAAATCAATTTAAATGTTGATGTAAATAAAAATGCTAAACACAACACAGGATGGTATGTGCTAGCATTCACAATAAAAATGTTAAACTTGCTTAACAAACAACAAATGCTTAAAAAAAACATATAGAAGGAATAATATGAAAAAATGCTCTTCCCTCATTTTTTTGATCAAATTCAGTATTGAGAGAAATTCACTTAAAATGTTGCTAAGGAAATGGGAACAAAGTGTAGTCTTGCTACTAGCTAAATGTAGCTAGCTTCTATCACACAGTTATCAAAATGATTCCATGTTAACACTTCCTGTTCTATTGATTTTGGTTAAAGATTGATAAAGTCGACATATTTACTCTATTAACATTTACTCAAAGTCACCATCTTTCCCTAAATATAACCAAATGTTCTTCTACTGTCTAAACTTCACCACAAGCAGGACTCAGTATGCTAACTCTGCTCTCTCATGAATTCTGCCAAAGCACCAGAAGTGTTTAAACAGATGGACATTCTGTCATTGTTTTCTTTTTACTCAATGGCATCTGCACATTGTATACCCACCATCTTCCCCAACTTCCTCGCTATGACTTGTGTGTGCTACATTAATGTTGCACATTCCTTCTTTAGAAGTGAAATGTTGAACAGAACAGAACAAAATCCAAACAGACAATATGTGTCCCTCAGAACATATTTAGCAACAAATGACTATAATTTGCCTGTTAACGTTGCTGTCATTCTCATCTATCCATTCATATATAGATATGTTCTGTGTGTTGGACATACAGGCAAACACCCACGTCCAATTTCAATTTGAAGAAAAATCTTTTGTGATGAAATGTGTCTTAGAACAAGTCATGCCAAATCAATGTATTTGTGAGTTTGCTAACTTGTTCTGAAAAAAACAGCCCTGTAGATACAACCAAATGGAAATAGACAAAGGTTCAAATTATATACACAAAGTGGTTACTTTAAAGCAGTGGTCACCAACCCTGCTCCTAGAGAGCTACTGCCCTGCATGTTTTAGGTATCGCCCCACTCTAACACACCTAATGCTAATTATTAGCTCGTTATCAAGCAGCAGGAGCTTGTGAAGGGCTTGATAACGAGTTCATTATTAGAATAAGGTTTATATTGCTAATCATGTTTAAGAAGACCACACTAAGGAAGTAATGCACTGTACATCACCTTTTGTTCTCAATGCAGCACATATTATATTAAGACAATTAACAGGTGAAAAATGTAATATTGTCATTTCAACAAAAAGTTTCATCATATTTGGCTTTCCTTTTTTTTAACAAAAACATCATGAAGCATTTTCATGAATACTGACAGCCTTTAAACATGTTTTGTTCTTCACCTCAGCCTCAGTCACACCTTCAGCTTCTTCCCTGTCACTCAGGTTCGACATGCCGAGGAGAGCTACCTTCCTGACGCTCGACGTACTTTTGAGTTTTAATTCTTACTCCGGGGAGATATTGTCTGTGTTGAGGAGAAAAGCACCCAACTGTTGTGAAATTCTTTGATGTTGCAGAGTTTTTCATCTTTTGGCTTTGCCCTTTTATGAGCACAAAAGCTGTGTGGCTTCAAGCAAGAACAATGCTATGAGAACTTATACGAGTGGCTTTGCTTTCATATTGACTTAAAAGTTGTCCCTAGAGTTGCTGCCGGAGATATGGAAATGAATGTATATGAGGTATTTTGTGTTCATGTGCCCAACATGCTTTTTTTCCTCGGTGCAACTTCTAGGAAAGTGGAAACTTTAGTAAGCTGCACTGTGGATTTGAACATGTAAAAGGGAGAAAGAAAGAGTCTGTTTACACTTTTAGACAGTAGACTGGTTGTTAAAATAAACATGTAATAAAATCACAGGTTAAAGTTGAATTCACCATCTATAAACTAATCAAAATGAATAATACTGTGATGCTTTACTATATGCTCCTGCTGTCTTTTTATTCTTCACACCTTGTGAAAGGAGCATCCTAATCAGGAGGACAAACACAGATGCCTCTAATGAGAACAATACAACCACACTCATCCTATTTCTTTTCTTACAGATTGAGAACCCAGAAAGGTGCAAATCGGATCCCATACATTTGTGATTGGATGTGAGACTACTTTGACCCTACAAAATTGAAGATGATGTTGCTATGGAAACTGCTGGTGCTGCAGTCACTTATGGGGTGCCTTGCAGGTAAAGTATCTTATTAAGAACTTTTGATGCATGCCAAAGCTGCCTTTGTGAAGTCTGAGTCCTTATTCATATGTATTTGGGGCAGGTGACAGTATGAAAGCCGTAGTTTAGAAAGGAGCAACCTCAAGCAGATTAGCCGAAAGCGAACATATTTTTTTCCTATTGATATAAAATAATACGAATGTCAAATCCATTCAATACAAAAGTTACTGTTAAAGTAAGCCTTTGTCTGCTAAAGATTTCCAATTGCAGGCAATATTGCATTTTGGCTTTGCTTTAGTGTTGTATGTGGCACTCAGAAAAGGTTAGCAATATCATCCTGAATGTGAAAGAGGGGAGTGTACTGCATCAAAGCAGGCATGAAAATATTGTTTATGACGATGATGATAAATAATGAATAGGCATAAAATAGATTAGATATTAAAATACATAGGGTTAGGCTTCTAATTAATGGCTTCTTAATAAAGGCTAACACACACAAATTAAAGGTACCCTGTGGGGTTTTTGACCACTAGTAGCGCTGTGGAGCAATGTTTTTATGAGTGGGTCTGTAAACATACAGATACACCAAAGACTTCTTGCATCTGGCCCATTACCTTTTAATCCTGATCTCAGTCAAAAGGAAATCATTTATAAAGAAAATACAGATTATATATTAGTTTTTTTGTTTTTGTTTGTTTGTTTGATTGTTTTGTCAACTTCTATATAAAAAGATGCAATAAAACTGGAACATTTTGTGAAGCCATAGACTCGATTGTTCATCGTTCATAAGTAACAAAAGAAAAATGTCAGATGTGATTCAGAAAGTTCCTTATAGACTGATTTAAATTCATGTCGCACCAAGTGTGACAGAGTTATCTGGATTAATTTTATTGCATGACTGACCCTAATGATGTCTGTGAATACTGGTCCAGCAGTTTAGTTAGTGAGTCCCCAATCAAACAGAGATCCAGCAAATGAAAATCAAAAATATATATATATAATGACATGTTTTAAACACTGTAGAAGCAGTTAGTTCATCAAAGAAATGCTGCAACTACAGTTAAATTTAGGTGGATTTCTCAAATTAATATATGAAGGCCATAATTCAATAGGAATCCCTTCCTGCGTTTCTCAAATGTCCATCATTCATTTATCGTGCAGTAAAGTTGAATTATAGCTTCATTATACGGTGGTGCCCCTTTCAGCCAGAGGCTCTCTGGCATTGATCACATTTTGATGGAGGACTTTAATTTGTCTCCTTTACAAATAGGAGGGGTCACCAGAAAGCATCAGTTGAATCACTCACAGTGTTTAATCAACAGGTATTATACTAATCAAGATGAAGAAAAAGGCTCTATAGATGAGGTCTGTGTTCTGGTGAAACCCTCCATCTCATTACTCAATACACATTAGGCCTGTAGCGAACCCTTTGCCCTCTTCTGCACATTAGATTATCAGATTTCTTTAAGGGAACCTTGAGCTTTATTGCATTGTCCTCACTTTTCTCAATTATGCATGTTCCTGCTCATCTTATTGTGGATCCAACAATCCCATATGATTACACAGCAGGCAGCTGGTGATAATTGACAAGCATGCTTTACATTTACTTGGTGTTGATACTACATGAAAGGCATATGTGTTACAGAGACATTCATGAAGAGAATAAACATAACCTAAGACAACCCAACAGCATATGGACTACTGACTTTGTGAAAATCTAATTTTTCGCCCCCTTAAGAACTACAGGCGACAATTTCCAATCATTGCTCTGTCTTATCACAATACTGTCATTTCATATACCTGAAGTAATGAGAATGATGAGCAGAAACATCAAACAGCACTGTTCAAATAGGTTCTTTATGAAGCTTACTGTCAGAGCTAGCGGGCTGAATCTCTGTTCTTTGTCTGAACAAAGAGGTTGTACATTTCCTCTGGATGAACTGTATCAACCAGCATCTCGCAATATGAGAACACACGCCATTCAATATTATCGGGTTAAGGATCAACAGATTTTGACCAAGCTCTGTGTCTAACCCAAATTGTATCAGCGGGTTATTATGTCCAATAATATGATGTTGTGCTGCTAATCTTAGCTCTAGCTTATCACTAGCCCTATCACCAGTGGAAACCTGCGATCATGTTCAGCCGCAGTGTTTTTTTAACATCTCGGCTGTGGCTCACGAGGTAGAGTGGGTCGTCCATCAATCGGAAGATCGAGTTTGATTCCTGTCTCCTCCAGTCCACATGTCAGTGTGTCCTTGGGCAAGATACATACTCCCAAATTGCTACCGATGGCAGCTCCAACAGTGTATGGATGTGTGTGAATGGGTGAATGTGACATGTAGTGTTAAAAGCACTTTTTGACCACTGAGTGGACAAAAAGACTAGAAAAAGTGCTATATAAGTACACCATTTGGTGAAATGATTTCTTTACATAATATTCATTTGTGGAAATGATTGTGGGGTAAAGATGAGGGAAAGATTGTGGTCATGGTAAGTAAACTATCTTTAAGGTATAGCACATTATCCGCAATGAGCAAAATTAATTTTCCTTTGTGGACAATAAAAAAATATCTAATATCAAAATACCTGTATGCACTGTTTTCTAAGTGAGTATGCACACTAACAGTGTTCTTAAACTAGTAAGAATTCATTTGTCAGGATACCTCATTATCCAATTTCCTAGCCACTAGCTACTGTACCTTGACTAGGGTTAGATACCGATATTAGGGATGAAAGAATAATATACAGAATACTTATATGAAACACACATCTTTTTGAAATGTGGTTATCAAACACTTGTGGTAAAGATAAGTAATGGAGGCACATGCAACAGCAAAAAACATGTATGTGTATATTAAACTTGACTTGAGGAAAAGGAATAAATATACATAAAATGCTTCATGCCAATAATATCAGCTGACATGGTATATCGGTCTGGCTCTAACCTTTGCCATTCTTTCTATATGTATGCTGCACCTGCTGTTTGCTTCCTGCATTGACACTGAACATTGGCAATTGTACATTGCCGATTCATCCAATATGAGCAGTATTACAGATTCATCTGAAATATAATGATTTCCAACAACTTGATCGTCAGCAAAAATCAAAACCCATTTAGATCCTTTGAAAACATAATCTGAAGGTTATACCATGTTACATGTGGGCTGTACATATGTCCAGATCTCCATACTGTCTTTATAAGAATAATTGTCTTCTCTTACATTCAGACAGCTTTGATGTAAGAGTAAGAAGTAGCATATGCAGATTTACATGGTGAGAAAAGCAGGGTTAATGAGGACACAGCCGCTACATTTTTTAAACTACAGAATGAAAGCAGACAAGCCCACTGAGAATGTCCAATCAGCCACAGCCGTGAAAGGGTCGCCCTTAGACTAAAAATGGCTTATCCTTCTTGCAAAATATACAAGAAATGAACATTTGCTTTAAACAATCTTTCAGGATGTATTCTTAGATGCTGAACCGGAAATTAGAATCTTGAAACCTTTTTCTTTTCTTTTTAGATCTTTAAGGTTGAATGCAGGATTATTGCACTGACCCCATCGCTTATCAGTTCTGAACAAAACTCACTTTAAAATCAATGATATGGCCTCGATGGGGATTAGAGAGGTGTTTGAAAATTGACTAACAGGAACAAGAATGATACACACTAAACATACCTAAAAAGCTCAGCTATCGATATGATGAGTGCCACAGTGGATTGGCAAGTAGAGTAGACCTCATGTTGTCTTGGGGACAGGAATTATAATGTTTGTTGCAGCTCTAGTTACATTCCTGGGGAGTTAAATGTTGATTTGTTTTTTTTAATGCCCAAATAAATAAAATGTTTGATAATAACACATGTGTCAGTGGAAACCAAAAATCCAATTACATTTTCAAATTAGTCACCTGCTTGCTCACTAGCCGACTACACCGCCATTCTGCAGGAATGGATAACAAAGTGATGAGAGGGGTGTTGTTTAATTTAGCATGGCACAACAACTGAAACATTGTCATTTCCAATGCTTAAAAAAAATACCAACTGTTCGTCATGGTAACACTTAACTCACCTCCTTCATTGTAGAGATTTGGGAAATGCAGACTTAATCTGGAAAGAAGCCCAAACGTCTTACAAATTCACATTTTTGGAGAGCTGAGAAATCATTTCCAACACTCATCTTTAATGAATGACAAGTAAACACAGAAAGTAGACACACAGTTCCACTTGCCGGCGGACTTATCAGTTAGTGTGAGACTGAGGCTCACTAATGATTTAGCTTGTTTGCATGCTAAAAAATAGCAAATGTGATAAAATGCTGTTGAACTCCGCCTGGCAGATTACTGTGTATGTGTGCATGCGTAGTGATTCTTTTGCATGGGATAGCTACCTATTCCCAATCATTAGCTTATCAAAGCTGTGTAGCTAATCACATCCAATCAATTTCATGCAAGTGTACCACACGGACAATGTCATTTGTCGCCTAATCACTGCTGTTCCGCTTATGCTAACACAATTAGCTTCCGCAGTTGGCTCCAACATCCCAATATCCTCCTCTTGTGGTATTTTAATTATTGATTTAACTAAGATTTAATGTTCATATACTGTAAGATCTCCAGAGGCTTTGTCCATCAAGTTTAACTCTATAACCATTTGCTCTTAATATCCAATTTCTTGATGTAAGTGTTTCTAATCTCGACTTTTCTCGCTTGGACAAACAAAAGTGTTAGAGATAATTTCAGTGAAGTGTATATAAGAGACTGTTGGAAGCCTTCCTGCTCTGATCATATTGAACCTTTACAATGGAGGCGATGAGGAAAATGTTACTATCAAAAGGTAAAATGAGCAAAATAATTAGAATAAATCCACGGTTGACAAAGGAATCTTATTTTAAATGCTATTTAAGCTGTTTTTATGCTCAGAGCTAAACCCTATAACGTTACTTCAAATTCCTTTAAAATTAGCCTAAAACACCTACTGAAGACATAACTGAGGTAAATTGAAAGCTGTTCTTGAACCATTCAGAAAAAATGCATTGTTTTGGTCTTTTTTTGAAAGGTAACACTAAATTTTGTTTTCCAATAAAAGGTAAGTGCTGCTGGCATTGAGTAATAAAAGTTTGATCACACTGAAGTATAGCTAGGACTTAATAACTGGAAAACACAATGGGTCCACAGCATGGAGCCTCACCTTGTTCAAGTTCAAAATAAACTACACAAAATGTTTATTTATTTTTGTCTTTTTGAACATTTTGAACAAGGTTATGTTGAGCAAAACATATGAGCAGCATTTTTAGAACATTGTAGGAGAGTTACCCAAAATTCTCCAAACAGAGAACCTCAGGGGAACCTCAAAGGAATGTTACAAAACCATTACTTTATTTAACTATTAGAACGTTTTTCGGAAGTTTATGTTGAACAAAACCATTTGCACAGTTTTCTTATAAGGGGTTACAAAATAGAAACCTGGAAGGAACATTCCAGAAATCTTATAAGAACGTTGTGTGTTAGCTGGGGTGAGTCAGAAGGCTCCAGATAAGCGAAATGCGTGGATTTAGGGTTGTGCTGATAGTGTGGTGATTTAGTATGTGTACATGTTGTAGGTTATTTTGCTTACTTTGTTTTCCTGTGTGCTTGGTGAATCACTCCTCCCTGTTAGTGGTTGATTGCTGTAGCACCGCTCTCCCTCCCACTCCTGGTTCCCATGCATCCAGAATCTTAATTCCCTGCTCGTTGCCCTTGCTTATTCTACCATGATGATAGCAGCAGGCACCCTTTACTTCTGTTCACGCTCTCATGCACATTTTTCACCAAGTGACTTTTTTGTGTATGATTTTTGGATCCTGTTTCAAAACCGGTTGATTTCTCTACTGTGGAGCAGATTAAAGCGGCTGCATTTCCAGACAGGCTCAGTATTTTATACAGGGGCTCAAATACACACACACACACACACACACACACACACACACACACACAGACACACACACACGCATGCATTGGACATGAGCATATTGGTGCTTTGTAAGAGAAAAGAGCCTTAAAATGCAAATATGTTCCCGGTGCATGAAAAGTGAGAGAAATATGTTTTCCTCACAACAAAAGGATTCTGAGAAAGTAACACAACCAGAAACAGGAAGTAATTAGACACAGAAACAGCAATGGAAAGTAAACCTTGTGTTCAGAGTGGATGCTCTATCTTCATATCGTTAGACATACAGGCACGTGTTCTACATTTAGAGGAAATTGCATTTTTTCCCCCTGAAAGTTGCTCTCATTTGCACTACAAAACTATTACCTTAAAGGAATATTTCTACATTTTCCTACAAAAATGAAGTCTCTCAGCACCTACAGAGGTTACTGATCCGATTAACCCATTGAATTGAGTTTGTGTTTAAGCTAAAACAAGTTGTGGTTTTTAGAGGGAGTTATGTGCTGGAACTGCCTTGTAATTCTTGTGAGATTACAAGAAATAATGGCTGCTGCATTCACATAATCTGTTTAGCAAAGAAAGAAATCTCTGTCTGTATGTACGCCGTGTATCTCTTGAACTGTTCATCCGGCTGACTCCACATTTGGCAGGTGTATAGCTGGGGAGCCAAGGGAGTTGAATTTGGTGCCATTTCGACACACATTAATTCATATTATTAATAATCTTTGAATAAACCAGCCATCAGTGAGACACTCTGCTGTGTGCAGGGACAGGGCAGGACTCTGTCGACTAACACGAGTCAGAGAAAATTGTTCTAAAGAGAGAAAAGCAGACAGTGAAAACAGAGCTTTTAAATAAGCATGGACACTCTGACACACGTGTTTAGACAGAAGCATAGCGTAAGAAGCACGTTTAGCAGATTAGCAGCGACAGTGAGTGACTACATAGGTCAGTGTAGGTCACCTGAGTTATGGAAACGCTAAGAGTACAATGCACAATTAATAGAAAAATACTTCATTAAGCAGTTAGTCTCATATGCTATGAGACCGCTGTGGTTGTGAAGTGCCATTAGAGACAAAGCACAAATCTTTGGAGCAAACATGACATAACATATGATCTTTATTTTAAATTCAGCTATTATTTTAGTGAGAAAAGAATATTTATTTACTATATGAATACTAATTCTTAATTAATTTCATGTTGTTGGTATATAAAGTCATTCACAGCTCACACCAATATTATTAATTGTTCTATGTGTTGAAGTAGTAGCAGGGGGCAAAACAATTGGCCTATTCCAAACAGACACATTTTAACGAGTATTGCACTAGTGTGGGCAAAATGGGGAAAAAGGGGAACTGAGAGAACCATAGTTAAAATAGTTATTCTACTTTTTTGTATTTTTTTAAACAAAAGAAAACCTCAAACAACTTTTTAAAGTAACCGAATCGATTGTATTAGTGTTACAATTGCTCTGACTTAGTTGCTTGTAATTACTAAAAGATGTGACATGCACGCGACTCAAGAAATGCCTGCCTATAGCACTCATATTACAGATTGACATGTTTACATCTGAGCACATAAAATAAACAAGATATACAGTACAGTGTTGATAAGTTGAGTTTAAAGGTGCTAATGAGTAGTTTTTCCTGCTAAGCTATGCTAATTGTCGGTGGGTTCTAGCACCATACTACAAACAAGAGAGTGGTGTTGATCTTCTCCTATAGGTACGTTCAAACACAATGCAAGGTCATTTGCATATTAAGTTAATAGATAAATCAGTGTAAGTTTCAAATTTTCTAAGTTGACCTTTCAAACTTAAAGAGGGGAGAGGAAAAAGGACAAACTGGTGGAATATAAGTGAAGGAAGTGGAGTTCCCGGTGAGTTTTGAGATCAATCAGATACTAAGCTGTCACACAAACACACACACACACACACACACACACACACACACACACACACACACACACACACACACACACTCGACCAAATCAAACGACAAAATCCTTTGTTACTGCCCTTCAGAACTGCACATTGGAGCATTTTCTGATCTCACACCTGAATCAGGACAAAATCTTGGTTAAGGTAGGGAGGAAAAACATGGGTTGGGTTAAATTACTTTCTTGGTTACCTATGAAACCTTTGTGATCATGGTTATGATTATAACATTAACAGCAATAACCTAAAATCCAATAAAACACATGGTTAAAGTCAGAAAAACTGTAGTCATGGTTACAAGAAACTGACATTGACTGTCAGGAGGAAACCAGAAGCAGTTGACTCTCATGTCAAAGTCCAGTGTTCTATTGATCTTTGCTCCAGTTAGACTAGAGTAATGATTCCTACATCCGCTAGAGGACTTGAACACTTGAGCATAGACATACATCATTTTGGGCTCTCTACTGAAATGACAAATGCTTTTTATTCTTGTTGGAAGGACAGTTTCCAAACAACCCAAAAATCTGCTTTGCTTTGTGTATGAACACACCTTTTAAGCAAAACCCCCACAGGCATGCATTATATATCCCAAAAGGTCAACAAATATTCCATTAAAGCTATTTTCCTGGCAACTCTTTTTGCATGACAAACAGTTAAAAAGGAAAAAAAAAACAGCATTGAAAATAAAAATGTTTTGGTTTTGAAAACAAGCTCTGACTGAGTTGACCTCAGTAGCTAATGAGACATTACTGGAGCAGTTCACAGCTTTTTCCAACATTTCGAAGGAACGCGTAGAGGACAACCTGTTGTGACTTGTTTTGGATAGTTGGGGCACTAATGCTTTCTTTTCAGCTTAAAAGCATGCATTGCATCTCTAATCAGAAATACAGAACGCGTGCGTCGGCCTTGACACAGCTCCCCTGTGTACACTTGCACTTTAGTATAATTGACCCTTTTTAACAACTGCAGGTTTTCTTCTACTTGAAAGTCAACACATATGAGCTGTATTTTCTACTGTTTGTACAATTATATAGATTCAACAGCACAAGCAGCATCTCTTGTTTTCCGTCTGCTTCTCAGTTTAGGTATATTTCCAAACTAGTAAAGTATGAGATACCCCAGTAAAGCTTTCAAGTGTCATTTTCATGCATTGTTTTTCATTCATTATTCACCACCATACTGTGTGCCTTAATGCATACTGAAAGTGTTCAACTCTCCATGACCTGTTCCTCTAAAAAAAACAAAAATGGATTGGTGAAACAAACGCGTTATTTATACCCCTCTATGATCTAAAAAGAAAAAAACACAACAGTCACCCATGTCTTATCATTAGGAGAACATCAGCTTTCTGTATTTATGGCTTTATCAAAAAGTCCCACTCACGTCTGCAGCAGCATGAATCCCTACAATTTTTTACTTTCGCCATCAGAGCCTCCAGATTTTGGAGAAAGCCGCCTGAGGAAATTAAACTGGATGATGCATCATCTTTTAATCAAGCTTTAAAAACTCACTTTTACTGACTGCCTTTGTGTGTTCATTGTCGTTGGCCTATTTTTTTCTTGTTACTGTGTCTTTTCTCGCTTCACTCTCATAATACAACATGAAATTGATGTTGTACTTTACAGTTTTTGTTCTGGATAAGTAATAATTATATTTCTAAGAATATTTTCTGAAGTGATTTCATCAGGGAGAGCAGTACTTTAAATCATTGTTATTATCTTGTTGTAATAAATTGGAGGTTTGTGTGTGTGTGTGTGTGTGTGTGTGTGTGTGTGTGTGTGTGTGTGTGTGTAAAGTGCAGCAGATTACACAGTATATAAAAGCCTACATTTCCAGTACAAGTGTAGATTTACTCGGTTATGATACAAATATTCCCACAACATTTTGACTTGTAATCTCAAAACTGAAATAGATTTCCATTGGAGTTGGATTCCAGTGTGTTCTATGGAGAAGTTCAGAGTAAAAGACACTGATTGGTCACAGCTACAATGTGCAATCTTGACTAACTTCACTTTAAACTTAGTTTGGTTGTCATAGATGAAATCCTTTCCTAACCTCAACCATAGTTTTGCAGATATTCTAGAAAGCGAAAATCGAGCGAGAAAAAAAAAAATGTAGTTTAGTTAGTTAGGATATATATACACTCATACACATACACATAGTAAAGTACATACACAAGTAAAAACTAACAAATACAGTGGTCTTTTCAGATCATGTTAAATGATAAATGTTCTGTCAGTCCTTCTTTTATCATCACTGCATGTTTTAGATTTTCTTTTGCAGCTGGTTCTTTAGAACTTCACCATCTTCAACACGATGAGGTAAAAGGAAAAAATAATTTGATGCCAAAATGGAAAAAAAAAACATTTGATTCAGACATATTTATACATACGAAAGTCTTATCCACAGTCAGGGTTAATCTACAATATAACAGTTTAATCACCAGCAGTAATGCACAGTGTATCCTACCTCACCATAGTGGTCACAACACTCCTCTGATATAATGATCTTTATTTCTTTATTTTCATAGTAGACATGCATGTTTCCGTACATACATTTAATAAACACCACATGTGGCAGTCTACTAAAGCAAATTCATTGCATCATAACCTCAGATTTATTTGCCATATCCAACCCACCTTTGATTCTCCACTGACTTTGAAAGCAAACCTACGCTTCTTTAACGTATCACTTGCTTATTTCAGTCAGGTTGATATGATAAACAGTACACACTGTATGTCTGTATGTCGTGTACAGAGTATTCAATCAATTTGCTGCAAAATACTACATAATACATGCATTCACAACTCAAAGTAAAACATGGAGTTGCAACAGATTCCTACTTTTTGAACAAATATAAGCGCTATACATGTTTCCATAGGAGGAGCTTTTGTTTTATTCAAGAATACATCTCATCTGGTTGATTTCCATTCAGAGTTTGTAAGGATATACACTTTTAAGCCACTGTACACTGTATGCTGCTGCTCAGTGGCCATCTCTTTACATCTCTATTGGCTGGCTTTTATATATCAATCTCTCCATGGGCTGCTTCCTCCTTATCTGCACACAAACATGTGTAAAAACCAAAAATCAATGTGGCCTGTGCTCTTGTGATATTCTACAAATGTCGCTACCCAGAGTTAGAATAAAATTAGGCACAAAAGCTTTCTTTTTTATACGCTGCCCCCTTCTTCCTGGAATAATGTACAAAAAGATCCTGCAACTGTCAGATTTGATTACAATGGGGGAAAATTTGAGAAACTAGCACTCTTTTAGGAAATTGTGCTTGTTTATGCATCATAACTGGATGTTTGTCTTTGATCTACTACTGCATATTAACTGGATATTGTGTCCACTCATATGCAGTGTGTTATATTTGTATTTGTCTGTTTGTGTTTATTGTAACAATGTTACTGCTGCTCAATCAGACTCAACGACTTTTACCTGGTTTAATAAAGGATGTATACATATATCCTTTATTCACATATCTAACAAGTGACTTACAAATAGAGCGATTAAACAGCTCCCATCTACATTAGTTATAATAAATGATTAAAGAGTCTGCCTCTTTAATATTTTATATGTAAAGATAACTGCCTCCAGTTTACTGCTGTTCTGAATAACTATGCTACTATAACAAAGCTTCCTCTGTGCTATTGTCATGCATTATTAAATATTTTAATTTATTTGAATATTCATAAAGGGAGATCGTATAGGGATTGCAGGGAGATCATATATCTTGTATCTATAAGCTTTATTCACCTGAGGATTTGTTTGTAGCACACCTTCGTTCTCTTTTTCAACACTACATGATTTATACTCGTACTTTCAGCCTCTCCTGGGAGATGAGGATCACCAGTATGATCAAATTTGTGCGTGCTGTTAGACATTGAGCTACTCTACTAGGTGTGTGTGTGTGTGGGGGGGGGGGGGATTGAATGCACTCAGAAGCACTTTTGTAAATATACATAAGTATATCATTATTTAGTATATCAGAGGATACATCTTCATATCTGATGCTTTACATCTCCCATCTGTGATATTCAGTGCATCACACAGTGTTTTTTATGGAGCCTAAGAAGAGCACTGTTGTTGACGTGACAACAAAGTGAGGCCTAAATGGATAGATATAAGAAAAATATCAGACATAAATATTTAACAAATCAATGGAAAAGTACTCACAAATTGTCTTTTTAAAGGGTTTGTTCACCCAAATCACCCCAAAAAATAATTTCCTCTTGCCCCAATTGGAATCTGGCCATGAACCCAGTTTAGTTTTTATGTGCTAAGGTTTTGGGGATATTCACCTCTCAGATGACAGATGACCCAGGGACTACAGATGACATTTAGCTAGTAGCTAATTCTGGTACGGCTGAGAGCCATGCACTGTCCCTGTTAAATAAACAAATAAATAAATAGATTTGTGTTGCCACCCCAACACAATGGAGGTAAATACAATGGTATTTTGTGCTGCTTAAAACAAATGACATCTAAAACACTGAAGAGCAATGTATCATCTGCAAAGAAAATCGTTTTCCTCGGTTTATGAGGTTAATTCACTCTTCACTGGCTCTGTCTTTACGGTACAAAGCTGTTCTGATGAAAACAGTGAACAATGAGGTCTGTGGATTTCTCAGAGTAACCGGGACATTGTTTCTGTAAAGACACATTGCTGTTGTGTTTACAGATGTCATTTTTTAAATGCTCTGAGCAACAGAAATGAAATTCCATTCGCATCTTTTGTATTGATGTAGGAGGCAGAAATAGATGATTATTCAAAACCTCAGCAGTCAGTGAAAACCCAGAATGCTGCATGGAGTTGCATTTTATCAATTCTTGTGTATACCAAGTAGTTATGTGGGTTTAGAAAAAAAGCTTACAAGTAATGCATCTGTATGTCAGCCTGATTTGATTTATTTTCTAGCTAGACCTTCAGAAAACCAATAAATGGCTGTACTCATTATATTGTTGAGCTGTATAAGCTGTGTCCTTGCAGTTAGATGGAAACCCCTCACAGCTAAGCATGTGTGATCCCTGAAGCAGCCTGAATGAGCCCGCCGCACTCCCTGGACAACATAACTTGTAAACTCCAAATGACACCGACCATTAGGAAAGATAATAATTTAGTTATGTATGCCCTTGTTGGCGACGTGCAATATTTATGCCACAGGCTGACTCTATCATATGCAGAGAGAAAACACATCAGCTAACAGAAAAAAACATTTCTGTAAAATACATTTAAAAGATACATATCGTTATTATGAGAGACTGAACTATGTAGGTCAGGGAGACTGAAAACAAACCTTAGGTTGAAGGAATCAGCTTTTTACATAAGAATATAAACATTTTCATGTGCATTAGAGAAAAGGTTCAAACTGAGGTTGGTTATCTGTGTCAAGTTTTGATCAATTAGGCGTAAAGTGGAGGGAGACTACATGTCCATTTAGTGTGCAGCACATGGAGCTAGTGTTGGTGGTGGTTTTTAAATTATCTGGTCCAATAATCAATCGGCAAAAGTGAGTTTTAAAGATCCCCACCAGACATGCTTTAAGATACATAAAAATACTGCTATGAATACAAATGTGTGTCTGGTGTAGGCATAGTGCTTACACGTGTTGCATACTGGACTAGGATCATCTCCAATCCAGACCACTTGTGATGTCACACAGCTTTCTCGTAGGTACACAACTGGAACCCAGCAAAACTCTGCACACTCAGCAGAATCTAAAATAGCTTTATAGTATTAAACTGTTCTTGTACACAAGGCTGTGTTAGTACCCTGGGGGGTCCCTGGGGGTCCCCTAGGGAACTGAAACTCATGTCCCCCAAACAACTTTTATTTTTATCTGATTGGATAACGCTGCTGTCAGGTAATCTTGTGAATTCATTTTTAGTTTTGGACATACCAGCCATCAAAAGCATGGTTTAGGGTTAGGGTTAGGGTAAGATCCAGCCATGCTTGTACATTATTCTGTAAAGTAGAGCTTAAATAAACACCTGATGGAACACTTTTTTAAAGGAGGGGGATTTTAAAATATTTTAAAAATCAGTGTTGGGGAGTCACTAGCTACATGTAACAGTGTTACATAATTTAACTAAAAATAAATGTGAATGTAATCCATTACAGTTATTGAGAATATCAAATTACAGTTTCTGATGAAAATGTTGATGATTACAAAGGTGGTTACATCTAAAGTCAGATCTTTAAGATTTTTGTTTTTGTTTTTTTTTAAATAAATGATGATGTGGGCTTTTTTTGGAGCACACGTGGACTTAAATTTTGTCACAATATCAATTACAGTAAGCCCATGCCAGTCTTTTTACATCACATATCTTTATTTTATATTCCAAAATGTACATGAACTAATGAATACATTTTCAAATGAGCGATGAATCTTGCTTTATAAGAAATGATCTCTCTTATAAATCATGTCAGTTTATACAGTATGAAAAACAGCTGAACTGAAGATTTTGGTGCTTAATGGGAACACTTACTCTAACAGCTGAAAACATTTATTAGAAAATTAGAAAAATAATCAAATGTAATAAGTTACATTACTTTGATTAAATACTTGAAATAGTTACATTACATATTACATTTTAAATGAGATAAGTAGTCATCTGTAACATATTACATTTCCAAAGTGACCTTCCCAACCCTGTCAAAAATGTTGATCACAATTTATTTATTTGTTTCAAATTGCTTCGTCATTCTGTCACATTTGCTTTTCATTTCTCTGCTTTTACTAGACCATTGAGTGTGAAATGGACGCTCACTGTTAAAACATATTCCATATATCAGTGTCCTGACTAAAGAAAATGAATATTCTCAGCCCAGTGAACTATTTATGTGCCGTGACAGAACTATCTATCCTAATAGTTACACGGAAGCATGAAAGATACGTGCAGATATTCTTCATTCCCATCACCTTGATACCACTTATAAAGTCTTTCACATCCTCGCAGGCTTGCGTGGATGTTCAGCGGTCCGTCGGCAGTGTGCAGAAAATACATTTTCTTCAAGGTTCATGCGTTGCCACTGTGTCTGTTCTACTTGCAGAGCATTGCGTATTATATTGAACAATCACAAAGGACACCAACTCTAATGAACTCCGTGTAGAGGTTGAGAAAAAGAAAAAAAAATACACCTGCGCAACATGTTTGATCCGCCTCTTCAGATGATGTGCTATCTTTACTTTAGAGAGCAGGTTGTTATATGAGAGTTAGAGTATGTGAGGAAGATGATGGAAACCTTATTTCTCAAAGTGGACTCACTTAGTTGCTGCTCAACCCAGCTTTTTTATATATATTCTGATCCGTGCTCTATAAATTCATATACTGTCACCTGCAATTGGACTAGAGGGGTTTTTTTGTTGTTTTTCGTCTTTAAACTGTCACTTGTCAGCACTGAAACTGCTCTTTGACAGACCAAAGCAGCTCTACTGTGAATACCAGCTGGAGAGTGGGTGCACGGAGATGAATAGGAAGCTGATATCCTCTCATTTATAACCCTTACCTGTCAGTTTAGGCACATTTTGGATCACGGCATACGTTTATTTTTAGGTAATTTTCTGACAAAAAAAAAAAAGGAGAATAAAATGGATCATTGTAGTACCTGCGCATACACTGATTGACCTGATTAGACATTGTGTTTGGTGGTGGTGGTGGTGGTGGTGGTGGTGGGGGGTTAAATGGTAACAGAAGGCTAATAGTAAGGTTTACTCTAGACCCTCAAAGTGGAGAACGCTTGGCCGCCTTTCATCAATATTCCAGGGCGTCCCATAAAAAAATGACAAGAGGTTGCTATCATTCAGTTCTTTAGAAGTTAATCCAGTTTGGGAATTTGTGTGTTTAAGACTGACAGTAGTTTCCATTTCAAACATTTATATCTTTTTATGTACAAAGTACAAAGTTCTTACTAACAGAGAAATCTTACCAATGGGGAACATAGCTATTATATGTCTGCCTGAGTCTAGAATATCAAAACATCTGAGATCCTAATGACTAAACGGCAGTAAGTGTGGCTAAGTCTGTTGTTGTTAAATCTCCCTCTGAATCAGCGTGTCGCTAACACAAACGCTGACTGACACTGATCTGATCTGCCACTAAGAAAATACAATAGAATCAGCATTACTGCTATCATGATTATGATCAAGATCAATGTCCTCATCACTGTCCTCTGCATCACTCACCACTCTCTAACACAGTTATCTCCCACCATCATCTCAAACATGGTTAAAGCTAAATAAGAGATGCTGTACTACCAAGCAAGTCGCCTGGATTCATCAAATGTTGAGCATGATGAGTATTTTGATGTTAAATTGTTAAATAGGTATGTATTCTTTATTTGATTTTAAAAAAGGTTTTCACTGACTGTCTCTTATTTTCAGGAGATTCTTATTTCAACTAACCCTAACCCTTAAACTAAATGTTGTCATTTTAATAAGCTAAATTTTATCTGTATCCATTTTTTTAATGAGCAGCACGTCTTCTATCCTCAACTCCTCACCTACTGTATATTTCAGTATTTGACAACATTTAGTTGGAGCGTGTCAGAAGTGCAGCCGATGCAAGTATTCATCTAAAATGCTCAGTGGGCAGCTTAGCAGCTCGAGTCACTGGCTGGGAGAGCATTAATGCTGAGACAGACACATAGCTGGGGGAAACTGTGCAGCCATTTAGCCATGTGTCACCCCAAGACTGGATTCACTGAGTGAGTCACAGCCTGCCCTGAGCAGGACACAGTATGCACTTGACCACAGCGAGCCTACTGTCATTGCAAATAGGAAAATAGGACAAACTGCTGAGGTCGTCGTAAAGGGTTGTGCACACCAGCATTTCAAAAAAAAAAAAAAAAAAAAAAACCTTAAGCAATATTATTTATGTTCATGCTTATGATAATGAAACTACAATATTGTTGCACTCAACACATTTTTCATGGAAATTATGTGGGAAATCCCCCTCTGCTTCAATTCATGCATTTAATTCAATTTAAATTAAATGTATTTGTCCATAAGGGTCAGTTTAAAGTCTTACATTTACGGTGGAAAGATACAACAATGCAATGCAACCCTCTGGATAATACATGTAGTGCAAGGATACATAATGCTATGCAATACATTCATACCCAAAAATTTGCACTGTTCCTTTTTTCCAGCTTGATTTACAACACAAAACCCTGTGAAAGTATATTTAGTCTAATATGCAACAGTACAGTTCAGGACACAAGAGAGCAACTGTTCACAATGCAGCTGTACATAAAACATGCAAAAATACACACTTCTAAATGTAAGCACAACTACAGTGGTCACATGTGTTCATAGAGTACATGCCTACTCCTCAAACACATAGCACCACTCTTTGTTTAATCTTACATGCAACCTCATATTCTATTAAGAACAGGGCTATATTAAGATGGCAGGCTTCCCAGCAATACCTTAGCTGGTGTTCAACCCAAAAATGTTTTATTGAATTTACTTAATTAGATTATAGTTAGTGTTTGCGTGCAACTAATTTATATAAATCCAGATGTGTTTTTTCAAGTTGGCTGTGCTAAAGTAAATTAATTATATTTGCTCAACTATTACTAATTTTGAGAACATTTTTAATTTCCTTTATAATTACAACTAAACCCACGTGAAAAAACTTAAATACATTATGTAGCCTAAACTGTTGTAAGCCTATTTTCTTATTACATTCATATCAATTAAACGTGTAATTCCCACATACTATAATTACGTTTAATGTAATTAGTTATTATTACTAATTTAATTTTCAGTGAATTTAAAGTAAAGGTAATCAAACTAAATCTCTGATTGTATTTTGCCACATTAATTTAACTATAACATCTTTGTCAGAAAAGGATTGCATCTACTGTATGGCGAGCGTTAATAAATTGTAATTTGCATTAACTTTAATTCTTATTACCACATCTTAGCTGGTTTAAGCTTATATAAAAGATAAAACAAGAATAAGATTTTAAATGAAAAGGAAATCAAACTGTTGCTCAGTCTTTTCAGCCAAAGTAACTCAAGTTTTATTCTTGAAACACATTGCTTGACAAATGCGCCATTATAATAGCAATCTGCCAAAGTGACAGCGCTCCTGGCTTTTAAAGGGAATGGGAGATGACAGTCTGATTGGTTTACCGTGAGTTATACCCAAAACACGTCTATGATTAATGAGGGAACTTAAGTCCATCCCTTTTGGACCATGTGCCTGGCGCATTGACCGTTATTCCGCTGTTAACATAGCAAAAGTGGATTTGGACACGCCCCAAAGGCACTTGCACCACACGCTTCACACCATACACTATAGATCATTAAAATGTACCAGAACTGTCCATAGCTGGGAGACAACATACAACTGCAAACAATGTTACAGTTTTCATGTGAATACCCCATAAAATGCCTCACCTTATGTGGGGTATAACGTTCTCATCAGTGACTGTGTTAATTATTCAGTCCTGCATCACTTTGTTCTTAATCTTGCAACATCTTCTGGAGCTGCATTTCACATCACATTATATGCTCTCTATAACATCACCCCTCAAACTAGAAACAATAATGCAGCTTAACAGTGTTGACAAGTGAAGCTTGAGAAATCCTCCAATCCTACAGAACACAGATTTTGTTCTTTAGTCCAAGGACTTTGGGGGAAAGCCTTGTGATGCAGCAATGAATTCGTAGTAGCGTCTTAGATCTTTAGGGTAAACCCAAGTTCAGTGTATAAACCAGTCCTAGAATCACCACACAAGCTCGGGCTGCAGAGCCAGGGTTGTCCAGAATGATCACTGCTTCAACAAAAATGCTATTGTCATCATAATGTCCAGTTCCTACACCCTCCTTGTTGATGACCTACAGTGTATACCCATAGAGTTCTTCTACAGGTCTCTCAGGATGTCATCTCTTGTGATGAGAAAATCAATTATTTACGTAATTTAAGTTTTGTGGCATATATTTTTAGTGGCATGTAAGAAACTTTCATCTTGCTCACGCATCAAACAATCTCTAAAGATAAGCTGGGTGATAATATATATGTCCTTTCTTGTTCAGCTGTGTACGTATATGAAGGTTGAACAGTCTGTACTTTGCCATGAACACACTGCTTACACCATATACCTTTTATTGTGCATTGCTGAGGTATCTAAGGTGTCTTCATCTCTATGGCAACACATGTATCATCTGAGTGACAATGACAAAACATGTGTCTGGTGACGTGAAGTTCTGCGAACTTACCATATACTCCAGAATGAAATGTCCATCATCTTTATTAAGGGGCTGCAGATCTTTTAAGGTTGACTTCACTTGTAGCTTGTGTAAAATGATTCCAATGATTTAAACAGTCCTTTGTAGAACCTGTGGTAACCTGAAAAACAATACATTAGTATCATGATACCAGACAACTGCAGGTCTCAGCCTACCAAACATTTGGGGTTTCTGAATGTTCTGTAATTTCTTGGCAAGAATCGCCACTAGCAAACCTACACCCCTTACATTTTGTCAAGGACACACCTTAGTGAAAATGATGTTCTTCCTTCATCCTCCTCTGTAGTGAATTGCATGTCACCACCCCAATATGAAGGGATGCCCTAAAGATGTTGGATTGGTTCTACAAAGCAGGGTTGGTTTTTTTTAAACACTTGAATTGTTTCGATCAGTTTTACAAACAGAACCTGAGAGACTGTCTTTAGTTCATCATTTAGAGGCTGACCTGTATGTCCACCTCTACTTCTACTTGGTCATACACACACTAAAAGACCTTCCCTCTTTAACTAAAGAATGTTAGTAAAGTGTGACCTGATTGTCAATGTTGGAGATGTGTTTTTAACTTCCCTCTATCAAGGGATGTTTCGCTAAGGACATCAAAGAGAAACAATGTTCTCCTCTTCACATGTGAGTGCCTAGTACAGCCAAAGTCTGATCTGCTGGCCACTGAGCTAAGGATTTTCAAGTGCATTGCTCAAGGCATGTGTGCTGTTTCACTTCCCCCACCTGGGGATTGAATTGGTACCTTAGTGATCACAGGCTCGCTCCTCTAGCCCATATGCCACTGTTGCCTCTCTGAGACATCATCACATTGCCTTAGAAATGTTTCTTGCACCTTGCAAATAATCTAGGCTGCTCTTGAGGCAAATGGGACTTCATGTGTTACTAGACAAGTACATTTCAGAAATGCACAGGGTATATGAACACATTTATAAAACATTGTACACACACATGTTTACCTCTTGCAAGATCTCCAAATGTTTGGCTGGTGTTTGACTTGAAACACTTCTAAAGAGCAGATGTCAGCTGAGGTAAATGACTGTCCAACTGTGCCATGAAGGTTGTCTCAAGTGGAACTGTTGTTAAAGAATTCAGACAAAGAAGCAAATGACAGACAATTAACACTTTGTTAAGTCATTAGTGTGAAGACATTTTTTAGCTACTGCACCCCAAAAAAGGACATTTTCTAATGTTGACCTCTTCATCAACCAAAATTGTCTTCAATAGCATAGGAATCAATATACAGTGCATTTTAGTCAAACTTATTCCTATTATTTTTTTTATATTATACTATTATTATTCCTGGTTAGTGGTGAGAAATCAACAGTACATCTGTAGGTTGTATGGCTGTTTAAACTTTAATTTTTTTCTCTTTAAAGTTTGTCAAATGACTGATAAACCCACTACCTGCCCTGCAGCACACAACACACACACTTATCGACTGGCTGGTGAACAAAGTAGAACATCTAGCAGCTAAAGAGCCAGACATTTTTCAGAATTCTTCTTAGAAATAGGTGGAGAAACCAGAGCTAAAAGGAGGGGGGGGGGGAATATTGGATTTCCTTTTATCAGGTGGACACTACTCTAACTGAATGCCTCTATATCTACTGAATGAATGAATACAGTAAATCCAATCCAATCCAATTGCTTGATAACACAGTCACCATATTAACTTTATATGTCAAATGCACTTAACTTGCTGTGGAGTTCTTCATTCCCAAGGTAGCCAAAATAAATGACTGCAAAAAGTAATAAAACTGCAGCGAGAAGCATCATTTTCTTTATAGGGAATTTATTTGGTTCAAATTTTTTGTCACCTTTTATGTGACCTTATCAGTGTTTAAATTTCAGCAGGTACACAACAAGATTTCATAATGAGAAGAGGCAGACTAAGAAAAATAGGCAGTATTTACCTCATCAATATGGAAAAGTGCAGGCCACCTGGTTTTAAACTCTCCGGCAGCCAAGTTTTTCTGTACCGCTGCTTTTCTTCCATAGTTCCAAGAGTAGTTTTCACTCGTACATGTGATGCACTGTTTCGCTATCTGACATCATTCAAAAGTTCAGCTCTCATATTCATCTGTTTCACCAGCAGGCTGTGAAGGACAATAATTGACCTTAGCCTTGTAGGTTTTTTCCCAGTGTTGGCTGGGAGGCGTTCATCACTACATTTGTTTTTCAGAACATTTTCAGTCATTTCTGACAGCCAATGTTTTGCATCTTTTATCCTATAATTAGCCATTTTACATTTCAAACTAATCATCCAGCCATAAGAACCAGTGGCAGATGGTTCTTTCAAACAGGACTTTTTTTTGACAGTGCCCAGGCTACCTCATATATTTGGTAATCTCGTGAATACTCCTTATACTGGAAAATCTCCTCAACCTGCTTCTCTAGAATGTCAGATTTCAGCCGTGGAGTAATCTTCAGTCTTGTGTCAATTTCTCTGAACCTCTCATTTCCACATTGAAATTGCACCTTTGTAGGGAAAGTGAGAAATAAGGAATTCACATGGCCATGCATATACTCTCAGTTCACTGTCAATGTAGCAGAATGATGGTGGTGTACCAGTCAGATGAGGACTCACTTGAAAAGTTTTGCTGCTTACTGGTGTCGAGATGACCCTAGAATACAGCAGCATTGTGCTTTGAAGAAGACAGACTTATAGTCATCTTATTCATCATATACACAAATGTTCTGTCTTATATGTCTTGTACTAGTGTAATGTTCATAAACTCATTATTGAAATCAGGATTCAGGAACTGAATACAAAGTCTCTTTCAATTCCAAATGCTTGCTGAATTGTATTGTGTAACTCTGTTCTTTTGGTATTTCTTAATGAGAATCAGGTTTTCTAAAGTCATTATCTTCAACAATGACTCAACCTCAGTTGCTGTGCCATTCTTCAACCTGATAGTCAAATGAAACAAAGTAAAATGTCAAATTGATATTTGCTGCTGTTGTCACTTAAGCACAACCTTTTATTAGGAAGTGAGATGGAGCAGGAACATACTGCCACTTAGTTTTATTCTGCATATAAACCACAATTTATTTTACAATTACTTTCTCGGTGGAGATCAAACACTGAAATAGTAGTTTGTTTTTTTGTGGTTCGTGTTGCCAATCTTCTTTTAAATATACCATATATTTAACTTGACATTTGAATGTTAAACTGCACCATATTGGTATTGGTATGATAAATGAAAACAAATTTATACATGTGTCATTTTGAATGCCCCCAAAACGCCTTAAATGCACTTACAAAAACAATATGAGGTCCCCAAGAAGTTCTGTTCCACATCACATTAAGATCAGATATGAGGAAAAACGTGCAAAAAAGCAGAACATAAATGCAAATAATAATTATAATTGTCCAGTAATTACTAGTTTGTGTGTGCTCAGAACATGCTAACCCCATGATTCACTGCAAACTCATTAGTGTTAATGTTACAGCTGTAGCACATGCAGCAAACATAATTTGTTTGGTTGCTTTTCTCCCTTCATTGAACTCTTCTGTAATGAAGCTTTGTAAAGTCTGAGCTAATCACAGTAAAAAATACTTTGGTTAAAAAAAAACATACTAGAATTTCTGATGAAACCAAGGCATGAAACAGAGCTAAATAATGTTAGCATTCTAACAAAACAAAGATTATCTCATCCCTGTTGTCTTCTTCCTGCCACTTCAGAGCCTTCACTGTGTTTTAAAAGCACTCAGTGGTATAAGGCTATGAATCTGCTCTCTCGTCTGCAGAGGAGCTGCTGCTAGATGTACAGCTACTTAATGATGCTTCTCATTTTCTCTGTGCTTCTCAGACCCATCCTTTGTTTTCAGCATGGTATCCGTGTATGCTAGCACAATATTAAAAGATCCGTTCAGTGAAACAGTAAGGAGGGTGGGCGACACTGTGGGACTCCTGATTGCCATTCTGTCTTTGCTGGCCTGAGTATAACTAACATCATTATAAGACATTCGTAATTCTGCCAATTAAACCGGTTTATTTCTCACAAGACACAATGTAGATGATTATTTCCGCTTTTTGAAATCTTGCCTGGGTCAAACTTAAGCTTCACTATCCTTTCAGAAAGCAAGTGTGCATTTAAAATGAATGACCACAGTGGCTGATAGCTGTCCACTACAATAGGGGGGCAGCTTGGGCACCCCTACACTTTCTGATGCAACCAGAGTCTACCAACCTGTCTACCTGGTGCAACCAAGCTGCCTAGAAAATAACACTAGTATGACAGTATCATTAACCCCTAGATGTCAGAAAGCTCTCTTACCTTTTACCATTTGGTTTTACATACCATTTCTTAGTGTCGTCCTCAATTGTACAGTCTAGGAGACAGCAGTAAAATTGAAGCTGCAACCTTAATCAATTCAAATGTGTGGACTTGTATTCAGTGTTCCCAAACTAATCTAATAAAGTCTAATAAGACAATCACTGAATCAATTTGCATTTAACAACATCAGCATCATATTGATTTCAAACATAAATTATAGGTAATAATGTGTATTGTATAAAACATTCAGAAACCACATAGTCTATCATTTGCTCTTACTTCAACATAATTAACTCATTCAACATGATATTTTTGATAATTATCTAATGATGATAATTATTTACCCTATATGTACAATAATTATATATGCTCAATAATTACTTTCTAGTTTTAGATGATTTAATTAGATATAATTGTCTAATCTAATACATGTGAGAAAGGTTAAAGCAGCAATTTAGATGATCACATGTACAAAATAGGCTTTTCATGTATAATTCAGTGTTCAAAGATTTAGCTATGGGGCTGCCACATGGTTCAGGATGTCTTATCTCTGGCATTAAATTCATTCATCGTTAATCACACAGATTTCAAAGTTAGACTATTCATTATGAAAGCATTTTCTGATCAACATAATCTAGGATACATAATGATTAGACTGCTTAATTCAAATACATTCAGACATGGCTACAACTAGGACTATGCCACCATTGCGCTCAGGAGTGTACTCTTAGATTTATGAGTATTTGGAGATAAGCAAAACCCAAAGTGAGTCTCTTTCTTCAGTTCAAATTACCTAAGGGTCCTTTGAATATGTTCACATCCAGTTGTTAATTGTAGTTATGTTCTCAGCCATCTGTCTTAGAGACTTTAGAGAGGCAGTTTTTGGTCTGCTCAGTATCACTTTTCACCTCCGCTGAGAGAAATGAAAAGCCAATCTAAAAATCTAAAAGAACCCTTATAAAAACACTCACCTCCTCTTTAGAAAGTCATCCAATGTACTTAAAGAAAAGAAAACAGATTGTCCTCCTACAAATATGAAAATATATGCAACATACACCAAAATATTAATAATAATGCACTCAGGACTTAAAGCAACTGCACTTGTAATATCAAAAGACTAATTTAAGACTTTTTTCATTTTGCTGTGACATTGTAAAGAAAAAGGTGAAAGACTCTCAAGTCAGGATTACTGTACTTATGCATAATTCATTAGGTAAACTCATTACATTATACAATAAGTTGCTCGAGCAGATTTCTCGTGGTGCTAATGTTTAGAATTTATATGGGGGGGTTATTGAGACAGACAGATAGATGACTCGCAGGTCTAATTATGACATTTCATTAAAGAGATGGAAGCGTTACGGCAATTTTTGCTCAAGCATGCAGCGAAAATGCTGCTCCATTTGCCCTGAAAGTAAATTATGAAGCTGCCGCACATTCGATAAGATAAACTCCAGGGATGGATTGTTTGGGAACGTCTAGCGCGGTGCCGTGATACCCGCTGTCTGCTGTGCTCCTGCAAAGACGATAATTATCTGATGCGATATCAAACATGTGAAAGTAGAGGTTCAGCAACAGGCAGATGTTTCCTGTTTGTGTTGGTGAAGGGTTATGAGCAAGAAGGGGATCATTACCTGTACTTCAAAAACATACTTTGAATGTAATGAAATCAGATGGCACTATCTAGCCAGTATATTAAGTTATTGATGGAACCAGATGGCACTCTTTAGCATATCAAAGAGTACCTCTGTCAGTTTGCTACTTTGTTATATGTGTTTGTATTGACAATTTCATTCAGTAGTAATTTGAGCTTTATGTAAAATCCTTCTCTTCTAATTCATGGTCAGACCAGACTGAAGTAAGGAAAGAGAAGACATGTCCTTGTTTCATGGGGGACACTCTGACATGTCAAAGCATGAAGGGCGCAGGTGTAATTGATAACATTATTAATGGCATACAAGCTTATTCATACTAGGATGCTTCAGTGGCTTCAGTGGAACAGTGCCATCATTAATAAAGGTCTTAATGAGGAACTTGAATTTGCATGTGCTGAACAACCAAATTCTAGATAAATGAATGTGCAGAATGAATTAACATTTCAAATTCAATTTGACACCACATACTATGCCATGAAATTGAAAAGAATGGGAGTCTGTTTCTCAAAGCTTTTTGTGCAGACATATGAGGGGACTCCTGCTTCTTCCACGTCAGCCAAAAGTGAATCGGCTTCACTGGCCAGTTAGCCATGTGGCATTGTGCCTTCTTTCCTCAGTCAGTGATTGAGCATTATAATCCCCTCTTAATGAAAGAGTTACTGTGTTCTTGCTACTAGTGCTGTCCCAGATGGGGGGGGGGGGGGAGTAAATACACCAGTTTGTTGTGCTGCTGCAAGTCGGTTGATTGATTAAAGCAAATTGGCAGGATAGCTATAGTTTACAGCATGGCAGGGCTAATACAGAATATACACTACACACAATTGCCACTTTATTGGAGGTAGGCTACACTTGTACAGTTAATACAACCCAATAGCTCTGCCATGAAGAGGTTAGACTTTCAATATAATGTATGTCAATTGGTATAATACCAGCACTGAAGCTTTAATAGTAGCTTTAGTTGAATTAGCATGGTTATCATCAGTGTAGAATTTATGGCAAGTTGTTGCATTGGATTACACAGGTCTATGTTATACATTGGCCACAGAGTTTATGTTGTCACTACACAATAACACTGATAAACACTCTTTTTGAGGTTTTTTTAAAGCTAATTGTGATGAAGCTGTTTAGCTAGTGTACGTAGTAGCCTTTAGCGGTCACCTAGCCAAGAGTTAGCTGCAAATAGGCCGCATTGTGATATATATATTTTCCAACAACAGTCCATTTGTGATTGTTAACAAACTGATATGACATATTGGCATTACACAAAGATTTTTAATAGGGTTGCACCGATATATTGGCCAAATATCAGTATTGGTCGATATTCCCCTTGTTGACTAATATCGGCCTATCACTAAATATAATTCGCCAGTGTCAGAGGCTGATGTTCTGGTTATACTCAGACAGTAGTAGCAACAATAGCAGTAGCTATGGAAGTAGAGAAAATTCTTCTTATTAAGTAGGTAATGGTATCGCAGCTTTTCAAAGAGAGAAAAAACATTTATTGTGAAAGTTATTGAAGATAGTTTCATGAAGTTGTGCTCATTCAAATAGTGTAATGATGGGCTGAATAACTTTAAAACAATTCAGTTATTTATCTATTTTTTTTGTACTTTGTTTCCCTATTGAATACATAATAACAAAAAAAATGGCTATATATATGTTTTCAGCCAAATTCTTATTATAAAAATCAGTATCGGCATCAGCCCAGAATTTCACAATCAGTGCATCCCTACATTAAGATCACATCCCAGGTCAAATTGTGCACATATTTAACAATGTAGACCCTAAAAAATAAATGTTTTTGTATTCTTATATTAAAATCAAATCATTTTATCTTCCTGTGAAGCAAAATATGATGTGTGCCAACAACACAGCCAATAACATTATGATAACCATCCAATAATCAATTTTTAACTTTTAGCAGCACAGAGCTGATTTATTATGACACGCCCACTTTTCAAAGTCCAAATCAAATTCCTTCCAACGTTATCTCCCACCTCTCTAGTCAGCTTCACTCAAAAAATACATCATGATGTGGAAGTTTGATATTCTCCAAACACCATTTCGTCTGGACTTGAACTCTTTAACCAGAAATTAAGCTGCATCACTTGAGATGTTTTATGCTAAACTGACAAAGTGAAGCTGACTCACAGTTGTTAGCGCACTGTTGGCAAGCTTAGAGACGGTGTCAGCCATGCAGTCATTTCAAGGACAAATCCCTCAGACACAAACTAATCCATATTGGTATGTTTCTGAATTTCTATGTGTTCTGTGTAGCCACCTGCTTCCTGTCATTTCTGCAGGGTATGATATAAAAATTTAAAACCTCTAACACAGTTTAAGAATGATAATTCATCACAGTGAATATTGTGTCTGTCCATAGCAGTATTATCACAATGACAACAATATAACAATCACAAGTACTTCCTAAATCATTCAGTATTTACAACTGCATCCATCATATCCTTACAGACAACTAAGTTACATGTACAGCATTCAATCCATTTTAAAATGTAGTTAACTTAATGGAAACCAATGAATGCCAAGATGGTGGCTGTAAATTTAAAAAATATAATAAATGTACTACTTACTTATATACTACAATGTCCTTTAAGCCAAATGAATTTGAAATGATGGATATTAGACATCTAACCTTCTAGCTCTAAACCTGGATGTGCACAATATATTCTCCTGTATTGCCCATGCAGTTTAACATTGTTGACTAACCAAAGGACGTGCAGCATCTGTCATAGCAGCAGTGTTCCTGGACGTAGCACTAACTGCCATCTAAAATGATGCACTCGTAATGTGTTTCGGTAATCATGCCCACTGTCCATGAAGGGCATTTTCTTGGTTTGACGTGCATGTCAGATGGCCTCATATGTCAAGGTCTCTTCTACTAGTACCGCCCCTGATCTCTTCAGGCCATTTTAACAGTGACAGGATGAACATTGACCTCTGTCATTCCACGGGGGTGAGCAGCCTGCGGTGAGTCTACCCGTGCCAGGCCAGCTGAGCCATGCTGCTAGGCAGACTCCATGGCCCTTTGCCCCCGGGCCTGCATCCGCGCACACCTCCAAACTAGCCCAGCTGTCCCCACTTCATTATGTGCTGATTAGAAGTAGATTACTCTGCGAGGTGGGTTTGATCATCTAATCCACTGCACTGTTTAAAGAGGCAACTGTATCTCATTGAAAACTGGGCACCTTTTTTTCTTTTTTCAGCCAATTTGAACCTTGTCACACGACCTTAGAGCTCCACAATTTCAACTTTTTGATACACTGAGGTTGTCATGATTTTAAAAGCTGTTCCCTAGCTTATTAAAAATTTCATTAAGGTTGAGATCTGCTTGATGACAGTATTAGCCAGACCTCAGCTGTAGCACATGAAATTGAAGTGCATGTCTGCCTAACCTGATGCTCGCATCTCTAGATGCACTCACCTGTTCTTCCTCAGGAGGAGCAATTATGTCAAGATGAATGGTGGTGGTGGTGGTGAAGGAGGGGGGTGGTGCATCCCCAGATGGCCTCCAAGCCAAGCCCTTGCTAATTGGCAATGTTAAGGATGCAGAGCAGGTTCAAGAGAGAGTGTACTCCTCCCCTGTCTCTATCCGCTGCCCCAACATCTTTGTTTGCCTTTGTTTTGCTTTGTCAACTCTTGCCTTTTGATATGCATGTTTTATATATTTATGTTTTATTCATGCCTGTTTGGAGCAACATCAGTCAAGATCACCTAGCTCTTGTCTGTAAGCACAAGAAGTGTTCGCCACTTGCTCGTGCTCGTGTGGACCGGGGGTTGCCATTTTCAAAGCTAATTTCGTGACGCTGCCTCTCTCAGCTCATGCAACCCAAAAGAAATGAATGATTTATGCGACTGTCACTCCGAGGGTGCAGAACAACCGCGACTGTACATCCCACACCATTCTTTCAGTTTTCCGACAGCTTGTAGGGTGTTTTAATGAGACGACGATGCTAATTGAGTGGCTGGAAAAGAACACTGATGAGACGGTTCCTGGCACAGGCAGGGTAGGAGAGGAGAGGCTGAGCTGCAGGGGGTTTACTGCCTGAATCCCAAAGGGCACATACAAGGACCTGCTTTACTAAGACAGTGACGCTAAAGATGAGAACTTTAATTAAAATGTTCTTTTATTACAATCATGTCAGTGTTTATTAAATTTCAGGATCCCGCCGCGATCCAGGCCTTTATCTGTGAAATCAGTGCATGTGTGTGACTATTAAGGTGCATTACACACGCCAAATGAAAGTTTGCCTGATTATCTGATTATCAGATAGACCACAAGCTGCTATTAGATAGAAGACATATTTTTGTTTCAGGCAGGCTTTGACCTCCACTGGTACTCTATAGGCTGGGTAAATCATTAAGGAGCTCTGCCTGCAACCATAAAAATTGGAGGTACTGTGTTTCAGTATCAGTATTGATCCTGCTATAGATAAGGAGAGACACTTTGTATTATATGAATATCATCAATGCCTGCTAGAAATGTATGATTCGGCAGCACACGTGGAGACTGATCTCTCAAGAAATATGACAGCATCAACAAATCCAGAGTAATGATACTTGTTGGCAGATATAGATATTATGGAAACACTGTGACGTTGTTACAGAGCAGAGGTCACTAAAAGGTGGACCACGATCTGGATCCGGACCCAGACACCGTCCTATCCAGACCCGGACCTGTAACTGATGAAATATTCAGTATTCTTACATTTTGTCAGAGTGTTTCTATTTTGCTATTTTAAGTAAAGCGGCCCTCAGAAACTCACAGACCACTGTGCATAGCCAATCTTTTCATGTGACGCTAATCAGCCAATCAAATCTATGCATTCGGACATGGCGAGAGACTTGACCATCAGTGAGACACACACACACACACACACACACTAACACACACACACACACACAAAGAGAAAAGAGTTAATATGTGTTGAGAAGTTTTGATATAAAGTTACTAGATGTGAAATTAAGTTTATGGTTTAAGTTTAAGTTTAAAAGTAAAAACTAAGCACTTTATTTAAGAAACACAATCAAAAGCTTTCTATAATGCATTTTATTTTAAAATGCCATCTTTATTTGATATAAGAAAAGAAAATGTATTCATCTTCTTTTTTATTATTTTATTATTTGAATCCCACAAGCTCAATACTAATAAAAAATTCTACTGTATTTATTTGACAGTCTACAATCTAGCCACTAGACACAGATGCTGATGGAACTACAATGCTACTTCAAGCTACTGAAAAATAACAAAGACATTATGATGTTTCATAATTCACTTAAGGAAATTTTCACAAACTGGACCTCAGTGAATTTTAATTTAATAGAATACCCCTGCTATAGAGTGACCAGTCCACAGAGGACGGTTGAGATACTTGGATGGGTCAACAAAACACTACCTACAAACAGTTAATGTTGGCATCTTATTTTTCCTTGTTTCCTTTTCTGACCATAACCACTCCCTTTCCTGAACCATTACCAAATAGTTATTCTTTTAACTGAAATCAGGAAAGTCCTCCTTTTTTCCCTTTTCTATCTTATCCTAAGCCTATCAGCAGGGTGCGAACCACAGGGGAGCCAGGTTGAGCTTGGCTCCCCATAATAAGACGTGAGCTCCCCTGAAGATATGATTTGTGATTTTTTTTTTGGTAGGAGGGGGGGGGGGGGGGGGGGGGGGGGGTTCTCTAAAATACTGATAATATGCTCTTTTGGCCATGCATTTCTATTTTTCTGCATTCTCATTATCATGAATCATGCGTAAAATGAGTCCATTATGGATGTATGATTCACGCAAAAGGGCTATTCATCACTAAATCACTTTAATAAGAATACTGGCATGCATGCTATTTTTGCCATCACCATCGAAGTGTGGCGGTGCTATATCATAAACTAAATGATGTCAGTCCGTCTGTCAGCACCCCCCATCCTGCCCTCTTGGAAAAATGTGAGCTCCCTCGAAAGGCATAATATAGTTGGAATGCTGGCCTAACCAAGTCATTTCTGTGTCTACACCTAACCAAACCTTTAACCATAGTGGAGGAACGGTGGTTTCATACCACACATACTGTGCTCCAAAATGAAGAGCAGCATTTCAGATGAACACATTATTTTCTCAGTTGGTATTCTCACACTCTTTGATGAATTCTGCCTTGTTTGTGATTTACTCAGACCGGAAGCACAGTTTCATACCTGCAGGAATACCTAGCTTAGCCACCAAAACATAACCCAAAGTTGAATTTAGTTGGATTTTTCCAGCAAGACTTGGTGTAAAAATCAATGAAGATGCACTGCTATGGCTCATGGTACCATCACTTGTAAGATCATTCCAGGGTTTTATTTTATGAACAATGATAATGATTGTAACAGTTATGAAGGTACAGACAAAAGATAGAACATCCATTCAGAACATGTGTCATTCTGGAGGGACAGTTCCAAACAATGGCTTTTTTTAATCTTTTAATTTGGAGGAGTTGTTGTGGAGGTGAGGTCTATTCTTTGTTGTCTTGTCAAGCATTGCTGCCTGGATGCTACGCAAGTGTTACATCATCCATGCTAAGACTTGTATATCCATTTGTCACTTCCCTGGAGAATTCAGTCACCCCAGTGAGGGCTGTGACTGCATGTCTGTCTGAGTGGAAAACACATCAGCCCAATTATGCTGTTCAAGTGCAACATGAGTAGTAGTAGTAGAGGGCAATGAAATAAGAAAATCTCATTCACCTTTTCAAAATCTTGTTTGTGCTCCCTCACTTTCCAAATATAGTTATTATTTTTAATTGCAAAAAATGAGCTTCATATGCTATTATTTGGCCAGCTCAGATTCTGGCTGAGAATATAAATTGAGCTGCTGGTTGTGAGTCTCATACTCCAAATTGTCACAGATTGGACGGCACATAGAGACATGGACAATAGTAGACAAAGACAGCCTGCCTGGAGTCTGCTGTGGACATATGCTGTGGATGCTGACGTGTTCCAGACATACAGACTTGAAAAAGTATTCACTGAATGAGCAAGCAGCCATTCATAAAAATGAAATGCCAACAACAGCAGTTGAACTTGACGTATTTCATTGGAGAGGAGATGGAAAGAAAGAAAGAAAATGTGAGTTGGTGGACTAGAAGGCTATCAGTGATTCAGGGTAATCATATTTTCTCTCTAGACCTGTTGATGCTAGGCTAACCGTGACTGAGCCAACATCTTGTTGGCAACATTGTATCAATTGACTCTGCTTTCATATCAGAGATCAGATCATGGAAGACAGTGAGGGTTAGGCAGGGAGAAGCACCACGTTACAGGTATATTATATATGCTGCACAAATGGGTTAGGAGATATGTTCAAAACGTATGCTTAGCTGTCACATAGGCTATTGTTAATGATTTCTCAGGAAAAATGATTTATTGATAATGCCATATTAATGTACCATAAATCTGTCAGAAATAAAATATGTCAAAGATATACAGGTCCATGACATGATGCAACCCAGTGTCAATTGGTGTAACCAGTATTTTTTCATAAAAATGTGATTATTTTTTTATCTTTTGCAACACAACACTGTGTTTTGTAACAAATGTTATATCATCTGTCACAAATGATTAAGAATAAATGGTGATATGTCCTGCTCAATATTGACAAAATGCTTTAAATTTTAAATTTAGAAATACTCCAAAATGTTTTCTTTTCATTTGATGTAAGCAATTATTAGTAAGTACACTTAAATAACTTGTAGGTGGATACAACATTTAATTTATATCATTCTTTTGTGGTTATACCATTTGACATTTTCAGGAGCATTCAGTCTTACTTTTGATTTAAAAAAATGGTGCAAATGTCATTTCAAATGATATAAAACCAACAAAAATACAAACCTGCTATTACTTTTAAAACTATTTTGTAAAGATATTTTTGAATTGCTCATCTTGCCAACCCTTATTTGTCACTGACCCGTATACATATATCCATAATTGAGTAACTCTGCATGTGAAGTTGAGTAAAGTTATGTGTAAAACAATACAGCTTTTTCATATGCATATTTAGTACAATTTTGGAAGAATTTAGCATGATGACCATTGGTATATTGGTTACCAAGCATATGCAGAAACACAGGAAATTGGATTAAATTGCAAGTTTTGTTCTAGGGAAAGAACCCCAGACCTCCTCTGTTATTATGTCCTCACTACTTCTCACACTAGTTACACCCTTGTTTATTCCTATCTCAGCAAACCTCTTCATGTAAGGTATGCCGGTGCAGAGTGTTTACCTATAGCGTTTGATTGGCTCAGTGTTTGCACTGCAGACTGTGCAGTAAGGCTTTAAAATGGCCACATTAGAGTGCCATGCTGTTCACTAACCATGCACAATAAATTTACAGCATGCCTAATAGTGTTGGCAGAAGAGCAGTAGTGGTGGGCAAAACAAACAAAGTCTGTTTAGAGGCAGTCATTTTGCAGTGTTGTACGTTCCAAAGCACAAACAGTGCTTACAGGGATTATACAGGAAACTGCGAGTCAGGAGTTTCCCCTGGTTGTATTACTGTAGGAATAATATACTTTTTCATCTTTTTTTTCCTCTTCTAACGCTAAATGCATAATTCAGAAAATAAAGTTCTAATAAAAATGTGCAAATAAAAGACTCATTTTTCTTCTAGGTCAAACCACTTCACACGCAGCAACCACACCAAATACTGTTTACACTCAGACTCACTGACCACTATTTCTGTTCCATTCCTGCGAAACGAGCCGTAGCAAACAATAAAAAAACACATCCAGCCGGCTACTTCACATTTCACACACTATAATGAACCTCATCTCAGTGGGTGTTCTATTGTGGCTCCAAACAGGTCAGTCTCAGAGCATAAAAACAGTTCAGGACGGCCAAAATCAGAAGCGTTTTTCAGGCCATTAATCTTCCACTTTTACGGCTAGCTTAAGCGAGAGAGCAAAGTATGTCCAAAAATACCTCGCTTCCAGCTCTTAGAAGATGGGTGCTGATACCATCTGAGTGGCTGTTTGATTGTGGCATTGTTGGATGACATTAAAACCTGCGAGCCCCTCAGTGGATTAGTTTCAAAGACCCAGTACACACAAGGCTCCAGCAGCGAGCGATGGAGTGGGGGCCCTCTGAATGCAAGGCCATATTTGTGCCATGGATTCAGTGATAGAAAATACATTTCACCAGAACAACACCATGAGTATATTCTTCTAGAAGTCTTTAAAATATGTTAAAGGTCGTGACAAGAGTCATTTAGTATATTCCCTATGCTGATCATGTATTTTCCATAACTCGTTAGTATTCATTTCCCTACAGTTGCATATCATTTCTGTGTATAACGTGTTCCTGGCTGATAAATGTTGAAGCCAACCCTAACCCTGTGCATTAAATTCTAATTAAGCTATATAATTCCATTTCTGCTGTTGTAAGGGTGGTGTCATTTTCTAAACAGGCAATCAGTTTCAGGTGCAGAATTCTCAATTGAGTTTAACCAGCTTCAACCTAATCAGTCACAACCATTTTTTTTACTTAATTAGACTTTGTTAAATTGTTCGTCTGTAACAAACCAGCTATTTATGCTCATAGAAGTGCAGAGATGACCGTGTTTCTTCACCTAATCATAGTCACTCACACACAGTACAATTAAAAACAAAATGACTGCAGTGTGGTATTTGCTGTGGTTCTGCACACACAGTTCGGTTTCTCCAACTTTTCCTCAAACTTAACCCAAATGACCCAGTTATCATATACTGTGTAAGTGAAGAAACTTTTAGGGAACCATTATTTCTTAAGCGTTGGCCCAGGAAAAGACTTCATTTCATGCTGAAATTTTTATGAAAGCAAATATGTCAGTAAAAAGTGTACGGAGTGTTAAAACTAAAGTTTAAAAAGGTCTATGATCTTGTAAGATGAGTAGCACCAGTAAATATTTAGTACCAAAATAAATACATAAGTCGACTGCAATACATTTAAATGAGAGAAAGACTGCTCAGACTGTCACGGAGAAAAGTGAGGACTGTAAAGATCAAAGCTTTCTCTAATGTCTGTACATATTTTTCATCTCGTTTAAGATTTTAGAAATCTTTGAATGCCGGGGTAATGGAGGAAACAGCCAATTTCTGAGTGCCGGGGGTATTCCCTGTGGCAGTAACCTGGTGCTTTGGGCTGACATGTTTCTCCCACAGACTCGAATGCAGATGAATTGTAACCGTCAGAGGAGATACAGCCTGTCGCAGGTGTGTGAGGTCTACTGGGAAGCCTGGTGTAAAGGTACCTGAGTGTTAGAGAAACATAGGGTTAGGATTTTAATGGTGACCCACTTCCTTCTGTTCAGCTTGGCTGCAGTACACGAGGACATGCTAAACAGTCTCATCTGAACTGCATAAGAAGAAAGTTCCCAGCAGTGTGTGTTCAGACAACTGAGACAAAGCTGAGGTCAGCCTCATACATACTACACTGTGTATAAGGGATGTAAAGCATGCATACATTACCATTTTCGAGTCAGTATAGCTTGCCTTAAACATCACAGCACTTTTTCTCAGAGTCTTAACCCAATCAAATCCAAACACATGCTACTACAATCAACTAAAGTACTTTAAAGTAGTGGCTGGACATCCCATAAATCTTTTTTTTTTAAAATATATATATATCTAATTTTGGGGGTTAGGGAGGGGATACAGAATATAACAACAGAGATTCAATAATACACAATCTGTTTAAGCTTTCTCAAGACAGGATCTAATAAAGAACCAGGGACCCTCAGATACATCAGGAATAACAACATTAACATCATGAAGGGTTAGATCAGCTTGTTCCATTGATTGCAAGTCCTTAAGGACATAGGACATCCCATAAATCTGTTTAGAGATCAAATAAAATATAACTTCATCATAAATCCAATACATTATACCTTATTCATTACATTATAAGTACAAGTAATCTAGATGATTGTTGGCCAAAATGTTAACAAATGGGTTCTTAATAATTCAGAGATATAATACTACATGTAGCGAGGTTAATCTTCAATAACTTTTTTGTCAGTTTTTAATAGATTTGTCCTTTTTTTTTAAAAACTTTTTTAATCAGATGTTGAAGATAACCTGATGAGCAGAAGTCAACAGCGTATCAAAAGTGCTTGTACAATAATTGCCAAGACAGGTTTCTCATTTTCTTCACTGACACACCAAACCAACTTTTCATCTTAGCCTCTCACATTCTAGATACAACCTAATCTATTATTAAATTGAACATGCAGTGTGGCTAAATTACCTATTATTATCTTAAAAAGAAAAATTGTTGTATTTCCCATTCTTAAAATGTATTCCATTCCCACTATTCATTACTGACCGGGCCATTAAAAATGAACTGTTATTTCTTTGTTATGAAGATGAGATTCTAAAAAAGATGCTTTATTATAATGTCACATTAGGTATTATGGTATTTTGTGCATTTTGTTAGCGGCTAGACTTGTACATATAATAAATAATAAGTATAAATGTCAGTAGAAAGTGAAGCAGTTCAGACTGTAAAAGCTGCACTAATTTCAGTCATAAATCCAAATACAGATAAGAATCCAGATATTTTGGTGAAATAAACAGATAGATATTGAGTTCACATAAGTATGCAGTCAGCACTCCACTGCTGTTTTCCCATGACGAATTACATGCCACCATATGAGCAAAAGTGGGCATAATGCCTGTGTAAAGACCGGATTAAGATAAATATGCCTCATAATCGAAAAACTGCACATGTTAAAAGATATATATTGCCTTTGCTAATGTTTATTTAGCACACAGTATATTTGATTTGACACATAACCGAGCTGGCCACATCTACGCAGATGATTTTACAGATATTGGCCCTGCGGTCCTACTGGAAATAGCTCTGATGATATATGAGTAATAAAGATATTAATCTTCACTGAATATAAAATTGACTGATGTAGAATTTCTGTCACTTTATCAAACGACATAAAGCATTGTTGTTGATTGTGATAGGTGTGAGCTAATGGAGTATCTGTAGCCATTTGTTACCACAGCTGGATAATCTGCCTTTTTTTTTTTTTTTTTTTTTTTGCACCTCAGTCCCCGATTCTACCTCTTTTGAGTTTTTAGAGTGTGAGTTTAGATAATACAGAGAAACACGCCACATTCTCTGCCATTTGCTACCTTTTATATGAGGTTAAGATATCCTTGTAATTTTAGCTGCTAGTGGATACGAACAAAGTCTGTTAAGTGCATTGCGGTTGGAAAGCTCTTGACTCACGCTACAATTGTAGTCAAAAAACAGCTATCGAATGAGACCGTACTCGCTATTGTGGGACAGTCAGTATTATCTTTTGCTACAAATGGTGCAGTGTTGACTGTCTGCAGTGAACAGACAGTCAATTCATTTTTTTGAGGTTACAGCAAGCATAGTCGGCTGTTTGAATCCAAAATATTGAAAAGTTGTTTGCCAGATAAGACTTGTCGTGTCCTTGAAAGACCTCAGTAATTACTACTGGATGATGAGAGAACAACTAGCACATGCCCAAAATAATTAGAAACCAAAAGATGAGCAAGCATGTTCCTGTATTGTTGTTTAAATCCTCTTTTGGAGGGAAGTTGGTTGATGACTGAGTGGCAGTTCTGTGGAAAAGTAAGCAGCACTCTGCTCACACTACATAGAACAGTTGTGCTCATAAAAATGCATTAAAAAATCAGTTTAAATTACAAAATGCATTATGTGATCAGTTTCCCAGTCACCAATACTGTATGTAATTGTATCTCTGATAGCAACAATGCCTTAATGTACATTTTCTGAGGTTTCATTCCTTGGTGTTTATGAGAGAAACTTCTCTCTCCTAACATCACTCTCCAGACTTCTGCAGATTGCGTGTTTGTCAGAGGTAATGCATTTAAACTGTGCTCAGTTTTGCATAAAAAAAGAATAACTTAACCCACTAAACTTAGCATGAAATTTGAATGCTTCTGGGGGATTGGAAACATACTGTGGTGATGTAAAAAATGTGAGGTGTGCAAGGAGACATTTCCTTAAATTAGATTGCCTATTGCACAGATCTTTGAATTATGCATTACCCTATGCCTATACAGCTATGTATAGCTCTGTCACTTCTTTCTCAACACAATGATGGTGTTTCCTGTTGCTTAAAAATGTTCTGTGGTTTGAAGACGAAATGAACTGTTGCGATCACTACTGTGGAGGAGGGAAGTAGTTGTGATGTCACAAATGCTCATACAATTCAAGGTGCGTTCACACTTTTGATGGTACTGTATGCACATGCCTTAAACTGAGATTTAAAATGAGCACATATGAATGTAGGTACAGTTGGAACCTATAGGGCATACCTATGGAACAGTAGGGCTGTAATCAACCAATGAAAACCTTGGTCATCTGAAACACTACCTACTCTTCAACCAGTCAATTGGTTGATTTGGGGAAAAAAACGATGTTCACTTAATCTACTAACCAAGCCAAGTTAGCTAATACCAGACTAATGCCTTCTAACTACGCTAACAACGTGTAGTAGATAGTATGCTACATTTTTAGTGGGTGATATTAACTGTTGGCAAAAACAAAAGCCTGAGACTACATCATATGAAGTTGTTTTGAGCAGTAAACTAGTAGAAGAAGGAATATAATGTTATCTCGAGGCTGTACAAGCATGAACAAGGCCTCCATCTCTTCTTGGCCAACCACTGTGTATCTCTTTTTCTTTGTTTCATTATATGGTGGGTGGCAACCAGTGTTAAGGTGTATTACCTCCACCTACCATGTTGGAGTGTGAACTAGTTATGTACCCCCACAAACAAGCACAGTGCTATCTTCTCACTAAACTTTCAAGGGTTAGAAGCTTCTATTGTCCTGCCAAGGAGAATTTAGCCAGAAAAGAGCATATCAGCCAACCAATCTACCAGGAGACTACAGCCCAAGAAAACAGCCTTCAAGTGAAGTAGCAATAACACGCTTTTGAGTAGAAGGCTTGTGACTTAAAAGGTTTATAGATCTAAGGCATAAAAATATGAGGAGCTTTGTAGCGCCTCTGATATCCATCAATAGAGAAGCATAATATATCATGGAGCTTGTTGGTATCTGGCTATCTGTAATTGCTTAAAAATACATGGTATCCAGAAACTGATCAACTTCTCTTAATCTCTGAAGATGGCAAATATGTGCATTTCCCACATAACCAATAATCTACTTGCCATTTACAGATGTTGTTGGAATTATTTATTTATAACTGTGGATAATCAAAAAGTTTGTACTTGAATGTAATCATAGGTTGTGCTGAATCATCCCACATCATTTCTCTATGTGGAAAGTGGTTATGCCAAATGGATGTTTTGGCCCGATGGAGGTGATAAGTAAAAGGTTTTTACTCCCAAGAGGAACTTAAAAATCAACCGCAAATTTCATAGAAATATTACCATTCAATGTGGAGAAAGCTTGTCAAGGACCAATGGGTTTGTCAATAAAATGTCTGACCTGACAGCGGTGCTATATGAAGGGTCAAAAGGGGCAAAAAAAATCATTAGGAATTAATCTAAATTCATCAGGACAATAGTTGTAGAGATATTGTGCTTGGGGCCAAAGTGTCAAAATTCAATGTTTTTCAGTGTATGTGTCATAATTACAGTGTTACAGCAGGTTAATATCAGTTGTGGGAATTAGTTAGTGGCTCTAATGGTATTCAGTATTGGCTAAAATGGAAATTACAGCATTATTTTGCTGAAGAACACTCACTAAAGCTGCAGTGGGAGATCTCAAAGGCCTCCCGAAACACTCCCTGCAACCTCCAGCCTGTGCTCCAGCCTGCGCATGCAGTGCTGTAGTATCTTTGACATGGTGCATCATATGTTTCAGGATACCAATTATTCTCTACCCATCATAACAAGTTTTAAAATTGTATGTTACAAGCTGTTGAATAAGTCCTCCACCACCTCTGGTCAAGAAAGGCTTCATGATGGGATTCTCTGCACCACTTGAACAAGCACGGAAACTTAATAAGGAAGTTGAAAGGGCCACAGAAAAAAAAGACTTCCTGATGATATATTAATTTCATAATCTGGCTTTTTGTGAATACTCTAGAGATCATTAACCAAGCTCTAATATTCAGAGCAATCAGTTCACATCTTCTACTGTAGGTTGAAAACTAATCTGTACCTTACCACGCCTGATTTACTAATTTCACTGTAATTGCATACATTTCACACTCACATTGTGTCTCATGTCTTTCATTTTCCAACACTCCTTTTATAAGCTCATTCTATTGCCACAAGATGAATCTGCTTAATATTGGTTGCTTTTGATTTCACGGATCTAGGAGAAGGTTTCTAAACCTATTAGCAGGTTGCAAGATAATTACGAAGTAGGACAAAAATGTACTTATAATATTTAAATTAACTGTCAAATTTAGATTATTCTGTGGTTGCTGCTTAAATATTCTAAAAGGGTTCTCATCCCTGAAGTCTGCTTTGATAGTTAATCAAATTTAAAAAAGAAAAAACTGTGCATGAAAAATTGTATTTCAGTACCTTGTTCTTTGCTCTAACGGGTCATGGATCAAAACATTGGCAAAGTAGTTGGGTCATATATAGCAGTTCCGTGACCGTAGAGAGCGAAGGTTCGTTTCTCACTGGATTTGTCATCTATAAAGGTTAAAGAATAAAATTAGCCGGGGTGCCCCTCACAAAAATGTGGGGAAATTTTGTGAGACCCCTATATTCAAAATGGCTGCCGTCGGCCAAGCTGAAAAATTAACTTTTTAATGGTTTTGCCCACACTGCTGCACAATACATGGTTTCTGGGACTATTTGGTCTCATTTTATAATGGGTTGGTGTATGTATCTACCTATTATGGACAGTCACAATGCTCTAAATGTAGCTACACTACACACCTGTTACACCGGATAAAAGCAAGTACACAAAATATGGAATGGATATCAAATGAAGTACTCAATTGGTATTGGTATCACTTTAAGGGTACTGATATCGTAATTCTTTAAATGATACCCAGCCCTATAGCACCATCATCAGACATAAAGGGAATTTTGTCCAATACTTTGATTCACGATGAAAAGAGGCTGCCCTAAAACTAATCCCATCATCCACAGCTGTACTATGTGATTAGATATTTAGCAATGTTAACAAAACTAAGATGGCAAACATTATACCTGCCCAGCATCCAAATGTTAGCTTTATTTTGCTTTGAGCATGTGTGTATGTAGACATTAGCTTTTATAGCATCCACAAAACTGTCAAATCTGCTATTCACTTTGACAGTTTCAAGCAGTCATGTGTCTAGATTTCTAAAGGCAAAATATGATTTTCAAAACAACCTTTCTTTCGTCTCTTTTCAGACTTTGGAATGATTAAGTGGAATCCAGCAGCTTAGGCAAATTCACATTCAGAAGGAGAACTTACTGATATCAGATAACAATGTATCTGACTGATTCTGACTGTCTCAGTTTTAAAGAATGAGAACAATTACGGTGTGATAAAGAAGTGAGTGTTAGGTCTGTTATTTTTCCTTGTCCTCTAAGCTTCGGTGATACTTTGCAGAGCCACACACAAGAAGCACACTGTGCTAATGGCCACCTTAATGGAGTAACTGAGACTTCTGTTGTGTCATTTACAACAAAGAGCCCTAACTACATGATACCAACTGATTAAACCTCTGCATGGACACATAATCCTAACCTCGCTGGGCAAATAAATAAATAAGGGAGCAAATAAAAGCAAGTTGACAAAGGCAAATGAAGGCATTTTTCCAGACAATTGTTCAACATAAATCAGGCTCTGTATCCTATTACCACCTAAATTGCTGTTGAAGACACGTTCCGCGTCAAATCGTTCTTCCCCACGCCGCGGTGTCGTGACAGGCAGCTCAAATTGATATGTTTTGTCTGCTTGTGGTTTTGCCCTTCTAAACACTTAAAGCAGCATAAACCTGCTTCTGCTGCTGACTAATTGACTGTTTTACCAACAGGCTGGTGTCTCCGTTTAAAGTCAGCTGTGTTGTCTTTCCTTATTGTCTTACAGAGAGCAGTGTCCTGCAGAGTCCTGCCTTCACCAAGCAGCCTGGCAGCATTGTGTATCCTGTGGAGACTTTGGAGAAGAACAGGGAGGTGGTGTTCAGCTGTGAAGCCCAGGGAAGCCCGCCTCCAATGTACCGGTGAGTGTGTGACTGCAGCGCTTCATCTGTCCTCCTCTGCACATTATTCCTTCCCGTCAATGCCGCAGGCTTTTTTTTTTTTTTTTTACCACCGATAATCCAAACATCTTTCAATTCATGACAACCTGTCACTGGCAAATGTCTCCATCTGGTTTTCAACAATCCCTATTTGCACATAAGAGGGAACTTCAATACCTATAAATCCTGCAACCTGATAAAGCACGCTCGTGTCATTTCCAGCTCAACTAATCTGTGATGCTCTATATCAAAAGACTGATTGGTCATCTCCTGTGGACACAAACTTGCTCACACCATTAACCCTTAGCTTGACTAACATGATAAAAGACACACATCCTCAGAGCTATCACTCAGTCAGAATATATGAAACAGGACCAAACAGATAGACATGAAGCCAAGACTACCAATCAAATGTTGCTATTTATAACGACATATTCCTCCACCAATGAGCTCCAACTATGATTTGTGATATGAACTGTGTTTTTGGACAACAATAGCAGGCACAACCATACACTGTGTGAAAAGTTATTTTTAGTCCATTCCACACATAGTGCGTGGTGCATAAATAGCACACCAGATGTGTATTAATCCACAGCTGAAAGTAGTCCTCAACACTTTAGAGACAAGATTATAGTAAAGAGTATACTGTATATCTGTGATCAGATTCTAAAGATTTACTGGGTCAGTTGACAAATAAGGGTTGGCAAGATGAGCACTTCAAAAATATCTTATAAAATTGTCTAAAAAGCAGCATCAGATTTATTTTTGTTGGTTTTATGTCAATTGAAATGACATTTGCACTATTTTTCACCAAAAGTAAGACTGAATCCTCCTGCGATGTCAAATGGTGTAACCACAAAAGAATTATAAATATTAAATATTTTATCCACCTACAGTCTATTTAAGTGTACTTATACAATTAATTACTTAATTTTAAAAAAATGAAATGGTTCCTGATTGACATGATTTGAACACCTTTAAATTTGACTAAACCTCATGGACACAAAAAAACGTCATTGACTTCAGAAAGAATGACTGAGGAGAGCCAAACATTATTTTGGTGAGGTGTCTAATCAACACTTTCCTTTAGAGCATGGGGACACAGTTAAAAAACCTGAACAATGTGTAATTGTGAAAACTTTTTACTTTCAAAATGTTTAAAAATACTGTCAAAGGGTTCACAGTCTTTAATCAGAGTAATTCTCTATAGCGTAATAAGAATAAGTGATAAGTAATTACAGAATTATGGATTTGTAGTTTTCTCATGCAGCAGAAAGTCACTCACAGCGGTGGTAACTAAAAAATGTGACATATCAACCGTGCGACACGGGACCACATATTGTTCTTTTGATCTTAGTTTAATTCATACGCTCTACACGACACTTCTGTTCTAAAACTAGAAACCAGCAAGTTTCTAATCTGACAAAGCCTGAAGCTGCCCCACTGACAGTGAATTAGACTCCATGGACTCAAAATGTGCTCTGCTGTGTATCATTGTAGCCGTAACGCAGAGAAAGGGTCCACCACGTCCTGTAATAACACGCTGGGTATTGTCATTGTGTCGTGAGATTCAGTCTTCCATTCATCCAGAATGAAACCGCACTAGGATTTGCGTCTTGATGCAGCAACAAGAGTCTTGGCTCTGTTGTTTCTAGATTTAGAAAAGACTTGTTCATCCTTACAAATCAACCCTGAGCTGATCAGGATCATGGGAATGTATTACATGAATTCTATTTTGCGGTGGATTTTCCCAGCAAGCCCCCTGCTGGAAACATGTCTTTCCTCTATCTGTAACCTAGGAATACACGTTAAGCTCTGCCTGCAACCGACTCAAACGTCTTTTCCTTGCCGCAGAGTTCAAAGAGCAGCTGTTTTCGTTCCCCTCACTCTCTTTATTTCCTCCTCACATGGACCATTAGTCTATTGAAAGACTGTTGTGTTGTGTTGCAGCATCTCCGCCTAGTAAAAGTTCAAATCAATCATGTTTGCTCACTGAAATTGCTGGGGTGAGATTTGGAGGGATTGGTACATTTAATACTTGGTTGAGCCATCTTAGAGGATGACCTAATCAGCTGTGTGCTGTCGAGGTCGCTGCGCGTTCCCGTCAGAGCAGCTGCTGCCAGATGCGTCAAAACGATCAGACAAACAGCTAAATCATGTTCAAAGTTCACTAATTGCATGTTACACAGCAGTAAATTGTAACCATTTGAGCTGCAGTGTTTACGTTAAATGCCACCAGCAAAGTGTTCTGTACGGTCTGTGCTAACCCTGAAGAAAGAGAAATGAAAGAGTGTTGAGATTTTTTAAATTCAAAATGTACCCAAGCAGTCACTATGGAGGTGTAAAGCAAAGCAGCTATCTGTATTTTTCATATACAGTAAGCGGACATTAGATTACATGACATCCTTAGATACAGAATCTAATTCTTTTTATACATAGGTTTTCCATTATGAAGCAAATGAATCCATTTTTAATCAAATCCTCATATCAGTCGTTTTCTTGTTACACTTGTAACACCTGAGTTTTTTTCAATGTTTTTGTTTAGCTTCTGAATGTATTTGTGTTTATGTCTTTACTCTAAAGTCTTTATGTTGTATGTCTCTCCATAGGAGGGCCACCCAACAAGCCCTTACCGGTTAATTGGCTCCTTCTGCTCATTTCTCTTTTGTTAGTTATTGTTTTCTTTCTGCATGTATTACTTTTCTTTTATGTATTTTTTTCTTTCCAATAAAAAAAAACCATAAACATAAATTCCAATGAATACTGCAAATACAACAGAACAGTCGGATAATGAAAGTCAGAAAAAACAAACTTGTTGGATCACACAGAATGATTTAGCTTTTCTTAAAAAACTGATGGTTGTGTTTAACATAGTGGTGGCTTAAAGATTAGAGAAGCAAGCTTGTGACCAGCAGTGTTGGGAAGTAATGAGTTAAATGTAACTGTAATCAGTTATGGTTACTGAGAAAAAATGTGTCATTAAATTATTGTTACTTATGAAAATGTTAATTACAAAGGTTGTTACATCTGAAGTCGGGGTTAGGGTTTTTTTCCTCATCTTTTAATATTGAATATGTTACTAAATAATTATATAGTTGTTATTAATTCTTTGAAATTAACATTTTTAGTGAGTAAATCATGAGGTGGGTGTATCTGGAACACACATAGTCTTAAATGGTGTCACAGTACCAATTAAGCCCATGTCAGACTGTTGACTTTTTCATAAAATATCTTTAATGTATATTCCAAAATGTATATGAACTAAAAAATACATTTTCAAATGAAAGATAAATCCTGATTTATAAGAAATGATCTCTCTTATAAATCATGTCAGTTTATACATATGAAAAACAGCTGAACTTAGATTTTGGTGCTTAATGGGAACACTTACCCTAACAGCTGAAAACATTCATTAGAAAATTAGAAAAGTAATCAAAAAGTTGTCAAATGTAATAAGTTACATTGCTTTCATTAATTAATTAAAATAGTTACATTACTTATTACATTTTGAATAGGGTCATCTTTAACCTCTTACATTTCCAAAGTAACCTTCCCAACCCTGGTGACTAGAGGCTCCAGTGAAGCTCCTCAGTGACTGGCAGATCAGACTGTGCTTGTAGTGGGAAGCTTCCAGGTACCAATGTGTACCTGCATGTGTAACATGGCCCTCAGAGAAACTCAAAATATGAAGATAATCTAAGAATCTGAAAAATCCAAAAAAAAGCAACAAAAACTCATAATAGGGAGGTTACCTTACAACTATAGAACTGTAAATTAAGATGCTGTTTATATCCATACAGTGCACAATCTGTTCTATCTGAGTAATGTATCCATATTTATTTACATTGCTATATTTGTTTTAAATAAAACTGAAATAAATGCATTAAAAATCTGAGCTGGTGCATTTACAAAGTAGTACTGTTTTAAGAAATCAGAGCACCCGGCTTAAGAAAAGAACGCCTAACATTCACAGCCTCATAAGCCAGATGGTGTGGTATTATGCCACTGTGTACACGGCCTGTTGTTACATGATTGCATAAAGCATGTGCCTAACAAATGGAACTGCTGTTGTGACCTGCTTTGCAGCATAAATCATTGTAAACAGAATTATTAAATAATCTAGTTTACATGTGTTTGATGTAATCTGTTGCTCTGCGCTTCCCGCGGAGGAGGATATGTGGTGACACAATCTCAGGATCCTAAATTCCCCTCATGCTGCTTTCTATCACTGTTTCAATTTATCTGGTTGTTAGAACGTGCTTGGGTTTCACAGAAATTGGAATATCCGTCACTTAGTGGCTTTAAAGTTGTTATCTAATTGGCTTAAAGCGACAGGGGTTGTCAAAGGGCATTCAATTTGTCACAAAAGAACAATGGCAGCTTTGGGTGGGCAATTATCTTTAACTACCACTATGTTTAACTACCACACACACACACACACAATGCATTTGGGGATTCGCAATCGCTTCCTGCAACTGGGTAAAATCTTTATCCTTTTCAACGCCAAACACGATTACAAATACATCCAAAACATTCACCAGGCTCCATTAGCTTTCTGTTTCCAGAGGCCCAGATAAAGCATCAAATCAACAACTGTCAGAGAAATGTGGTTTTCAAGCTGTCTCCCAATTAAAACGTTTCTCCCTCTCTCTCCGAGCAATTACGCCTTTGAAAAGCCTGCTTTCATATTTGATAGGATCCCTTTTCAGAAACAGACGAAACCACTATCTGAGCCCGGTACCAAGGTTAAGAGTGCCGTTGCCTCCCCCTGTGTCCACCCGGCCTTTTTCATTCAAGTCGAAGGTGTTACTTTGGCTTTAAAATATTTATGTTGATTTTCTTTTTTGTTTGTTCCACTTCGGCTGCAAATGAATCGCTGCTGTAGTCCCCGCGAGACCACAGCCGACCCCCCCTTGGGCGCTTCACTATTGTGTGTAGTAATAAGGCTCTTGAGAGTGTGTGCTTGGTTGTGACTGAACTGAAGAAGGGCCATGAAAGACCATTGTGCTACACATTTTGTCTATTAAAATAAAGTCTGTAGAGGCTTTTTGTGAGTGCTGCAATGCCCTACCCACAAATATTCTTCTGTTGGTAAGTTACTTTAGTATAGCACAGTCTATATTATTTCTCATGGAATCAGCTTCTCCTTGTGTGTTTTCTTTATATGATGATCTTGTACTGACTCCAGTGGCCAAATCAGCAAACATAGTAGACAATAGATTTTCTGCTACAAAATTAGCAAATCTCTTTTTTTCTATAGTGTATATAATATTATAAAAGATGTAATATAGCAAGAAAACATCACTATGATAATGAAACACCACTGTCAGTATACTCCCAGAAAGGTGCTTATGCCTCAAAAGCAGCAAATTGGCACAATAAGGGGAGTTTAAGATAGCAGTGTATAAAACAGCTTTGTACAACTTCTGTCTACTGTACAAAAGGGCTTTAGCAAAGCCCCCCTTTTTCCACATCAAAGCTGCTTTCTTTTCTAAATGAAACAATGCAATGTTTTTCCCAGCTGAACCTCGAATCATTCGAAGAAAATTAAAAAATCAAAGCAGAGGGAAATCTAGAACTTCTCCTTGAAGAAATAATCAAGCACTCAATCACCTTGGGCCTATAATCAAATCTGCATTGTCCATTTTCCAATACGGTATGAAATGCTGCTTTCAAGCTTGTTTATCTTCACAGAACCTTTTATTTCTCTTCAATGGAAATCCAGTGCTGATAACAAATAGATGCGCCTAAGCTGGGGGTATTTTTTTGTTTTTTTGTTTTTTTGATGAAATAAGTTATGGCTTGAAACCATTTTTCTGAAATGACTGATTTCCCTCCCACATGAGTTTCTTCTTATACGGCACATCTGTGTGGAGACATTGTAGCGTCTGCTGCCTTTTCAAGTGAATTATACCCTTTGTTGATCACCCCTAACACCAACGATAATCACGTGGACTGGTGTAGAATGCACAAGCGTGAAGGCAAGGTTGCAGGCATTAGTTTTAATTGTCGTACCATAATGATTAAGCAGCATTTTTGTGCGGTTTGACTGGGGTCTGGGAAGATGGATGGCCTGCAATGCTATCTATTCTCAGGGAGTCAAGTCCTTGGCACCACAGTGGCTCACTGCTGCTTAGATTAACACAAAGCTGGAGGGCATGATTTCTGGGCCCTCTCCACCTTTTCATTTATTTCCTGTTGAAAAACAATCAAATGTACAAGTCACGTTCTTCTCCTTGTAGTCTGGAATGCTTCCATCGCCACAGTCTACACTGAACAATGTTTAATTTGTTCATTTACATGTTAATTTTTCTCTCTCTCTGTATTTTTTATTTATTTATTTATGTGTTTTTTTTTAGGTGGAAGCTGAATGGCACAGAAATCAGTGCCAAATCTGGATCTCACTACAGCCTTTCTGGAGGCAACCTCAGAATCAGCCATCTGAACAAAGACCAAGATGCTGGAACGTATCAGTGCCTCGCCTCCAACTCTTTCGGGACCATCGTCAGCCGAGAGGCCAGTCTAACCTTTGCATGTGAGTCTTTTTCTGTTAGTCCCTCTCTCTCTCTGGGCAAAAATTTTAGTGGCTTCTGACTTTCCACTGAGAAAAAGAGACGCAGCAAAAAGAAGAAAGTGGCACTCCAGGACAGCGTACAGCTTCTGCTTGATAACATGATCAACATGGAAACATCTCTGGGGGGCTATTACTCTCTCTGTGTGTGCTGAGTGGAGTTTATTCCAAGTCATCACTGCAGATCAAACATAAACCTGCAAAAAGTCAAAGTGAAGTGAAACTCAAAGTAAAGCCTCTTTATGGTAAATAATTCAACTGCCATTAGTGAAGGTCCCTTATACCATAGAAATCGAGGAGAGGAATTCAGTTTTATTTCAACATAAAAATACTGAATTAAATATAAAAGTCCTGCATCAAAATTATTATTTTTTTCAATAAGAATGGATCAAATGACTTGTGTAATGTTAAAGAGATTGTGGAGTAACATAACAAACTTCTATATTTCCCCTTAGCGCTATTGAGCATTTAACCTATTTTACCTGATTGTTTTCATTTTAAAGCCTGCTCTCATCCACATTGCTTCCAGCAGTAACAGCCAGCTCTTTTCAGAAAAAATAGCTCTGATAAACCCACTGTCTGCTACCTGTCCAGCACCAAGTAGCAGTCACACACTAGCTAATGAACACTGTTTAGCATTTTAGCCTCTAAAGGGCTAAATATATTTCCCTTAGGACTTGATGGAGACCAAAACAGAGCTAAACAATGATTGTCAGTTGGACAAAAACATGACTTTAAATGAATGATAAGCTACTGTTTGCTAACACATTCGCTATATAAACTGTGTGTTTTCAGCTTCACAGCACAATTACTGTAGCTTTTAAGTACTTCAGTATTTACAGAACATGTATTTCTGTCTCAAAAGTAAAAGTTCCATCATAAAGTAAAACCTCTCTCAGATTGTTACATTTTACATTAACCTAAACTTAGCTATGCAAGGTGGAAGTAATATAAAACTACTGCTACTGTTTGCTAACATATTCAACATAGAAACTGTGTATGTCACTGCTTTGTTTTCAGCTTCACAACACAACTAAATACTAAATATACTAAATACTAATGCATTCTTATTTTTACATTTTCATATTAACCTAAACTTGTAGCTATACTAGGTAATTCTTAATTTATCATTTAAATGTTATATTTGATCAAGTAAGTGTCTCAAAATATTCTTTTTTTCTATTTTATCACTAGCTAAGTCATAAAAGAGGTTTGTCATAGTATTTAGCCTCTATTTTGCTTGTTTGCTATTTGAGCCTATAGCTAGCTATGACCTTCTAACTGACCTGCAGTAATAAAACCAACAGTTTTTAGATTGTTAAATTGACATTTCAATACTGCAAAGAACGCAATAGCACCTAACCAAAATTCCAAGAGGCAAAGTCAGCACTGTCACTTTTCCAGATTGTTTTATTAATAACTTTTTTTTAAACCGATTTCCGTACATCATGATGATAGATTGTTTGGTGGATCTTGATGAGTCTAACTGACAGCCTCTGGACTTCATATTCCTAAAGCAAGAGGAAGTCAATAAGTGCCTACGGTATGTGCCAGTTATTGGACAAGCATAAATGATGACATTAACAGCAAGTGAGTGATCGCCTGCTCAGATTAGATTCTGAGGTTTGGCGTTTGGGGACAAGGCCACCAATATGTCTCAGGCCATTTGTTTGCTCCCCTGCACCAGTGAAAAGTCAATCCACAATCTGATTCTGCTGGTGGATTTTCACCATGATAGGATGACAGTTCCATCAATTGTTTGGCTCTGACCTTACCAGCCTTCAGTTGTTGTCACAGAGTAAGAGCGTACATGTATGACCGAGTGTCATCTATCTTCTTTATTACTTGTGGTATGGCTTAATTAACTCCACAGCGTGATTGAATGGTGAAGGTTCAAGCGAATAATTTAAAGGGCAACTGGTATTACTGGAGAGTGTCATGCCATTCTTTATAGAAATTTAGGGGAACTCAAATACATTTTCTTTTTCTTCTGCAGACATATTCTGCTCAGATAATGCTGAATATTAGTCATATACGCACCTTCACACTTTAGGTGCAAATGGCATTTCAACACCTATCCTATTTCTTTCCTGTAAAGATGGTGACCTTTTTGTGGTAATTTGACTGTGATTTTGACCAAGACAGACTTTGGGACTTACTCACACCTTTAATAAGCCCAGTGGTAATTAGAGCTGTCACAGCCAAAATGGAACTAATCATTTGAATCTGAAAAAGCACATGTACTACACTGAATGAACAGTCAAAAGTCATAAGATAATAGTCTTAAATTTGGTGTATTTCCAGTTGAATTAGGTGATTGACGCATGGAGAGGTGGGCTCAATCAAATATGTGATAGTACTGCTTTATTTGGGGGAATTTTAACATACACATAATTGCCGTAATATTTTGTTTTTAACATTAAATACACTAGATATAGATACTTATTGTCAACAAATCCCATTAAAAGACCAAAGCAAACAATGCAATTGATTCTTCTATCACGTATTGCCTGTACAACTAAACCTTGATATATTTTCTTCCTCTGTGCCAATGAGTGCCACTGTTGTCCAAAACCTATTAAAACACATAAATGAGTCACACCGTTGCACTGTGTGGCATGTTCTTTCATTACCATGAACATACACGCTCAGTCCCACACTCACCATCCTGCTGCCAAAAATGTGTGCCAAATGCGTGACTGAAAATATTCCTCAGCAAATGCACTATTTACTCCCATTTGAATCATGTTTGCTAAAAACTGCAATTTCCAGCTGTTTTGGGAAATTATTTAGCATTTTAAAAATGGAAGCGCATACATTTGTGATGTGTTTTTAAAGATTTACATTACTTAAGTAGGAACGGGTGAGCTCGAGGTTGAGAGCCACAGACAGGCTGGAGAAGTTGTTGAGTGTTCAAAAGCGGCACATTTTTTCTTTTTGGTCTTTTTTTTTTTGATTTGTTGACAGTAAGAAAGCATAGTGTACTGCCAGCATTATCCTTTAATCAGATGGCATACCTATTTTAAAAGATTTACTAAGTTTGTAATCTTAATGATGCTTCTAGCCAATGGAAGTTTAGGTTCACCAGGAGGAAAAAAAGCCAAGTGTATCACTAGTCTCGGTTGGTGACACAAAATATAGCCTACAGTAAATTGACTGTGTAATTAAATTGACATGGGTATTTAAAAACCTTTCAAAGGCTTAAAATACCGTTGTATATGTTAGTTTTGTTGTTTAGTTTGGTGGTTTGTGCCTATACTTTTTTCTTCTAGCAAATTGTACTATCTTGAAATGAAAATACTGTTACATTGTATATTGCCAATGATTCATATGTTTCGTATGGAATGGTTCATAGTGAACTGCTGTGATGGAATGGGATCTCATTTCTTCATATGAGACATCTTTCTCCAGTCCCCAGCTGTGAGCAGCTACCTACAACTTTAATCTGAACTGCCTTTGAAAACATTTGCAGAGACTTGGCAGTGTGACCCACGATTAAAGCACCAGTTGATGCTGCAAACTGTGCAGCAGCTGCACTTGGTTGTGTGTTTGTTTGTGTTTTCATCAACATCCAACACCAAACCCTAGCACAAGACAAAGGAAAAAAAGAAAAAAGGATAGAGTCACATGAAAATAACCAACTAACTTTGAAATACAGCCTGTCTTCACATGAAAAACGACAGTATAGGTCTAAAATTCAGGCTTGAGAAAATAACCCATAGTTAAGTTTATGCCATCTAGTGGCTGTAGTAATTATGACCTGATAAGACCTGATAAGATTGGTTTGCCGTAAGAGGAGGAGGAGGGCTGATTGGATGGATGGCTCGATAGTTACTTGGAAAAAAGTGGACTTAACCCTTATTTGCTCCCCATTTCCAACCATGAGTTGAGACCACAACTTGTTTTCCAACATATTATATTGTGTTGTTTACTGTTGCCCTGAAGACGAAGGATGCATAACTTTAAGGAAGTATAAACAATGTTTCAAGTGATCATTTACACCCAAACCATGATCTTTCCCTAACCCTAACCAAGTGGTTTTCGTGTCTAAACCTAACCATAACCACATCACTGTCACACCATAAAACATCATTATTTTCAACTGTGATTTGTAATACTTGCAGAAAGCAGTGTAGTACAATCCCATGGGTCATTCTGGAGTGCATTACTACAACCACCATATGGTGTAAATGTAAGTTGTTTATTGCTGACTGAATTTTTCAATCCATATTGTTGTTTATTTATCAAGATATGTTGTTGAAATACTCAAAATTCAGGGCCAAATGTTTGTGAGAGAAATAGTCAGTGTTGAAAAAACACTAGATGACAGATTTGATTTGACAATTCTTATTCCAATATAAGAAATCCTGTTAATGGGTAAACTCTTCGATATTTTTCAGATACCATAAAGTCAGTGTAAAACTATAATAAATATGTTTGTCATACCACAGATAAATGTGTGATTAATGACCCAGTCAAATTTGAATGATTAATAAACTCTGCTGTGAAACGCTGGGGTCGTGTCTGCTGGAATAGAGAATAAAACCGGGCCAAGAACAGACCCTTGAGGCACTCCATAATTCAAGACAGCAGCATCAGACATATTATTACCAACCATAACTGAACAATTGTCTATTTGATAAATATGAAATAAACCAGTATAAACCAGATATGCCAACCCACTGTTGTAGCCTGTCAGTGGGCATTCAGCTTGTATGAATCATCTTGTATTAAAATGTAATTTAGCACCCCCAGGAGACTCTCTGTGCTGTGTTTTTGATGAAAACTAGACAGAAACTTTTCAAAAATACAGTTGGCTTCCGGATTCTCCATTTACTGTGTGGCGACCACTTTTTGTAATGTTTTTGGAAAGAAAGGTAATTTTGCGATAGCCTGGAATTATTGCATAATGTTGGATCCATTTCAAGTTGCACATAGCTAAATTAAAAGAGTCAGGAACCAGAGGTGAGGGATGGGTCAATAATGGCCAATAACCAAGAACCTACAATGGCCAGAACCTGTATGACAAATTTGGCAGGAATGCAACCACCAGGACTTGAAGAAGGTTGTAGATGTGACATAGTCTCTACTAAGCTATTCATTGATATGGGTGCAAATGAGTATAGTGTCATTGAATTATATTCAGTTTAAACCTACAGACCACCACCAAGGAGGCATCTTAGCAGCAGATCACTGAGAGGACCCACTGTTGTATTTCCATGTTTTGATGCTAGTCATTAATAAAGGAAAAGTATTTTGTTCACTCATGCTTCCTCAATTAAGACTTATATCCGTCTTTTGTCTATACATGGCATATCTTGCTGTCAAAATGGACAAAACAAATGAATTGTTTATAACTTCAAAAATGTGTACAGAGATCCAGACATTTGATAATAAAAAGCTAACCAAATTATCCCTGTGTTATTATCAAGACAAGACCAGAGCAAAGCAGGAAATGGTCAACTAATGTCATTACAAAGTACTAAGTTACAAAAATTCACAAGCTTCTTTATTCTATTTTTGTTATTTAATTCATCAGAGCATTTATTTATTAAGCCTAAATATGTCAGTCTAGACATCAGGAAATGCATTCCTTTCAAGTCTTTTAAAGAGTTTAGCAAACTTAATTTAATCATTAATGAATAAACTCATGCATTCATTGGAAAATGCCAGATTTCCTTGTCATGCAGGGTTAAAAATGTATTATCTGTACACGCAAGTACTAAGTGCTTTGAAATATATATAAGTACTAGAACTTAAAAAGTATTCTGACATTTACTAAAACTGCAGACTAATGCCTCACAAGTGAATAAGGGATAGTGATCTCAAACTGGAATAGATTGCTAGTTTTTCTCCCAAAAAATTATAATTAACTGTTCTGGCTCATTATGAGAGGCAAAAGATTTTTAATTTTGAACCGGGTCTTAAAAATGATAATAAAATCCTGATAGTGAGTCACTGGGATCAGGTGTTCTGTTGTCAGGAGAGCAGTGTTGTTCAGTGAACATGCCCTGCCTTCTAATTCAGTCATTTAGCTTTGAGTGTGAGGGATTTCTGCCTTTTCTTTAATTAAATAGGCATCAGTGGTGTCTTAATCTTGTTCCTGGTGAGTAATCTTTCTAAAACGCATTATGGGTGGTGTTGAAGTCACAACGTGTTGTCACAATAAGGGGCAGTTTCAGTTTAGATCAGCATGTAGAAGTCACGTAGAGTTAATTTGAAACCATATATTTCCATTTAAATGTAAATACAACATTTTATTTTATATACTGTAGTAATACCACCTCACTGAATATAGATTACTCTTACTCTTACAAAAGAGCTGGGACCAACCAACCAAACCACACTGGCTGCTTTCCTAACTTTTACATATCTCCTGTAGACAAAAGTAAACACTAAGTAGAATGAAACCAGATTCTTCGGCAAAATCGTATTCCTAAGGTAACATTTGTTAGTCTTCATGCTCCAGGACACCTTCAAGGTTATTCTTTGAAATTGGCGGGACTCCAAATACTTCAGTATTCCTCTCCATGTCACAAACTTTTGATGGATGATGCTACTCCTCACAAGGGTTGTGGCTGTCTACCTCCTGAGGCAAGGATAACTGATGGGCAGTGGGCGCTCCCACTCAATACTGGCTGCCCTTGATTAGTATGTCTATCGATTCTATATCAGTGATTATGTAAAAGATGTACACCCATAATTCATACTGATGAACAGGCTGTATATTCAATAACGGAATTATAGCCTCTTACATAGGTGATGCTGAGAGTGTGTTTTGCTTTGAATGTGGTGATGAGCTTATTTGGTGTTGGGAGGTTTTCACAACGCCAGTACATGACCAGAGATGTCAAAAAGGTCCAACGCTCAGCAAAAAAAAAAATCTTTTTAATTCTTGATATTGGAGCTTGCATCAAAAAAATCTCCAGCTTTGTGTGGGAGTTCATATTCAGTTACTTATACTTACTTACAGGGTGTTTTCAGTGTCAGACAAGCTCATATTTTGCTAAGCATATAAGGGTGAAAATTCTTTATGTCACTAGAGAATGCTTTAAAGCCTTAAGGAAAAATATGAATACCTCATTTAAATGCAAATAAATCCTCTAGACTCCCCTCAGCTGTTGTGATAATGTGGAGTGAGTATATTGACTTAGTTAATGAGGTGTAAATAGCTAATGGGTCTACTCTAGCTGTTACTTTTTATCTGCGGTACACTATCAAGATATCACTCTTGAGGACCTGCAATAAGGTGGCATAACATACTTAGAATTGGTTGTTTATTGCTTTCTAACATTCATAATCATCCAAACCTCCACATACTTGTAGATGAGTGTTTGTCAGGAAGGATTTTTGTAAAAAATAAAGATCTTTCTGTGATGAAGGCTCAACAACTTTAAACTGATTTCCGAGTAATTCTGAGTAGATTTTTAAATACTGAGAATGTTTTAATACCTGTTTGACTGAAAGTATTTACATTTTCCACGTGCTTCCTGGTTTCTAAAGGATAAGAAATGACCACAGATTCTTATTAAAAAAGAGACTCCACTAGTTTGCACATCAAAGTCAGTTTTACCAGTCATGAAAAGTACAGCTCAGCTTGTGAAAACAGGTGAGTAATGTCTTCTCTCTTGTCAATCTCCATGATGTCTTTGGGGTTATGTTATGTTATGGTTATTGCATTCTGGGGAATTTATTATAGCAGGCTGGGAGGGCCTACAACACATGGTAGTAGGTGTTTGCTTTTGGAGCTTGAGCCATATTAGTCACTAAAAGGTCAGAATCTGCTTCGTCAACTTTGATGAATCATGTTTAAATCTGCATGTGATGAGAACCCCAACTTTATGAAAGTCCAAGATAAAATCTCTGTCCTTTAATCTCGATTCTGGAAATTATTGACAAAGCACAGGGATGTTTTGCACAGCTTAATACTAAGCAAATCCTCAAAAAGGCATATGTGAATGTCATTTTTAGATATTTTTTTAAAGATAATAAGATACAGAGCTTTTTAGATGTACAAATCTACAGAAAGAGGTTTGGTGTCTTTCCATAAGTTTTACAACTCAACCAGCCATGGTTAAATGGATTTACTCTGTGTATAGACTGATATAGAATAGGTATGCAGGAAGTTGCAGTGTTAGATAATATAGGATTAGCCACTGCATTGAACTGTTGAGGCCTGTCACAATAATTACATTATTGACTTATCATACAATAACTTAATTATCAACATCATCATGTCTATATATGGACTTATCATATGATACATGGACATGACCTTAATCATTTTACCTCATATTATCACACTTCACATTAGCAGCTAAGAGGCTATTCATGTCACATTGACTAAGCAAGTACTGTAGTGTCCTCCATTCCTCACTGTGTACGTCCTGAGTGGAGACTGCAGAACAATTAAAGGTAAATAACCATAATAGCAGTCTGTGTTTTTACAGAGGCGTAGCTCCCACTCTCCAATCATACCTCCCGCCTACCCTTGCATTATTATGCTATTATTAAAGAGCATCATTATATCAATGGTATAAAATTATCTTCAAATGACAATAATATTGTTTATCGCAATTATTTCTGAGAGAATATATCATCCAACAGAAGTAGTTACAGTGACACGTCTGTAAATATTATCTTTTAACTTTGTATTTAACCTTTGATTTGATTTTATTTGTATGTGCACATTTTATTACAACCTTTTTTTAAGTGTGAGGATAAATAGTTTGTTATGATTTCATGATTATGCAGCGTGCATTGCTTTCTCCCCTGAGCTCAATATTAAGTAAGTATTTTTAATTGGACTGAATTAAATTATTTACTGTGTTGCTGTTTAGTAAATTCTGTCTTTTGTAACCTGAATGTAAACAGCTGCCATCAGAGATATATATATATATAAAAAAAGCAGCAGAAATGATTTTGCACATTTGATTACATCCTCTATCACAATGTAGAAACCACAAACACACACACACACACACACACACACACACACACACACACACACACACACACACACACACACACACACACACACACACACACACACACACACATAATACCCACATCCACTTGAAGACAAAGAGCATCCTTAAGGAGTCTCAGGTTGTGATGTATCTCATGGTCACGGTTGGACAGGCTTGTTGAAGTAAGATTAGTTGCGCTGGCATTTGGAAAGCTCATATGTCTGGATGTGATCATCAGCCTAATCTGGATCATTGTTTGTAATGCCAGCCCAGGTTTACAATAATTGATGCTAATGGATCTAGATGGGACATCACGTTTACCTGCTCTGAGGCTATTAATCATTATTATCCGCTTCCCTTTTTGAAAATTACACTGACCCTTTTGTGTGAGCTTGCTGTAGAAAACATTAGTACAATTTTAGAATTTTTTAATGTGATTTCAAAAAAGGGGGCCTACACTCTGCTTCTTTTATGTACCAAATTTAATGGATATGTTATTTGAGAACTCCCTCGCAGGCAAACTGTGTGCTTTTATGCTTCCTTTTGAACTCAAAATGAACATGTGCACAGCTGTGTGTTCTCAGAAAAGAAGAGCATGCCTTTGGTCAAGCCCCCCCGCAATGTCGCCCCCTGCATCTGAAGGCATTACTATTGTAAAATATGCTCTTTTTTTCGCTGCTCTCCTCCAGCCTTCCCTCTTACAACAATGCTTCTTTTGCTCTTTTTTGGCTGGTTTGAGAGTGGATGGATGGAGAGAAGAGGGGGAGGACTGGATTTTACCACTATATTGCAGCATGCTTTCAGCACGGGCGAGGCCACATCTATGTGGATGTGGACAGGGACCATCAGTGGCTTTAGAGAAGTCGACATCGCCTCTTCACAAATCACAATAGCTTTGATCTCAGCCAAAAATAATGCCAAAAAGACTCTTTTTTTTTTTGGAATAAATTCAGTACCTCAGATGTCTCTTGCTCATGTCCACTTTGTTCTATAGGCTCATATTTTGGGAGGAAGGCTTGGTTGCTTTTATCTAACCTTCTATCATGCCTTCAGATGAAAGTAAGTGGTTGGGATGCTTGAAAAGAAAGCTTCTGTTGCCATTTTGTAGTGGCCAGATTGTTCCCGCAAGCCAGTATTTTGTCCATCAATTCAAGTTATGTTTGATTAAGAAAATACTGTCCTCCTACTTGTGCCTTTTATACCTCCTCGAATGGAAAAAGGGACTAGTGTGCAGCCAACTAAGGATGCAGGGAGGGAGAAAAAGCAGAGCAGACGCTTTCATCACTGATCTCTGATGAGCAACACCAGCTAGAGATAAAGCCTACTGACAACAGGGAAGTCAATTAGCCTTGCCATCACATTAACCACATTTGAGTGACAGTTAAGAGATAAACAGACAGCCAGCGTCCCTTTAAAAAGCTTCCCGAAAAGTGTAGCTATTTCCTAAAATATGACAATAAAAACAAATCGCATCATTTAAGCAAAGGGGAAAGTCAGATTTAATTCTACACACATCATGAACCTGTGAAGAAGCATCTTAAATTATCTCCTCTGACATCTTTTGCTCTGTATCTTAAGTCTTATCTCTTTATGGGCTTTTACAACCTGGTCGCCGCCCCGCTAGTGTCACGGCGACTTTTTCACAGCCCGGGAAATATAATTTGGGGGGACAGATGATTTGCAGAGTGAAAATGGCTGCAGACAGGGAATTTGTCATCCCATCTATAGACTGCACTCAGATACTCAATTATTCCGGCGCAGAGACGGGCGTGTTGTTTTTTTTTCCAGTAAGGAGCAGGGACAAACAAGTACATAAATCAAATGAGTGGATTTACATGTTATCAGCAGTTTAATCCTGCACTTCTTTTTTTTATCCCCCTTACTTTTGAGTGTATGTTAATAATTCACACTTGAGATGCTGGACATAAGAAAAAGGACCTCCTATGAGTTGAATTACTTAGTATAATGGAGGCAGGAAGGCATTATGACAGCATTTGCCTACCTGTCAGTTTGACTGGAGCCTGTGAATGATAAATAACAGGTTTAGCAACACACTGTCAGAGTGTGTTACACTGATGTTTCATCCTTGACTACTAAAGAAACATCTGAGTGTTTACTATTACCATTACTCTTCATTATGTGGATTGGAACTAAAAGCTAGCAACCGTATTCATATATCGGGGGGGGGGTAAATTTGAGTATGACATATCTGACATATCTATATGTTGATTACAAAGCAGAGAAATGAGTAATGTTAGTTTGATGAAATGTGGAGTAATGTGCATACTGCGTGAATTAGTGATGGAAAAACATGTATGAATGTATGAATCATACATCAACAGTAGCCCAGTTTTTATGCGTGATCCACGATGATGAAGATACAGAAAAATAGAATATTGTAGGATATTGTCAATATTTTAGAGACCTCACAAATCATGTTTTCAGGGGAGCTCAGGAGCCAAGCAGACCCTGCACCTGTGTGATAATGATAACTCTATGTAGCTCATTTTATAGAAAATGTCACAAAGTGCCTCACAAGTTACTAAGATGTTTTTTTCCCCTCATACCATGTTTGAATTTGAATTTGAATCATTTTATGGCCCAGATGAGGTAAAACCATCCATAATAATACAAGGGGACAGAGGAAATATTTGTGATGTGTGTGCAACAGGCAACAACAAGCTTTCCTATATTGCTAATAACTTCACAACATCTCAGATTTATCTTTCAACCAGGCCTGCAGTCAGGATTTTAAAAAGTGCTGATGTTAGGAATACACATTTCCCCAATTACTGCAAGCCTCCAAAGAAATATTGGACTAAATGAAGAAAAGAATGTAAAAAAAAAAAAATCACATTCTTTATAAATTTAATTGTGCAGTGATATTTCGAGTAAATGCTATTTCCCCCAAAGGCTATGTCTAAAGGCTGCTTCAAAGCCCTCTCCATACTTAGAGATGTTTAATTATGGTGGAAAAATACTAAATCCATTTTAATTGTAAAAAAAGAAGGGGAAGGGAACTCAAGTTGAATGAATCTGCTTTATGTAGGAACAATAAACAAACACTCGAACAGCGCTGTCAAAGATTCAGTTTTCAGACAGCGAGATGAAGTGCACATATTTTTAACAGCTTAAAAAAAAGAGAGAGACAGGATGTGCTCATCAAGCAAACATGTCAGTCAAAAGTGAAGTAAAGAAAATATGTCTATCTTGTTCTCAGGTTCGCTGACAGAACAACCAAATGTGTAATTTGTGTAAAAACCTGAATGTTGACAGATGGATTTTTTTTTTCTTGTTTGGGAGGGCAAGTTTCCACACAAATTTAAATTGGCTTACAAAAGGAAATTGGACATGACAGGAAAAACTTTGAGAAGTGTTTATCTAGTTTATGTCACACTGACCTTCTCAGAAAAAACTGATGTACCACTACATCAATGGACTCCCCTGGTAGACTGTGTGTCCCTTGCTTTCTCCTTCCCTCTGTCAGTTTAAAACTTTCCAGTCTTTCATTGTCCTACACCTGCTCTCCCTCTCCACACAAACACAATCGCTACCAGTCCTTGATGAAACCCGCTGCTGCACAGTGACTCAGGCTCTGCTCAGCTGGTGGGCAACTGAAACACAAACATCACCGGCTACAATCGGCTCCTGGGGCCAACCAGCCTGAGCAGGTGCGACGTGAACCCCTGCCTCACTTTTGTTACACTTTTTTTTTTTTCAGCGGTGGACTCATACAAGTGTGTTTTGACAGCTTACTTTTTAAATATGAAGTAATCCATAGTGTCCTCTGTCTATATGTACACCGGAAACACATTTGGGTTGTCTGAGATGCTTTTTTCTCAGCTGCTGCACAGTTACCTCACTGAGCTGAGCTGCAAACACCCCAGAGGCAGAGAGAGAGGAAGACAAAGGTCTCTCTGCAGCTTCTTTACTACCCAGTAACTTTGCAGTGAAGGTAGTAAAAAGTACCAAGAACATTGGAAGGCATTTTGGAGTTTTAGATACTGCAACTATTTTATCAATCAATGGAAAACAGGATTGGTGGTTCTTCTTAAAATGCAATATCTATCTATCTATCTATCTATCTATCTATCTATCTATCTATCTATCTATCTATCTATCTATCTATCTATCTATCTATCTATCTATCTATCTATCTATCTACCTACCTACCTACCTACCTACCTACCTATTGTATATGTCTATAGATAAAAAAAGATATTTATATATTTACATTTATATATGTATATATATATATATATATATATATATGTCTCCTAATAGCTAAAGCAATTGACCTCCCAGTACCAAATCTTGTATTAATCTTTAGAAAAACATTAGAAATTGCTCTCTTAATAGGGCTTAAGAGTCTCAAATAGCTATTAGTTAAACTACGCTTGTGGCTTAAGAAGAGATTTATGTTTAAAGAAATAATTAAAGGCCGCTTCTTAATTGACTTGTCCTGCAGCCAATATGACATATATTAACTGACCTTATAGTCCTCTTCATAAATCAGTGAGCCCAATAATTTTACATTTAGATCACTCGGGGCTGAACTAATCAGTAATCTCATTTGAAAGTGGATTGGTTGCAGTTTTGCAACGAGCAGGTCTGCAAAAAGAGAGCAGTCGTGTCCGCATTGCTGCTCGCAGTGACTGGAGAATACGCTGCACATTGTAGAGCAAGGTTAATTAAGGTTAATGAATCCAATTTAGAGAATATGTATGGATAAAGTTGAGACCCCTTTATTACCTAGCATGTGTTCATTTACTAGGTTGCTATTTAGTTAGAAACACATGTATGAATGCATTTAAAACATGTGTCATAAAAGTATGAATTAAATACAAAATACATTTTGAAATACTTTTAAAAATATGGAAAATATATTTTTTTGGAATATTTCTTAAAATACTGTACTGTTGCCATGTAAACACAACTGCAGCAACTGACTGATTGAACTGATTCTTGTTTTCCTGCTTTTTTTTTTTTTTTTCAAATGCCTCAACAATATTATATTCAACCACATGAACAGCTGTTCTCGGTTTTAAGTAGTTCCACATAGGAACATATATATCCCCCTCTCACACCAGCTATCAGTGCAGACATGAAGCCTCTATGTGATGTGTGAATTACATTTCCTGAGCTCTGACAGGATGTACACCATTAGTGCAGGGAATCGCTGGATAAGTGGTTATGAACTGCTATTGTTTCCATCACTTGTCACATAAAAATTAGTTCAGTATAATAGTGCTTTTTGTGTCAAAACCATAGCAGGAATAGCTTTGTAATGTTCAGCGGTGGTGGGTGTGATGAATGAAAGGTAACCTGATTACCACCAGAGCTATTAAAATCCCTCATGTGTGACCCGCCACAGCTAAACCGTCTCTGCTTAGTAGCAGGACTGCAGATTGCTGTTTGCTTCATATAAGTGGGTGTATGTCACTATTGATTTCAGCTTCTTTTTTTCTTTTTTTTTAATAAATTTAGTTCATGCAGGAATTCCATTCATTATTTGCAACATACAGCTGCTAGTGCAGGGTACTGTAATAGCCTTTATTCTTTTCATTTTCTGTCTCTCTCAAGTGTGTCTCTCTTCAAGAATGCAATTATTTGGGAGCTTAATGCTGCATGTGCTGTTCAACATGCATCACTGAATATGACTTTAAAGGGAATGAAATTACATATATATTTATGGATAGATATTATAGTATACTGTACTATTTTTTAAAGTGAGGATGCAGCCTAGTCGTCAACTGGTTATGAAGCATTTCACATAATAACAACATCTGTAGTTGGATTTGTATCTCTCTCCTCCTCCATCTCCTGTTGACTCTTTCCACTGTTTCTAAAAAAAAAAGTGAGGAAGTGCTACTTGGATCTGGCAGTGATGTTGCTCAAAGCAGGTGCTCCTCATGCGTGGGCGGGCGACTAATGTCAACAAGAATCCACAAAACCAATATTTCATTCCCTCTCTTGTGGATATTGAAATCACTAAAATATTCTGTTAAAGATTTCATGCTTTTCAGTCAGTTGTTCTGCTTTGGAGTCCATCTTTAAACCTGAGGTTTCAGCTCTGCTTCTGTAAGGCTCAAGGTTAGGGTTATATGGCTTTTAAACCAAAAAATACCCAGATCTTTTATAAGGAAAAAACCCCCAGCTTAAACTGATTTCCACACAGATTTCATATCCTCATACATCCGTAGTTGGTAAGGTTTACTGAAGCACAGACAAATAAGACAGGGTCAAATGCAATTTACAGCAAATAAGCTCCTCTCTGTGCTTGGAAAATTCATTTAACAAATGAAAATGCAAATGCTCATCAGACAGTTATAAGTATGGTGTTTGCACTGGGTATTTGATTTTTAAAATGAGATTTCCTCCCAGATTTCTTCATTTTACATGCTGTTTTTCCACAATTTTTTAATTAACACCATTAAATTCCCTTAGAGTTTCTGTTAGTCAATAAAAACTGAATATAACAAGCCTCATATGCAGCATAAAGTCAACACTAAAATCTAATGCAGCAGTGATACAGAGAGACTGACTGCTCTTTTGGTTACTGAACCACAAAGAAAAACATTCTAAAAACCCCAGTGTGTCAATATTCAGTGGAAAGAAAGATTTTAGATGAGTCTCTAAAGATCTGGAAGACGTGTACAGACAAATTAACTGACATCAACATAATATAAAGTATTTTATGGCATGATTCGCTTTGAATATTAGTTTAATTAACAATTTCAAAGGCAGATAAATGTTACGACACTGACAAAACAAGTTCCTCCAATTGGACTGTCTTTTGCTTCACTAGTACAGATTTTATTTAAAAAATCTCTTGGATCATCCCCCCTGCCTGTAAGACAAGTTTAAAAATCACTTTATTCATCTTTTTTAACATTCATGCATTCTACCTACACTTCTTTCCATCAAACTTTAAAGTTTTAAAACTTAACCGGTCACTTGTGTTGATAAAAGTCCCCACTGAGGTCTTTAATTCACTTCTTTTGGATACTTGTGGCTCTATCACAATGAGCCTTTAATATCTACAATATACACAAACACACAGAGGGGGTGATTTGGCCTGAGGGGAAGCCAAAGGCTGTTTACCATGCTAAAATATACAATTTGTTGCTGCAGAAGTTGTAGTAATTTTCTAAGATATATTTTTTGGTCTTTAAAATGTTACGATAGTTAAGCAACAGAGTGGATCACAGTGATGCTGTATGTGTATAATTAGTTTATTGCGGTGGTTCAGTAATTTGCACCGCTGTCTCAGTTGAACTTTGGCCCTTAGAGTTTACAAGTACTGTATTTGTCAGGGCTAAGCTTCAGTTTCTTACCACAATCTAAGGCCAGGAACTCTCTGGTACTGTGTGAGGGTGTGCAGCGTTTATCTCTGTGAGCTTTATAATAGACTGGCATCCTGTACTGAGTGTTCCCCTCTGCCTGCTGCACTCTGCTATAGGCTCCATAGGCTATAACCTTGAATGGAAGGAAGGAGGCAAGAAAAACAATGGAGTACGAAAAACAATCATTTGTCCATGACAGTGCTTCCATGCGTCCAAGGATCAGATGTATTAGCCTCTGACTTGTGGGGATATTTTACTGACTTCTTTTTCTTTCTTTTTTTTCAGACTTGGAAAACTTCAAGACGCACAGAAGAAGCTCTGTATCAGTCCGTGAAGGTCAGGGAGTGGTTCTGCTGTGTGGCCCTCCGCCACATTCTGGAGGTAAAACCACACACTGTCACTTTTATTGACTGTTCAACCTCAAAACCAACAAAATGGATGAGGTTGTACGGTTTGAAACGTTTTCAGATGTTTGTTTGCAGTTTGAAGCTCGTATTTTGGACTGGTGCTGTTCAGGCTGGTGCTGTTTGAGTGGCACTTTTTGACTTGGTAATCAGCACCTTACATCTGCTGCTGGGGAATGTGCAAGATTTCCCTGTGATTCTTCAAATCTGATTCTTAGGTGTGATCAGTCTTAGTTAGGTCATGGGAAGTGCGACATCCTTCCTGTCACAGCCTTCAGATGGATCTGCTTTGATTAGAGAATTGTGTTGGGTCCTCATTTCCACATCAGCTAATAAACTATGATAAGCCTTTCTTAATTAATGGTAGTCCTCAAGCAAATACAAGCAATGCCCATTATATAAGGTATAATATATATCTACCAACACCTCTAAAAGTCACTAATTAAAATGTTGTCTTTATAGTTTAATTCATACAAAAACCAAAGTGTAAAAGCAGCACGTTGTGGTTTAAATTTTTCTTTGCCGAGTGAACGAGTTAAAAATTAGTTTTCCAGCAAAAGTTCTTCATATATTCTGTCTAATTGCAGCAGATGTGTCCTTTCCTAGATTCTTGTCTTCTCTTACTGAAACCCGCTAAGTGCAACAGCTGCTTGGATTACATTCCCCCAACTGACAGCCACCTAACAGATATCACTGATTCATGCAATGCTCTGCTGTGTTAGAAATGCTGCTAGGCTGGAATTGATTGTAATTGTTTGGAGCTTGTATCCTTTCGGGGGTTTAGGTGGTGAAAAGCCTTGGCAAGCTCAGTGGCAATCTGGATTTTTTTAGATTTGCAAATAGTTGGTCGTATAGGCCTGTATTTCATTGTTCTCTGTGCTGTAGAATCCGAAATGCTACCCGGTCGACTCTTTTCATATCTGTCAATTTGCGCTGAAGTAATCCAATTAAGGTTTGTTTTTTAGGACCAACAGGGAAATAATTCCAACATGTCAGGCATCTTCAGGCACATAAAAAGCCCCCTCAAGACACTTGTCTCTTCAGTAATATACACAGCCAATACAAGCTGTCCATTAGAGCTCCATTTTAATGAGTTATATCTCTGAGCTGGAATAGAGGCTGCTATCAACATATCATTCCACTGAATGAACTAACTAGTCACTTGGTTATTTAAAAGCAGATGCAGTAAATAGAGTGTTTGTTTGTGTATTGTGTGGCTTGACATTTAAAGATGAAAATGTTGCTTTGAAATGTGTTTAAAATCCATGTATGCCACCATGTTTTACTCCAAGTCATTTAATGGGAATCCGGCATGAAGAACAACCTTGAAAATTCACCAAAATCCCATGAAAGCTTTTCCCTTCTGTAACATGTTATAATGCTGTATATACTGTACAGTGCCGACAGACAACAATGTGTTCAGCTCCAGTTACATCTATCCATTCACCCACCAGAAAGAGTATACAAGAAATCAACAGACAACAAATCAAGATTCAACAGGCCAGAATGTTGGCACTAAACACATAAATACACGTTCAGCCAAGCTGTTGGTCAGAGCATCAGAGAATTTAAACTGGCAGCAACTGAAAAGCAATCAATCATCAGGCAAAGAGCTAAGTGTATTGCCAGTTCTGGTTTTCTTTGTTGACCTCATATGCCGCTTTTGGTACATCTAAAATGGCACTTACCTCTGCTAGTAGCGGGGGATACTGCCGCTAATCTGGCAGTGTAGATTTGTTTCATCCATGCTGAAACCAGATTGTTTTGAAATGTAGAGTAGGCTATCTACTGACCATGAAGTTCTGTCATCAGTCAGCACATTGAAGTTTAATTTTATATTTTGAATGACTTTAAATGGAATTGCACTGGAAAGGAAATGAGTGGCATGAAATAACCTGAATTAAAATGTCTTTGTGAGCCACACAAAATTTAGTTAGATAGTTTTGGTTTGTGTATTTCTTTAACTTTACTTTTGGTATAAGAATTCAGTTTTTTCATTTAAAATGGATCAGTGTTGTATCCTGTCCAGGCCAGTAGAGGGCAGTAGCATTTGTAGCTTAGAGAATGTCTTTGCCCAGAGAGTGCTAGTTTCTGCCTGACAACAAAAAAGGTTTCTCTCCCATCATTACTCCTGTCTTACAGGTTAATTTAATGTAAAAAAAATTAACCGTAATACCGTGAGGGTAAAATCTCAGTCGGAAAACATAACTTTTAAATGCGGGAAATGTGTGAATAAACTGTAGTGTAGCCCACATTAATGTTGATAGAGTTCTAGCATGAAGCTAACGCTAATTTGGCAACAGAAGGTACACAGTGTTTATTTAGTGAATTCCCACCTCAGTGCCTACTTTTAGCACTGTCAAAAGCTTTCGTAAATTCTGTGTTTTGTTGCTACTGTAATGTGGTACATTATTGCAATGTGTTAAAATACAGTTCTCTCACAATAGTCACTATATTTCTCTTTTTAATAAGATAGATTTCATTCTTAAACTGGCAACTGAGTTGTGCAGGGCAGTATGACCAAAAATCTGTATCGCAGTATTTCTTTTTTTAAGATTCAGTCTTTTTCACAGTATATCATGTTCTTGTTTTTTGGTTTTTCTGCTTGACTGACCTTTTTATAGGTTTAAAGTGGCTTATTTTCCTGTAGGGGTACACAGAGTTTGTTTCTGAGTCTGAATGAAAGTAAACACAGGAGCTAGCCACCTATAGCAGCATTATGGCTAGGCTAACTGCATAAAGATCTATATCTGGGACAGTTTGATTACATGAATGAGGCTGACTTTCACCATGGTTAGACTGTAAGGAAACTGCTGGTGGCACTGCAGTCACTGAAGAGTGAAGAGAAAAACTTTCTCTGCTGTTGAACTTTTGCTGTCAGACATATAAAGTCTAGAGGTGTCCTCAGACGACAGTAAACTCAGCTGTGTAAATATTACACAGCGTTTATGAACATTGTTGTCCTGGAGATTGTTTCACCTCCACAGAACCAACTGGGAGAAAAGAGCAATGCCGACTGGATCAAACATTCAGCTCCACATGGTAAGAAAAATGTGATTAACACACAGAACTGTGTGCGGAAGTTTACTTTGTAAGACTCAGCCAGTGGTAATCTTTGAAAGCTGCTCATTGTTTATGTCAATTTGGATTCTTGCAGACAGATTTTATGTCATCTGCTAAGTTACTACTTTTCTAGCATGAACAGCCTAACGTGTAAATGAACTAACCTGGGTTTAGTTCCCTTTTCAGTTTGCCATAATGCTACAGGCACTAGTTCATTTCGTGCTTTTACTTTCAAACAAACTTTTTGAGCAATTCACGTAAAAGTCATGATTATTTCCAAAGCAGTAGGAAGCTGATAGAGATTGCCAGGGAAACCGTTATTATACATTAGGCCTCGTTCATTGGACTCAATTTAAAACTCTGGAATCTCAATAATTCAGCTACCTGGCTAGCTAGCTTGCTATATCCAGCATTCCATTAGCCAGTATAATTATCTAAATGTAGAACTTTTAATGTTACAAATTGTTTGTGTGGCAATTTCAGGGTTATTCATTTTTGTCTTAATTAGTAAGAAGGTTACATAATTAATAGGGGTCCCCTCTCAGTACACTCTACATAGCCTGTCCAGATAGCAGCGCTGTATGTGGTGATTATATTATATTTTGCAGCCTATTGCAGAATTACAGCAGTTATTTCAGCTATTTTAAATGTAATGTACAGGAAATTAAAACTGGTATACCGCCTGAATGGAGGAATTGCGCAACACTATAATAGAGGGGTGATGTATGTGGAGATTATTAATGAGGATAAAATACTATGTACAATAGGTCAACATTCCTGAAAGAAGTACAACTTGTACATGTTTTAAGGTGTACAACTTATTTGGTATAAAGATACATGAGTTGAACAGAGTATCTTTCCGTTAGTGGTAGAATAGTGGCCAGGATAATGCTTTGAGCTGATGTGTGAAAATAGAGATATAAGACATGGATATAGAATATGTTGTTAATAAATTCTACTGAGAACGTCCTGTCTGACAACAACAACAAATGCTTCTCTCTCATCACTTCGCCTGTTTAACAGCACATTTGTCAGATAGCTTGCCCTGCCATCCAGGACCTGCAGCATCTTCCTAAACTGAATTAAACTTGGTGATTGCTCATCCTGCCAAAGTAATCAATGCTGTGTTTACTGGTGTAAATGGCGTAAATCGACCAATTGCCAATCTGTCTCATCACATTTGCTGCATGTGCATTTGATGCTTCTGTTATTTAACAGATTTTTATTTTTAGTGGCTACTTTCATAAATGTCAGGCAGTCTGCTTAGTGAATGCAGTCTTTTGAGATACTTTTATTTTTGTTGTTTGTTTTATTTATATTAGCTCTTCTGGCAATATTCATTTACAAATCCCATCAAAAACAATGTGTTGCTTCTTCTGTTAAGTATGTTCTATGAAGTGAAAGTCTAATATAGTTTATATGTGTGCTATACAGACCTCCATTGTTATCTAAAAACTATAAAAAACAAGGAGCTACAGCCTTGCCCTGGATGACATGTTCTTTTATTCCAATGAACACTGTCCTGCTGCTCAAAATAGACCCCAACAGATCCTCTATATACTCCTTTTTAAGTAACATTTGCTAAAAACTACAGTGCCCAGCAGTTTTAGGAGATCTCTAAGCCTTTTTTTAAAAAAAAACTGAAACTTTGTGACCTGAAAGAATTCGTGACCTGTTTTAAAGATTTACATCAATAGTGGAAGTGAATGAGTTTAGGGTAGAGTGCCATCGAGATGTTATGGAAGTCAGAAAGTATTGATAGAAGGACTTACACATTGTTTAGAAATGTATCAGCCCTACAAATTGCTTATAAATTACATATTTTCTCACCATACACAGGCTATACAATTTTAAATAGTTTGATATATTTTTCCTCCTTTTCAGCCCCTGCTTTCCCTTCATCCCTATAAGATCTGAAAACCGTTTTTCTGGCTCTTGAATTGTGTATCTATTATGGTGAATGTCTGGACTACATTCAGTTTTGTCAGTGACATTATATCTAATGGGCAGCTTTTAACTACATTTCCAAATAAGAATAATGTAACATGGGTAGAATGTGTTTGTTTTTGCTAATTGATGCTGATATTTATATATTGCACTGTTTAGCTGTGATGTACGTGACTTGTTATAAATGAGCTTACAAAACCGGTGATACGGTATGGCTCTTTAACAGGTTTTCTCCATCCTCTACTGAGGGCAAGAAGTCAGGAAGCAACCTCACTTCTGTTATTGTTTTATTGCAATTCTGCTTTGGCCTGTCAGAAGATATGCAATGTTTGTATGTTTTTACATAAATTCACTGAAACAAGATGACAAATGAGGGAAAAACACCAACGAAAACAGCACGATATGACAGAATGCGCCTAGGATGTGAAGAAATATATAAAAAATCTTGGAATGAAAAGGGGAATGAGAAGGGATGATGATGATAAACGAATACAATTTTATATGCATGGAATGTATTTTTCTTGATTCTGAGGGCTATTTGACCTGAGGAGGAGATTTTCCTGCCAGTGGCAGTTCACAGGGGTGATGGCCATTACAAGGTCCCATTCACAAGCCAATTTCCTTGCTTCTGAATCGAGAATATTGGACAGTTTCATGTTGCATGTTGTTGCTTTGAGCAGGTATAATAAAGCACAGCAGCCATGCCCAAAACTCTGAATTCCTAACCACATATGGAGAAATAAAACATGAAAAAAAGATGACGGTACATATTCAGTGCTGGTGGTGGGTGCTCCATTTCATGCTTAGACTTGGAAGAAATCTGTCATATGTCCAGTTGTCTGCACTCATATTTCATAGCTTTAGTTTGGAGCTGTATCTCAGTATGGCATCAACAGCCTGACAGCCAATAACAAGACAATAATGACTGTCAGGCAACCTAAGCCACCTCATGAGGACCTCATTGCATTTTAATCAAATTCTGCATGTGGGTGGCACATTCAAGGAAAAACCTGTGCGCATCCCTATTCAGTACCATATGTTTGCAGACCTTCCCATAGTGGCGGGACCCTCGCTGTATGTCACAGGCTCTGGTGGGTTTCCACCTGCCAGAGGGGGCTCTCAGAGGACACATTATGCATGCTAGACAGCTGTCCTGCCCGCTGTATATGCAGGACGGGCTCGTCCATGCATCAAGACGTGTTTGGACAGAAGAAAGAGCACGGGTGAATGTGTAGGGATGGTGATAGAGGGAAGAGAAATTTCATGGGAATATGGAAGTACAAGAGTGCGTTAGTAGGGAGAGTGCACATCTGCTGTATAACCCAGGATTACCCATCATATGGTGCTGTGCATGAGTGTGTGTGTGTGTGTGTGTGTGCAGTGAATATGTGTATCTTTAGGGAGGCTATTCCATATGTGTCACTGTGCTGCATCTATAGATTAGTCAAACTATTTGATAGTATTATGCTACATAGAGATGGATAACAACTACATGAAACAGCATGCTGGCCTCTAGCTTCATGATGTTAAACAGGTGGTAACAGTAGATAGTACCACAGCGGTGTGAGTTCTCTTGTTTGCATTGGCACACATCACCAAGCTATTGTACTGATGTGGGTGTGTTTTATGAATATCACACCTACTCTGCCCTATAACCTGAAGAGCCTCACATATAAATGATGAAGATATATAAACACACTGCTGAGTAGCTACAACAATGAGAAGTACATGATTCATTCGATTCATTCAACAGAGATGAATGTGAAATCCAAAGTAATTAAATATATATTATAATATTATATTGACATTGGAAATTACACACAAGTCATCATATATAAATCAACTCTAGGGTGCAAACCCTATGTACCTAACTAACAATAAATCTGCAGGAAAGCTAAAAAGCTGTATGTATTATAGAGATGGTAAGTGAACTACCGTAAATGAGACACATAGGTTCATGCTGGGAACATGCTTTTCTATTGAAGACTAGTTTATTTGAATGCACCAGTAGCTATTCATTTATAAACTCATATGTTTATATAAGTTATTCCAAAACACACATATTACACCTGAAACAGTGTGTCATGTGAATGGTCTGGTAATGATTTGCTTAACTGAACTGGACCGGTATATTAACTCAGACCGGGTTCGGGTTAGGCTATGAGTTTCGATTAAACCTTTTAAAAGAACACAGTAACTTTACATATTTGATACAATGTGTTGCTGTGTGCTCACTCGATTCCCAAAAACTCTTCATCAGAGCTGTCGCTGTGCACAAATATTGTGTTCCATCCAGTGGAAAAACAACATAGTTAGTGAATCTTTTCGGCTTCAGATCAGAAGTCTTCATGGTTATATTGTGTGTCGCTGCCACAGCTCAATAAAAGCTGATCATCTGTGCGCTTTTGCACATCTGCTGCTGTTGGTTGGGTCAGTTTGGTCTGTAAATACTGAAACATCACAGCAACTAGTGTCCCGAAATGCTTCTGAGCAACAAACTGAATCAGCACCCGCCTGTGAACCCTTGTGTTTCTTTTTGTTTTTTCCCCTACACAACATATAGCAGTAACGGGTCAATATCCATTTTCATTCATACAGGACGTTACAGTTAGTAAGTGTGGACGCTCACATTGTTGTCGTTATAGTCATTGTTCTTAGTGTAGACAGCCTTTTTTCAGATCTATAATCATATCCAGATCCAACCTCTCTCTTCTATTAGTGTTTCCCTGTAGTTTTTTTAAACCTATAATCAGCATAATCAATATCGAATTTCATGTTTTGGCATGTTAGTTTTCATGCACACAAAATTAGAACTGGGTAAGTAGAGGCTACTTAATTATGAAGACCGTGCAGTGGACACATTTCCATATTTTAAGAGTACTTCTCAGATTTCTATCAGCAGCTGTAGGAATTATGTGTTTTTGTGACCAGCATACTTCCAAAAGATATTCCTTAAATCTCACTATATACCACCAATATAACACACTGGAGGGTTATTCTCCACTGGTACAGTATGTTCAAGCCTTTATTCAGTTTTTTTTCTTTCATCTGCACAATCATGTCAACATTTGAAACGTTATATTGTACAAGATTACTGAATAGCCACATTTAACAGAAGTGGTTCAAATCACTGGTGGTGCCTTCAAGTGGGCTCTAGTTAGAGTTCAGTTTGAACAATCCACCATTTGAAAAAAAGTGTCAGAGCCAGCCAAGCTTTTTTGTCGCCTTTCCTTTTTCTAATTACCAAACATAATGTAGAATTTTTTTTTTTTAAAAAGGTCACCTAGCAACACTATTCAAAACTTGAAACCATTTGAATATCCTGCAAATTGTGCCCTCCAAAGTCAAAGAAAAACTTAAGAGTTCTCTTTTAAAGCTCAACGCTATTTGTTCTCAACTCCTAACCTCTTCACACACGATGAGGAAGATGTTTACCCTGGTGCTGTTTGTTGACGATATCGTATATGATTCATATTTAGTCCCTTTTTTCATCAGGGATTATTCTGCCTTTAATCTGATTAGTAGATGACACATTTCACAATCTGCACCAGTAATCTCCTTTCACAATCCCATATTCAGTCATACCCCCCCGCTCCTCCCCCCCTCTCTGTCTCTCTCTTCCTGTGTCTGGGGACTTGAGCTCTCTGAAATAATATCAAATGTCACTGTCAACACCATCCATACGGAGCTCACTGAGCCCCCCCCCCCCCCCCCCCCCCGAAAAAAACCTGTGTAGTTTTGACATAGCACAGTTACCTTAGTGGAGAGCAACTAGTGACAAGCAGCCAAGGAACATGACAGCAGCATGAAATGGGATATGCTGTATTTTCAGAGAGTGACACACTCTCAGTTGATTAGAGTTTCTAATCACGTATGAAAAGGTCGCGGAGGAGTCTGAGGAGTCACAGCACACATTTCCCAGAAGACGTGAGTGAGTGACACGCTTCTTAAATCTCCCTCTAAGCTCCTTAAAGTTTACAGTACACATAGCTGTTTTTTTTATTGTTGCATCTGAAGTGTTTGCAAGTGTAGGTTCAAAAAGAGATGGAGAAACACAGGTTCACATGGATGTAGGTTCATCTGAATCCACATAGGCTATACTATACATGCAACTTCCTTCTAACAACTTGTTTCCTTTTCTTTATGGTCTGCAGCGGTGTAAGCACCTCCATCCTCTGTGCCAGGTTGCAGTCACACGTCATGTCCTCAGGCTCTCGGTGCCGCTACATAAACACAAATCCCTTCGGTGCCTGTGGGGATTTCATCCCAGAAGAAATGCGCTGTCACCTGCTGTGCAAGGGGAAAATAACAATTGTCGAAAACATGACAGCTTCGTCCACAGCAGCCTAGCTCGCCTAGCAGAGCGCCAGGCTGCAGTTTGGAGTTGGAATTCATAACGCTGCATGTACTTTACCAGCTTTTACAGCTGTGTTGCCGCGTTCACTGTAGCAGCTCAGCTCACTTATTGTAGAATTTCTTAACAATCTCAATCCATGTGAGCTTTGCACCCAACAAACCAGCTTTACTTAACCCTGTAAGGCCTGAAGCATCAAATAATTGCCAGAAAATTCAAATTCTTTGAAACTGAAGTTTTGTTTGACCTTTGTTTTGTGTCATATTTGATACACCTGGACTTTTTTGCAATGTATTTCTCATAGCATGTTTTTTTTAAAGAAAACCATACTGAATATAATATTTTTAATCCCTTATACAGCCACACCCACAAATGACAATTGACAGATTTACAGTTAAATGACCTTCTATACCTGGGGTATCTCATTTTCAACAGGAATTTACCATAAAACAAGCTACAAAATATTTAGTAATTCAACATTGCATCAATCCAGTAACTATTCCTATTTAAGTATCAGTAACTATTTGAATGTTTTTTTGATGTTAACTTTTTTTAAATTGGTAAAAATGTCCAGGCCCCAAAATTTTGTCTCACTGATTGACAACGTCTGTCTTGGATGCCTCAAATATAAGGTCCCCTGGTGGTTTATCTGTGCACTACAATTATCGTGAATATCAGGTATTTCAGGAAAAAAACAAATCACACTGATGATGCAGAGGTCTCTAAAACTCATGTATCAAATATAATTCACTTGGCATTACAGGGTTAAATAGTGGATGCTCGCTATCATTCAGCAACCAAACCGGTAATGGTTCATCGACAAATGCCAAAGTGCGGAAGAAGCCACTTAGCACCAAAATATGGCATCAAAACTAAAACGACCTTTAAAGGGTAATGATGTAATATAATGTAATCACTCTTATAAATCTTTTATAATTCATTGTGATTGCACAGATTATTTTCCTTCACGGTGAAATAAGGTTATTGACTTGACCTGTAGCAGTCTAAAGCAGCTTAATCACTGTTACCAGATGTCTCACGTGTGCAGGACCATTGAGGATTTGTGTTGTCCCATTCGTCCCAGTGCGCTCAGTTCTTACCTGTTGAAAGAATGATGCAAGCCTCAGCCCTGTGCTCGAGCTGCATCAGATGGATGTGCCATGTATGCTGCAATCTCATTTCTCTCCTCTTCAGGGAACCGAAGTTTATAATCATAACAGTTTGATTTCTCAGAGGCTGGTGTCTCCGATGTGCTCCTTTAGGTTCTATTTTAAAGTGAATTATAGTGGGTTATAGAGGTTAAAGGGACAGTGACAGATTTTAATTAGTTTCTTTTAGGTAGAATTGTTGATCACTGGTCTGTTTTTACATAAAAAGGCAGCTTTACTTATCTTGGTTCAAACATTATGATGCTTAATTGGATGTGATAACAAAGATTCTTCACATCATTTACATTTCATCATATTTAAGCTGACTTCTTTCATAGTAATTCAAGTTATAATGTGTGTTTGAGTTTTTCTGTATTTCACTTCATGTTTCATTTTAACATGGTTACAATGAAATATGATGTAACCAAGTTGCATCAGCAGCCTGATAATACAGAAATCTTGGATTTACCAAACACACACACACACACACACACACACACACACAAACACACAGTGTATCAGCAACCACACTTCCAAACAGTGAGTGTCATATTTTATTCATTCTACCATAGACAAGAAAAGCAAAGCAGTGATGTCTGCTAGAGAAAATAGAGAATTTCTAAAAATAAGATGTTATCTCTCTACTATCCATCCACCCACCACAAACAATTAGCAGTTTAGTGGTGTTAATATGTGAAATATGTACAGAGTGTTACATGAGACAATATAACACATTCACATCTCCTCGATTGGATTAAAAACATTACTTTAATGTTTATTACTAAGAGTCAGACAGTTAGCAGCAGGCAGTATGATGATACATACAGTAGAATACCATGAGACAAATAAAGTTGGTAGTAAAAATGCTGATGGGTACATATCTCTGCAGCGTGTGTGGGTGTATGAGGACATGGTGGGGAAGTTAATGTGCAGGACGTCTTTGTGCCAATATTGGATTTTGAGATTATTGTTTGCATCAATGAGACAAATCACTTTAAAATGTTAGGTATTTCATTTGTTGGATTAGCCAAAAACAGACATTCATATGTGTATTTACAATTCATGTTCATTTTCCAAATGATCTACTTACATCACAATATAGAGATCACTTTGAGTTTTGTTTTTTCAAATGTAAAGTGCTTTATAAATAAGTAATTTGTATTATTATAAAATTACGTGTACTGTAATAGAGGATGCTATCTATATCTCCTACAGTACAACCCACATATATTTTGTATCAACTTGTTTCAACTCTTCATTAAACTTATGATTACTCCATCATTCCCTCAAATTTATATATCCCAAAACAAAGTTACACAGTGCTTTACAATAAAAACAGATAACGCAAGTAAAAGATCCAAAATAAAGATATACAGGTCAATTAGTTTTTCTTGTGTCTATGTGGTTTTGTCAAATTTAAAGGGGTTAAAATTGGAAAATAAACATTTTTGTGGAGCCAGCATAACATTTCTGCTTTTAATCCATTTTGAGAGACTAGAGAATGGAATACAATTGTTCCACATATTAAATTTAATCTGGGGAATCATATAAATCATGAACCATTTCATTTTTTGAAGAATTTCTTTTGTGGTTACACCATTTGACCATTTCAGGAGCATTCAGTCTTACTTTTGGTTAAAAAAATGTGCAAATCTGATTTCAAATGACATAAAACCAAAAGAAATACAACATTTGCATTTTAACAAACCTGATGCTTTTTTAGCGATATTTTTAAATTGCTCATCCTGCCAACCCTTATTTGTCACTGACCTATACAATAAATTATAACACAACAAATACCAACAGTTAAGAAAAAGCCATACGATAAAAGTGAGTCTTACAAAGATGACACTGAGTTTGCCTTCCTGAGATCTCCAGCCAGGGAGCCACAGCTGAGGGGCTTTAGCAACTTTGGAAATGTTGAGATCTCCACTAGAAAGCAAATACAGTTCTTTGGATTTGAACAATGTTTGTAATGACTGAACCACTGGTGGGTTCAGTCAAGTTTGTACCACAACCAGTAACAACCCCCTTCAGGCTGAATGGTCATAAAACACAATCAACCACCAATTTGAATGATTTTGTCATCTTTCAAAGTATTCTAGTCTTTTTTGTTTGTTTGTTTATTTGTTTGTAGTAAAATTAGATACAGTTTTTTATGGTCTATCAGTCATTCATCCCAGCTAATATCGGTATCATGGTTTCATAGCATTAACCGGCAGGATGTGATCCCACCAAATGTGACCGGTGTCATCATCAGAGATCCTACCTGCTCTTACAGTCGAGTTGCGGAGCGACAGGAAGAAGAGGCTGAGCACAGATCAGGCATGACACACCCTGCCAGGCCAGATCTGAGCACAAAGGCAGGAGCCGGGTGCTTGCCTCCACCCCCACCCCCACCCCCACCCCCTCTAACCCCCCCGAATCCACACAAGCTCACTCTCCATCTGACAGGCCGGTGTCAGAGCGTGCCAGGAATATATGGTAATGACTTACTGCCAGAGTTCAAGGGAGGAGAATGGATTAGCACAACCTGGTTCTAGCTTAAGGTTTTTTTTTTTTTTTTTTTTTAACCAAGCTGCCTTCAAAAGTGTTTGTTTCTCCCAAATGTGCAGTGCAGTTGCCCCCCGGACTGTCACTGTGGGTCAGAGGCAGCAAGAGGAGCTGAGAGGCTGTCAGCTTCTGTCTTTTTCAAAGCCAACTACATTAATGGGCTGCCAGTGTGACCCAGCCGCGCTCTTTGTACTACACGATTACCGTGTATAGTCGTCGACCTAATGCTGCTGACCTCTATTTACTAATGGGGAGAGACCTTTAAGGGGCACTCAAGACTGAAATCACTTTTTGTGCATTTGCTCCAAGTGTTCTTTCCTTTTTTCTTTTTTCTTTTTTTTTTTAAGATTGTGAGTGTTGCTGTGAGTTGCTTCCACCCGAGGCTTCGAGAACACGGAGCATGTGCATCCTGTCCGGTCCTGTAAAGTGAAACAGTGAAACAGAGGATTCTCGGAGCCTGGAGCAGATATGGAAGTACTGCACTCAGTAACACGATGTGGGCTGACAGTAGTTTAACTGAGGACGGAATGTCTTGAGTTTCTTTCTCTGTTTCGTTCTGTTTATGTGCAAAGATGCTCTCCTCAACTCAGTGAAAGCGTAGATTTTTAATAGGACCGAATTCTCAGCTCGATCTCTCACTTGACTTTTCTCATATGTCCATGTTTGACTCCATGACTCTGGAACTATTTTAGAAAAAGTAGTTCATGTTGTACCACATCGGCGTTGTTGACTGCACCCGGCAACCCCGCCTACTCATGATACTCATGAATGTAACGCCGCACTACTGACGCCTGTAATCAGAGAATTATTCAGCCTTGGAGAGGACGAGCGTGGACCGTTTTGTTGTAAATTTGTGCATTTTGCAGCTTGCCCGCATCCCACTGCTTTGTAATTGGGTGATTAAAAATGCATATTGTTGTCACAGTGTGCCTTCACATGTATTATTAATATCAAAAGATGAGGAGGCTGATTCTGATAATATATTATGACGCCTGATGTTCCAGTAAAGCTTCAGACATCTTTTTGTATTGACAGATGGCTGCTTTGTTGGCAAAAAAAAAATATCTTTTTGTTGTTGTTCATCCTTGTCATGAATGTTGTCTGTGTCTAAATGAATATGTATTTCCTTTTATCAGTAGGGGCCTACCCCCCCCCAGGGACAGTTTCAGTGGCTCTGGCTGTGATCTGGGACTGCAGCAGGAAGAAGGAGAGCAGGCCAGGGCTTGTATTGTGTAGAAATTAATCACATTACAAGGATGGAGAAAAAAAAACATGGCTGGTTTTTCAACCGCTGGCTGACGTCACAAACTGTAACAGATACATGAGTACATGAGGGCTGCCAGTCCAAGCATCCACAATCATTGACTAAAATAGACTTGTTCAGTTGTCTTCTAGCCATTACCTAAAAACGCATGTTCATCATTTCATTGGTGACTTCGGTGATGACGCATTTACTAAACAGGAGAACGCTCTACAGCTAATTAGACAGAACTGCACAGACTTAATTTGATTTAATTTAAAGTATAATGTTGAGTGGCAATGTCTTTTTTTGTATAACTTGTATCAAGGATATATTACAATGGTAATATGTTCAAAGTGCTTGTGTATACAACTTGAGGACAAGGAACAAGGAACACACTTGAAACCATGCCAGGGGGATTAAGGATGGAAAGAACATAAACGTCAAGATAAGGAAAATAAACAGCTACATAAAAATCTCAAAAAGCTTGAAGTAGCTGTGCCTTTAAACAGCTTTTTTATTTGTACAGTACATTCCGAGATTGAAGAATTGTTTGATGTAAACTGTAAATTGTGGAAAATGTAGGGTTTTTTGCCAGAAAATTTGTATCTGTGAATATTGAATTTGGATAAAATGATAAGCAAACTACTCAAGACTTCGGTCGTACTCAGTGAAACCAAGCAATACATTTTACCAATGTAAAGAAAAACTGAGGTAGATATAATCAGCAAGTGGTACTGTCCATCCTTAAGCCATCCATCATGTTTACCTGTTTCACCATACACAACATAGTAGAATATATAAGAATAAGTACATACTGGAATTAAAGAGGCACTCATGCTATTATTGTACAAGAATAAGTACATACTGAAATTAAAGAGGCGGTCTTGCCATTGTTGTACAGATAGATTAGTTTAATGTCATGGGGAATACTATTTATATGACTATAATGTCTTCTGTGGCTCTGGAACAAACAGTCTAAAATAGAAACAAAGAGATCAGGGTTGTATTGTCTATCCTTTAGCCATTCATCACATGTACCTGTTTCACTGTACACAGCATACAAGAATATGTAAGAATACGCACATACTGAAATTAAAGAGGCACTCATGCTATTATTGTACAGATAGGTTTGTTCACTTGTCATGGGGAATACTATTTATGTGAATATAATGTCTTATGTGGCTCTGGAACAAACAGTCTAAATTTAAAATGGAAAGATCAGGGTTTTCCTCTCAATCTCTCTTGGAAGTCCCTCTACTTTATGGAAGTGTAATACTTAATGAATTACAAATGAATGAAAATTGGGTGTATGCTGACACTGAATGTTTAAACAATGCATTAATATTAATGTGGCTTCTAGAGACTACCTACTCACAATGTGGAGTAACGTTCATGTGTGCATCCACAGGTGCCCTAAGTTGATAACGTATGTTCCTTTTCTGGCTGTCATGCAGAATGATTGGCCTACTTTGGGGTGACGGCCCACCTTCTTTGTCCTCCTGCTCTGTCTTTACATTACACTTTCACAAATCAGTCCAGGGTTGTGATCTGAACTGTGCAAGGAGACGGGGCATGTTTGACTTGCACATCTTGTTCAGGCTTTGAATATTCAGTGAGGCCGCTCCTTTGAAGCTGAGCTCACATGTCTCCTTATGTGACCTCAGCAGCTTTATTCATTGTGACTTTTGCAAAGTGATCTTTAATCTAAAGGGAACCACCCTGAGGTGTTTGAGGACTTGAGCAGATGTCACTGGATCGCATTTTGGAAATAATAATGATGTTTTGACAGACCAAAAGAAGCCACAGACTCCAGTGGTGTGCCTAGTTTAATGTGTGTATTACAAATAATGCTATATTAAGATTATTGTGTATTTTCAGATTTGAAAAGGCATGTTCTACATCACTTTACACTAAGTGGAATTGCTAGTTTGAGCTCATCTGCAAAAGCTGCTGTCTGCACTATAAAAGAAAAAGAAAATAAAGGCTGATTTCCTGTTACCATGGTAGTGATTGTAATGCTGCTTCTCAAGGCAGCTGGATTTCTTCTCCAATTCGTCTTGGAGATGTCCCGTTTTTATACCATGGAGTCTTGTGTAACCCATAAAATCAATGCCCTGGATGATTTTTTTGAAGACCGTTTGGCCAGCTGTGTGAGACATCTCATTATGGTTTTTTTGCTCTCTGCAGCGTCCGTTGTGGCCATGCAGTCATATGGGTTTTAAACATAGAACGAGAGCAGGTGCAGCCATTGTCCAAAAGCACTGGAGAGGAAACACACACACACACACAAACAACATGCCTTATCCTGCCTTGAAGTGTCCCCACGGACGTCTGCTGTGCCATTACTCTGTGTTCAGCAGCTCAACGCGCACCGACAGCCAAACTCTGAACCCGAGTCCCAAATAGTCCTGATTGACTGCCTCCACTGCCTCATGTACAGTACCTGATCCTTAGAGCCAGCAGGAGTATGGAATCATGCTGTGATAAATGGCCAAGCAGCTAGAAGAGGCAAAGGGAAGGGTTTATCCAAGACTGTTTTGTTTAATTGCTAGTCCGCCGGCAGGTAGGTTTTGATTAAGCGCAGCAGGAAAATAGCATGTGCCCGACAGTTACCGCAGACCTGCTGCACGACTCCAGAGAGGCAGGTTACGTCACAACATTGACATTTGATGAGTTGACATCGAGTTGAAAAGAACTCTGAGTAAATCTCATGTCAACAGTATTACTGATATACTCTATTCAACACAGCTACTGAAAGACATATTAAGTGTCAGGTAGGCCTGTCACAACAATTATCAACTTATCGTACAATAATCATCAATCATTATGTCTATATATCGATTTATTGTATGATACAGGGACATGACCTTTATCATTTTTTTACCTCAATATTTCCCTGCCCACCTTGCATTATTATGCTGTTATATTATCATAATATCAGTGGTATAAAATAATCTTCAAATGACAATAATATTGTTTATCGCGATTCTTTCTGAAACTATATATCGTAAAACAAAAGTAATTATCATGTGTCGGGCATGAAAGGTGACAAACTAAGAATATTTCTCTCAGTTTTCCTATATAGAGCATACAGTATGTTCTATTTTGTAAAATGTGGTTAGAATTCATTTGTTTTGTGCTAGGTGGATTATAGATGTCATACTGCTGCTTCCTGTGTGCCTGATTTCTCTATAGAATTCATGGCAGTGCTATCTGTGGTTGAATTATAGTATTATATACATTTTACTGGTGATTATTTAAAAAAATGAGGTGGTGATTTAAGGGTTTTGTTTTGATTTTGAATGTTGTATTAATTAAATTGCACTCTTAAAGACCCTCATTCATTTTTTGGCTGAACATTTGTTTCAGTTTAAACACTGGTTCACTTGTAAATGGGATTATTGACCAGGTTAATGGAGTCCAATAATTACTTAATTGAATTTACTGTAACAGTCATTAATTATTATTACAACTATATAATTATTATGACTTTATTAAACGCTCAATAATCGTGTAGGCCACTGTCTTTTTTGTAATTACTTCTCTTTATTAAAATATACCACAGAAAGAATTTAATGTATGTCTCAGGATCTCACGCTCAAGTCAGCCCAATGACCCAAATAACTGTAAGAACTAAATCTACCGCCTCCATTCTTCTTCTTACTGAAGTCGCACAAAGAATACAAGTATCACAAAGAGCTCAGGTAGTTGGCAAGTGTGCATTTTCACATGGATCTCATGACCATTCTTTTTGAAATACTCCAACACAACAAAGTGACTTTGGGGAAAGGCTGACATTTAAACTCCAGCGATGTTTATGATGTGATTTTACCAGTCTGACAGGTACTTGCCACCTGTTAGTGATAAGTAATGCAGATGGCTAGTTTCTCTTATATGGCAGAGATGTCTTCCCAGAAATGCTGCCTCTCTCATGAATACAAATATTTTGCATTGTACCTGTTAATGTAACTGCATGTCTTCACAGCTCCTGTCAAATGGTACAAGTTTGAAGCAAGAAAAACGATTTTAGATTATGAAAAGTAGAATTTACGAGAGTGTCAAATAAGCAACTGTGTGTGGATCAACCAGCATAATGATTCTGGGCTTAAATGTGGTCCATCCTCTTCATATAGATCATTATATGCTCAAGTGAATCAGGTCAGTATACGCATGTAATGAGTATTAAATATTTTGCAATTTACTCTATGGTAAAATTGTGCTAACTACTGAATGTCTCTCCAAACTAAGGATTTGATAGCAGACAATAAGTTAGAAGAGAGCTACTGGATATCATTTTAATGAGCCCGTCTCAGTTGACAAGTTGATAGATCTGTAAGCCTACTAACCAATTATATAACAAGTCATTCCTGATTAGCTCTGAATCAGCTGCTGATGAGACCTGACCAATAACGAATCCTTACTTAGTCATCATTAGTTATTAATCATACTAAGTTGTTACTTGTGGCACTTATTAACTTACTGTTACTTTGCCACACAATGCTAAAACAGAACAAATACAGCATTTGATTTTTAGTTTATTTAGGTACACACATATTTCCTGATATAATCATGGTTATATATCCACAAAAGTACCAATGTACAAAATTCATATATTTAACCCCCCCCCCCCCCAAAAAAAAACAACAAAAAAACAAACAAGCCAAATTTAGAAACATTTTGAGATGAATCAAGGACTCTATCAAGCTGGAATAAAAAATATCCATTTAAGTGTGCAATACAGATTTGTATCTCATTTCCCATGTTGTGACTGTTTCATAACCAGGATATATTTTATATATATTTCGTTTTGAATATTTAAAATAAGGGATATCTTTTTTAGAATATAGAGGTGCCTATATTATACACTCTACTACTATGGTGTGTATTATCTTTTTTACACTCATATATACACCTGTAAATATAGAGTGGGATTCACATATCATGTGACTGTAAATCAAATACAAGAAAATTAAGAAATATAAATAAATCTACCTATAAAACTTTAATGTTTGCACAAATCTTTACAGTTACCTTTTTTAGGGTATTTGACAAACTTACCTTGAAACAGCAGAAGAGGAGAAAAATAAGCCTTTCCTACTGTGGACATTTTGAGTTGCCGAACACATTCATCATGGCTACATTTCATTTAGCTGAGCCAGGTCCAGGTCGCTGTATCACGCATGCTGCCTCAAAGTGGATGACTTTGTAGGACACCTAAATGAAACAGAGCCATCATTAGCAGTATTGGATACACCTGGACGCCTTTTACAGTCAGTAGTGTCGCCGTCTCCCCCGGACATTAGTGAAACTGAGAAGTACAGACCTTTTCTCTCTGTGCTACTGCTTTCTCAGTATCAGTCATAGGTTGACTAAAAGCCTCTGTCTGTGTAGCATTAGCTTTGTGCTGAGCTAAGCTACTTTTAAATTGTTAGCTGGGTGCACTGTCCCAGTTTTTAAAAGACTACAAGCAAGAAGAGCTGTTAGAAATGAAAGCTGGGGAAAGAATAGAGGACAACGGTGTCATTCATGATACTTTGGGATGGAACTAACAAGCAACAGCCCACCACAATATATAGGACCTATCAGTTTAGCCGTTAGCTTGCGAACAGTGCTCCCAGTTCTTTTATTTATTTAAGCTGCCAGCTATTAGTTGGAGATACAAACATTTCTAAGAGTCTAAGCTATTATAAGAAACTACTTGTTGTTCATTAATTAGCTGCTAGGTCCTGCTTTTGTCCATTGTTTGCTTATTAATTACTCAAAACTTTGTGTCCCTTTTATGTAAAGTATTAGCAATGCTTCTTATTATAGTTTTTGTTACAGACTGTGTCGTTAATTCTAGCTGGCTATCCGGGGAACAGTACTTACTTATACTCCAGTGTCGACCTCATCCTTATTATCCACATGAAAAATGGCCATTTGAAGTGAGACCAGATAATTACATTTGTTTGTAACCTCTCACAGATGCCATCATCAATTTTCACCTCAGCGTGATATTATTTTGTCACCATTTTCACTACCCTCAGGAGGTCTGAATTATCACTCACCATATGACCATATGATGATACCTCAGAGCTCTCCTCCCTGTTTTATGACCCCCTCTAAAAATATATATATATATATAATATATATTGGATTTCATCAAAAATGAGCATTCTCTTTTTCCTCCTTTATCCACAGATCTGATATTTTCCTGGATCTTTAATGAGTACCCGACATTTGTGAAGCAGGACACTCGCCGCTTCATCTCGCAGGAGACTGGGAATCTGTACATTGCCAAAGTGGAGCCGTCAGATGTGGGCAACTACACCTGCGTGGTGACCAACACCGTCACAAAGACCCGAGTCCAGGGTCCACCCACTCCACTAGTGCTCCGTAGTGATGGTGAGAACAACACTTTCTGCATTTACTTGCAATATAAACACCAGTCAGTAATCTAATTAGAGCCTAAGTCAGCTGATTGTTGGGCTGCACATCATGCTGTTTTGTTATAGAATCTGCTAATTTGAGTATCCTGTCACAGCAGAGTTGTTAATTTTCCTCTCTCAAATGTTTTATATTTAACTCTCACGTGTGAGGTGAGATTTGTGATGCACCCCTACTGCATTGTATATACTACTTTCACATAATAGCCTCTTAGAATGCTGAGTTCTAATTGGTAAGATGGAGTGCATAATTTTCAAATAACCTGTAGCCTCATCATTCTATTATTATGTATTATTCCTCATACACAGCCTTGTAGCAGTAGCACTTTCAGTAGTAAAGTATGTTCATTCTATAGTTGACAAAACAAATGCATACACAACACTTTATTAGCAAAATTTCACACATATGTACACATATAAATATAGTTTGATATTTGCTTTTTTTTTGTAGGCGACTATAGTGTAAGCCAGTTCATTATGATGTGCAAGGCTATGGTCCCATTGGCAATAATAACATGATTATCAAAGTCATTAATATTCATCCTCTGGGCACCATGAATATGTGTACTACATTTATTATATAGTCACATCTCATCATGGCTTGTCTGTGGTTTTCTTTACATATAATTCCATTTGAGTCATACTTCCAACAGTACTGAAAATGCAGCTCCTCATTTATAACACAGGCAGGAATCACTTGGATTATTAAATACAGCCCTGCTAAAAAAAAAGAGAAAAAAAGAAAAGTGAACTGGTCCCTGGCCACGAGAAACAAGAAGTCAAACTTGTTTTGTTTGTACCTGAAAGTAGGACAAGAGGTTTTAAGGAATACAAATGAAATTCAAAGGTTAATTATCTCTTTCTTTGCTAATTTCAGCATGTCCTTTAACATGTGGATCTGATGCTTTAGGCTGGCCTTATCAAGGCACTCCAGAGGAAAGGTCATTGTCAGCAAGTAATCTAATTGTAGACTTCCGTCCCAGGAGCGTGTTCCTTACTATATCTAATGCAGCAGAAGAAATATGATGCCAAATGTAATTTTCACTGGAAACGTCTGTTATATTTTTGTGGGGTTTTGTATAATTAATTAGAACTGATCTGGGGCAATAACCTCCCCATCCACCCCCATTGTCTCCTATAAAACTGCTTTGTTATTAGAAATTATGAATTATTATTAATAATGGTAATTCTTTATTTTAATACCTTCTTCTTAGCATTCATACCCAGTAAATAAATGCTTACATTTTAAAGTCCCACTCCGTTCAAAACTCTGTTTTTCTTCTCCAGTTGGATGTTTCACTTTGTACAATGTGTGTATGTGTGCACTGTCATCTGCTGAAGAGGAAAAATGTCTCTGTGCTCACCATAAATCTCACTTTAAGGCGTGCAGCTATGAACACGATTTGTGACAGCACAACTAGTTAGAGTCAATCATTGTCCAGCACACAGCGTACACAAGTGTGATGTGAAAACTTGAAGCCTCTAGTGCACAAGTACTGAGAATTGACTTTGCTGTCAAGTAGGAGGAGCGAGTCTAGTGGTTAAACTTGAGAAAATACAAATATTTTGTTATTTATGCAGTAGATAGAAGTACTATAGATGTTATGATTTTCAATAAGCTAGTAATTAAAAAACAAAACATACCAGACATAAAATATAAACTTTAATAGAGTATTTAAAATGTCTTAAACATATCTGATGAGGCACTTTAATAGTTCATTAATATGGTTCACTTATTATATCTCATTATATGGTAGTAACATTTTTAATGTTTATCAATGTATTTATTCATAATTAAAACTCCTCATATGAAACATGCATTACTGGCCTATAAACAGTTAATGAATGCTTAATAATGCAGTATAGCACAACAGTTATTACATATAGTGATATATAATACATAACTAATCTTTCAGTGTGGTATATACTGATTTACTAACTATACACATTTATGAATTATTCAGTGTCAAATTAAAACTGTTGATAATGTAAAGATGTATTGAATAATATTTCTGACATATGTGTTCTACTGTATGTTACAATGGTTATATCAGGAAGATAGTTAGGGTTAGGTTATATTTGTAACCTAATGAAACAGAAGAGATGAGGGAGGTTTAAAAAGATATTAGCTGACATCGTTAAATTAAATCACGGTCTGAGTATGTGACATGAGAAACAAACCGTGTATCTACACAACTAAATACTCAAACAATACCAAATGTAATTTATTGAAACAATGAATTTTTAATGCAAGCGATTCGGCTGTCAACACACTGATGAGATGTCACATATTTAGACAATTAAATTGAGCATTCATGGAAGTTTTCTGTGGTAATAAACATGCTCAAAACGTCTTTCATCACCAATCACGGAGCGAGAGACAGAACTGCGAATAGCTGGGTGTGATTTGAGGAAATGTTTCTTTCTTTCTAGCAACCCCCCCTTTCCCTTTCCCCTTTCCTCCCTTCCTGTTTCATTATACCTTTATTTCACCTTACCTCACAGTCACAGGGAGCTCAATGCAGGAAGAAGAGGGGTGTATTAAACAGGTGTCCCCCCCCCCCCCCCCTCCTCCAACCCCTTTACAAAAGGTTATGGTATGAGACAATTACCCATCCACTTCCACCTGTCTGCTTGAACATGGGTGATAGTGCGGTGGTTACATTCCAGTGTGAGACAGTTGTGATAAGGATCTGAATTAGCTTTCACAGTCACTCGGGGAGCCATCCTGATAACACATGCCTCGGCAAATCAACGAGATGAAATTGGCCTGTTTCCTCCATCTCTAGAGCTATTTGTGCAACACAGCCTTGAATTACAGCAATGGGGGGAAAACCTATTGTTACACCCGGTAGATGAGAGTGGCTTAAAATACAGTGATTGTGCAGCCAGGCTTGCAAAGAGAGAGCTTGCAAAAGGGAAGAAATTAAAGCACAACCCCCCCCCTCCACTACCACCACCCCACCCCCCGATTATTTACAAATGAATTGATATAATTCACCATAGTTTCTTTTAAGAGGAAGAATATAAAAAAAGAAGATAAAACACGCTAGACATGCCACTCTTGATTTATGAGTGAGTCTCTACCCGGAGCTACAACGCCAGAGAGCCCCACATTCTTGTCTTCTCCCTTTATCCAGAGATTTTTAGCATGCACAGCAGCAATATTATAATCCACCAGAGCTGCTTCACCGACAGTGAATGGGACGCTTTGTAGACACAGTGGCAGCACCCATGGGGATTTTATAGGCCCATTTTCTGGTTCATAGCTGTTAGCACTACAACAAGATGAAACTCATCTGGATGTAAAAGCTCAAACCGTCTATGGATTCTCAAAGTTGTGTTTCTCTCTCTCTCTCTCTCTCTCTCTCTCTCTCTCTCTCTCTCTCTCTCTCTCTCTCTCTCGATGCAACATCAGTGTGTTTGCGTGTCCACTGGAGAGCGGTCTGTCTGTGTGTTTTTTGGTTTCTTTTTCTCATTATTTTCAATGGGGATGGGAGTGTGTGTTTTTTCTTCTGCTTAGATCGCAGCAGCGTTGGAAGTTGAAAAAAGGCATTTCAGCTTATAGTAAAAGAAGGCTGGACTTGAAAGAGGTTTTTAGTAGTTGAGGAGTAGCAGCAGAAACCACAACTTGTGTTTTCTTTTTTTTTTTAATTGAGCTTGTGTCTCCTTTTTGTCTTGCCTTGAGTTACAACTCAAAAAATAATCTTATTTTCACCAGGGTTAGGAAAGTTACTTTAGAAATGTAATAGGTCACAGATTACTAGTTACCTTATTTATAATGTAATAAGTAATGTCAATGACTTAATCAAAGTAAGTCACTTATTACATTTGATTACTGTTCTAATTTTCTAACCAATGTTTTTAGTTGTTAGGGTAAGTGTTCTCTCTAAGTTCAGCTGTTTTAATGGATACTGACATGATCTATAAGGGAGATCATTTCTTATAAAGCAAGATTTATTAGTTTATGTACATTTTGGAATATAAAATAAAGATATTTTATGAAAAAAGTCAAAAGTCTGGCATGGGCTTAATTGGTACTGTGACACCATTTAAGCCCATGTGTGCTCTAAATAAGCCCACATCATGATTTACTTACTAAATATAACAAAAATATTGATTTCAAAGAATTAAACACAGCAATATATGTATTCAGTAACATGTTAAATATTAAAACATGAAGGAAATCTTAAAGGTCTAGCCAGATGTAACCTCCTTTGTAATCATCAACATTTTCATTAATAACTGTAATTTAATGACACATTTTTCTCAGTAACTGCAACAGATTACACACACATTTACACTGTAACATGTAACTAGTTACTCCCCAGCACTGCCTATTCACTAACACAAACACTCATTTGTATTCTTCTCTCTTCCAGGTGTGATGGGTGAATACGAGCCAAAGATTGAAGTTCAGTTCCCAGAGGTTGTTCATGTTGCCAAAGGATCCACTGTAAAGCTGGAATGCTTCGCTCTGGGAAAGTAAGCCCAGAGGAAAAAATAAAAAATATATATATACGTTACAAGAAAAAAGCTCTGTGATATGTTTTTCATGTGTGTGTTTCACCACTTTGCTTCAATCCTCATGTGTTTTCATCAGAGAAATTAGAAGGCGCATGCATGTTGTGATGTAAGACTCTACAGTTAAAATAGCAGGTTTTTGTAACACTGAGTCCAGGACTTGGTAATAATATGCCTAGTTGCACTTAACTCTTTGGAGTCTGAGGTAATTCTTGCGGTTTTATAGACATCCACCAGGGAATAAAAACCCATATAAGCTCCTTAAACCTTTCATATGAATGTTATAATGGTGTGACCAAAAGAAACTTTGATCCTTTCCAAAGAAATGCCCCAAATGTTGTGCTCCTATCTCCATTGCATTTTAAGGATTTAAGGATAATTGAAGGTTAATTTAAGCACCATGTCCCCCCACATCTTGCAAATTAAGGCAATTCTGAGGCATTAAATTCAAATAATTGAAGGACCTTGAGTTAATGTTGGGTTGTATGTGTATGGATAATGATGTAATTAAGGCATTTTAAAGCTCTTTTAAGGGACGTTTGTTTGCTACTAATTGGGTTCGGCATATTTCTGAAATGACTGTCTTCATCATTAGTGAGTGGCATCAGTATTTTGCAGCACAAATTGAACTATAATTTGCCTTTATTGGTCTTGGAGTAAAGTCTGGGAAATGCACTGAAAGTTTTCTTATTGCAGTTTTGTTTGAATTCAAAGTGAGTCAAACAGTAATTAATGAAACAGTAAAAAATATACACATTTACTGCACTAAAAGGATCAGTGACAGCACTTTTTCCATTAAGTGTCAAGCCTTTAAAACCCTTTAAAAGATAACAATCTGCACATTTGGGGGAATTGTCCATTCATGACAAGTCATTGACAAAAATTGTAAACTTCTGTATGTCTCCTCTCTCCAGCCCTGTGCCCTCTATAAACTGGAGGAGAGCAGACAGCGTTCCCTTCCCCAGGAAAGTGGACATGAGGAAAGCCAGCGGCGTCCTGGAAATCCCATATTTCCAACAGGAGGATGCCGGCACGTACGAGTGTGTGGCGGAGAACTCCAGGGGAATGAACACGGTGAAGGGAAAGCTCTCTTTCTACGGTAGGTGATCCTGTCGCGCATGAATATTTGACCAGCGTGCGCCACATCTGTCAGACCGGCTCAGACTGAGAGGCAGCAAAAGCAGACACAGCTAGTCTTATAAAGCAGTCAGCGGCGGCTCGTGTGGCATACGTGAGAAGGGAGGCTCGTTTTAACAGCACATCAAAATGATTAAAGGCTGTCAGCCATGATGCCTCTAATATTTTGATCCAGATTAAAGGAGTGATGCGGATGAGGCTGAGCCCTTGGATACGACCTTGTTGGTGAGCCTTGTATTGGGTTCCACCAGATGGCATCGTGATTGACATCCAACTTGACTGGAGATCAAAGCCGTTAAATGTACTATACATAGAGCAGTGGCACATACTGTATGTTGGGGACATAATCTGCACCGAAGCATCTGGAGCAACAGGAAGGGCGTTAGTAGATCCACTCATTGTTGCTGATAGTCCTGGGGTCACACTCACACCTATTCACATACTGGCAGTCATTAGAACCACTGACTGGAGGGTGTAGTCCATTTCTGATATCTCTTCTAACAAAATGACTGATAACACTTAAATTCAACAGTGCTAAACTCAATGGTATCTGCATTCAACATGGCTTTTCTATTGTGTTGTATAGTGATATACTCGAGACCTGAGTTTCAGTAAACAGTGCTATACAGTAGGACAGGGTTGACAAACTAATTTTAGTTCAAAGGCTACATACAACCCAGTTTGATCTCAAGTGGGCCACACCAGTAAAACCACTGCATAATAACCTAACTTTACTTTGACTTTGTTTAACTCTACAATGATGGGCTTGAATTTCAGCGCGGGATTGCAGGTATTGCACACAATTTAATTGATTCCCGCAAACCCAACACTTATAATGCGCACACATTTACAGCCATGTAATGTTCAACCAACGTCTGCAGCGGTGCTTACTGCAGGACGACTGACCGGAAGCGCTGTGTCCAACTGTCTGACTTCGACCCTGAACACACCTTTAGCTCTCTGTACCTCCCGCTAGCTAGCATGACACAGAGAAGCTAACAGTGATATTAAGTTTAAGGAAACAAACACAGACCGCTGGTTAAAACATAAATCTACATCATCTGAGGCAGAACCTGCTCAGAAAAAAGAAAAGAAAAAGAAAACAGCGCCATGTGATGTCAACGTTAATCCTCAGACAGGTAACTGTGACGTTACTAATAGTAACAAGTTTCAGGCTAACCGCAATGTGTAACATGCTGCGGTGCTGCGCTTTTTATCAGCTAATGCTACAAAACATCAATTTTAAGTCACTCAGATGTTTCTCATTCAACAGACCTGAAGAGAAAGAGTGAGGCAGATTCAATAAAAACGTGATGCTACTGAATATCACTACTTAACTGTATAATACTATATAAAATATAGTTCAGAGAATAAGTTAGCCAATAACCAAAATAGCCAAAATAGATCATTTTGGCTAATGTATTTTGATTATTTAAAGTTATAATTCTGTTTCCTTACAGTTTCAATGTGCAAAACTATCATATCCAACCATCTATATGTTTAATTATGATTATTATGTATTTATTTTACACAAGAAACCTGGAAAATAATAACTGACTATGGTTCATGTATAATTTAATTCAAAAGTTATATTAAACCCATAATAATAATAATAATAATAATAATAATAATAATAATAATAATATGAAGAGTATTCATTCCAACACTGTCTCACTTCCAGACTACATGAGTTACTTCATTTTGTCAGCATTCACAAAACAATCAGCACACATGATGTACTCTCTTCTGCCACAATGCAGCACCCACTGATAATAGAGGAGCTGCTCACAGCTGGAAAATTTCAAATTAATTGTGGATGATTGTAAAACAGCTGAAAACATATCAGATAAGAGGACTTGTGATATTTTGCCAACAAAACATATACGTTTTTGGGGAAAAGATTTAGCTGTTTCTCTGATAATCATAATTGGCTGTCACATTTGAGAGTCTGACACTGATGACCAAGTGACACATCATTTCCTGTTAGTATAAAAGGGTTAAACATCCATTAAGATTAGTATATGGTATATAATATATTCTGTGTGTAATCAGTGTCTGACATTCTTTAATTGATGGCGTTTGATGGGTCATTAAAACTAGACTGAAACCCAAAGAGAAAAGCAATAAGCAGGAAAGTATATTATTGATATTATAAATCTTATTCATCAATCCATATAAATAATCAAAGTTGGCAAGTTAACCTCCATGACCTTATTAATTAAAACATCTCAATGCTAGAACTGCAGCCTGTCAACTCCAGCAGCATTAATTACAAGAAGTCATGAATTTATGGATGAAACAATACCATTACATTTCTATGTGACCAATACTTGGTCCAGTCCTGTAAGCAGTTAGCTTGCTCTTTGATTCATCTATGGATTTTCCCCCAACCTTGACCCCTCTTTGTTTTCCTTCCTTCTGATTTTCTCCCTTTCAAGTCATGCTGTGTCAGCTGTCAGAAATAACTCATTTGGGGCATTAAACAATTTGCCATTATTTACAACAGTCCCAGAAGCTCTCAGCGTCATTCACTATAACAACCCTGGAACACGCTGTGATCCACCAAGCCTTGATTTGTCCTTTAAAGCTGCTGGTCCTCTCTCATTTTTTGATGTGTTTTGTCAGTCTCTCACTCTATCCTCCCCCTCTATCTCTCTGTCTCTCTCAAGCTGTCTGCAGCCAGGTGATAAAAATCAGTAATCTTATTTTGAACTACCTTTGAATTAAGCCTTTGAGACATTCGTCAGCAGTGTAAGCCAATGGAGCGATCGATAAGGGTATTTCGTGTACATCCAAGCAAGCTACAGTAGGAAGAGCAAGGGGCTTTTGTGTTAAGACAGGATGAAATGAAGGTGTTACTTTATGGTGGCTTTATGGTCATTGTTGAAAACATTCTCAACCTTTTAATGTCAATGTTAGATGCACAAACATTGACTTTTTCTATCTTAAACCCAGGGTTGAGAAGGTTACTTTGGAAATGTAATAGATTACAGATTACTAGTTACCTTATTTAAAATGTATAATATATAATTATAATATATAATTATTTTTATAATTTTCTAATGAGTGTTTTCAGTAAATGTTCTCATTAAGCACCAAAATCTAAGTTCAGCTGTTTTTCATAAACTGACATGATTTATACGAGAGATCATTTCTTATAAATCAAGATGTATCTTTCATTTGAAAATGTATTCATTAGTTCATGTACATTTTGGAATGAAAAAAGTCAAAAAGTCTGACTTAATTGGTACTGTGACACCATTTAAGACCATATGTGCTCCAAATAAGCCCATGTAACAGATTACAGTTACATGGATTTTGTAATTAAATTACATGACACTGTTACATGTAACTAGTTACTGCTTAAACTTCTCTAATGCACGTTCGCCTAATGGATATAAAGGTGTTCTATTTCCAATTCAGAACAGTGTTTTTAAATGTTAGATTTTTCCATCACTTCATCTCGTCCATCTCATTTCTTTAAAGCAATGTATTCATGAAATAGAAAGTATATTAAGTGGAACAGGAGTTCATTCATTAACCATATTGAGGCTTTGGGATCACATTTGTGGTTTTGAGTTTGAGGTGAAATTATATTCATTATATCTTAATTCAAAATATGTTCTTTTCAGTTTGGCTGCATTTAGCCACAATCTTTCACCCTTCACCCTGTTAGTCATAATTCTGTGTTGAAACCAGCTTTTAAGTAGTTTTGTCAAATTTCCATCTCTGAAATCTCTGAAAGTAAAACTTGGAAAAGAAATGGGCCTTTCCCCGCCTGTTGATGCCGATATTACTCAGCAAAGCTGTGACAGGTTAGTTGTATCCACAGACCCACAGACTTACCCCCTTGCATTATCTCACAGTGATTTCACTGATAAGGTAAATTCCCATCTTTCCTCTACTTTAGCCGCTTGACGTTTGGCTCGATGGTATGCGCGCCTGGCAGAGATGGGCTGCCTGCTTTCATTTGGTAAGCAATGACTGAGAGTCGATACGTTTGCAGCGGGTGAGGGGTAGAATGAGGGACCCTGACAGTGAGAAGAAAAAGAAAAAAGAAAAAAAACCCAAACAACAATGCGGGCCTGAAAGGTGCAGTGGGTGGGGCAGGCTCGGCCCGGGGCTCTGATGGAGGATTGCAGTAGCGTGAATGGATGTGATGCTAAATGACTGGTTGACTGGTTGTGGTGGTGGTGGTGGTCTTATAGAGTAAGTTTCTACCATCTCTTCTGGTTAGTTCTCTTTAGTTCAAAACCCATAAAGGCACATGCTGCACAGGCTTCTGCAAGATATAAGGAATGGAGATAAATCTGAGATTGATTTAAAAATATATCCACAGAGAGAATAAGAGGAAGGTAAGCATAGATGTTATATCACTTAGGGGAGAATAAATCTGTCTCCTCTGTAGCTGGATAAATAACCACAGATTCATATTTCAGTAGCTTTCAGGCAAAGGAAATTGTAGCTTTTTTACCATTTCCACATGGCAAGAGGGCAGCCTACATACAAGGTAACAGTTAATGACCTCAGCCAACCTTCTGCATCGGTCTCAGCTATGAAAGAGATCTTCGAAGCCTATAGTAGGATGCGAAATATAAACATTATTTGATAGAGGACAGATTTTGATGTGGAGTCTTTGCTGGACTCTGACAATAATACAGAAGACTACAAAATACCCCCCTCTGGTCTCTACATGCACCTCTTTTTATCAGTCTTTTCTCCTTGCTTCTTACAACACCCACGTACAGTACATACACACTCTCACTCGCACATCATCTGAAGTTGTAATGCACAGATATCATGCAGGGATACATTTTTGATATCTCACTGTGTTTATCCTGTTTCTCTCAAAGGCAAAATACCGCATTATATAGCAGCCAATTAGAGCAGGATTTGTATTGTAACTGAAAAGCCTCTTCAAGGGTCAGTCCTTGAGAGTGGCCTTAGGTAAGGTCTGTGGAATGGGAAAAGCTATGGTCAGCCATTACTCTTGTCTTGACACTGGCCTTGTGTGATATAGGATGATAGTAGCTTGACCTACACATCATCCAGAATGTACAGAGCATTACACAGAGAGAGCTTTACACATTTAGTTTCATGTGCCACACTTTTTTTTTTTTTTTTGCTTTATCATTACCTAGCCTTGAGTTACTTGCATGACACAGCCAAGAATCAATTCTCCCCCTGTGTAATTATACTATCATTTACTCAGTATTGTATTGAATGGAGGGGTTTTATGGCACCAGTAGCCACCTTAATGAATATGGATCCAGTTTTTCACTTTTGTTCCAGTATAAGCACCATAGGAAACTGAAGGAATAAAATAAAATAAAAGAACTTCAGGACAATAGGAGACTGTAAATTTAAAAAAAGAAAATCTTATTTTATTCTTGTACCTGATACCTGCAGTAATTCCAGCCCTGAGTAGAGTCTACAGTCTTCCTTTTAGGCTGCATATAGACTAAAAAACATCCACAGGTAAGATAGCACAGCTTGTAAGCAGCCTGACAGGCAAAATCAAGGGCAGAAAATGCATTAGCACTGCTCATAAGGCTTAAAGAGGACCTGTTTCAGTCTTATACATAGATATGCATATATGGACATAATGTTATAGTGTCAGAGGTTCATGAAAATGTAGGCAAAGTGTCAAATAATGAAGTAAGTATATGTAGAGGTAATACTGTGCCTGTAAGCAAAAAGCTTCAGACTTCACTGGATGCTAAGTTTACAATGTTTTTTTCTACTTTAACCCAAGCTGATGTCATCTCGTGACAGATTCCTATATAAGATCACCCACACTGCTAACATTATGGCATTTTTTCCTTTTTTATGGGGGTTGTCAAGCTGAGCCATGACTCCATTACAAAGCAGGGCGAAGTATAATAAGTAGTTTATCTGTTGGAGGTGTGCTGGTTGCCTGCAGCTCTTCATCAAACATCATCATCATCATCATCATCACTGTGGCTGTGTCTGCTTGTACTATTCCTCCCTGCATTATTTCTAACTGGTCTGTGGAACATATAGCTCCAAATATCTCCATATGTTGTTGTTTTGACCAGTCTCTCTATTTGTTGAGGAACATGTTTCATTTCCTGTAAATTCTTCACAATAATTTGTAATTTAAAAGCCTTTCATTTGAGGCAGTAAAGTAGAAAATGTTGGGTTTGTATCAACAGTAACTTAACATGACTTTGGTAAAGCTGCCTCTTGACAGACTTCCAGAAACATAGTGGGTCTGAACTGAGGCGCTGCCTAAAGGGCCAGTATTTGATAAGATCATGCAAAGCATAAAAATATATATAATATATAATATATAGATCTAGAAATGAAACTAATACAGTATGTCTTCTTTAAAGTTAATGTAAAAGGTAAATTATGATTCAAATCCTTAATATTACATTGTCACCTTCTCTCTCACTGAAAGATCTGTTAACATGTTAATATTTTAATGTTTTTACTGCTCAAGCTCAATTCTTTTGGAACATACTTGTGTAAATTATTGGTTGTGATCAAAGGAACACACCTCAAAGTCATGCTGAATATCAAACATGTGCAGCAACAATAGGAAAAACACATTTTTGAGTGTGCCGTGAGCACATGGTAACGGTTCAGTGCGACTCACATTACCATATCAGTATTAATACTAAACCCTTCTTCTTTTATCTTGATCCCAGCAGACATGATGATGTTTCTAATTTAATTAGACAGGCGCTACACAGTTTCACTATTTTTATGTTTTTTTTTACTTTTTCCAGCGCCTCCTCATCTTATTGAGAAACCCCAAGATGTCCAAAAGCTCATTGATGACTCGGTGGCGTGGGAATGCAAAGCCACAGGAAAGCCGAAGCCTTCCTACAGGTGGATGAAAAACGGAGAGAGCCTGGAGTCTGCAGAGGTGAGATCTGCCAGAAGCGAGCATCTCTTTAGAATTGAAGATAACGTTTTGCTTCCAAGGTTAGACTTATGACAGCAGCTTTGGCACAGATGTTTCTCCCACACTAGATGCTGCTGAATGAAGAATGTGAGCAACCATGTACTGTATTTTGAAAGCTTTATTGTGCTGCTTGTTTGGGCTTTACTTGACTGTTCATTACAACACTGCTCCTCCTGTGCAGTAATACATTATGTGATTCACATTGGCAAAACAGCATTTATTTCAAAGGAATTAGAGTGTGTCCACCGTGCTATTCCTTCGCTAAAATACTCAACTGTAAACAGGCCAACTTTTTAATGCTAGTCTGGAAAGCACAGTGATATAAGTGCTACCCTAATCTTCTGTTAAATCTTTCCTTGGCAAAAAGAGATTTAACATGCAGTTAATAATCCTGTGCCACCAAAGACGACAAAGTGAGATTCTCTATACAAACACTGTATATCCTTTTTAACTCTCTGCCCCCTCTGAATTCCCATTAAATGTACTATGATGAAAGATGAGCCTGTTGTGGCTCCAGCCGGCTTCCTTGTACATCTAACTTTAACTGCAGCAGAACTCTGTTGCTGGCATTTGAACAAAAAAATAGAAGAAAAAAAAAAAGTCGATATTCCTTCATTGTATTGGATTATCATATTGCATCCTTTAGCCAGGTTGTTGGGGTGAAGATTGATTGGACACCCGAGCACAGCTTGCACCTGATAAATAAACAGGCATTATGTTAATTTGCTTCATTATGCAAAAAAGGAGGCAAACACACCAGAGGATATCGATCAGCACTCGAATGTTATACATGTTGCTGGAATGAACCCAGTCTGTCGTTATGTTACTGGAGGCAACGCTCGGCACAGCGGAGCCTCTTTCTCATAAAAAACTGATTTGGCTCTCTATCAGGGGGAAATAATCAACAATCTGTGTAACCAATGGCTAACATTTTTATCAAAAAGCTTTTATAAGGTAACACTGTTGTTTTTGTTGGCTGGTAAATAAGACAGCCCATCTGTTTTTATGTTTGGAAAAATATCACTTTTATGGTGTTATTAGGTTGTTTCTTAAATAGTACATTTATGAGCAGTCTAATGGACCATTCTCATATCATCTGATGTCTTTTGTTCATTTAGTTCATGAGACCTCACTCCCATATTTCTCATTTCATGAATTGAATACATTTAAAGGGGACATTGAATGCACATTTCCAAGTCTATATTTATTAGTCGGGGGCTCTACTGGATATTTAACTAATATTGACCCTTCATGCAGCCCTTCAGTTTAAATAAATAGGCTGTTGTATCTTCTGTCACCTTAAGCCCCCCCCCCTCCTGATGAGCCCACTATGTTCTGATTGGCCAGGTTTCGGAAGTTGCCCCCCGGTAGACATCCTCCGGTTTGGGAGGCATGAAACCTATTCTTTACTCAAAAGGTCAACTTTTCAAAGACATCCATACATGTTTGAGCCAAAGCCCAATCCAAAATATGGGAGTGGACAGCATGAACAATACACGGAAAAACCTTAGCAACAACCTTAGCAACAACCTTAGCGACCAAAGCTATAGAACAAATGGCTGTTAATGGGCTAGCTAGAAAAGATGACCTCAGCTGGTCAGCAAGGTAGAAAAAAACCTTGCAAACGAAGTGCTCAGGGTAGGTTGAAGCCCTAGATTTTGACTTGCAGGGAGCTTTTTTATAAAGTAGTTTTAGAACTTTGACCACATTTAGTATATTTGATATTATATCAGTAGACTATATAAATAACAGAAAACCAGAAAACGGCATTAGACCTGTCGCTATAATAATCGATTTATTGTACGATAACGTAATTATCAACATCATCATGTCTATATGGACTTATTGTGTAATACATGGGCATGACCTTGATAATTTTTTTTACCTCAATATTAGCAGCTAAGAGGCTATTCATGTCAAATTGGCTAAGCAAGTAGTGTCCTCCATTCCTCACTGTGTATGTCCTGAGTGGAGACTGCAGAAGAGAGCAGCGCTGTTTATATGGAATTAAAGGTCTGTGTTTTTACAAAAGTGTAGCACCACCTCTCAAATCCCAACCCCCGCCCCCCTTTCATTATTATATTAGCATTATATCAGTGTTATAAAATAATCTTCAAATGACAATAATATCGTTTATCGCGATTATTTCTGAGACAATATATCGTCCAACAAAAGTATTTATTGTGACAGGTCTAAATAGCATAATATGTCTCCTTTAAATGCAACTGCTTTAAAGAATACCCTCACAAATAGATGGAAATACTAACACACTTCAACACACTCAGCCATCAGGATTCATAGCACTGAACGCATGATTAAAGGTTACAATGACTGTTGATTTTCATGCGGCAGATTTCCCCTAAACATAGACGTAATAAATGGACATATTCAGAATGCATAGGTGAGCGGATTAATCAGCAAAGGTGTTACATTGTTTGAAATGCCACCATTAACCACAGCGGCTTAATGAGTGGAAGAAGGGAAAGGTCAACGATGTAAGGAGCAGTGGGAAGAGGAAGCACCATTTGTTGTTATTTATTACAGTGAATCAATTGAGACCTTTCTGATTGTGTGGCTCACTGGAATATCTCAACAAACGTGTTCCTGCCTGACACTTTTCTAACTTTGAAGGACAGAAATAGCAAAATCCCTATGTGAAAATAACATAACAGTATATAGTCATTGGCTACACAGGACAGTAGATTTCTAGAGGGTCATATATACTGTATGTAGTTGAGTATATGTGCATTCAATTATTCAGTGTCAGCCATTTGAAATATTTAAGATCCCCACCTATTTTTAGTGTTTCCTTGTAATAATGGTAAATCTCAAACTGGTTTTACAGGTGCTGGACTCTTTGTTGGACAGACATACTGCTGTTTCAGATGCAGCTCTTACACATTATAAGACTCACGGTCCTTTTTTTCTTGATGGTGCTATGTATCACCGCCCTGCATCAAAATAGTTTATTGGAATGCTCCATTTCGTGTGGCTGCTTTTCACCTTGAGGACCTCACTCTCTGCTGCTTTATTGACAATGGCTGCAGGATTAAGTGGCTGTGCAATTAAAGGGAAACTCCACCGTGAAACAGGATTTAGTCCCTTTAGAGGAGTATGGGACCACCATAGGCATGGTTTATTGTAGCATTCTTGAAATGAGGTTGCTCTTGTTTGACTTCTAATATCCAACGCTTGAAATTTCGGGAATGAATGATGTCATTTTGGTAAAAACCCTCCACATCCTGATTAGGAGATGAGAAGTGGTTTAAATTCCTTTCTCTTTCCTGATGTATTCAAACTCAACAGAACAAAACAGACTCAGTTTAGACCTTTTTTTTCTTCCTATTGTGAAGGTTGTCTACTTGTAGCTCTTTGTTTCTCAGGCATGTACAGTCGACTAATCAAATATCTGTGAGTATAATTAGCAGATTTCTTTCACAGTTCTACTCTGGTGAGCACAGCGTTATTTCTTCTTTTTACGCCCCGCGGTGACATTTTCCTTTTATTGTTTGTGAGATCGCTGTTGTGAGATCAAAATCAATTTCTTGTTACCCATGTGTTCCTTTTTATTTTATTTTTATATACATACAATTGCATTTGATTAAAAAAGTTTCCAACCTGTTCTTTCCTTCATAGCAGTTGTTTCATGTTGTTAGGATAGATTTGTTTTTTCTTTTACATTTTACAGCTGTTTTGCGTCATCTCAACAAAGGCTTCTAGTAATCAGTCATTCTGGAGAACATACATGCTACCAGCAATCAAACCCAAACAGCTCACTTCTCTACATCCATATAAGTCATTCCTTCACGCCGTTCATTCTTTATGCACTTTTGCAGTTTGATATCAAACGAATCAACCCAGTGTTGTTGGCAAATGACATTGCCAATCATTTCCATTCAGCATAAGGCGTACAGATGGTCCCCCCAAGTCTCCGCATGAAAAACTGCTGATTTGAGAGGAACGTCATGCTTAATTAATAGCAGCCCGTAAACGGGAGTGTGCTTTCCATGCAGAGACTGATATACGCCACCATTTGCCTCCCTTGCCAGCAGGGATATTCGCCCCTGCACATCCCGAGCCGCAGAGCGTTATGGAAATTCAGTCACAACCTGCTCAAACACAGGATTAGTTTGTGATCTTTCAGTGAGGACAGTCTCTCTTTTCATGTGACAGTACCTTAATCCCCCACGACTGGAGTTCAGGCCGCTCAGACACCCCTATGGAAATGGGCTCTAATGACATTATGGGTGAGCCCGCGGAAAACACAAGAGCTGAAGGGCACGAAGAGGCAGAAAGTGACACAGCTACACAGAGATGTATGAAAACCCCTTTCAAGGATTTAATACTGTATAGAGAAAGGAGTTGAGGGGGAACCCGAGATCACAGAGATGAACATATATCGGGGATTAAATGTCCAACAGATGCGTTGATCCTACTGAGTTTTTAGTTCATCATGCCCAGCCGTCCTTAAATAGATCTTAATTTGATGGCTCAGTGATGAGCAAGATTCCTCCTGCAGGCAGGGAAAAAAAACAACAGTCCAAACAGATGAAGAGGAGGTTCAGCATGACCATGTACACAGCACTTAGTATGTATAGAGCATACTTATCAGAAAAGCAATTTTCACAATGCAGTATACCCTCAGATGTTAAGATATTCTTTCCCCTCTTATCCCCCTCCTCCTGCTGAAGGGGAAACAGGCCCTGTGGTGCAGTCGGAGATATAAATAGGGCATGGTTTTATTTCACTCTCATAAACATGCAGATTGATTAGGGTCATTTTCTGCTAGCCTGCCTCCATCCACCCAAGCCTTTCCCTCCATTAGTGATGAAAACCTAGATTTATTGCCACGTCTGTCACTTCCAGACTATAATTCACTGGCCCACTGGCTGGCTGTTTTTATGTAGATGAGCAGTGGGAATAGGACATATTAAATGCATGTGTCTCTCTATGTGTCCATAGGAGCGCATACAGGTTGGCAACGGAGTGTTGTCAATCAGTCGCCTGACCCTGTCGGACACAGGAATGTACCAGTGTGTGGCCGGGAATAAGCACGGAGAGGTCTACTCCAATGCAGAGCTCAGAGTTATAGGTAAGACGTCTGCTTGATGCGTGTATGTGTTTTGTATGTCTTTGTGCACACTCACGCATGCGTGCATACGGTACGCTCGTTGGCATGGAGATGTGTGTGTGCAGGCATACATTTGTTCGCATTGGTTTTCAAGTTTGCTTCATCTTCTTCCTTTCCTGACCCCCGGCCCCTCTCTTATTGGCCACTAATTGAAAAGCATTAATTATAAGATGAATGCTTCCTTCTGACAGTGACGTATGCCAGAGCTGCTCTGTTCACCAGCCTCGCCCATCTGTCCTGTCAAGACTGTCACTCTCTACTCTGGGCTGGCAGCAGCTCTCATTCACACCAGCATGTCTTATACTGATCATGTAGCTGATTGGAGTCAGGCTCAAACCAGCAGTGTTTCCTCTGGTCAGATTCAAGGTGGAAATGCAAAAGAAAAAGATGTTGGGGACACTGCTGGACAGTTGCACACCTTTTTGAAAAGGGCACATACTTTTAAAGCTATGTGGTGAAAAGCTAAAGAACATGACATTTCTGTCTCTGCTGTGAAAATGTGGTATTGATTCACATGTAGCCTGAGAATAATAACAAGTTACATAAATCTTTTGAACTCCACAGCATCAAATGTGAGCTTTACTTTATTTATTTACCTTTCTGGTTATAAATTATTCACATTTCAAAGAATGTAATCTAGCGTCCTTGAATTAACCATGGGAATAAAGCAACGTATTAATGAACTCATTTTTGAAAATGGTGATAATGAAAATGATAAATTCAATTTGAGATGAATAATTAGAGATACTTTAGGGGTTTTTTTTATGAAAAGAGACACAAACACTGTCTTTAATATGCTGCTCTTGTCTCAGCTGTTGCCCCAGATTTCGCTCACAACCAACTGAGGAGCCAGACGCTGGTGAAGGTAGGAGGAGATGTGCTCATCGAGTGCAAGCCCAAGATGTCTCCGTGGGGTTTGATCTCGTGGAGGAAGGGCAGCGAACCGCTCCGAGAAAGTAACAGGTAACAAAAACACCCTGACATTTTGTTCTGCTTTAACCCACTGTGAGAACTGCTGGACTTTTCCCCCCATGTGTGTGCACTCATTATTTTTCAGCCAGGTACAGATCCCTGGAGGCAGTGTTCCCTGTGTGTTAATACAGACAGCTCTTATGCTAAGCGACACTCTTGATCGCATTTTAATATGTAACATTCTCTATAAGTCACCTCCAATGTTATGTTGCCCAGCAGGTTGCGATATTGCACACATGATATGAAAAAAACGTCAATTATCCATGCATTAGTGTGTTTTCAGAGTCTGCTTGTCTCAAACCCTTACACAAAGACTATTACGTCTGTGCTTTCAGAGCATTAAAGGAGCACTCCGCATATTTTACCCCTCTGTCTTCTGTGGCTCTGGAGGGAGCTTTCCAAAGTTTTAGGAAAACTTTAGCCTTCTCATTAGGGTTTAATGATGTCATCAGGGATAGCACAACTCAGAGTTGAGGCTTAAAATTCAAAACAGAAAGGCGCTACCAAATTTCATTATGGAAGATGAAGTGTTTTTGGAGCTTGACTCATATTAGATACTAAAAATCAGGATGGCTCGCTTTCTGGCTCTTCAATTTGTACCATTCTTTTTGTAATCTTTCTCATTTATGTGTCCCAACTCTATGAAAGCAAAATATTAAATTGCTGGAATGCCCCTTTAAAACATAGTCTACATCATAAAGGGATAAAACACTTGTTTGTATACATAATAACACAGATCTCCTTTTCTTACCTCTTTGAGAGTCTGTGTTATGTATAAGTGGCCTAGTGATCATTAGCACTGTGTTATTTCTAGCTTGTATCTTATATTGTATTACTGACCACTGATTATAGTATTTATTGATCATATTTATTGATAAAGTGACATCATATCCTTAGTTGTACTGTTTATCTGTTGTACTTTACCATTTTGATCACTTTCTATTCTTTCTAATTCTCATATTCTATTGTCTGACAGATGGCACATTATTTGTATTAACCTAGGTGTGCATCAATTAGTCAGTGATTTTTCAAGTCCTCTCATTGGATGATTGAGGCAGCTCTTGCATGTATATATTAATGCCTTTTTTCTATTTTTTGATTGCAGTGTTTTATATAGTAATGTGTTTGTGAAGAGAGAAGTTTTATGGAAATACTATATCAAGGTGCACCAAAAGGCTCCAGTTACTGTGATATATTTGATCACAGTATGTCCATGGAGAGATTCTGATGCAGTCCTCAGATGTGGTGAGAATACTTGCAGAACAGCAAAGAGAAAAAGCAGCATGAAGTCTGACTGTGTAATGGCTGATGGGGTTCGCCGTGTTTTATCTTTAGCGGTGGCCAAACAGACTGGCTGCTGAGTAAATTAAAAGTGCTAATCAAGTACTTTTCACCTCAGCAGGGATGATAAAGGCTCCCGATATCAAATTATTCAACTTCTGACAAGTTTTTGTGGAGCAGAAGGCCAATCTTTGCGTCCTGCCACGTTTGACCCCTGAGATGTGAAGTGGCGCTACGTGTAATAACTTTCTGCCAGTGTTTGTGTGTGTGTGTGTGTGTGTGTGTGTGTCTGTCTGAATGAAGTGTGAAGTCTGGCCCAGTAGCCTAATTGCAGACAGGGGTCACCCAATGGGTGTCACCACTCTAGCATGACTCCGCTCTGACAGCAGGGCTGTGTGCACAGTGTCTTGCCAGGCTTTGCATATATACAAAGCAGTGTTGTTGCTTGTCAAACAAAGTGGCGGGGGAATTTGCATAGTGGTTTCGGTGCTGGTGCCCTTCACTCGCCCGGCACCACTTCCATCACACACAAGCTCACATCACCTGCACCATTTTAAGTCAATTCATTTTCATCTTTGACATGACACACATTGATGTCCTTGATTGAAATGAAGTGGCAGAGCGAAGAGATGTTTTTCCTTAAAGTTCTATCACTGCATATGGATCAGTGACAAATAAGAGTTGGCAAGATGAGCAATTCAAAAATATCTTGTTAAAATGTACATTTTGTATTTTTGTTGGACCATTTTTTTAAAGACTGAATGTACCTGAAAATGTCAAATGGTGTAACCACAAAAGAATGATGAATAATACATTTTATCCACCTACAGTATATTTAAGTGTACTTTTTTTTTAAGTTGATAATTCCCCAGATTAAATGTAATATTTAGAACAATTGTATTCCATTACCTTTATTTAATATAAAAAGTTATAATGTAAGATCATGCCAAACTAGTTGATATGGTGTGACAAGTTCAAGTTCAAGTAATCTTTATTGTCCCTGAGGGGCAATTGGTGGCGCAGCCAGCAGCAAAACAATAGAAATAACAATTTCATAAGCAATCCACAAAGTACAATACAGAATAACAATAAATAGTAAAAACAAAAAAACCTTAAAGTGACCACGGCTTAAAAGGCTAAAAATCATCCATTGTTTAAAATGCCAATGGCCGGACGGAAGCCAGGACTTCTGCCCGTCCAACAAGTTGAATTATTTGGTATAACATTTTTATGGTTACACCACTTAGACATTTTTGCCATAATCCTCTAATATATTTTCTCAAAATGGATTAAAAACAGAAATTTTATGCTAGGTCCACAAAAAAGAATGTGTGCAAGTTATTTATATGTTTATTTTCATATTTTAATCTCTTTACATTGAACTAAACCACATGGACACAAAAACATGTCACTGACCTGTATACTTAGTAGTAGTAGTAGTCTCAATTATTCCTAACTATAAATCAGCAAATGACCAACAGCTGTGATAAATAATGAATGACTCAAGATTTAAATCATTTATAGTATATGTTACTCCTGAATATTTAAAATAAGGGAATTCTTTATGTTGCTGCTGTAGCTGTAAGATGGATTTACTACACTTAGTCCTTAAGAGCACTCAGAGTATCCTGATAATGGATTAATTAGCAGATAGACTTCTTCAACACTATCCTCCTTCTAGTAGTTCTGTTTGATGTTTGATATGCAGAAATATGTTTTAATGTCTTTACTGGCACTAAATAAATGATATTTTGGCTCAGACCACCTGGGCTGCTGCTCCCAAAAAAATGAAGAAGAAGCTCAGATTTGAAATTAAAATTCAACAGTCCCAGATGCATTACATTAAAAGGACTTCTTTTTTTTTTTTTTTTTTGCCATGGCGCCACGCTGTATTGCCAGTTTGGAAGTGGAGTAACGTTTTACACAGCTCGAAAAAAAAACACACACGCCAGAGCATTTAAACGCTCTGGCTCCTACCCTTTACTCTCTTTCCCATTATCTCCCTTTCCTCTCATCTGTGACATACCCACATACACCCTCGTGCTGTATGCCACATAATAAAAATGTTTAGCATCTGTTCCGGCGATCATTAGAACAGTTGTCTTTTGAATGGATGCCCAATAATAGCTGCCTTGCCTGTAGGTCGACGGCGATATTCAGTCCTATCCTGCTGGTTGTTTGTAAAATCATAAAATGGGAGTGAAAGCCCACTGACGCAAATGAGTACACGGCAAATGATGGAGCAAACAACATCCTGGTTTCACTCATGAACTGTGGGTCATGCTATGTTTCTTTCTAGTTAATTGTATTTGGAGTTGTTTTTTTTCTGTATATAAAAGGAGTGTGTTTGCATGCATTTGTAGTATGTGTGCATGTGTGAGCAGGCCTGTTTTTGTTATGCACCTGTACTGAGAGCTGCTAAATCATAAGAGGTAGCTGTGAACCCCTTTTGTTGAAGATTAATTGCCTTAATTGCGTTAGCACTCCGTAGTGGCTCCAGCGGAAAGGGAACTAGTGTCACCAGCTGGGTAATCCATCTTCATAGCAGCAGCCACCCCCTACCCCACACCCCCTTTTTTTTTTTTTTTTTTTTTCTTCTTCTTCGTGCAGGAGACCAATAGAAGGAGGGGATGTCTTATCTACCCCAGACAACCCTGCAGGGACGAGGTTTAGATGACATCAGCTGGAACAAAGCAGCTGAGAGCGCAGAGCCAGAGCAGGTCTTGCTGATGAGTGCGTAAGTTGGCCGTGTCAGCCGTAGAGAGCGGCCCTTTAAAAAAAACAAAAAAAAAAACAACAACGCCATTTCAATATGTCACAATCGGATGGGTGGGAGGAGGAGGGGGGGGGGGGGGCGGGGGGCGAAATCAAGTTTGTTAGGCCTCTCACACCAGACACACTCAATCAACTGTCCTCTCACGAGCCGCCGCAGGATATGCTGACGTTCCTCGATGTCGCGCCCCCCCCACCCCCCCACTCCCTGCATTAAACACCATCTTTTAAAGACCTTGAGTATTTATCTCTATCGGCTTTGGCAGTCATGCAAATATTTGTGCTGGATCTTTCAATCCTTTGAAGAAGGTGTTTACGCCTGGAGGAAGGCATTAAAGTACTTTGGGTGTGGCTGGGACAAAATCCACCCACCCAACCCAACCCCCCCGCTTTTGTCTCCACGGTGCCCTGACACAGCAGCGTGTCTCAACTGCATAAAAGATACACATTGCCTTCTGTGTGTGTGTGTGTGTGTGTGTGTGTGTGAGTGTGTGTTTGTGTGTGTTTGTGTGTGGTTGTGTGTGTGTGTGTGTGTGTGTGTATGTGTGAGATTGCAAATGAGTTTTATCTTGAATATCAACTTCATATAGATGATGATCTTTTTTTTTTTTTACTCAATAGCATTCATACCGCCCCCTCCTCCGCTACCCCCTTTCCTCCCCAAGGAGTTAATGGACATTTAGAAGTCCAGCATGCCCCAGATATCCGCAGCACTTCCTTTTTAGTTAGCGCCGTCCAAAAGGTCATACATCTTAAATAGGTTGGAGGTATGGCAATGTGATGCAGATGCAGCTTTATGCTAAAATGTTCTTTTCTGTTATTGTACCATGTCATTTTTTTTTCTCTAGCTTATACAGTATTTATACTGGGAAATAATTGTTAATCTGGTATCTGGATTCTTCAGGAAAGCTTATTTTAGTTGTTGTAGTTTTGGTGTGTCTTATAATTGCTGAGGGGAGACGGTCCTCCATGGAACAAAGTGCACCTGGCAAACTGCTGCCCAGATAAATTGCCAGTTGGTCTCCTGTTGTGTCCGTAAGCACAGGACGGAGCTAACATAGAATACATCACAAATGGGTTTCATGTATTAATTCATTCATTAAAAATCCCAAATACATTGTTAAATATTGGTTTCAATACACTTAAAGTGTTTAAAGGCTTCAACAATGAATGATATTAATATACCCTATCATATCAATTATGATATTTAAAAAGGCAAAGGGAGCACACTTTAGATAGACCTTGATAGCATTTATTTCATTTTTTATTCACTTTCCGGATTAAAATGTAAAAAAAAAAAAAAAGTCAAACATTTTAATTTGTCTAAAACAGCTGTGGATGCACTGAGGTGTCTCTGCTGCAGTCTGTGAAACCGTCTGTTCTGGTGATCAGACATGAATGAGAGAAAGAAATTGTTCTCTGATAGCTGAAATTGGTCCTCGTGGTTCTTAAAGGTATTGTAATGGGTTATTTGGCACCAGTATTCACAGTAGTCTACACATATCAGCAGTAGATCTTTAAGTTTTAAGAAAGGTGACATAAAAATCCCCCTATCCCAAATATACTCAATTCCTCTACTGATTTCAAGTCAGAAAATGACCATTAGATAATATTATATACCTACTGATATATTGATATGTTTGAATGTCTGCACTGGTGTTTAGCTGTTGCACACATTGTGCACTTGCCAATGTAACAATTTGAGTGTATTCTTTGAACATGGTTAGTCCAGGAAGCTTGTTGCCAAGGTAACATCTGATCAAAGTTCTATCAGCACCTTTTTTTTTTCTTGTTACCCCAGATTAGTGGTTTCAAACAAGTACAAATGTAGAGTCTCGCGGCACACACAGAGAAACATAAAAGAAGGATGCTACTGGAATACTTTCCATGTTTAAAATGCACATATCAGTCAGAGGTGTTCCTCTATTTTCAGTATTATTTACTATTGTTATTATAGCAATATTTGGTATATATGGTATAACAGATATGGTTTCTAGTCTTGATGATAAAACTAAACATAAAGTATTCATTGCTAGTAAGAAATCCCACAGTGGCCATTGTCTTAGCAGCCTGCTTGGCCAACGATCACAACACAGCCATTATTGGTCGGTTTGGTCGCGCAATGATAAGACAGAATGCTAATCTTATTGGAAAACGCTCCCCTCTTCAGCAATATAAAGCGTTTAAATCAGCGCCGCCTTATTCAGTAAGTACAAACAAGCTGCATCTTTATCACACAGTGCTAGTGAATCACTGCTTATTCAGATGAGACAGCCATAGGTCACAAGAAACACTACAATTAGCAGGCTGAAGACTGGAAATGTTTACACCAGGACACCAGTGTCCTCTGCCCAGATGGCAGGGATTTTTTTGGCATCACTGGCCAGAGCAGTGGCTGTGGATAATGTGTCCACAAGACTTCCTTTAAAATACACTGAAAGCTTCATGGTTATGCAGTGAAATTAGTAGAATATGTCCAAGGAGAAAAGAAAGGTTAAAGTTTAAAGATGAGGAATGAAAAATAACTCGTGATAGGTGAATCTATCATATGCTTGCTAACATGAAATAGTCCATGGGTGACATATGTTGCCTCAATTGTAAGAATTTTTGAGGTTTACAGCAGATACATCATTTTTATATATAATGATATATGGGTCAGTTGACAAATAAGGGTTGGAAAGATGAGTAATTGAAAAATAGCATTTTATTTTGTATTTTTGTTGCTTTTATGTTTATTTGAAATGACATTTGCACCATGTTTTTTAACCAAAAGTAAGACTGAAAGTGTCAAATGGTGTAACCACAAAAGAATGATAAATATTTCATATTTTATCCACCTACAGTGTATTTAAGTACATTTTTGCCATAATCCTCTAATATATTCTCTCAAAATGGATTAATAACAGACATGATGGGTCCACAAAAAATAATGTGTGCAAGTTATTCATAAGTTTATTTTCACATTTAACTCTTTAAATTTGACTAAACCACATGGACACAAAAAAAATCATTGACCCATATTATGACATAAAACAATATAGATGGGAGTGTGAGGGAAGGTCCACCAGTAAGCAGTCAAAGACCTTTTAGGAACGGAAGAAATGGGGAGCCATTGGCTGTGGATTAAGAGGAAACTCCTCCTGGGCCCCCAAGTGAGTAGATGGCATCTAGGGGGTCAGCCTGGGACACTGGGATCCATGGCTGAACCCTCTAGATGCCATTACTCACTTAACCATCACACAGTCCTGGCAGCATGCCTCAAGTGTGCAACTAGGAGATAATAACATCTAGTCCTACACAATAGAGCTATAAAATCCATAATATGTTCATTAATGTGATCATCTTGGTTTTAGTAAATCTGTATGAAACAGAAATATAGCCAAACAAAGTTCGAAAAACGGTAAAAATAATGAAATAAAAGCAACTATAATATTTTTGAGCCATGTATCTCATTGCGCAGTAATTCCACATCCAAATTCTACTTCAGCCTTGTCAAGAAGAAAGCATTATCAAATCTCAAAGAGGCCACATCCGAGCAGCTTAACGCACTAATCGTCCAGCGGTATCCAAATCTGCGCAATTTACTTTTTTTAAAAATCAAGTGCCGCCGGCAAATTGGCCCAAATGTCAACCCCTGCTTCCTCCCCGTGTTCCTTTTTTTATCGCTCGTCACAAATTAAGCTCGGATGTGCACTTTGAGGCCTCTTTTAATACCGCTTTTTACTTTTGCCAAACTATTGACACACGCAGCGAAGAGCGAGCGCGGCGCATGAATCAGCGAGCATGAGAAAATCCTATCGCGAAATGTTCTCTGACTCATTTCTCCCCTTGAGCAGTTTAGAAATCATCTTCTAGGTGTGTTTACAGCTTTAAGTGGTGACAAGTTCCTTGAGTGGCTCACTGAGTTTAAGTGAGAAGACACAGGAGGCTGTGTGGGTATGTGGCCTGGATGTTGATTACTCCATTAGTCTGTAGAGAGAGCAACACTTGCTATGGCTGGATTTGCCAGATTCTATCTGCAGTCATGATCCAGTGCTACACTGGCTCCTCTTGCATATTATACATCCCTCCTACATTGGCAGAGCAAATAAGCATGGCTGTCACGTAAATGAAGAGATGTCTCACAGAGTGATCTCCATTTATAGGCCCATCTGCTCTGCCAGACGCACTCCAGAAAGAATAAGTGTCAAGAGAACACCGAAAAACTGTGGAAGAGACATAGCAGCGAACTTTGCATTAATTTACTTATCGCCTATCTCGCTATCTTTCCATGATGCCTTTGTTCTGTTTCAAGGAAACTTTAATAAGAGTCTCATCAAATGTCTCAGGGCTTAATTTTATGAAGACTTAGAATTAATCAGTGCTGCATGGAAACAGGTGTATTAATAAAAGTGATGATTAAATGATCTGTGTGAGCGGATGGCCCTGGCACTATTTCAGTCTCCTCATTCTTAGGCTGCATGCTGTTCTACTTATTAAAAACACTGTTTATCATGTTTAAATGTCAATTCACATTTTTCTCTCATCAGATCTCTAATTTCCTCATTTGACTCTAATTGAACATCTGCTTGTGAAGTGGAGTTCTGGCTCTCTGCGGAGGTTAGAAGTGTGTGCGTGAGCAGTGCCAGGTCTGAATACAGAGAGCTTATGTGCCCAGAAGGACTTATTTCATTACTTTGCCTTGAGGAAAAAGGTTTACTACCTGACAAGGCTGCGGTGGACAGCTGACTGGTGCTTTTCATTTTGTCTTTGCCTACACCTCTCCACTCTGGCTGTAGCTAAAAAAGCCACATGAAGGAGTGCGGTACCCCCCTCCTCGCCTGAGAATGGGAGCAAACCAAGGATTAGTGCTTTGCTGATCCTGGCAGCTGCAGACAACAAGCAACACTGTTCAGAGGTGCCTGCTAGCACACACGCACACACATCCACACGGCAGATTAAATGTTTTATTTATCCAAACATGTCTCAGAGTTAGAGCTGCTCAGGAGGCAGAAATAATCTCGTTGGGTTGGTTTAAACATCAGTGGGCAGAGCTGAAGTCTTACATTTCTTTCGGAGGGGATTTCAGGTAAACGGCTAGTTTGATTAGTAATCAAAGTAATTATATAGAATGGCAAAATAATGCATTTTTTTATCATTCATACTATCTAAAGTCAGCAGGGTAGCTACCTGGACAATATGCAGCTACAGGCAGGCTAATTATGCTTGATTATATTTCCATTAATAGTCTGTAACCAAATTCCAAGACATCTTTTTTCATACTGTGTCTCCAACCCTTTGCCACTGGCCACCCCAAAAGTCTCTTCACTGCAGATGAACATGAATCAGTAAGTTGATATATTTGTGACTGTAAGCGGGGGCACTGCACCATGTGTTTGACACGCTGTGATCATCAGATAAATTTGGATTAGATGAGAGTGGCCCCGTGATCTTCACAATGCTCACTGTGGTCTAGACAAGGGTGGATTAAAGGCATTTGCCTTGCCCATTAGAGAAATCATTTCTAGCGGGCTGCACAATAGAAGATTAGTGACATTAGCTTAGCAACCGTAACTAGGCACGCAGGACTTTGAAGCCTTGGTTTTCTCCACATGTTCAAACTGTGTGATTGGAGGTGTAGGAGGAACATAGTCTTTACATGAAGAGAATCAGGGATGGAGGGTTATTTTAACCCTTTGTAAAACCAACAATTAAGCAACATGTTCCTTGTTGTATGTTAGGTAATAAGCTAGCTAGTTAGGTGTACTAACTTGTGTTACTTTCAAGGCCATGGAGTATTTCATATTACATTATTATCAGTTAGGCTACAGATTGATTAAAGGAAGATCCATTCACAATAGAACATCCACTTCAGCTGGGAAAATTGAGAGTCGCCGGCTAGAAATGAAAAGGCTGCTATTGTCTACCTCAGTTTGTAATCAAGGACCTGTTGTTCCAAAAATTAATGAGAATTTCAAATGGCAAATCTGCTCCAATTATCATTGTAAATTGCCTGTGCAAGAATGGAAAGGTTGACAGGCAACAGTTACTAAGGGGGCAGAGCTTAACAAATGGTCAGTTGATTATTAGTGGTAAGTTTCTAGACTTGAATCTTGTAGATAAATACTGAGCTTGGGGAATATAAAGAGTGTGGTCTTTGCAAAGCTTCTGATTTGCCTTCAAGTACATTACAGTAGCATTATGTTCAAACTGTCAAAATTCTTGACAGTGTCTCAGATGCCTCTTTGTTAGGGTTAGTGTGATTTACATTTTAGGACACATCCTTGATGGGCAGACAGTACATCAGTCTTTGTTTGTCAGTCATGATTATTGGCCTTAATTGATTTTGTTGTTGTATTTAGAGACCATCAATTAGTAGATCAATTTACCTTCCAGTCATGTGGCCATACATCCCACTACATCACTCAAAGTATAAACCTTTGAGCCATGAGTTCAGATCAAATAGGGCCATAAAATTGCAATCATCTTTCTGCACCATTCTGCTAAATTAGCAGTTTTTCTCATTGTAAAGGAGGAGGGAGCGAGGTGGGGCGGAGAGTTGTAAAACATGCTTCTGCAAAGAATCTGGTGCTGACTGACTAAACTCAATATATATATATATATATATATATATATATATATATATATATATATATATATATATATATATCAGACCGCAGATAAAGTGAATTCTGAGATGTTTGCTGAGATTAGGTCAGAACCCTCTTTACCCGTCTGCATCCCATGTACTGCTCGCCGGGATTATTTTTATCTGGGAGACTGTGGCTGATATCATTTTTCAAAGTGAGAATCCGCCAGCGCAGCATGAGTAATCCATCTTGGTTCCTCTGACAATTTCCTGTGGAACATATGTGTGCTCTTTATTCCTGAAGGGATACCTCAGCACACACGAGAAGAGATGAATATCTCTGGAAGGGAATAAACCAGGAGAGCAATTTGTGATTAAAGGAATCCTCTGGAAGTACATACACAAACCTCTCCACGGCCCAGCTTGATGAACTCCCTCTCCTTGCAATGCAATTACAAACACAATCACATCATGTTCCACAGGCGGGAATTAAGACATTCTCAGTCAGCCTGCTTCATTAAGACACCTTCCTAAAAAAAAGAAAAAAAAGCCACTTTTACGCATTTATTCAGAGAAAATTCATTTTCACTGTTTGTTTGTGTGAGAGAGAGTTGGAGTGTGTTTTTATTGTTACTTTTTCATTATAAGCACTGATAAGAAGTTGACAATATTTTCATGCCTGGGGACATTATGTAAGCAGTTTCTCCGTTTATTGTTGAAGGGAGACCAGGTGCCAAAATGTGTTGTACATTTAATTTCATTTATCTCAAAATTATGAATATTGAGGCTTAACTTTTGTTTATTTAATAAATAAATCTAGCAACCCATTCCTGGAATGGAGCATCCAATATTCAAATGGTCTAAAAAACTGCTGGTGTAATAACCAAGTGTGCAATTCCTGCTGCATCTATCAAAGGAGAATGCAAAAAAAGAGAGAAAAAGCTTAATTCATCTCAGCTGTTGAGGCAATGGGGAAGAACTTGCCATTTCCCTGCCTACATTATGGTAATACACACTGGAGCAGTAGCGGTCTTGTGCATTTCATAGAGCAAGAGATTAATACTAGCGTTGCAGCCCAGCACCTCTGTCCCCTGGCCGTGTTTTTATAAAGCAACAATATTGCCAGAGAAGCTTTAATGTTAGCCAGTGCCCTGGAGACAAGTGTCAATACACAGTGAACCAAAAGGAAAGTCATTTCAAGTATTGCCGCCTGGAACTTACTCCACTGGTAACATAGCTGAATAGGAAAAAGAGCTCATAACCCTGCTGCCAGTTGCTTTTGTTGAGAGCCGGAGAATGAGCGATTATTCTGTGTCAATCATTCATAATCATTTGCGCTGTCTTGAAGCAAGAGCTCCCTGCAACACTGGTCACAAAAAACACTTGTTATATTGTTGTCAAGCTTTGATTGACACCTCCAAAAGATCCCTGTCAGATGGGCATTTTCTTACACGACCGATGGTAATTGTCTGCACAGTGCGGTACTTTGGTAAAGCCTGGTAGAGTAAACTGTAATCGAGCCGCCTGATAACTTGTAACACCGAGGGAGTGATTTGTGCTCCTCGTTTTGGCTACCAGGCGTTTTAATATGATCAGGCTGAGCTCTGACTCACTAGCATATTTAAAGCACAACTCCTCGCTTTTTTTTTTTTTTTTTTTCTTTTTTTTTATAAATCCGTACTTATTTTTCCATCCTACCAACTGTCATCATTCTTACAAAGGTGCACAACTTTCCAAAACTTTCCTACAGTATTACAGATACTCCAAACCTAAACCCAGAATGTTAAATACACTGGACGCAGAGTGTCTCATGTAGTTGGATTGTACAACAGTCATTTCTCTAGCTCTTCTTTTGGTCCTCAGTGATCACTGCCAGCAGCTTCCTGTCTACATATTTGTGAAAAATGAATAAAGATAGCTATCAGGTCAGGGCTAAATTTAAAGTTAAATAGTGTCATGACACACTTTTAATGATTTCAGGGTCAAATGTGTTTAAGTATTCAGTGGTGCCTTTCTTGACTGTGTAAAATAAATGCACATCCAGGTAACACAATACAGCTTCATTAATAGAGAGACAGATGTCAAGATTTTGGTCAGATTTGGTCCATAGTCATGCTAGTATCTCTGTGAGGCTGCACACTTGGGCAGAGCTTTGAACTGAATGATAATGTTAGAGAGCCCTTGTAGCAGAGTGGTTATAGCACATGTACCTCCAACGTCTCTGGTTCGAGTCCGGTGGGGGCCTTTGTCGCATGTCATACCCCGCTCTCTCCCCTTGTTTCCTGTCAGCCCCTCTGCCACCAACTGCCCAATAATGACAAAAAACCCTAAAATAATAATGTTGGCATGCTAACAAATTCGCAATGACAATGTCAGCAGGTGCTTACAATGTTCCTTGTCGGTTCAGTGTGTTAGCATGCTTCCATTTGCTAATTGGCAATAAACACAAAGTACAGCGGAGGCTGATGGAAATGTCATGACTTTTGTATATATTTGGTCATAAGCCAAAGTATTGGACAAATAGGCATTTAATCTATGATGGCTCTATGTAAAAAGTCTAGACTACCAAAGTCATCACAATTTGTCCTATGAAGACATATTTTGTTAAATTAAAAATGCCAAACTCATGGTGGTGCTTAATAAAAAGTCAAGAAATGATGAAAAGTCTTGAGGATTCCTCCTCTGAGGACCACAAATGTCAAAATGTTATGGCTTTCAATATTTGTTGAGATATTTCAGTCTTCAGATATTTCTTTTGTATGGCAGAAAGACAAATATGTTTGACAAGAACTAAGCTGTCATTGATGCAGCAGAGTTATGATCAAGGGTTTCATGGATTGCCTCTATCTATTGTTGCATTTAAATGTTAGGCATAGCTTTAATTTTTCAAATCACCTCCAAGTTAATCATCTCCTATCACACGGCCATGTGATAATACTGGGATCATTTACTGCGGCTAATGATCCATGTGACAAGATGAGAGTCATTGGTACAGGTCTGAGTACAGCAAAAATCAATATCAATTACACCTGTATCGGAGAATTGTCAAAAGTAAATGCCCAGGTGTCCCTGTTTCACCGGTGTCAGCCAGTCGCTTTGATAACTGAAAGAACGATAACAAAAATCAAGAGCGCACCTGCTTTGCGGCCTCTAATTGAGCGTTAACCTTGATGTTGATGACTTCACATGAAAGCAGAATGCACGTTCTTTTAATTCTTAAAGCTGCATAAAAGGAAACATCTGAGAAGTTTTACCGCACTTGCATTGCACTCTGCAGGTTCTAGCGTTCCGGGTCTACGCCGCACAGCTGGGCTTGATTTATGCAGCTGACAAGGCCGTTTCTCTCCAGCACAGCACACTGTGGGGAACCTTAGGAAAGACAGCCTTTCAATTTATCTCAGACAACCCCACCCCCTTATACACTTCAGGGTTTTTAAAGCAGGCAAGAGCATAGATCAACACCTGAAGTTAGGTCCCACCCCTTGTCCCGGCTCAGAGGATATGGTGACCTCGCCTCTTTCTCCACACACTCACCACATTATCGCCTCAGGCACTGTTAACAACACTGACGTTTTGATACAATTATGATTAGAAACATCACCCGCAGGTAGGTCGATGATGGTCAATGGGGGTCGGAAATGGTAACGCAGACACGCCTCACCTTATCTGTGAGCTCGCCGCGGCCGGCAAACACAATATCAAACACTTCCCCTGCAGTGCTTTTTTCATACTTACTTTTTTTCCATTTAGTTAACTGGTATTTGGAAGAGAATGGCTGCCGTGGTGGCGAGTGGAGCAAGTGGTGTGTGTGTGTGTGTGTGTGTGTGTGTGTGTGTGTGTGTGCACTGAGGCAGTAATCTTTGTGTATAGAAGGCCTTAGCTGAGACTAATTATTTGGTGAAAATCACCGTAAGCTTGTGACGATCTCTCTTCCTGTGGTCTCATGGCTGAGTAGTTCCACTGATAGAATCTTAACCCCTATTTTCACAAGCCAGTTTTATTTACCCTGTTAATTAAGTAGAGACGCATACAGGCCTCCACCCTGCAGTCATGCTACCAATCAGCCATGGCATCTCGGAGTCACTAAGTATTCATGAACGGCCCTTTTTTGGAACTCTCAAATCACATTCTGATCTGTGATTATGCATATTGTTTGCATGTTGAATTTTTATGAGTACACTCCAATTCTTCAGCAGCATTAGCGAGTTAGTGTGTTTATATAGAGAGCGAGCTAATTTCACCAATTCGAGCACGAGGCTCCTGCTGCTGCCTTTTAGAAAACTCACTACACATCTCAGGCCCACACTTAGTTCAAAGCGGCTGCTCTCGACGCAGTTTCCTTGCTTTTTTTTGTGACTCATTATTTGGACTGTGACAGTTTCCTCTCACAATGTAGAATTTATCAAACAGATCAAAGACAAAATATGTCTGAATGAAACATCAAACCGTGGTTTTCAAGTGCCTTTTTGATTGTGAGGAAGCTTACAAAAACCAACGCCTGCATCTGTTAACAGCGTCTCAAAGAGAATGTAAGGAAATAACAAAAACAGGTTGTGTTTTTTTTTGTTTTTTTTTTTACTTTGGAGCCGGCTCTTCCCTGCGATTTCCACTTCACAGTACACCATGATAGCTGCTCTGTGACTGATGTTATTTGTCTCTTTCATCTTGTCACAGAAGCTGGGAGGATCAACACTGTATAGCCCCCGTCCTCTGAGGCTTGATCTCACCCCCAAAATACACACCTGTGTTTTTTAGGATTACACGAGTGCATTTGGCCATCTCGCCTTGTTCAAAATAATCGCCTCCTTTTAGGAGAATTATTGCCGTGTCCATTAAACCTGTGTGTGAGGCAAGGGATGAAAGGAGTGGCACTTGTGTTCATCTCACCTGTGAATTATTGATACCTGCCTCCACCATCGGCTCTCCTCGGGATGGAGGTGGGAAATGCCTCCTCACATAATGGGCGCATCGTACAGACGTGTTGTCTGGGCCGTGGCAGAGCAGAGAGAAGGCAGGAGCAAAACTGAAACGTGTTAATAGTAAGCCTCCATCTCTTATTCACCACCGCTGTGCTTCGGCTGACTTCCACTATATTTGACCTCATCTGCTCTTCCATTAGCTTCAAACTAAAATGATGAACACTTATGCAGACAGCTGGTCTGCTCCTCTTTCTGTAACATCGTTGAAAGGAAAGTGCCTCCCCGGTCTTCATATAATGCTTTTATAAAAAAATGTTTTTAAAGAGATAGACAATGCAGTGAATGGCCAAGAACCGTCTTGGCTCCACAGGAGAGCTACTGAGGATTTAACACTCTGTAAGAGCCATTGTGCTCATATGCAGCACCACTTGTTCGCTCTCCGCAGAGCCTCCTCTTACAAGATGCATGGTGCGCAAGTCACATGATAGCTGTTTTGTCCCTGAGGATAAGGGGATTGTGGATATACACAGCGCAGTGCACAAATTCAGGTATTTAGTTATGTTGAGGTATTGCTGTGAGCCCCGTGCTGTTTGACTTGAATTAGGTCAGAGCTTGTTCTAGTTACAATTATATGTTTTCCCATTTGTTTTCACACTCACTGATTACAAAAAGTTCACTGGTTAATTAATGGTAGATATATATGTGGGCTTAAGCCTTTAGTCCACTCTTATCCTCTAAATAACCTGAGTCATCAGAGAACCAGCAATGCAATGTAATTAATGTGTAGTATTTGTTTTAATTGTGCTTACTCTGCTCAGGTTTATGGTCAGTTGTATGACCGTGGTGCCATTTAATAGGCCATTGTCTTCAAATGGATCAGCCTCCAGGTTAGATGCCATTAGAGTGTAGGCCATCCCACACTGCGATATGCACCTCATGTAACCGATGGTCATTGTTGGCTACTTTGCATTCAGCACTTTTCACCCAGCCTGATATCAACCAAGAAGCCTCCACTCAGCAGCATCGTGTGGTTTTAGAAGTAGACTCTCTCTAAAAATCTCTGCACTTTCTTATCACATCCACCACTTGGAAAAAAAAGACACCGAGTAGACAATGAAGCAGGAGGAGTTGATATCACACTGTGTCACACTGTGTCAACCGCATTTCACAAGTACATCCAGTTAAACACATCCACTGGTGCAAACAAAAAAACACTCTGCTCTCACATAACAGCAGAAGCTGATGAACTGTTTTGTGTGTCATGTGTCATTTAGACTTCTAGCACGGCTATTAAAATGCTCTGCGTCTGAGCTCAGGCTCGCATTCGACTGTGGCGTCTCTAACTGTCACATAGCTGCTTTGAATTGATCAAAAGCAGAGTAGGAGTATGTTTTGGAGCAGCAGGGCCGTTTCACATGCTCTGTTGCTTTGAATCTTTGAACCTGTTGCTCTGTTAATTAATGCAGTCATGCACTCAGTATTTGAATATAGTGGTGACAGACTGTTTTAATTGGTGCTTTACAGTTATAGCAGTAAATATATAGGGTCACAGTAATAGCTAACAACCTGCCAGCTGAACAGTGTGTATAAATCTAACTTTCCTTACTTTTTTGATTACTTTCTATGATTATAAAAATCTGGCACTGGCAACTTGAAAACAACAGTTGTTTTACATGATGCCATACTTGTAGGTAAAACGGGTCATGTGTAGGTACAAACCCACACATTATATCACATTACTGCACTTTCACTGAGCTTAGAGCACATACTGTTTGGATCACTCTCACCTCTTTCGTAGCACAGTCAGCAGTTTTCAGCAAAAAGCCATTCAAGTTACCTTCCCAGCAATAAACGGCAGATAATTAGCAGCTAGCTGGTGAACATAGTGGAATGTTTTTACTGCTGATGTCTCCCGCAAGACCAAAAATAGAGCTAATAAAAGCCTATGTTCCTCAGTAGCTTCCATATTGGCAACTGTTTGCTGACCAGTTTGTCATATCAACTTCAAAGGTGATATGTTGTGTGACAGTTGTTGTTACAGCTTGTCTGCAATGCCCCCAAGTGTCCAAAAAATATGATTGCAGGTTGAATTAAGTCATGTAGTAATTATTAGAAGACATAGTGGCAGATAGATGATTGGTGCTTTGTAGCAAGAGCTGTAAATACAAACGGACAAAGAAATAGCCATCAGTGTTATAAGTGGTGGGGTTTATGGTGATTTTGGATATTTGACACTGGTTTATAAAGAGGTTCTCTAAAGGCACCAGCCTGACTACACCTAGACTAGCTAGACCTTCTACTTTTAAACTGTAAGTAAGAGGTAAATGTACTTAGATGCTTACAGGAAACCTTTATTAATTGACTTCTTTTTGGCCACTTGGGGGCAGCACAGTAAACTGTAAACCCAACTTTGACATAGGAACACTGTATAGAGTTGCTTTTATATGTTTAACAACTGCTCACTAACTTTATCTGCCAGTCAGTGGGTTTATAAGAGAATAGTTGTTCATTAGGAAATAGGCTTAATGAGAACAGATGTGGGCCATAAACCCAAAACAATGAGCTGAAACACACCAAAATGCTCTGTGGAGCTGAGGGAATCTGCAGAGTCAGCTCATAATCCTCAGTGGGTTCATCACTACAAGCAATCACTTTCACATTACACATGTGCACTTAACCAGTTGTTAATATATAAAGGAATATATTGATTGATGCAGCTTTAAGTGTCTGTGTGTGTGCCAACATATGAGTGGAATAACTTGTGTAAGTAAAGAACCATCACAAAAAACCCCAGCTCTCCTCTTTACATAATTTCGCAGTATGTAACACCCTCGCTGCTATCTAACAGTGGATGAGCCTGTTTACTTTGCTCTGACTCCTTTGACTCTGTTCGTAGGTGAACAGAGCAATTTACCGGCCACACATCATTTTCCCCTCTCTCACAGTCAGGCTGACGCCGTTTCATATTTACAGTTTGCCGATTCAGCAGAGCATTTCACATAATTAAAATTCAGTGTGCTTTGATGAGTTGGTCCACCCTTGATTTCCCATAGTACCTAGCTTTCAAGGGCACAATTTCCATTTTTGCTTGTTATTTAGAAAATGTCAAGTTCCGTTAAGGCCTTTTGACCTTTTTGAAGCACTTGTGGCCATTGTATAAAGGGCATGGAGCCACTGTTGTCCTAGATTTCTTGAAGTCATGCACTGAATTAATCACCCCCCGAAAATGCAATCCTATTTCTCATCGTTGCCATCTGCAAAGAAGAAGAACTTAATTAGGGACACTGAGAAATGTTCTCTGCCCAGTGTTAGTCACTTATCTTTGCTGTATGCCAGCATCATGCCACACTGTTACATTTTTACCAAGTGTGGATTGCAGCATGTGTTAATAATAGTGCAAGCTGATGTCACGCCAGCAAAATAAAAGCTTTTTTAAAAAACATTTTCTCTTTTCTTTTTACCACAGGGTTTCCATTCTGGACAACGGTAACCTTCGCATATGGAACGTAACCAAATCTGACGCAAGCTTCTACACCTGTGTGGCAAGCAACCAGTTTGGCGTGGCGAGCAGCACAGGAAGCATCACAGTTAAAGGTTTGTCCTTTTTCATCTTTACATTTTATCAAAGTCTCTTTTACAATTCAGTCAGCAAAGACCCAGACCAATAATCCACCCGACATTTTTTCAAACATGTTTTTCACTGTCACAGCATGCCAGAGTCACTTGATATTTCATTCTACCCCTAGAAAACTACACAGAAATATTCGATTTCATAAATAGAATATGACCAACGTAGTAAAGACAGACACTGATTTTTGAAGCATCCAACCACCTTGCCCTCTCCTCGTCTTTTGATAAGCCTTGAGGAGCAGGGCTTTTTTTCAGTGCTGTCATTACTAGAGAGACTGAGACACCTCGGTTGCCATGTCTGTTTGCAGAGGTGTTGAAAACATTCAGCTCACTGCCTTGGTGCCTCCAGTACTGTCAAAGGATACGCTGTGTGAAAAAGGCCTAGTGTTGCTAGATCATCTGGGCTGGGGATTGCATTTCTGCTCTGGTGCTGTGACTTATTATACTTCATTAAAAATGAATGTGAGCTGGGTATAAAGTGCTGTGCATTGAATGGCTTTATTCTGTGCACACTGCTGTTTTTCTGTCCTATTTCCATGGGGGATAGTGTTCTCACCTCCTCTAGTTCCTGGGGGACTTGCTGACATATTCAGTGAACTATACCCTCACTGTGACCCCCCTTTCACAGAGGTTGCGTGGTTTATTTGTGTTATTGTTATTTGTTCCGCCTTGACCTTCCTTGTCGGCTTGCTTGTGTAGATTTATAGAATTATTGATCTTCCCTATATTGGCCTTAGGGAGGAAAGTTCATGCTTCATATTTCAAAAGGTTTGGTATTGATTTACAAGTATATTTCAGCACATCATGGAATATTTGCATTAAAATCTGTAGACAAACCAGGCAACTGCCATTGCATTCCTTGAGTTTCACTACATGCAGCAAGTTCTGAGATAAAGCAAACCCTGAAGGCGGGATCATGCTCTGCAAATTCCCTCCGAACTGTTATTTACCTACCTAAGAGAGAATACAGTTTAGTATAAACACTTGTAGTCATGCAGCACGCACTTATTGTTTGCTTGTCTCGGTATAAACCTTTCACCTGGTAGGGGATGAACTACACAGGTATGAAGAACCCAAAAAAAAAAACCTTTCAAAAAGTGGTGCTTCTCAGTCTCTCAGACTATATGATGAGAACTGCTGTGTTTTCCACCACTCTCAAAAGAAAAATCATTTTTTATAACGTCTAGAAGACAAAGCTTCCCATTCTTCTTCTGTAGTTTATGATTGTTGCTGAAGGGTTCAATCCATTCAGTTGTCTTTCTTCTAGAAGTTAGCAATCTGTAAAAATCTTTTGGAATACTATATCAAACAGCAAAGGGGTTGCAGTTTTTTCACCCCAATTTTTCCAAGTAGTTGCCATAGAAACCTAGATTAATTGACTTTTTTGGCCTAGAGGCTAGTGTTTGATTGAATACTTTGAAAAAATATTGATTAATACCAATGTGAATAACAGCAAGACAAATGTCCCGTATCTATACAGTAATTCTCATTTTACCAGAAAACACATCACATAATGGACTTTTTTTTAAAACTCTGGAACAGCTCTGTCTTCTGTAAATCACTATCAAGGCATGTTTCCTTTTTCTGTTGAATTATAAAAGACAGATTTCATATATTATGAATGCTTGAAAGTCAGCAGCAGTCAAGGATGTAGGGAGAGCTTAGAGTGCACCTTGCTGCTGATTTATGCTGATGCCTCACTCTGCCTCCCATTGACTCTGCCTTTCTACAAAAATAATCAGTAACCTTTGCATAATTTAAGGGAAGAAATTAACAATGTAAAATGTCAGTGTGTTTGTATTTTTGCACATGTACATGTTAATTGTCCTGATTTGCTCCTGAAAGGAGCTTGACTTTGAAGTCTAATGAAAAGCACAACATTGCCACACCGTGTCAGTTACACTCTACATTGTCCTTTTACCCATTTATCACACACTATGAAATGAAAATGGTAGAGAAGCACCAGCCAATCACCATTTGGAGGGGGGGGGGGGTGAAACCTGCCGCTCTCTCTGTAGGTTCAGGTTGATGGCCTATATGTGATTTTCCAATCAAGCTGGAAGGAAACACTGTGTGTGTCCTCTCAGCATAAATAGATAGCGCCGTTATCCACTTATTATTCTTGTGAAAAGGAAGAGGGGTTTTATTTGACACCCTCTCTCACCCGCTTCCTTTCCATCATCATATGTTAAAGCTGTTTTCTGCAGCTGATGTACAAATGTTCCTGTATATGATCTTATGCCTCTCTGTCACAATCAATATTGTTTGGAAAATGGGATGGGGTAATTTACATGCACTATTTGATTGAGGATTGGAAACCTGTTTAGCGGGAAGAAATTTGTGTTGTGGGAGCAGCCATTATAGGAGATGACAGTAGTTTATTCAAATTGACTTTGGTGATATGAATGCTGAAAAATACCTGTCAAAAAGCATTCAGCGTCTCCTGCTGTGAATAAGCCACCTAGCAAACAGCACCGGAGCAGTCACAACAGATGAGCCCTGTTAATGTCCCCATTATTCCAACACTGGGGGGATATTAGCAGATTAATTGCACTTGATTATAGACGTGCTCTGTGAATTTTGATTACACTGGAGATGAGCCGTTGCAATTAGGGTTGCCTCCGATCATTACAGATGGTCAGTGAACTCAAAACTTCTGAGATCATACTGTGTTCACTTCTGTTTGCCTCTGTAAACCCTGAAGGTAATCCATCAACACTGACATATCATTACACCCTTTCCTTTGGAGGTGTTTAGAAAGCAAAAAGGGAAATATTTTGTCACTATCATGTTCTATTTGGCCCTTTTCAACTATGGCTCTAGGGATGGCAATGTATTTTGAACACGATAAACATATGTGCTAAACATCAGCATGTTTGAGTTGTCACTGAGTGTGTTTTCATCCTCCTGTTTTTATGCACACGTTCAATTTGTGCATAAAGAAACCAGAGTGGAAATGCTGGAAATTGGAAAGTAAAAAAGAAAAGGCAACAATGGAAAAAGACCTGATAAATAAATCAAAATATACATGAAGAAGCTTCCGTTCCTCTAGAGAGATTATAAATAGTGTCAGAGAAAAAGATGTGATGTACCTTAAAACGATACATGAAACACATATAAATTCCCTATTTCCATCATGTTTTCCACATGGTTTTCCATTATTGGAAAAACCATGCACCCTTTTTATTATGTCATCTTGTTGCATCCTCTTTTGTTGCAATAGTATAATGGCACTGATAGTAGTGGATTGAAACATGCTGATTCACACTTTCTTTTGCCATTTATTTTGGAAATTCTGTTAAAATGTGGTTTAGCGTGCTGATATTAGCATTTAGCTTACAATTCCAATCTCACAAAGCTCCTGAGTTACATGAGATTGGAATTAAACCTAGAAAAATACGACACTAATCAATGATTTACTCACTTTGGGGCTTTTTTGAGCTGTAGAGAATAAATCAAAAGGGAAAGGGCAGAAATGGATTTCAGTTTTATACCAAACCCTTCTGTCCATGTTGAATGCCAGCAACTGTGTGATAGAATGCAATGTGTGATTCCTGATGGCATTATAGAAATCTACAGTCATCTTTTAGTGATCACCATCAGATTTCTGGTTATTACATACAACTTATACACATTGTCAGTGATGTAACCTGGGGTCTTTCAGGTCTATCAACAATCATACAACATGGTTCAGGTGACCCAGCCAGGGTTTATAAAGCCCTAACTTGTGTCCAAGTGGCCTGTGTAATCCACAGATCCTCCCCCTCCCTTGATATATTGCCATTTGGGTGCCTTCTCTGCAGCCTTGGTAGTGTTTTTGATGGCTTTTTTATTGTGCAGTCCTGTGATGCCTGGGAGACTGAGGGACCTGTAGAAAGACTGGCCAACAAAGCCTCTGCAGCCCACCTCCATAGGGATGCATTGCACCTACCATCCCTGCTTCTGGCACTCTCCAAACAAGTTCTTATTTTTGGCCCTCTTCCTCTTGTAGACCTCCTCCATCTGGTCATCCCAGGCAACAGTCAGCTCCAGCAGAATCACTTGCCTTGATGTTTCCATGTCTGGCCTTAGTATGGTCACTGCAATGATTTCTGGGAATGAGCTGCTTCCCCAGGTTGACTTTCAGCTGCCAAACCCCATGCAGTGATGAGAGCCTGTCTGACATCCTTGCCTGAGCCTGTGGTTTCTCCCCTGCCTTGATAAATGCAATGGCTTATCTTTCTGGGTGCTGTTGTTTGGATTGGCTGCTCCCCATGCAGATGAAATCAGTCACTGCCTTCAGGACCTGGTCATGATGCCAGTGATAGCATTCCTCTCCCAGAGCCTTTTGGCAACAGTTAAGGATGTGTTTGAGTGATCCTCTTGAGTGACATAGGGGGCATGTTGGAATCTCAGCCAACCCTCAGCAATATGGGTTGGTTGTGCTGGGAAAAATATCATTCAACAACTGCATCAAAAACTTGATTCTTAATTCAGCCATGACTCCAACTACTAGCTCATTGATTAGAGTGATGCACTGTCTTTAGGGTGCTATCAAAGACTTTGCCTTGGATTCTAAACGGCTTCTCAGTAATAGACGAGATGTGAATGCCTTTTAGGATGAAGAAGAACTTATCCATTGCCATCCTCGACTTCAACACCATGCCTGGGACAAGCCCCTTCTGCACTGGGGTGTCTAGCTCTTTAGGAGGTACTCAATCAGACATTGGGCAACAATACTGAATACCTTGCTTTCAGTGCTGATGAGATGGTTCTGAACAACTCAATGTTACTTGAGTTCTTCTCTTTTGCAATCCAGACAGCCTCAGCAACCCTCCACTGCTGGGCCAGCCCCTCTTTCTCTAGATCACAACGCCTTGAAGATCCTCCATAGACAGTGAAAGAGCCTGGGGCACCTCTTGTTAAACTTGTACAGGCCTTAACTAGGTCCTGGAGCTGAGCTTGTTCCTGTGCCTTTCAGGACCTCCTGCATCTCCTTCAGAGTAGGTTCCTTGATGTTGAATTCAGCAGTGATGTCTGGCAGTGTCATCAATGCTTTGCATGTGTCTAAATATTGCTCTTGTGTTCAGTTGTGCTCATTGTGCTCAACTCATTCAACAAGAGTTGTTGAGCTACTGGTCAACTTTCTCTTAGATGTCTGCTGTGTTTCTGTCCTAGCTGCTGCTTTGTAAAAGCAGTGGTATCGCAATGCATTTTCACACTTCCTGGCCCTCTCTCTGGCTCTCCTCCTGTGCCATTATGCTCTGTGGATAGTAATGAGGTTCTTCTTTGGGATATACTGTAGCTGTGCTAATGCAGCCCTTTCTTCCTTTCTCGCCATTATGTACTAACGCCTCAGTGATTTTAGGTCTTGCCACTGCACAACATATGAATACGCTATTGAGAGCATTTTGTATGTGTCTGTTGAGCGACATACACAAGGTTCTCCTCCAATTGAAGTTTGTCCTTGAGAGACCTTTGATATGTCCTTTGAAAAATGAATGGCATTCAAAAAAGCACGTCAAAAGAGTTTGTGATGTGCTGATGAAAGCATTCTGCTTGGTGTGAAAAGCAACTGGAAGGAAAAAATTGGGAATGGAATGATTTCCTTTTAAAACGGTCACAGCAGTTTTGTTTCAAAATGACCTGAGAGATTACACTGAGGATTGAAGGGCTTTTTCAGCTGCATGGAATGCAATGCATAATGTTACAGTAATTTACCTTTGAATCTGAGGAGGCTCATCCATAGAGGCACAGGGGGTTGCTTCTCTGTTTTTGAGAAGCGAGAGGGAAATCAAAATATAAAAAATAGTAATTGGTTGAAATAAACCATTACCAAATCTCAGTTTATGAAATATTTCTGAAAAATCCTTTTTTAAATTTCTGAATGAAATACTTAAACAGCGACATCTGTAGGGCAGGTAAGAGGGGGAAGGGTAATTTGTGTAAAGCATAGGAGAGTATAGGGAGGACAAGCTCCTGCTCTCCTCCTTCAGGCTGGATTTCATATATCAATTCAATGTACTTCATTTTGCATTATGCTTATCTATGATTGACAAAAACACATGATGCAAATCACATAATATGATATAAAAGTCAGTGGACATTGTATTGGTCCACTGATTGTTTCTGAATGTCATCTTCATTGCTTACCACTGTAAGATAGATTCATATAGAAGGGTATAGCACAGAAATGTGCAAATTGTAAACTTGTTTCGCTTTAAAGACATCACTAAAAATGACATTTTGTTCATCCCTTTTCAACAGAGTCCACATTTCCTTTTTTTCAGAATTACAGTTCCTTTTTTAATTGAACAATAGATAGCTACTTGTGTATAACCAACACAACAGTTAGCTTGTTGTAGAAGTCGTCAAGGACAGTTGATCGCTGTTGTTAATTTAACGGCGAGAATGGATTTGGACTAGCATGGCATCACCAGGGACAGGATGGAGAGCTCCGCTCTGCTGGTGCAGAGTCGGGCCTCATTGCCTCAGCTGTCCAGTCTGGACCCACAGCAGGTCAGTGTGGCAGCCCAACATGCTGCTGCTCTAAAGTGAACTCCTCTCATCAATAATTGAAAGTTAACAACATCATTTAAATGAAACAACCAGTAGAGTTAGCCTGCTTGTCATTGTGATATCAGACTGGTTAACCAACAGCGACAAAGTTATGTTAACACACAAGATGACCAACAGTCACAAATGGACATTATGTCATGATAAGTTACTTCATCTCCATGAAAGAAAGATAACGGATAACGTCAGTCAGATACACCTTCTCTCTCTCTGTCTCTTCGGTTGCTAATTTCTTCTCTTGTGGTTAAAGCTTTCTCTGTGGCTCTTGTGTAAATGTATCTCCTTAACAAGAATGCAGCAAAAAGATTGTATAATGTGCTGTAGGTAGTTTGTCTGGACAATGAGGCTGTTGAAGGATTACAGTGGGCTGTCTGGACTCACGTGGAATGAGGCTGATTCATTCTGGAGTTGATCCAGTTTTTAGATGTGTGATTGTGTGAATGAGTGTGCAGGAGGTCTGGCTGCTTTCTTGAAAAATGTCTTCATATTTGTTTTTACGCTGAGCTGTATATTGAGAAATAAGCTTAGAGTAACTATTAGAATAGGACACTTTTGATAGTAAAGTAATTGGAATAACAACTGCATTAACATGTCAGCTTTGTACGTTATTTTTGTATGTCACGCAAAAAATAAGAGTGTGTAAGTCATGTATTTGATACATGCATTAATACTTTTTGATGTGAAACGGTGCCTTTAGTACTGAGAATCCTTTTAGTCTTCTGTCTTTCTAGTATTCAGCTCTGATCTGTTCTGTAATATGTGAAGTGTTGCCTATTTTAGATGAGAATATAAATATGTTATCACACTCCAACGATACTATAAATTTGTTGGTAAAATAACACATCAACCTTTTCACCACTCAGAGGTCAGAGTTTTAAAAAAGCTAATTGTTCTTAAAAGAAAATAGTTTCATATGCCATGAATAATTTCATATAAATGGCATATAAAATAGCTTCCACCTTCCACCCTCTGATTTCATTGGGTGGGAGAAATAGTATTATGCAGTTTGTTATAAGATTCCATGTTACATTCAGTTTGAATATGGGTCGCTATAGTTCAGCAGGTCATGCTATACATTGTGTTGGTGTTTTGGAATCTTGTTCCGTGTGTCCTCTTTTAAGTATGAGTATACCTGCCTATCTGAAGGTCTTTGCATGGCCTTGCATTTGTAAATAAGAACATACCATATCTTGAACATAAGAAAGTAGAGATAAGTAGCCAACTAGACTAAAATAACATGACCCCATGGGTTGGTTTTCCTCCTGTACTCCCAGTTTTTTGAGTCTTTGAGTACATGGTGTGAACCTTAGTCTGATGTGTACCGTCAGATTTTGTTGATCCTTTTACAAAAAGGCTTATGATCTACCTGTGAATAACCATTTCCTTCAGAAGTCTGTGTTTGTCTTGAACCTGCATGCTGTCACATCATCTGCATGAATCTCAGTTTGAAGGATTGGGTGTGAGGCATTGCTCCAAATCCACAGATCACATGGCTCATGGCTCTTCAGTGCCCTCCTCGATGCATTATTCAAGCTTACATCACTCACCTAATGCCTCGGTCACACCGCATGACTTTCAAATTCGTCAGATCACTGTACTGTTCATATTACATAACTTTCTGTCTTGTAATTGGGAATCTTGTGGTTTGCATTCTACATGACTGATCAGCAACAGGAGGTCACACATTACAAGATCTTTCACCAGGAGGAATCCCCAACGAGTTTGTATGATTCCCAGACTATGTTTTGTAATGAAAATACATGCAAGAAGAGACATGGGAAATGTCTTGCACTTTCATTGGCTGTACCTCGTAGCCTATGGCAAGCTGTTTGAACATTTAATCGAACTACGCTCTAATCTGTAATTACATCTTAGATATCCATAACAGCATTTTCTCCTAGTCAAAACTGTATATCCACTAGTCAGAATAGTAATTAAAGATATTACACAATAATATTCTGAGAAGTAGACATTGTATTTCAAGATATCTACAACTAAAAAGTATAAGTGGCCATTTGAACATTCAATACCTAGACTGGATATATATTACAGATATCTGTTATTCAATTCTTCCTAGTTAAAAAGAAGATTTCAATAGACTGAATTTTTGAATAGATTTCCTATTAGGAATTTCTCTCATTTCAGATACAATCAATTTGTTACTAGTCATAATTTGAATATCAGATACCCAAAATGAAAAAAACCCCCCACCCCATATATACCCATAATGTAATTTTGAATGTCCAAAATACTTTGTGACTAGCAGAATTGTCATTGCGGATATTCACAATCCACAATTTGTGTCACTAGTACAATTTCCAGATATCTACGATTAGAATTATGATTAGAAACAATTGCTGATAACCGCAGTTGAACTGTGGATATCTGTTGATGGGTAGATAGGACACTGTGACATATTCATAACATCTTTGAAATGTAATTATTTGAAATTGAAAGCCCAATCCACATGAATGACAAAAGTGACATCATTTGCCCTAGGAAGAATGACACTGTGGAATTGTTCATTTTGACTAGGAAGAGTTGAATTACAGATGTCTGTAATACATAACCAGTCTAGCTATTAAATGTTAAAATGGCTTGACATAGTTGCTGTCCTCATTTCCAGTCACAACACACTAAAGGATTTAGACTCCCCTCATAAATACCTATACATGTTCCTGAAAAATGATCTCGTGCAGTCTTAGGGGTAATTTTGGACCTGAGTAGTAAATGTGAAAGTATTGTGACATTGTTATACTGTATATACCATCGCATCATGTCTATGGGGAGTAGTTCAGCACAGATGGTTGGCTTAGAAAATCATGTGACTTTTTATGTGATATTTTGTGATTATGTGATATCTCACAAAAACCAACAATGAGTGATCTTACTAACATCTTACTAACTTCTGCTAAGTATTGTCTGTGTATCCAAAGTCCTCTCATTCCTTTTGTTGTCCTAAAACTATGAAAAACACATATATATACACCACAACACTGCACAGAGTGACACTACTATGAACATGGGCACTGTAGTTGATATAAATTCAGTCCCATATACACTGTCCTGGTGGAAATACTCTCTTGGGTTCAAATCTGCAGCACAGAATCACTCCAACAAATATACAATTTACAGTGCCCAGCTACTAGGAAAATGTTCAGCCTTAAAAATGAAAGTTTTTTTTTGTTTTTAAGATTTTCATGTGAGGAACAAATGGACTGCTTTACAAGTGGTCTGACAGTATTGTACATGTTAGTATTGTTCCTTTCATTGGATTTGTTGACAGTAAGAAAAATATAAAACACTGCCAACACTGCAAGATATCTTTCCCAAACTTTAACCAATTAGTTTTAACTGCTGAAACATAACATGACTCTAACCACAGAGGTGACAGCTCAGAATAACAACGCCCTTATGTGACTGGTTGAGCCCTGCCAACAGCAAAGTCATGACTTTATCTATGAAAACAAGTTCATAAATGGGATTTGCACAGATATACCCTATTCCCCAAAAAGCCCTTGTTGCTTATTGTTCTTGTTTTTAATGATCTACATGAAAATGAAATGCAATGAAGACCAGTGACTCAAAGGTTCAAATCTCTCTTTGCCAGGTAGGTTTTTTATGAACAGTAAATTATTTTACCTCATTGTATTAATGACACGCAATGTAAATGTTTTCTAAAGGCTACAAACATGAATGCTGCAGCCTTGCAGTGAACCATTAGCACAGATATTCTCTTTTATTTTTTCAAAGAATGCATTTTTGCCTTTATTTAATGGTTGGAAGTGCAAAGAGAGACACAAATCATGGGTAAAGAGAGATGTATGACATACAATACAGGACATTGCAGTTATGTGGTATGTCTAAAGCAGTAGGCTAACAGAGTGCTTTTACATTTTTTAAACATGGACACAATGGAAAGTTCATCAATTAATGATCAACAGTGATGGGAATGACGCTGTTACTTTACTTTTTTCAATAATGAGTAATCAAATTAATTACTGTTTCCCCCGCTACAATGCTGTTACCGTTAGGGCCAAAAACGTTACTTCTTCAGACCTCACTGAAGTGGTTTTCACCCGAACAGGCGCTCTCTCTCTTCTCTCTCTCTCTCTTCCTCTCTCCCTCTCTCTCCCTACCAAAGAGTGGCTGCACTTAGAGGCATAACCAAAGACAGAGTAGGACGCCAATATTTATTTAATCATTTCCAGTATATATTATATTAAGAGAAGTTTATATTGTTATTGCTTTTTGAGGAATAAAATTAAATTGCTGCATATCTGCTACATGTACAATTTTATTATTTACTTCTTTTTAGTACATTTCTTTGGCATAATTTAATTTTGAACGTGCTTTGGGCCAGTTGATTGGGGCAGCCAACTAATTTGACATATTTAAAACATTTTTTTTAAAGTAACGTACTAGTTCCTTTCCTGGTAATTAATTACTACTTACTTTGACAATGATGTAACTCAGTTACTAACTCAGTTACTTTTTGGGAGAAGTAATGAGTAACTATAATTAATTATTTTTTCAAAGAAACGTGCCCAACACTGATGATAAACACCATGAAATGTAACAGGTATAGAAAGAATGCTTTACACATGCTGAATGACATTTTCAGCATCTCCAATCCAAACAGAGACCCGTCAACACTGGTTTGACCCACTCGAGCAGCACTCACAGAGGTGCTCTCTATCTTGTCTCTGATTGACCCTGCTAAGTGAGCGGGTTACTATCCTCTCATTTACAGTGGCAGTAGGTAACAAGGCATTATACAAGATAGAAATCAATCAAATTATGCTCAAGAGCCCAGTGTGCGGTTGTGTAACCAACCTTGCTTGTCCATATAATCTGTCACAAATGATGACAGAGGAGAGTAATAAGGGAGCATATTCCCACCATCATTGTCACAGTGAATCCCTGGAGGCAATACGAGGCCGGGCAGCACAAACCACAAGGAGACGAGTTCATGGTAGAAAAGAAGCAAAAGCAGTAACCCCAAAGGAGACACAATAAAGCACATAAATGTTTATAGTATGTTTCCATGTTGCAGGGATAGAGGAGTAAAATATGCTTAACTGTGGATCCATGTAAGTATTCCCCTGCAGATCCTTCCTGAGCCTTCCATCCTCTTCATGTCATTTAGAGTAACTGTCTTACCATGAAACCACTCCGAAACAGCCCTGACACTCTTCCTTTTTTTCTTTTTTTTTTAAGAGTAGTGTTTCGTACCTTTTAAATTTTTTAGACTTTCTATTTCCTTTCTGCACTTGTTCTACAAGGTGTAGGCAGCCTTTAGAAACAGAACAGATACAGTCCCCTTGAATACCTCCTGTGTGTTTTTACAACCTTTTTACAGCACCGCCATCGCTCACCATTTAGCCCCAGCAATACAGGACAGAGGCTCTTAGACACACTTTCATTGTGTGTATGACTAAACCTACCAGCTGATAGCATTCTGTCCTGATACCAGAAAACGACTAGATAAATCACATTGGGAGCCCATGCTGTTGGTGTGTGTGTGAGTCAGGGAGGGAAGGGGCAGGGAGGGAACGGGCCAATGCAATGAAGGTATCGAATTCACTCTGGATGAAGACTGCACTGCCGGCACTTTCTACATGAATCTATGCCTGTCCAGGGATCATTTGCCATGGTTAATTTAGTCTGTGTGCTCAGAGTGGCAATTTCAACCAAGTAATCACAGCACCCCCAAGAGGGAGACAGGTGTTGTACACTCTCAGAACAAAGCCTCTCCCTCTCATCCCGCCTCTCTCATGTCCTTCCACTTTCCTCCTCCACTCCTCACACACAAGTGCAGATAAGGGACGCTTGCCTTATTCCCATGTGATGCCATTGTAATGCACTGCAGGCTTGAAAAGAGAGTGGCTCCGACTGGTGGAAGTGCTCACTGGTGTTTACTGTTTTCCTAGTGGTGCGTTTTGGGAATTTCGGACCGATCTGGGGGAGTTCCGGGCCGAAGGCTGAGCTGACAGTGACACATGGAGGCTTCTCAGGATGCAGGAGAGACACATCTCCCAGTCCCCACAGAGACAAGCTCAGGCCGAAACTAATACCAGTTATTGTAGCTGTGTGCCCTAGTTTGCTGTGTGCTCTGTCCCGTATATCCTTCTATTAACTGAGTCTGACATATCCATAAGGATGATGGAAGGGCTTGGCTTTTTTTGAAAAGCCATTTCCTGTACTGGTAATGCCTGGAAAAGGGGAACAGAGTCATGTGTTTGACCAAACATGCATGGATATGATTGTGTGTTTTCAGAGCCGACCATCATCACCACCCAGCCGTCCACGCTGGATGTCACCGTAGGGGAGAGTGTGGTCCTGCCCTGTCAAGTCAGCCACGATCCATCTCTGGAGCTCAAGTTCACCTGGTTCTTCAACGAACAGCTCATCCACTTTGGGGGCCACGGTGGATTTTTTGAAAAAGTGGGCGGCGTAAGTTTATAATCCCTCATGGTTGAAAACACCCTGCCACAAAGTCATAATAGTTTATAAGGACATTGTCAGTATTTAAAGGAATTGTGTGTAGAATTTAGTGACATCTACTGGTAAGGTTGTAGATTGCGACCAAATGAAAAATGTGAAAGGCCCCTCTTTAGTGACAGTATGTAGTTTGTTCTGAGCTACTGTAGAAACAAGTGGCAGGAAATAAAAATGACTCATTCTAAGGTAATGAGAACACACAACAAATTCTTATTTTAATGGGATTATACACCAATGTAAACACACTTATGAATATATGTTGTGCTAGATTCCTCTAAATTCTACACACTGCACTTTTAAAAAAGAAGCTATAAGTTAAAAGGAGTGAAATTGCTGTAGAGGTAAATTTGCGTGCATTTCTAAAACTTTTTCTACAATAAGCAACACTTTGATAGACATCTGTCATGAAGGCACATCAACAGACAGCAAAAAGTAAAAGCAGAGAAGCACCCCTCACGGGTCATATAGGCTAAAAAAAACTAACTAACTAAAAGCAGCATTACCATGTGTGAAATTCTTGCCATTTGAGCACTCATTTCGGATATATAATATGCAAGTCACAAGATATATACACGCCAGATGTGTTATACAGTGCAAATTAAAATTTTCGATGCCTGCAGCGGATACAGGCAATATCTCACAGATGAGAAACTGTATCAATACAGGATTTAATATTCATCAGCCAACAATTTCTAACAATATGATGCATTTTCCATCCAAAGCCAACAGTCTGCAACTCTGTCAGCTGCCACTAAGTCCCACATTGATCTATCCAAACTGATCACCTAAGCATTAATCACAGAACATGACAAACATTTGCAATAATCACCCTTAAATAATAGCACAGTAATAGTATATGGAGCCTTACCTTAAAACAGGTGTTTCTTCCTCCACCAGCTTCTGTTCAGAACTATCCACCACCTCATTAAAATCCAGGCCGACCAGATCACGACATACAAAATCGCTAATTATGCACTCTGAGCTAAAAGGAAGATTGTAAGCATTTTCATACATTTTCATTTATAACTTCTACGATTCGTGCAACACCTCATGTTGATCTTCCCTGTTATTCAGACTGTTTTTTGACCTCCCTCGCTTAGAAACCCGCCTATTGTCACCGCTTTTTAATACCATTTTTTTTTAGATGGCCCTGACTATATAATGAATCATTAAGGAACCCCATTGCAATGTGCTGAAGAATTGTAGTAATGTCACTGCGCTCTTATTAAAATCTGCTACATAAAAGACATTGATTTTTTTTTTCAACTCCTTCAGAGATTTCATTGAATACAGGTCAAGAGGTGCCCAAAGATTCATTGGTACATCAATAGTATACTTCTTCTTTTAGCAGGGTCATAATAAATTCAGCCGCAGTGCAGAGGGAATGTTTGTATCAAGTGTATTATTTATGGCCAGAAAATTGCTGCCTGTGGTTTATTTTAAAACTAAATTTACATACACGCCCCCGCAAACCAGCCTTCGTCAGTATACTTTAAAAAGGTTTGCAGCGTACATCTCAGCATGTGATATGCAGGCTCATTTTTCTCATGAACTCAAGATGCCTTAAAAAAAACTGCAGGTGAAAAGAAAAAAAATACAGTACAGTACAGTACTCTAGCATTTCTCTTGAGCTTTTTTTAAAAACATAATTCACATTCTCGTGTAATATAATTTACATGTCTCACTATACATCTATACATTGATTAAGCTAGCAGCCACTCTATAGAATTCTTGCCACCATCTTTCCATCATGTCCAATTTATTGCAGAACCTGCTCTGCTTCTCTGATTAAATGATAATGTAGGATGGAAATTGCAATTAGAGAGAGATGGACTAAAAGTCTCCCTTAAAGAACTAACTAGCCATTAGGCCTCTCCTTATAGCGGAAACTGCTTCGTACCGCAATCAAAATCAAGCTATTTGTGAAAGTACATTTCAGTAATTATAGTGATACAATAAACACGTGGAGCGTTTCCATTATAGAGAGGTATTTCTTTGTCATTTTAGAGTGTGGTAGAAAATGCTGCAGGAAGACTTATGGATTTATTTTTCAAGATACACGTACATGAGAATAGGTTTTCTATTCCCATGTGGCTGGAAAGTCAGTATTGTTGTTAAATTACAAAGGCTGGAGGGTTACCATGTTACTTATAGAACTGTGCGTGCGTGTGTGTGTGTGTGTGCGTGTGTGTGCTTGTTTGCCTGATTGCGCATGTGGTGAATGACAGCAGCATTCAGCAGGGGACATTATGGTTCGAAACATCCAGCTGAGGCATGCGGGGAAGTACACATGCGCCGTGCAAACCAAGGTTGACAGCATTTCCATCGCTGTTGACTTGGTTGTCAGAGGTAAGCCACAACAGTGAACATCCATTCTGCTTTCGCTTCCAATATGAACGGACAGCCTTCAACTCAAAATGACTACTGACCAGTTCTTACATCTACCTGCATTTTAAGAATTCAGAACAGTTCAATAATTCATCCACTGCTGGAGAAGGTGGAGGTTTTGTAGTGATTCGTGTTTACTGAGCCTCGTTGATGAGGAAATGAAAGAAGAGAGTAGAAAGAAATAAGAATTTCTCTCTTCAAGCTTTAAAGGAAATTTACTTTTTAAGTAGACCGAATAGTTCCCAAAGGTTTCATACTGAACTGACTTCGCTACAGTAGCCGCAGGTGTTAAAATAACCACGACTCCCTCTATCTTTCCATCTCTTCCTGATTTACATCCCACCCTCCCATCTCCCCCCTCCTCCTCTTCCACCTTCTGTCTGTCTCTCCATCTTTCTCTATTTTTTCCTGCCTGGCTATGCCATCTATCAGGTCCCCCGGGCCCCCCCACCAGCATCCACGTAGAAGAAATCACTGATACCAAAGCCTCTCTGTCCTGGAGGCCTGGTCCTGATAATCACAGTCCAATTACGGCATACACCATCCAGGCCAGGACACCATTTTCCCTCGGGTGGCAGGCTGTCACCACAGGTAAGCTCTCTCCAACCAGCCGTGGCCTCCTCCAATCACATGGAGGGGGCCGCTCTTCATTCTGCCTCGCCTGTGAGAATATTGGAGATGTAATTTTTACCCCAGCACCAAATGGTGCGCAATTGTAGCATGACCATTGACCGCCATTTCATCGGACTCCTGGGAACCCTGAAACATGGATATCTGCCTGATGATGAAGCTTGCTTCCAAGGCTGTAATTTGATAGTGTCGAGAAGTGATAGCACCGATGGTTAGAGTGTAATTTTTCCCCACATCCTCTTTAATGGGGCCCTTAGCATTCACGCATGATTGGTATAATGTGCATTAACGCTGTACAGTATACCTTGCTTTATTGATATTTTTGTGAATTAAGGACAAGATAGTTTTACTGGCCTCATTGATTTACCAAATCAGGGTCATATATTCGTAACTGAATTACATTATGACCTTGCAGGTAGACAAATATCCTTGTGCAAAAGGAGAAATGGACTTTTTGCCATTTCCAGTGGGAGCACTTCTATTTTCTGATATTTATAGCTTTACAGTGACTTTGATGGATTTCTATAACTCCACTTGACACACATGTTAGCATTAAACAATTGAATAAATAGCCTATTGCCAAAGCAGCACGTTAACATTGTGTTTCTTTGTATGTGATTCTTTTGGATTGTTTTCTTGTTCTTTGAGTCTGTGCATTATGTGTCCTTGTGAGGGATTATACCTGTCCTATGTACCTGTGGTGGAGTCCTACCAGGCCTGTCAGCCTAGAGGACAGTGTGCTGCCGATGCTAAGCTGACACACATATGTACGCACAAACACACACACATACAAAGTTTCAAGATGCTGAAGGGGCCACTGTGTGTTTTATTCCAGATCCTGAGGTGGTGGGGGGCCACCGGCTGACAGCTAAAGTAATAGACCTGAGCCCCTGGGTGGAGTATGAGTTTCGAGTTCTGGCAAGCAACACCATCGGGACCGGCGAGCCCAGCAAGCCGTCCAAACAAGCAAGGACAAAGGGGACCTGTATGTAACTTACTACATGAATAGAACAAACTTTATGCCTCTTCCAAAAATGTATGGCATGTTTGTTTTTTCCCTCTCAACATAATTTACTTATTTCTGTAAAGGGAATAGTTCTACAGTTGGGGAAATACACAATACCCTGAATGTGAAGCTGGTGCCAGAAGCATGTTAGCTTAGCCTAGCATAAAGAGTGGAAGATTTGGCACAAAGACTTGAGGACTAAGCATAAAGACTTGAGGACTAAGCATAAAGACTGGAGGATTTAGCATAAAGACTTGAGGACTAAGCATAAAGACTTGAGGACTTAGCATAAAGACTGGAAGACTTAGCATAAAGACTGGAAGACTTAGCATAAAGACTTGAGGACTTAGCATAAAGACTTGAGGACTTAGCATAAAAACTGGAAGACTTAGCATAAAAACTGGAGGACTTAGCATAAAGACTGGAGGACTTAGCATAAAGACTGGAAGACTTAGCATAAAGACTGGAAGACTTAGCATAAAGACTGGAAGACTTAGCATAAAGACTTGAGGACTTAGCATAAAAACTGGAAGACTTAGCATAAAGACTGGAAGACTTAGCATAAAGACTGGAAGACTTAGCATAAAGACTTGAGGACTAAGCATAAAGACTTGAGGACTTAGCATAAAGACTGGAAGACTTAGCATAAAGACTTGAGGACTTAGCATAAAGACTTGAGGACTTAGCATAAAAACTGGAAGACTTAGCATAAAAACTGGAGGACTTAGCATAAAGACTGGAGGACTTAGCATAAAGACTGGAAGACTTAGCATAAAGACTGGAAGACTTAGCATAAAGACTGGAAGACTTAGCATAAAGACTGGAAGACTTAGCATAAAGACTGGAAGACTTAGCATAAAGACTTGAGGACTTAGCATAAAGACTGGAAGACTTAGCATAAAGACTGGAAGACTTAGCATAAAGACTGGAAGACTTAGCATAAAGACTGGAAGACTTAGCATAAAGACTTGAGGACTAAGCATAAAGACTTGAGGACTTAGCATAAAAACTGGAAGACTTAGCATAAAGACTGGAGGACTTAGCATAAAAACTGGAAGACTTAGCATAAAGACTGGAGGACTTAGCATAAAAACTGGAAGACTCAGCATAAAGACTTGAGGACTAAGCATAAAAACTGGAAGACTCAGCATAAAGACTTGAGGACTAAGCATAAAGACTGGAAGACTTAGCATAAAGACCGGAAGACTTAGCATAAAGACTGGAAGACATCTTTTTTTAATTTATATAAAAGCATAACAACATTTTGTAGATCATTTCTACCACATAACACCGACATAAATCCAAAATGTGTCACTTTTACACTTGAACAGATTAAACAAAGATTCATTAGAGGTCTGTAGGTGTATTTTCTTGTATCAGGAGAGCCAGGCTGTTTCCTGTCTTCATGTCAAGATAAGCTAATGGTCTCCTAGTTGCGGCTTCATATTTAGCATACTTTTAACCTATCTCTCACTGAGAAAGTGAGTAAGTATTGCCCAAAATGTATGCCTTCAGCAACTTTAGTATTGTGCCACTGCTGAAATTGTATTCAAATTTCAGCTAAAGTGAAAAAAGCAGAAATCTACCCACAGACATCTGGACTCACTAAGGTTAGATCTTTTATGCATCATCTGGTGTAAAATCACAGACTGGCCAACGTCTGCAAACACAACTCAGCTGTGAGATGTTTGCTGATATCTTAAAGGATTTCTGGATTTTTTAAGTTCAAAAATCTCTCTGCCATATGGGAGTTAGCAACATGGAAAATGATTACAAGTGCCTTTTCACCGTCATGTGAAGTCAGCAGGGCTAAGCTGATCTGTCTTCTTCTTCCAGTACCGAAGGTCACACCAGCTAATGTAAGCGGAGGCGGTGGCAGTCGCTCCGAATTAGTCATCACATGGGAGGTAAGCAAGCCCGCTCAAAACCCCCTCACCCATGGAGGAGGGAGCCAGACGTCATTATTCTCTGTGGATCTGGGCTTCTGTTTCATTAATAACAGCTGAATGGCTTAATGTATGGCATTTCATTTTTAAGAACAGAGAGGCAATAACTGCCGCTGTCACCCTGGGGGAGAGAAAAATGCTTTTGAGGTTTCAATAAGATAATTAAACTGAATGGTTCCTTCAAAGTCCTAACTTCTTTTTCCACTTTGTTTGCCTTTACTTTCATTCTTTCTTTTTCTTTCTTTGTACAAAGCTCTCACATATCACGCCAACTCCAACAGCTTATATTTATTCAGGCTGTTCAAAATCATCAATCCCTGCTGTGAAACGTTTCACAGAATCAGTGTTGATGTTTCAATATGCAAGAGTTCAATTAAAGTCTCACATCTGCTTAACAAAGTCACTGTTTTGCCTCGACAATGAAAATTCCTAAGGCGTTTTTTTCATTTTTGATACAGAAGTAGAGATGAAGTTATGCATTTTTCATTTTAACTTTTGCTTGAACAAAAATGGGAAATTTATGCTCTAAATTTCTATTTGTATAGTTGTAACCTAGAGCCAAGTTTAAGAACCAAGGTGAAATACTGTAGCAAGAATAAAAGTTTAAAGCACACAACAGAGGCTCCAATCTTCTTTATTCACTATGAAGGCACAGGACAGCTGTTTCTTTCAGAGCCTTACAAGAAAAAGGGCTAAAAAGTGTTGTTTTTCTAGGGGGTGGCTCTAAATTAAAAGGCCATTATCCCATTATGACCAAAGGCACCCTCTAAAAAAACATCCTAAAACTTAATGCACTGTTAAAAAACAACCTCCTTAAACCTGAGGCTAACACCAGCTAAGAGCACTGGAAAAAATGCATCCCATACCACATTTTACCTTCCCCATTTTTAGCAAATCACAATGCATTTCATCAGTCACGTCTTAAAAACAATGACATAATCTAAAATTTGCTCATGTCGCATCTGGCTCTAAATGGACAAGCACCCAGTCTTAAAGGGAAATCCATGCAAATGTTGCATCCTGTCTTAATTTGTTATGAAAAGAAATTTGACCTGAAGGTGACAGGAGACAAGGCGAGAGATATCTACACCAAAGCATAAGACTATCATAAACGTGGCTACAAATGAAATTAAAAAAAGGAAAAATTAAGTGCTTTTATATGAGTGAGGTTCTTAGTGGACAGGGGTGAAGAGGGTTTATCCACTAGAATGAAATCAGCAGCTATAAATGCATGAGGCATGTTATCAGTCTGGACAACAGCTGAGTTTATGGTATCATGCTGAGTGCACTGTACTATGTAATGGATGTGTCCAATAATAGTTCTTGTGTGCACAGCATGTTATATTTGAAGCAAAGAATTGAAAGTCTGTCTTTGCACTCTGCGTCATACTCAGAGTTTATATATTCACTAAGATGAATCAGGAGTTTTAATAGATACACGTTGATTGATTATATGTGCAAAATGGCATTAAAATCACATATTTGTTTTGTTTCTGCAGCCTGTTCCAGAGGAGCAGCAGAATGGAGCAGGGTTCGGCTACGTTGTGGCTTTTCGACCACACGGTGCCACCGGCTGGATGCAGGCTGCAGTCCCTTCCCCCGAGGCATCCAAATACGTTTTTAAAAACGAGAGCATCCAACCATTCTCGCCTTTCCACGTGAAGGTCGGGGTTTACAACAATGAAGGGGAAGGCCCTTTCGGACCTGTTACCACTATCTACTCTGCTGAGGAAGGTGCGTATGATCTTATGCATGTAGGCCTGTCACGTAATTATGTCACGTGTTACATCATCATGTCTATATATGGACTTATCGTATTATACATAGACATGATCATTTTTTTTACCTCAATATTTCCACACTTCACATTAGCAGCTAAGAGGCTATTCATGTCACATTGGCTAAGCAAGTAGTGTCCTCCATTCCTCACTGTGTATGTACTGAGTGGAGACTGCACAAGTGAGCGGTGCCTCTTATATGTTATTAAAGGTAAATAACTCTGTCCCAGCCCATCATGGCAGTCTATGTTTTAATGAAAGCTTAGTGCCCACTCTCCAATCCCACCCCATGCCCCCCTTTTATTATTATGCTATTATATGATCATTATATCAGTGGTATAAAATAATCTTAAAATGACAATAATATCATTTATCGCGATTATTTCTGAGACAATATATCGTCCCACAAAGGTAGTTATCGTGACAGGCCTACATGTTATTGATAAACTCTACTGGCTCAGTCACTATTAATGAATGTGTATATGACTAGATCCATTCAGGGACTGAACAGCAGTAGCAGTGATACTGCAGCCAGCGTTCTTCTATCAGCTATTGCAGATGTCTTCTTTCCATACTTCCCTCCCTCTGTTGTTCTCATGAAAGAATTAGCTTTGAAACAGTTTTGATGTTCCCACTTTGAGGGGTCATCAAAAGCTCAGTATACTTCTAAAATCATTCAGAGTCTTTTATACATTAACTCCAGAGCCTGGCCGAGCGCCCACAAGGGTCCGTGCCAAGAGCCTTTCTGCATCTGAGATTGAAGTTCTGTGGAAAGCTCTGCCCTGGAACGCCAGCAAGAAACGAGTACTAGGCTATGAGGTGAGCTGCAATGAATTACCTTGTTTGTGTGTGCTTCCATTGGATGTGTGTGTGTGTGTGTTTGAGTGTGTGCGTGTGTGCGTGTGTGTGCATGTGTGTGTGTGTTCAGAAGCGCATGGCAACTAATGCTGTTGAATCTTGTTCTCTTCTATTATTGATAAGTGTTTCAGGCTCATGCACCTTGGGCATAGGAGATAATAGCTTGCTGCATGCATAATGGTCCAGCCTAGTCCCATGCCTGTGGGTTTAGTTGTGTTTCTCTTGTTGCTTACCTAAGTACTGTAACCACCCTGATTAGTGTACTGATGCAATACTCTAAGGGATTGAACATTTAGCTTCTAATCCACACAACAAAGCACTTTCAAAAACTGGCTTTGCGCTCAGTTAGTTCTTGTCATTTTAATTCCCTTCATTATTGAAATCCAAGATGTGAACAAACTCTATATGAAGTAACTGAAACTAGCTCCATCTCCAGCAACAGTAACATCTTATTTACACAATGATGTTTCAGTATTAATAATCTAATGTTGTCATATATGATAATATATTAGTCAGAGGGTCCAAACCACTACTTTGACTGTAATACTTTTTAACTGCATTCTTTTCTCTCACAACGGTTTGACATCAGAAATCACATGTGTTTATAGATGTTCTGAGCAGCTTCACTCAAAGGTGGAGTAAAAAACGGACCATCACAGAGAGGGGAGGAAGAGAGACTCAGTATGGTTTCACTATGGCGATAACAAAGCATATTTTAATAATAGTGTTGCACTTGGTCAGTGTTATAGCTCTCTTGTTTGTCATTCTGGCTGCAGTGACGTTACAGGGTAACCAAGGTAACCAGGCTACCTTGGTTAAGCCAGCTAGTATACATCCCATAGCTGCATCCCATTACACAGTGTACAGAAACAGTACTCCCTGCTCTTTGTTTAGGGAATGTCAGGGAGTACAAAATTCCTTCACTCAGGACACCCTGCAACATCACCAGTGCAGACATCACTTTGTCCATGTGTTACCTTGGTAACATATACAAAATTTGCTGCGACTGTGGAAATGTTACAAAACTAAAATAAAATATTGAATATATATTGAAACAAAACTTACTCTATTGGAATGTATGAAACTTGTGAATGAATGTGATTTGATTCATTTACAAGATGCATGGTGTCATCACTAAAGACATTATTATGAAGATTATTAAGTAATATATATGTCGATTACTTACAGATTATTATTATTATGTAATATTAACTCCATGAGACCAGATCTTTTGTTTGTTAAGCATTTTTAATTTCTTCTAGATATTTGAGATGAGTAGGACCTGATAAGTATAAAAACTAAGCTTTGAACAGGAAGTCATTTTTGAAAAAAGTCCTCATATGGAGACACTGGGTTTATTTTACTGTATAAGACAATTAATTTCCTTACATTTACTCCTTCCTTTTGCACAAACGGCAATAAAGTCCCAATGTCCTCAAATGCATACTTCCTGATTAGCTGTGTGCTAGCTTGTTGCTATTGCTAAAATTAGTCAAATTTGTATAACATATCAAACTACAAACGTTATTAAGCTTAAATAATCAAGTTTCAACCATAAAATTGGATGAGCTTTTGTGTCTGGGGATCAGCTGTTGATTGATTCAGCCAACATGCCTGATTACTGTATTGCACTTTTGCTGCCACTAGGTGGCACAAAAAAGTGTGCACGAATACAGGTCAATTGATCAGGTCAAAGTTAAGCAGAATGAAGTATAAGGTCCAGCAAACCCAAAATATAATGACGCAGGGTCGCAGGAGGTTAATATTGTGTCATTCTTGATAATTATGAATGGTGCATGAAATTAATGCCAGGTCTCATGCACCTTGTTATTGTCAACATTGTCAACCATATACTTCTAAGGTAAAACGAGCCAGACTTTTCACTGCTTTTAGTGTGGCATACTTCTTTATATGCTTCAAAGTTCCATTATTTGTTTTTAACGCTCCAGTGAGGCACAATGACTGATGGGAAATTTTGCTGTCAACTTCCAGCAATCTGATTGGAATGCACCTCCTGACTATGCTATAGCTAAGTGGTGCACTGCCAAAATGTTGGAGATGGAACTGCAGCTCTAGAATTATAGTTCTGCACATTGGAGTGAGTTTTTAAATTATTTTGACAGTAACTGTTTGGTTCTCAGAGCGTATTCATTGTAAGACTGCATTCACCCAACTGTAACGTTTGCACCATGGCGGTTCAGAAAGAATACACGTAGCGCTGCACTCCTCTTGAACAAAGGCGCTGTTTTCATCCACAGATTGCATAAAGTGGCAGAATTATGAATTGTTGACCACTCAAAGTCACCAGAGGAGCAGAGCCTGAGCAAACCGTTCCTGTGAGGAAAGACAAATTATATTTGTGCCGTCAAGCGTGCCGGCTATTTCAGCCCTGACAAGCAGAGTGACAAAGAAAATCTGTTATCAGTGGAAGCTGATGGCAGGGGATTTTTGAGGATTCTCTCTTTCTTCTTTATTTTCTCTTTTTCTTCCTTTTGCATACGTGACCTCCTCACTCTTAACTTAAACCGTGACACGTGTCTGATCAGCACAACTGAGACACGTAAGCTCACGCTGAACAAGAGCAATAGGTGCACAGTGACACGCTGCTTAAAGGTTCACATCTTCCATCCAGCTGAGTTCACATCTACCTGTTTCCAGTTTGCACTTCATTGACAGGGTGTAACGGAAAGCTTTTAAGATGTCTGTCGTGTTTTCTGCGTTCGCATCTGAGGTTCTGCCCTGTTGCTTTTCAGCTGAGGTACTGGAGTAGAAGTGAAAGGGAAGACACAGCCAGCGTGCAAAGGACTGTAGGAAACCAAACATCAACTATTATCCGTGGGCTGAAAGGCAGTACTACGTATTACATCTCAGTGAGGGCATATAACACCGCAGGAACAGGGCCCCCTAGCTCCACTGTGAACGTCACCACCAAGAAACCACGTAATTATCACATCTAATTATATCTACTGTACTGGTGACTTTCTTCTAGTGTTCAGCTTCTATTTGAGGTGAATAATGTGTTTTTTCTCCCCTCAGCACCCAGTCAGCCGCCGGGTAAGGTGATGTGGAACACATCAAACTCCAAGATAATATTGAACTGGGAGCAGGTCAAAGCCCTGGAGAATGAGTCAGAAGTTACTGGTTACAAAGTAAGTGTCCAGTCGCTCAGTTTGAACCCAGTATCACAGCAGTTAGTGAAACAGTGGCAAAATATCATCTACATGTACATAGACACAAATTCTTTTGTGACACTCAAACTTTCAAACTCAAGTATTTCAAAGTCTCTTTTATGCCTGCACCACTTTAGGCTCGGGAGCACAGAAGCTGTGTTGTTTGTTCTCATTTGTTATTCTTGCTTTAAACTACAATCACTACATTACTCAACATTTAATCACAAGATCCTATCCTTTTTTTAAATGTCTTTATTTTCATTTTATCAGTACAGTTAATGGTCCACATCAGTCCGGTGGGCGGACTGCAGGACTCACTGCCAGGAGGCGTTTCCTCATTGTCAGTTTTAATGATATTTTTAACATTTCTCAACACAACAACATCAAAGTGTCCTTGATAACTCAGCAATATAGATGGTATTAGTTTTAGATAGTGGAAGCGACCACATTACACATGAACCTCATCAACTGTTGCAATGGAGACAAAAACAGGGTCCAGTTTGTTACCCTTTCCAAAACTTCCATTTACTTTTATACCTACTATTCACTTTTAATTACTGACTTTGTGTGTGTTGATGGCGTCCCACCCTTCACACACAACAGAGATAGAAGCATTTGTAGTTATCATAGTAGTCGGCCAGTAGCAATTTGAAACAAAACTAGTTCAGTGCCAATTGCTTATTATTTCTTTAGAACCAACTGAAAAAAGGTATTAATTAAAACTATAAGGAGTTAATAAATGCTTTAAATCCAGACAGAGACTTCACCAGCAAGACTAAACTGAGGTTGAACCATAGAAGCAGTTAATATTATTCCGTTGGTTAAATCAGCTGCCAATAAAACACTGTCTGAGCTCCACCTCTGTTTTTTTTCTCCCGTGTGCCCTTGTTCTTCTCTTTGGGGCAGTTTAACTGAGAAGGGTGCCTTTGTCCTGCTAAGCAAGTCACAACCCAGAAACCCCATCTTGCTGTAAAGGTGTTTATATCAAACAGCCCCTGCTATACTCATACAGAGAGCTGAGCGGTTCGCTTGTTTATCCAAAACGTATTAATATTAAATGTGCTATGTGTCCAAATTGCACCAAAAGAGCATCGGCCTCCACAGTAAATCACCTGTTGAGTCTTTGATGGTTGTTTATTTGTGCTTTAGAACCAAACCACAGTGAAACAGTCAGAAGATAACATTATATTTCTGTCATTCACAGACTTTCTCTCTCTCAGAGGAAGCTTTGCAGCACTTTCTCTCTGAAGCTTACCCTCTCTCTATCTTTTGTCTATTTAAAATGACGGAAAACCCACAAGAAAGCCAAACTTTGAACGTTATCAAAAGAAGAGAGATTTTTATCCTCTCCTCTCTCTCATGGCAGGGTTGTAAAGCTCTGATCATGACATGCTAAAATCCCTGCTCCACCGCTGCAGAGCGGAGCGGCTGAACGCTTGTTTATTCTGAGTTTAAAGTTATGATATATTAGTCAATCTGTCTGTCTGTGTGTCTGTCTGTGTGTGTGTGTGTGTGTGTAAGTCTGTATACATACAGACACACACACACACACACACACACAGACATTCCTACCTTTTAATAGATAAATGAAGCCCACCGATGGCAGACAGCCCAAACAGCAGTCAAACAAGCTCGCCCACAACACAATATTCTTCCCTAACTCTAACCTGTCTCTGCACTAAATTGCATCAAATCTTGTACCATGGCCATATAATCAGGAAGATCATAAAATTATTAGACTGGACTTTACATTTCATTATTTAATGTCTGCACTTGTCACTTTGATACATTTTTACATTCAGTATTTCATTTCAAGTATTATATCCATTTCAAAAATATTACTATTCCATTCTGTAAATAGCTTTTAAAAAATTTAAATTTTTATAATATTTACCCTGCTTTGGTCTATTTTTTATCCTTCTGTGTTGCATTTATTGGGAGCAAACACCAAGACACATTCTTTGTATGCTTACATTGGCTAATAAAACAGAGTCTGATTGAATGGGCGCTGTCATGCTGACATATAATCCCAAAATCAAGATTCATATAGATACAAAAAATTTCCAGGGTTGTGTGAATAGCCTATTCCTCTCTGTCAGAAGCTTACTGGATATGTTCATAAGACTAGGCATCTTTACAGCCTGTTTTTTTTCAACACCTTAGATGCTGATATGAGTTTTCATATTTCATGTTTTGTTAAAACATAAAATATTGCATAGGCAGATGGGAATAATAGATACATAATAATGCACAAGTCATTCATTTAAGTCGTTTTGCTTTTGTTTATTTGCACACAGTTATCAGATCACAGTTTACACGAAAAAATAAATCATATACAGATAGTTAGATCCTCATGTTGCTAGGTTACAAATAAATGTATATATTGCTTATGGAACAAGCTGTAAGAAGAACATTTGTATCTTAATTGCACATATTGTGGTCCAGATGTTTATAAGAAGCTGATTCCCCACAACTGAAGTTTCTCAGCCAATAAAGTGAATGCAGCTAGTTAAGTAGTTGTTGTAATTTGTTATTAATAACCACTGTGCTCTGTGAGGTCACCACAGCCAGAGGGGTCAGAGACGCTGCACTATCCTGACATAACCAGAATGTTGGGTTGTTGTGTGCATGTTGCATATTAAACATTATTTTAAGTTACCCACAGCACAATCTGGTGGTGAAAGCATGTTTTGCTTCCACAGGGATTCTCTTATTAAGGGTTTTATAGTTTAAGTACATCTTGCATTTCATCATGAAAATAAAGTAAAAAGTAGGTCAGGTCAAACAATTTTACCAAGCAGGATTTTTGTCACTATTTCCACAAAAATAGGCACACACAAAAAAAACCTCTTTCAAGGGGTTCTGTGAAGTTGTGTCCATGGAGGTGAAAATTCAAACTTTATCAAAATCCAAATAAATCTTTGGAAAGGTCTCAACATTATGTCAGTATGAAGATGATGCATGGCTCCTGCTTTGAAATACTGACCTTGAACCCAGTACATGATGACATCATTCAGCGAGTATGAATGAGTGAGTATCATTCAGCATCAGGAGGGGCTACAGACATAAAACTAGCTTTTATGGAAAGCTCTTGACTTCAGTTGTCATGTGGGTATGGTGTCTGCTTGGCACTAACTCGGCAACTTTCACTCATTTAATGATTAGATTTTTAAAATCTGATTTCCCAACCCCTAAAACCACATTAGAAGCAGTTTAATGCTTAACTTCCAATCATGGGGACTATATCAGTGTATTTAAAAGCTGTAATTCCCATTTAGAGATGCACCATAGCACTTGTTATGAAGTGCACAAATCTGTTGGCATACTTGTACTTATTTCAGTTTCCTGAGTAGGTTTGTAATTACGGTTATAAAAACTTTATCTTTACAGCCAAAACATATTTTATACTGCATATGATCAGGCCAGGGTGAAAAATATCATGAGAATGTCAGTTCATCTTTTTTTCTTTTCTTTCTGTTTAGCACCCTCAGGAATATACAGTATCTAAAATACTATATAATGTTAAACTGAGTATAGGTTATGTTACGGCTTGAGCTGGTGTCCTCACCATAACAATACAAAACTGACAAAAATACTCATACTCTCAGAATCAAAGGTGAAATAATTCAAACAGATAGTTTTAACATTAATCTATCATATTGTTGTATAATATTGTCATATTAATCTATCATATTGTCAAAGAAATATTAAAGATATTATTAAACTCAACAGTGAGGAAAATGCTTCCCAGCAGCGGGTTCTCTGGTCTGCGGACCACTGACTGTACTGATAAAATTAACATAAAGAAATAAAAACAAGGATAAAATCTTGTGATAAATGTAGAGTAATGTTGCGGTTATAGTTCAAAAAAAGAATAATAAATGAGATTAACACAACACAGCAGCTTCTGTGCTCCAAATCTATAGATTACATTTTGTGACTGTTTTACAAACTGCTGTGAAAACTGGCTTGTTTTTTAGCTTCTGTAACTGACTTTTGTTTTAACTCCTCTAATCTATGCTTAGGTGCTATACAAGAAGAACCGTCATAGCCGCCCAAACGTCATGGAGACCAACACGACCTCTGTAGAGCTCGCCCTGCCTACTGATGAGGATTATATCATCCAGATCAAGCCATTTGGAGAGGGAGGGGAAGGCAGCAGTAGCAGGCAGATCACCATCCCAAGGATACCAGGTCAGTGGAGAGTTAGTTAGTGTCTCCCTTGTGGCTGAGCTAAATAATCCAGTCCCCTGCCGCTGTCTTGCCAGAACAGATTAGCTATCATCATCTCCAAAGGAACAGAGAGAGTGGGAAAATAAAGGGCTACATGAGATATTTGTGTAATTATGGCCTCTACGTGACACAATAATGCAAGTATTGCATGAAAAGTTGAGCAATTTATATAGTATATTTTCAATGTCTCATTTCACTGCTCACATAATAACTCTTAAGCATTTTTAGAAATGAATGTTTTCAGCTCATAATTACCAAAGCAGACTGAAGCGACGGTCGATTAAAAAAGTTAAATGCCAAAAAGTCAGGTTTGGGTTTTTTTCCAAACAATAGACTGACAGCCTCATTCTTTTCAATACCTTTTCAGGCCCCAATGCAGTTGGCTCAGCATCCAAGGTCTCCACTCTATCAGCCCTCAGTACAATAGCACTGTCTTTCACAGCACGGACATCTTTATGACAAACAGCTCCCAGCAGACGTTGCATCTGATGTGGAGACAGCTCTACGGCGGAACGCAAACACAGCCCACTCTGGTGTAACTAGACCCATTCATTTTGATTTTAGAGGCAGAAGGAAGACGCTGAAGTTTTTTTTTTAAACACGCCAGTGAGATGACAGGGAAGGAGTCCCCTTCAGCACCCAGGCTAAGTAAAGGAGATTGACCGATGTCGTGACTATGTTGTTACCAAAGCAGCTTTCATAGGAAAAATAAAGAAAAGAGAAAAATGTCCTATATGCATCTTTTTGTATGACATGTTGAGCTTTTATAGATTTTTTTTTCTTAATCAATCAGAAGTCGGTCTGGGCTTATTGGGGCGAGAACAATTAGGTGCATGGCAAATCAAAGTTTGACAGCGAACCTTTTGTCTTCTAAAATGTCTTGTAAGTTGTAACAGAGTCAATTTTTTTCAAGTGAATTAACTATTAATCGTTATCTGTTACATATCTGCGTTTTTGTTTCTGCAATGTTTCACTCAAAGGGCTGCATCGACATGTTGGTTTGTTTCTTACCCAGTATGTAAAGAGAGGATTAGCATCTAAAATCATCTGTCAAGACAACACAGCTTTACCATACTGCATTAGCAAATTTGGTGATACTAGCTAAATTTGACTCAAGGTGGATTTCCCTAATGAGGAAAACTAAGAATTTCTCCTAAAATGTCATTAATCTGCAGAAAAATGCAGAATAAACAACTTTAAGTCCTCATAAGATAGTCTTGTTAATGGGGAAAGTTTTATGACCACTTTGAATGCAGTGTCCTACTTGGCAATACTACTGTATCTCCAAATGGTTCCTGGTACAATCTGAAGTATGTGAAGGCTGCATTCTCTCTACTATTCTCTTTCTCACTGTCATCAATTGGATTATGTGAAAAACAACTGCTGCCAAACACTTTGAGGCATCCATTGGACCTTCTCTAGCCAGCTTGAAGATCTTGACTTTGCTGATAAACTTTTTGTCCTTTCAACAAATGTAAAATATTTGCAAGAAAAAATTAATCAACTCAACCAAGTATGCTTAACAAACAGGCCTCATCATCCACACCACCAAAACCCAAGTGATATCCATCAACAGAAACACTCATACATGTCACTATAAATAGTGAGTGACTTGAGGTCATTGATGACTTTGTGTACAATGGAAATCTTTGGACTTTGGAACCCAAAAAGATATCTAGCTCTTATGTGGGACAGTTCCACATCTGCGCTGGACTCAAGACACCATAACATCTGGAGTTCTAACACCTACAGCCTCAAAACCAAGCTCTGCCTTGGTCCTGCAGGTTCTATTATATGGGTATGAGTGCTGCTGGCAAATAACCACATGCAACAAGTCAACTCATTCCACAGTGACTGTCTGCAAAAGATCTGCCATACATTCTAGCCCAATAAGACTCTGTCGTCTAAGATGACTTGGACACATAATACAAATATACACCACCAGGTAAACGGGAAATGAAGCTGACCAAAGATCACCTGGTGAAGAACAGTAGACGTTGAATTGCTGGAGATGGGTCTCTCAAGGGGTGAGGTACAACTAGTTGCTAAAGATCATGATAGGTGAGGGGGGCAAAGAGCATGAATAAGTAAGTAAAACTTTCATAAGATAATTCTCATTCACACCTACTACATTAGAGATTGGTTCAGGATTTTTTCAAGTCTGTCTTAATACAATACCCACATGTCATACAGTATGTACACTGAAAGTATTCCTCCCATTCAGACTAGTCATCTGTAGTGTGACTACACTGTGAAAGATGAGGAACAAAATCCACAGTCCTTGTTCTGTACAAAAAGGCTATTGTTCAGCTTAAACAAATATTGTTAGTCTGTGTTAGCCAAATCAAGTTTTCTAAAGTTAAGTTCTTTATAGTAATACATTTCCTCTGTGTGTTTCTTCAAATAGTGTTTACTTACTGAGCTGTAGCCAGAGGGTAAATCCAGATTGTATGTACAGTAGGTTTGCTGTCAAAACAAAACACCGGCAATATACCTACACACAACTACCAAGAAAAAAATACCTTCTTGATTCGGCAAACTCATACTGCTGAAGTTTTGGCTGAACTCTCTTCTTATGCAGAAAGAAGAAGGTAGGCATTACTTCACAGACAGTGGTTCTTTCAGCGTACATATTGTAACCTTGTGGTGTTGTGTTAAAATAGGTTCAAACTTCTTCAAACCTATCCATCAACAGGCTGTATGCTTTAGCCTTAGCATGCCACGATTTTGGTGCCAGTCCTCTGGGGTAAGAAGACCAAAAATTCCCAAAAAGTCGATGAAGTCCTTAAAGCCATCCATGTGATAGTTGCTGACCTTGTTACCAGAAATAGCAGCATGCTGCTTCGGAGAGCGTCTCCCCTGGGTTCCTCTACCTTGGTTGTTGAACTGCACTGGTGACTGGACCCTTGTGGCTGTCTCATGCTCCTCATTCTTTCAGTTAGCCCTGTGTGTAGAGCTATTCTTTGCCTTCTGTGTGCCTCATCATATGTTCAAAATCCTCAGGTCCTTAAAGAGCCTTAACTTATCATATGTAAAAACATTAGAAACGTAGAACTATGAAGCAGCCGCGGTGATGTTTACATGCTGCTGTGTCGATAGATATGTTGTCAGGATCGGGGAGGCCCAGCATCCTTTGTGTCAATGCTGAGGTTACTGAGGTTAGTTTGAATGGCACTCCGCTGTTTCGGATGGGGTATTGGCAATATATGAGGCCTGGTGCATTTTTATAGGTGTGTATTCTTAATAAAAGATGATGCTGCTGATCTTTTCCTTTTTTCCCATAGTCTCCTGATGCCATGTGGGACTGCTGTGGTACAGAAGTACAGTGCAGTCTGTTTGTAGCTTGTAATCCAGTTAAGTAGTTTGTAGTACTTTGAAGGGAAGTGTACTGTAGGCTACTGGGTCTTGCTAAGAATCATGCATCACGAAACGTGTAATATACTGTTTTGTACACTCCAAATCATTTATATAAAAGAACCTTTCTAAAGAGATGATTTACTTGGTTTTTATGTAATAACTCTGTTTCATACTGTAGCTAACTGTTGCGCAGCATGACTGTACTTTGTCCTCTCTCTTCTGTCCATCTGCAAACTGACTGAATGGCTTTAGGAACACGCAAGGTTCACGCATCTTGGTTTGTGTATACTGTACGTTTACCATGAGATCTGAACCATCATTGGCCCCATGTGCTTCTGTTTCAGTCAGCCCCTCTGAGATGTACTGGGTTTACTTGTCCATATATGCTCTATATGAGGGTTTCCTCTGTTGCTGTTTATTGTTTATACTGTGTTAATAAAGATTATTGATTTATAGAACAATGTCAAGCTCTGTTGGTCCATCTCTCAATACATATAGACCCATTTGAGAACTGACGTATAGAAATATTGTCCCTCTAGCCTCAGCAAAGATTTTGAATGGCATTTTTTTAATACAATATCAAATTGAATGACAAGAAATCTGGATTACAGTCATACAACAGCTAAGGGGGCAAAATAAATAATTCCTTTTCATTAAAGAGGGGGAGATTGTTAACGTTTCAAAATCTAAGCAGCAGAGGGCAAGGTATCCTGACTTTTATTTTCTCACACTTCAAAAACACCACTTGATCCTTCTTTCCCATAGTACAACCCAACAGTTAGACCCTCCATGCTTGATAAATCCCCACATTTTTCACACTCTATATCCCAAGTTTGTAATACAGGCTTTTTGTTAAAAAGCTGCAATCTTCCTTGATGACATATTCAGGGTTATTCAGTCCTCCTTAAATTGAAGCAGTACATTTTCTATCTATATGAATAACAAAACGTACCTGCTGAAAGTCAATACCATGTGCTAGGTACAGTATTAAGATGAGTGAAATTGTCACAGAAAATGCACTAGGTGGTGCTAAGAGGACACACATATTTTTAGTCTGTACCCAAGTCTTATATACTCAATTTAGCCACTAGATGGCAATATTTAACAAGTTACATTTCCTCTTTTACTACAATAACAATACCCCAATTCATCTGATATTACAAAAAGCCCTTTATTACATATAACGAATTATTATTTTCCGAAATTTTCAAACCATATAATTAAGTAAACAAAAAGAAAACATCTCAAGTTCTACTTCTTCACTATGGGTAATGTATCAAAGTGAAACCCCTCTCCCCTTCTTTGAGAATCAGAGACATTTTTTGAATCATACTGAGACATTTATTTATGCATGTATGTTTTCCATTTAGACTGAAAGCAAATACAGCAAATACACACCACCAAGCACTAGGGGAATGTAGAGCAAAAGGCAGTGGAGAATTGAAGGTGGAGGCAAAACAGCCAAGCAGTTCGATGCTCTTCACAGGGCAAAAAAAAAACCCTCATATCCATAATCTGTACTATGCTGGTTTCTACTTCAATGGGACCAATAAATGTTTTTATCTCAGTGAGGTCTAACATTTCCCATTCAGAAAGACTTTCCCTTTTACTGCGCTCAATGTCACATCCTTTACATGACAGTAATTCACTTCCAAGACCAGTTCCTTCTCACCTTGGGCTCAGGGGAGAGGTGATTTCTACATCTGCCTCGTGGTGATTAACAGCACTTTCAGCTGAGCTTCTGCTCCCATAAGCATTACTCCAAACATAAGGCACCCAATCATGTGACATTCTATTGCACCGTCCTTAGGATTTTACTTACTGTCACATCTTTTTAACCGCAACCTGAAAAACACATCCCTGCTCTCGTCAGTTTCTACATACTTTAGAGGATAATACACAGAAGTATGGATATTTATATACAGGCCTTCCATCCTTCAACTCACCACCTCGCCCACAGTACACAACCTCTCTCCTGATGCCTAAAGTCATTACTTTTCCATCAGTAGTGTGTCTAATACTACAGCAAAGACAGGTCATTTGAGTTTTCCCAACAGTTTACAGTTTATGTGCTGCTATTGTAGCAAGCAAGTGCTTTCACAACAGTCCAGTGTCATATGACCAGATAAAATAAAATACAGCAAAATAGAATATACAAGTCATCAGTTTGGGAATCTCTTATTTCCACAGACATATCAACAGCAGGTCAACAGGTTCAAGTCAGGGCATGGGCGGATTAGACAACAAGGGTGACAAAAGCCATGGTCACAAGTGTTGGAAGGCTCCTTTGACTATTATTAACTCTGTGTTATAGGTTTTGGTTACGCTTTGTTACGCATGAGAGTTCACAGTTTTCTCCCTTTATAGGACAGAGGATAAGAATAATGGTTGCTTATTGCAAATCTCACAAGCAGTGCACTTCACTGCTTCGGTTAACAGTAGTACGACGTTAACAATGACGGCAACAAGGCTTACATGGGTCGGGATCCATCAGAGGGATTCTTATGTATGATAAGCAATGCATAGTATAGTATTAAAGGTCATCCAGGATATATGCTTTGTGACAGCAAACAGGTTCTGTGGATAGACGGCATTTTAGTATGTCACACTATGACTTTCGGCTTTGTCTGGAAGGAAAACAGGGAGGAAAAGCACAGGCCTCACATTCACCACTCCTATAAATACAATTACAGACTCATACACCATAACTTAAAGAGTTAATCCAACAGAAAACAATAAAGTACCCATGTTAATCTTGTGGTTTTTAACCTTCCAGGCAGTGTTTGTGAACATGCACATATGATTCAAAGCTATTTAATGCTGCTATAATTACATTTTTTATGTTACGAATGAATCAGAAGTCTACATGTAATGTAAACAGTGTTGTTCATAGTAACAAACCCACAGAGAGTCATCACCTGACTCTGCAGTTTTTAGTCTTTCAGCTTTATTGTTTTGGTTTTCCAGCGTGGAACTTTAATGTTTTGGTTGACTCTCACAGCTCTTGTCATCATTTCTGACCATAGCCGGTAGCTGTTTTCTGCAAAAAATAGTTCTGGTTAAACCCTTGTGCACTATATGCTCAGCACCAAACTGCAAATAAAGTTAGGAGCTTGCTGGTGAACATATTGAAGCATTTAACAGCTAAAGAGTCAAATATTTTCCTCAGGAATTGATAGAGGCCATAGCAAGAAAGTGAGTATTGGACTTATATTCACCAAAAAATATTTAATATAGGAATGATAATGTTGCTCCATAACTGCTGGATGTTTATAGACAGCTGTTTGCTAACAGTCTGCCATGACAGCTTTATTAGGTGATTATGGTATATTATGTCACTGTTGTGTTTACATCTTGTTGCGCTGTGCTCAAGTGGCCAAAAAATCAATCATAGCTGGTTAATGTGATGGATACAATGCTGATATCGACAGCCAGATATACCAGGAACAACTAAACAATCAAAGGCCAGTCTCTCAATTTACTGCATTTCTCTTCATTGCATCACAGCTTCACAATTTGGGTAAACTGGTTCCTTGTTTTGGGATCTGTTTGATAAATTTTGTAAGATCTCCAGTGAAACAATGCATTGAGCAAAGTAACAGGAAACAAAATGAAAGTCTTTCACAAGTCTGGTCATTTCAGCCCCTAAAGAAAGATACTAGCATGTTCACATGGACTGAAATGTCAAAGATCACAAGAATAACATACAAACTCTGTTTCATGATGGAGCTCAGTAAAATAAGTAAGATCACCAACATATCACATTTCTGAAACATTATTTATATTAAATTTGCTCTACAAATTCTAAATCTGTGCCCAAAAATGAGTGACCAGCATTTCTTTCTGTTGATGGCGAGCTGACAATAAAAATAAAACAGTCCCATTGAGGGTGGAGGGGTGGGGGGAAGTCAGGGCTGTGGGACAAGGACAGTGATGTTTGTATGCTGGGCACTGGGACCAAAGCAAAGTTCCAGTTGTCCACTGAAGTGTTCAACAACCCGACTGTCTTCTCTTCTTCAGTAGAGTCCTTCAACATCTGGATGTGTCCACCACTCATTGGCCCTGTTATCTTTACAGTTTCTCCCATCATCACTGCACTTGTTATGGGATTTTAGATGTGGACGTGTCTGCATATATTTTTTTCTTTTTTCCATTCCCTCTGCTATTTTTTTATTTGAATCATGCAGATTATAATCATCTGATATTATACATATTTCATAAACAAGCAAACACTGGACATAAATTAGATCCTCTATAGATAAAAATGTAAAAAGCTAATAAGACAGCTGTTGATTATACTGAAGGTGTCATGGCCAGGAGGTGGCAGCAACGAGCAAAAAGGCTGCCTCTTGTCACTTGGCACCAACCTCCCCCATCCCAACCAGCATTGTCCCCATTCTTTCAACCAACCCTCTTCTGCTGTTTTATATTCACTTCATGTATGACAGTAGCAGTTTAGGACCTTAAATAAAGACAAAGTAATTTTCTGAGCGGAGGGTATTGGGTTTGCAGGGTTTTGGGGTTAAAAAACGTATTGATTCAAATGATCCTCAGGGGTTTCAAAAGAGTCAAAATGTGTTAAACGAGTTAAATAATATACAAGTAAGGTTTCAGACAAATGACTCTAACAGAGGTACCAGCTGTTACCAGATTTCACTTTCAATCTTACATCACTCCACCTGAATAAACCAAACGTAAATCATCCGATAGAAGACGTTTCCTGTTCCGCAAGAAGGTGGGAGTCTGGGATGGGCTGGGACAGGACAGGAGGCCGGGTTGGGTCAGAGGCTAGAGTCACAGTTGGTTTGTCTAAAGGGACAGAAAGTGGAGGTCTACTGCTTCATGGAGTGCAGTCTGTTCTCGTGTCGGTGTGTACACAGTGGGGGTAGAGAGTCCTCATATCAGGTTGGTGGCATACTGCAGGGCGGGGCAGGAGACAAACAGCTGGAGGATACTCTCCTGTCCTCCGTCTCAGGTGCCACCATGACCAATCAGGACTGCAATGAGAAAGCAACACACAGGTGTTTCAAATGCTGTGCTGGAATGTAGGAAACGTGAAAGAAAAGGTCTCAAGAATGAGTCAAATTCCTAGTAAAAGTAGGACAGTACTGACTGCAGTGACTTCTCAGTCCGGTAAAACCACCATTACTACCCAAACTGCCCTCCCTCTAGCACTGTATCAGCCAATGAGCCTCTAAACCATTCAAGTCACCCATAAGAGCATCACAGTCAGTCATTAAAACCTCATACAGTCCTTGTCATGATTAATATCACACATCATTTATAATGTCCAACACTTGCAGGCTGCAGTAAATCGTGTCATTTAAGAAGAAAAACCCACCGTATATTAGCTATTACCCCCTGCAGTTGAAAATATCTTTATATAATCTGGTAGATTCATGCAACTTTGACTCATCTTTAATGGTACTATAAAGTATTAGTATGTGAATTGAGTGGATTTTAAATTTTTCCAGACATAGATTGTATGGGGGAAATAGATTTGCAGGCTTAATGGCAAGTTGAATCAGCTTAATATGTCATGTCCCTGTTTTGCTATTCACTGTTTCTAACTCAGACTTCTTGTATTTCACAGCTCAGTGAATATAATCACATATTACACATTTCATAGGTATACACTTAATGTGGTTAATGTAAATATTAGGTAGAATCACATAAACATGAAAACATTTGATTGTATTCATGTTGAATCCATCATATACACACTCATCTTTTCCAAAATATGCAAAGTAGTCATGCTAATTGACCTCTAGAGCTCACTTAAATAATTTGGGAGCCAAGATCAAGTCTAGGGAATCTCTAAAGAATGTTAACAAATCTTTTGATGTACTTAAATGGTTATCAAACAGGAAGCTAAGTCATCTTGTAACCTGCAGTCATGACGTACCTCTGCTTTCTGCTGCATCTCCTCAGTGGGAGACTCTGTTTCCCTGATAACCACTGCTTTTGTCACCAGCATGTCAGGATGCTGCTGCTTGGCCTCTTGGATTGCCATGGCGAGGGCCTGCAGACATGAAACACCAATGCGTTTGATCATAAACTTAACATATTAGCTTTCGGTGCCTTATGGCTTATTGAACATAAAGGGCAGGTGTTCAGTAATTCTCCCTCTTACCTGATGTTGGTCCACGTCGTCGTCTCCTGTGATTATAATCCTTTTCTCGATTCTGGTCTCTGAGTAGCCTCCTTTCACAGTCTGCAGAGTACATACAGTGAGAGACAAGCTCAATGAATGGTGAGGAAGTCACTCTCAACATTTAAGTGGCAAACACAGGTATTGTTGTATTGTATTTTTACCTCTGCCTTTGTTCTAAAAAAGCTTTGTTTGTATCAGTTTTTTGTCTTCTCAAACATCACCCGGTGCATCTTTTGTGCACCAGATGATTTTCTCAGTAAAGACGCAGCAGATACTTATTGTTTAGAGCAACAAACATAGAATGGAGATAAAAATGCTGTTGTTTTACACAACAGAAAAACTATTTATTTATTTAAAAATTCAGTCAATTCATTTTTATGTGATGGCCTGCTTTCAGCATATAAAGAAGCGGTGATGAGAAATATTTAAGAGAAATATCTCGTAAGTGTCCACCATAAGATGAAGATGTGGTGGGCTGACTCAAAGCTCCAATTATTAAACTGTAACCATGGGTACCGGTGAGGAGTTACCTTGGTAACTTGGGTTGTGGTTGCTGAGGTGACACTCTCAGCCGTGATGGTCAGCGGTGACACAACGGACTCCCTCCCCTGGGTGCTGGCTTTTACCTACAGCACATTCATTAGAGGGGAGTTATTCTGCTGTATTCACACACACAGTGGGAAACACTGCAGACACAACTGCCAGCACACACACACTACGCTCATACACAATATGTACTGTTGTCTAACCCTTTACGTTGTACCATTTTAAATCACACACCTAACCGACTGAAGTTCAAAGTAAACTTTACAGAACATAGGCCAACAGTTGGCTAGTGTAAACTCAGCTTTAGATTTAAGGAAATAGATAAAAAGCTCAATGGAGAAGGGACTACCTATGTTTTTTGGAGACCCTTCATTAAGTACTCATCTTTCCGACTCAAATAACCCTTGGATAACATGGTCCCTAAATATATTAAATGACACTAATTGAAGGACAGAATTGAAATCTTGAGATGGTTTTTGCCTATGACCCAAACTTCAGGCCCAGTAAATCTGACAGGAGTTTTAGAAGCTGGACTGGAAATGGCCTTACTGCATATATAGTACTCTCTTAAATCAAGGTATGGTTTTGAGCTTTCAGGAACTAAATGACTACTTTAATCTGCAGAATCAGGATCACTTTACTTTCAATTTAGAGATGTTATTGGCAAGACATTTCTGAAAGATGACATCACAATGGGGAAAGAAATCCTTGACATTTTACCAGAAAGCAGACGTAGATGCTTCTTATCAAGAAGTAATTTATAAATGATTTTGCTCTTCAAAACTGTACTTTTAATATTAAAGCAAGCTGGGAAGCAGAGAGTAATTACACACCACAATAACACAGGAAGAATGGGACAGGATGTGCAGACAGCAATGGTTAATGACAAGTTCTCCCTCCTGGAGAGGATTTAGCGGGAACAATGTGATTCGATTCTTTTGCACTCCAAAAGACTAACTACTCTAATCAGACTGTCTGCTGGTGGTCCTGTGGAGATATTGTGGCGAATCGCTTCCATATTTTCTGAAATTGTCCCTCTGTGGCTCTGTGTCGGAGAAGTGTCCACAATGTTCTTGAGGAAGTTTTTAACATGAAAATGAACTTAACTTTTTGAACAATGTACCCTGGGGATCTAGAAGAGCTTTAGTGTGAGCTAAATACCTGTTGAGAGTGCTGTTAGTGGCATCTGCTTTGAGTAGAAAATGTCTTTAGAAGGAAATACCAACCATAAGTGAATGGACTAATGTAATCTACTGTAATTTAATATATATATACTATGGAGATAATTACATTAAAATAATAATTCAAGTTGATGTCAGTGATGAAAATTGGTCAAGATGGCTTACCCATGTGTCAACAATAATACCTGACTTGATAATAAATTCTCACATTGAGGAATTTAAATCCATTTTAAATTATTTTTCTTCCATGTGCAGATATAATATGGGTTGATAAACATATGTGCATTTCGTTGTTGATTGTTTTAACAATGGATCTTACCCTTGTTCATTTTTAAGTGGATGTGTGATGTGTCCCTAATAACCATTACACAATGTAAATTACAAAAAAAAAATTAAAAGAACAAGCAGTATTTCCTTGCTATACAAAACCATGATGGGGCCATGGCTATAATAAGATTACACCTCTATAACATACTGTATGTTTAGGAACATTAGACTATTACAAATATGACCTATTCCAAAAAAATCATATATGTGAAGAAACTGATACATTATTGGACAGTATACTCAGTGGATTTTGTTTTTGGTAAGAATTTTAAATGGTAGATTGGTGGCTATATACTACTGCAGTACTACAATACTGCTTACTGTGGAGATAACCCATATGTTTTGCTCTTCAGCGAGGCCTGAAGAGAACAGGTTATCTCACTCTCATGTGCTATTTTTTTATTGTTTTGGTTAATTTGGTTCATTTATGTTATTCACTAATTACCCTCACTCATACTTGTTCACCCATAAGAGCAACTGCAGTATTGTAGTAGGTTTATTCAGTGATATTATCAGAAAAGCTCACACAGACACTCTGTATTTCCAGATGAGCAAAAGTAGTGAAAACATATTCAAAAGCAGTGATAAATATGTATAATGTGTATGTGTATGAGTAGCGAACTATCTACTATGTAAATAGGAGTTTTATCGCAGTTCTGTGAGTTAAATGAAGAAATGTAATATTGCACATTTCCTGGTAGTGGAAGCACTGTAGCCTGCTAAAATAACAGTTGTGTGTGTAAATAGTGTTGATGTGAGTGAGTTTGAGAATTAGAGTGAACATGTATTTTTGATATTTTTATAGAGCATATGTCAGTATTTACAGCATTTCAGTCAGTAAACAGAGGCAGCATACAGCATGTAGCAACGCCAATCTAATCTGCTTGTGTTTCTGTATTTCCAGCTGAGAAGTAAAGAAATCATTTAAACTCATGCACTTGTGTCCAAGTGTGCAACACTAAAGTTCAACTGAAATCACATTTAGTCATCCCTTTCTGCAGTCAAACATAATGTGTTTCTTAATAGTTTTGTATTGTTAAAATGATGAAATAAGAAATAACATCAGAAATGTTCCTTTTCGTCTCAGCTGGCTAAAGAGGCATGCTAGTGTCTTGTTTGATTGATAGCAGCTAGCGGGCTATCACTATGTTGGTGTTGCACCTTAGGGAATGGACACACAGTAGACAAACTGCTGTCGCTACAAGTCATGGACAGATAGGGTGTCACTAATATTTGCACGTACGTTTACATGCTGTTTTAATGTGCTGCAGCTGAGCAGCTAATTCACTACCTAGCCTGTTTACTGACGTTAGCCGTGGACTTTTCCCCGCTGAATGTTTGTTTGGTTTCAACAAGCTAAGGGGCAGATCAAGATGTGTGCTCATATTCGCAAGTTAGATAAGAAGGAGACTTGCTAATGCAGGTTGTTCAGTGTCAGTGTCTGTTGTGTATCAGGATGCTATCAGGCTCAGTGTGACCGTCTGCTCTGTCTGTGATTAAACACCACATTATTTGATTTGATTTGCTGTATTGAAATATGCTCTCCAGCTATATAAACAGACAACAGAACGGTGTTTCATCAAATGAATGCATAACAAGGGGGTGCCATCATGAAATCAAATAATTTAAAATATAACTGCTCCCTTATGGTTTTTGATCAAAGGAGACCAAGTGATTCATTTAGCAGATGCTTTTAGTTGGACATTAAGACTGTGTATGTATTTGGCTATTGCAGATATACTTGCTTTTATGAAATAAAGATGTGCCCTTTTGTAAATAGGAAATGCTGCAATGACATATGAGTGATGAAAGACAATTAAATAACACACTTACAGGAAAATAAAAGTGACAAAATGACAGTTAAGTTACTCATTACCACAAAAATATGAGTAGAGAATCAGAATAATCCACAGCATTTGGAAAATTCATATACTCATATAAATGTCCTAGCGACAATTACTGAGTCAAATCTGAGTCATCATGACGTCAAATGCCACATCCTGTGAACATTTGGCAGAAACAGGACACAGACACAATTAAGATGTCATTTTCTAACATTATTTTTGTACTTATTCAGATGGATATGATGTAAAGGTCAAGGCTAAAAAAGGGGACAGCAACAGCACAAAGGCTGCAGTTTCTTACTCTGCCACCACACACACACACACACACACACACACACACACAGTCACACTGATGTATTTCCTCTGTAATGATACTTACAGGGGAGCCATTTTCTTTAATTGGAGCAGGAGCCTCTCGCTGGCTGATGACTCCGTAGTTCTGAAGGAAAGAGAGAAACAGTTTTCAGGCTTGTGTGCGGTAAGAAGGTAGAGCCTCATTAAAGAAATGCATTAGGTGGTCATTAAGTGAAACACTTTGGGTAATCAGCATATGAAAGTTACACTTCATTGTTAAGGAAGCCACACAGAAACTAAAAATCCATCTACTTTAAGAACTATGCCAGCAATTTAGAACTGCATTTCAAAGTTGGGGGATTCACCTGGGGGTTAAAAAATGCCAAAATATTCAACATTTCTGGGCCAAATAAGGGTCAAACTCCAAAAAAACTGGATCCTACATTTCCCATGACGCAATACAAGAGCACTATTTCTGCCAAGGAAAATATTCACATTGTTTCAAACACAGACCCTGAGGATGGACTATTTTCTCACATTTCACAAAGCTCCTCCAGAAGACATTATAAAAAACATTTTCACAATGACAATCGCAGGTGGAAATAATAATCTTAATAAAGGCTTTTTTGCAAGTAGGTGTTCTAGAACAAAGCCTTGTGCATGCAGACACATTGACACAAATAGAACAGAGCCACTTTAAATGTCATAAGTTAAAGCTACTATAACAAGATGAAAGGTTGTAATATTTATCTCCAGAGAAGGTGTGGTGTTTACTTCTTCTTTTACTTTTGGGATAACACCAATGAAATATTTATCTCATATGCTAAAATGCAGACATCAACACACTGGGATCAGTAATATCTACATAGCAATATCTATCTAGCGTGCTAACATTAGTTAACATTGGCCAATATAAGCTGCAGTAGCTGACCAGATAGGCCTGTCACAATAATTAACTCATCAACTTATTGTACAATAACATAACTATCAACATCATCATGTCTATATATGGATTTATCATATGATACATGGACATGACCTTGATTATTTTTTAAATCTCAATATTTCCACACTTCACATTAGCAGCGAAGCAAGTAGTGTCCTCCATTCCTCACTGTGTACATCCTGAGTGGAGACTACAGAAGCGAGCAGCGCCCCTTATATGGAATTAGAGGTAAATAACTCTGTCTCAACTCAGCCCATAATGTGTTTTTACAGAAGCATAGCACCCACTATTCAATCCCACCAGCCCCCCTTTTTATGGCATTTTTATGCTATAATATTATCATTATATCAGTTGTATAAAATAATCTTCAACTTTTCATTTGTAGGGCGAATGTTTTATTTTATCTTTCAGAAGTTTTTAAAAGCTGCAGTAATCCCTAGCTATTTTTATATTAACAATGGGTCAAATTATTATGTGTAATGTGAAAGGTGTCACTTGTAGTGAACCCACAGAGAATAATTACACACCTCTGCAGTTCCCCTCAGCTCTACAGAGCATATTATGGTCTTCCAAAAGATCTTGAAGATGGTGATTTGAACCAAATGACTGATTTTCCTGCAACTCTACTGTTTGATTGACTCTCACTGCTCTCATCAACCAGTAGGCAGCGTCTCCCAGCAAAGTGCTTAATAATTATATATAATTACAATATAATTGAAAGTTCAATATTCCCACTACTTTGGGGGTATATTAGATGTTCCACGTCTTGCTAATCATCATCTGTTCAGTAACTATTTAAAATGGTCTCCAAGTACCTAAAATAAATTGAGCAATGCTCCTTAAAGCAACAAAATGCATATGTTCTATTTAAGTCAAAGTCCTGCTTTATTTTAGTATAGCTTTATTCAATGAGGATTCTTTAAAATGTATGATTTGATAATAAGCACTAAAAATCAGATTATAAAATGAGTCAGTGCTTTGCCTCAATAGCTTGTATTGTATTTCACAGCCATGACTCACAATCAAACCAATATCTGCATGTTTATACTTGATGAATTGCTAATGAAGGCAATCCTCAAGCTGAACAAATTCATTTTAGTACAGTCTGGTGGGAATGCTACCCAAATTCAAAGCCTGTCACTGACATGCAGACAGCTGGTACAGAGTCGCAGGCCAAGCCTTTATGCTGTTACTGAGGAACTAGACAGACCTGACATGTCTCCCTCTGCTGGTACAACAACGTCAGTACAGGAGCGCTTCACTTGCCTATAGATGACGTCATCCTCCATTTGATGCACATACACACACACTAGCATGGCTTATACTGTCATCTTTGAAAATTGTACTGAAAATTGAGTTGGCACTTCAAAGGCACCCTCTCTACATTACTGCCTGAGTTCATCCAGCCATTAGCTGAATGGCTAAAGAGCCCAGCGTTTTAATGAGGCACCTGTGGGACAGGAAGCCTGTACTAAAATCTTTGCCTCTGGAGATAAATGGGATTCCCACCATCATCCTCATTAATACACTGTCAATACTTTAATCACTCCATAATAATGCTATTATGTCATCCGTGTCTGGGGAATCGAGACCTACTCCAGAGCTCTGCAAAAATGTTAAATTCTTCATTGCTAGTATTTATGTGACTGACGTGATCTATCCTGTGGTGAGCATTGTCCTAACTTTACCCTAGCTTAAAATGTATCAGCAGTAATGTATAAAATATGACATAAAGAAAAGGAAGAAGAGTACAGGAACATGTAGATATGAAAAATTCAACATTGTACAAACAAATATAAAATACATATTTTAAAAATAGTCGTACACTTCGGGTAATAATTTCTTCACTTTGTTAGTGAGACTCGAGACGAGTAGATTGATCAGTGGGATAAATATGTAGCTATAGCCACCAGCCAGTTAGCTTAGCTTGAGACTGAAAACAGGGAAACAGCTAGGCTGCACTGTCTGAAGGTAACAAAATCAACTTACTAGCACCTAGAGCACCAATTAACATGCAACAATTGACAATGAATAGTTTGACACTTCGGGAAATAACTTATTCACTTTCTTCCCGTGAAACGTTAAACGAGTAGACAAGTATCATTCTCATGCCTGTGGACTAAATATGAAGCTGGTAGACACTAACCAGTTAGCTTAGCTTTGCATACTGAAAACAAGAGCAAACAACTAGCCTGGCTCTGTCTGAAGGTAACAAAATCAATGTCCTGGCACTAACAATTAACAATTTATAATTTTTAATTGTTACAAGTATCAAGCTCATGTCTGTGGGATAAATATGAACCTCTAGCCAGTTAGCTTAGTTTAGCATAAAGATTTAAAACAAGAGTAAACGGCTAGCCTGGCTCTGTCTGAGGGTAAAAAAAATCAACTTACTATTATTACCTAGCTCACTAATTAACATGTTATATGTTGTTTGTTTAATTCATGAAAAACCAAAGTGTAGAACTGTGAGTCACTTCCACCATGAATTTGCCAGGCAACTCGAAGGGAGTCACTGCACCCGGCCAAAATAGACTGTGACACATAACCTCCCATAACCACAAATGGTCATTTTATACTTTCTATATTCTAAGCTAACATGATGTTAGCTGTAGCTTTATATTGAGAAATTGTGAGAGAATTATCTATCTTCTTATGTAACTCTCAGCAAGACAGCTAATAAGTATTTCCCAAAATGTCACACTATTTAATAAATTCACAGCAACTTATTGTATAGTACAGTATTGTACAGTACAGTAAGGTTTGCCACCCCTTATTTAATCTTCTTGTTGTTGCCTTACCTGCGGTGAGGCATTCATGATGTTGGGATGGACTTCTGATCCATTCGTATGTGTCTCTGTCTTGCTGCCGGCCCTCTTGAGCATATGGGCCATACTGACAGCACTGGGGTCTCTCTTTGCCACAGGAGGCTGTGTAATAAAACACAAACACCACAGTCACATAACATCAAGCACCAAGCTATTCTTTTACATCGAGACCTTTGAAGATGATGGATAGACGATGTATTGTTCATGAGCAGCATATGTTCCGGAGGGAAGCGTCTGAATTCTATAAACTTAAAAAATAAAAGTCTGAAATGCAAATGTTTTTATTGCTTGATGACAGCATGCAAATGATGATGCAGTGACAGTGGAACTCAAAAAAACATTTATGCAATTAAAAATAAACAGAAAATAACATATTAAAAACTAAATGACTCAATTTACAAATCAACAATGAAAAATGTGTACAACAAAATTAAACATGAACAAAATTTTAACACAATGTGAAAAAAGAAAGCATAAAAAAAGAGGTGAATTATTCTGGCACTTGGCCCAGCCTGACAGGGTAAATCCAGCAGGTGATGGCGATGAAGGATGAATGCATTCATCTGTCTACCTCATGATGCATCGCCTCCTCGGGAAGCTTCTCTTCTATGGGAGACTTGTCCCTGGATCCCATTAGACGCGCAGAGTAGAACCTGGAGGTCTCCTCAAAGTCCTCCCGGCCCACTTCGGGATGTCGCTCCCTCTCTCCCATTTCCGACATGCCTTTAGAGAAGTCCTCCATGCCGGAGTGGAGGTCTGTGATGACTGTGAAGTCAACCTCAGCCTCCAGGCTTGACGTGGAGCTGACTGTCATGCTGGAGCACTTGCGTTCGATGCCCAAGTGGGTTTCCCTCATGTCTGCCACCGTGTCTCGCTCCTGTTCCTCCTCTGAGGCTAGGCTCTGCTGAGGCCTCCTGTCACTGAACTCCTTCTGGTGCAGGTACAGATACAGAATCACCACTCTAAGGTTACATAACTTTGATGAACTGCTGATGTAGATGACATGGAATGGGATGGAGGTATCTTCCTTAGTTTGATGGTGGTGTGTATGCCAGGATTTGTGGAGGATCCAAAATCAAATGCACGGTACGCAGTGTATCAAACCAGTGTCTTAAATCTGCCTATAAGTAACACGACACTCAGAATTGAAGGAGGAATGATTAAAACTAATAGCCTTAACATTAACCTATCATATTTATGAGTTTATGAGCGATCATTAAAAGAAAATCATGGTGACAGTAAGGATAATATTTCCAGGTGGATCCTCCTGTCAGCCAAAACTTCAAATTCAATTTGTCCCTGGAGCAATCAATCAAAGAATATCAAACAGAAAATGTATCAAAGTTTAATATAATTAAAATATTGCATTTTCCACTAACAGAATAAAAGGACTGTCAGGCCAATGTAGCTATTACACATTTTCATGTGAGACTGGGGACGCATCTGCTCTCCACAGAAGTTAATGGGAAGGACTTACATATCACCTGCATGCAAAATTGGACTTTGGCATAATCACTGCATGCAATTGAGAGTCGTGCTATTTTATGCAGATAGAAGAGACCATGTTGAGTGTACTGCAAACACACAGTTTCAAAAATGAACAATAGTAGGATGATGAATGGGTTTGAATTACAACACTGGCTCCAAACGTGTGCTGGGATAAGGGGTTGCTTCTATTTTGTGGACGATACAAAAGGTAAAAATGCCACAACTACATATTTGGTCAATACTAAATACCAAAATCAACTTCTTCATTGTCTGTTTAACTATTAAATTTATTATGTCATAGAAATGTATTGCTTTTAAGCCAGTTAGAACAAAACCAAGATAACTCCAGTAACTGCACACTGTAGCCAACAATAGCTAGCCTTAGCTGAAGCTAAAGCTACTTATTTGAAATTACTTCCTTACTTAATTTTTATATAGCTGAAAAATAACTATTCCACCTTGATGAACCGACATCTTGGTAATTCACTTTTTTATATTACATAACTAAAATGAATCAGTATCGAAATCCAATCATGATGAAGAAAATAACGATAAAACAGCTAGCTAAGCGGACCTCAGCTGCTATCTCATCTGTTGACTAGTGGAATTCATTTGTTTTGGTGTGGTTATGACACCTTTAATTAACTAAAATAACTAGACACCAATGGCAAAACTGAGATACATTTATCTCTTATACAAGCTATGGACTGTAAATAATCCAAATAAAGTTTATGTTCTTAACACATTTTGTTTGTAAATACTTGTAGTTTTCGCTGAATATCCGAAGTCGACCCTAATGTAGTATCTAGATTTTTTTGGTATTATGTTCTTATTTATTTGAGTGAAATAATCAGTGTAAAACATCATAATTATGTTACATTTTACAAAGATACTACTGCCTTAGTAGGCAACGGCCCTCAAAAAGCATTCAAATAAAACAAAGGGGAACATGACCCATGATGAGGGGTCAGAAACATAATAGTCTTGTTTTAAGCCATTGAATTACAATGAAGCTCTCGTGTCTGCCAATTTAAAATAATTTCCCTTATTAAGGAATTATCTTAATTACTTTAATTACATCACAAGTTCACTTGCTATCCAAATCAAAGTAAAAACTGGATCATGCCAGCAGTAGCCCAGTGCAAGGGGTTCTCTTGTCAACCCACACATTCATTTCAAGCTCTTACTGGTGATGGATGAGGGCAGCTGAGTAGCCAGTGAAAAGTAATACATTTCATTTCATTATAGCTTTTGGCTGTTTTTTTATATAATCGGGAGAAAGTGATGCATGCAGTGTATCCATAAGGGAGAGGATTAAAGACAATAGGTGGAGCATATGAAGAAGTGCTTAAATACAAATTGATTAACCTTGAAGTCAGCAAATGGTGCTTCATAAATGGAAGGAGTAGAGACCGGCTCCTGCAGGGGGAAGCAGAGGAAAAGAGCACAGAGAGCATTCTGAAGGTTAGCACAAGCTGAAGTGGACTGACAGACCACCACACAAATAGAAATCCTAACAGCAGAGCTTGACTGAGGCCTGAAAATATGAGCTCAGTGTGTTCTGAGCTCTAAATATTTCAGTCCAAACCTAAACTGGGATCCTGGTGTACTGCTGCTTGAGGGTCCAATCTGAATATCGCCCAAAAAACTGCTTTATTTGCTGATAAATAGCTACCAAATCAGTATTTTTTAAAGTCTTTTTAACAGCTCAAAACCCAAGTTTAGGTGAGAAATTCAGCCAGACCCAATCCAAGCCCACTGGGTCAGTTCAGATCCAGTCAGGTCCAAATGGATTCAGGCACAAATTTCAAGCCCTACTCAAGAGGACAGAAAAGAGGTGAGCTTACTGCAACAAAAACAACATCTACAGCCAGGTTTATTGTTAGAATTAGCAGAGGCAGGACAAGAGAGAAACATGCAGTTTGTATAATTAGCAGGTTTTCAGCATAGCAGCAGCCACTCATTAACCGACTTGATGTAACACTACGCGCCTTGAATTTCAACAAGACAGGATTTCAAATAATATTGTTAAATGTCCAATAAAAAAGGTGCCGACTGTGCATGTCAAAGCCTGTAAAAACTGAATGCGAGAGCGGGTCCGCATGTTTCAAAGAGCACGTGATATTTTCCCACACTCCGCGTGTTCAATCTGATCTTGATACGATTGTCACTCGCCAGTGATGTCGTTTGCACTCTCAGAGCTAACGCAACACCTCTTCTCATGCCTGTTTAATCCAATATATACAAGCGCTTGACTCAGATGAAAAGGTGGGAAATGATGAAAGCTGTCATGTCTATTCACTTCAAATTCCTTTCATTCCAGTGCCAAACGCGTGCAAGCTCCTAATGATACCAACAGTGAAATGAAAGCAGCAAATCTGACTGTCAGGCACTGAGCTGTGGTGTCTGGCTGCTCGCTGCCTGCTGGGGTTTCACAGTCGGAGGAACCAATGTGTTGTAAAAACTGCTTGGTTTTCTATCCAGGTGAGGTTGAGGGGAAGAAAAAAAAGATATTTATGATTTATTATTACCACTGAACAATCAAGTGGCATTTTATGAATTCTGTTGATGTGAGTTTATCAATTTGATGTAGTTTCTCAATGATCTGTGCCCAAACCAATTCTATACTCCATTTATCTCTAATTTTGGGAGATAATAGCTGTATGTGATAAAGTAATGAATTACAATACTTTTTCACCCTTTGCTTTCACAAATGAGTGACTCCATTTGTAGCATTAGTATGCAATAAATCGTTTGTTTTGTATTTCCACTTTTTGAAAAATGGCATGGAAATACGTGAAAATCATCAGAGCAATGATAATACGTGAGCCTTTCTATTCCTTGGCACACTTTGCCGGGGGAACAACGTGAGCTGGGAGGAAATTTAAGGCTCACAAGTTAACAACTTAAAGACAAACCAACAACCAAAACATTATATTTTTTTCTTTCACAGTCAGTGGTGAGCTGTACTGTACAGATTTGCCAGACAGTGTGGTGTGGTGCATGTTTGGGGTCAATGGGAGGGGAATAAATTGGGGTTGTCATGTAGGGAAAAGTCCAAACTTTTTACAGGCAAATACTTTTACTTTTTTTTTTTTTTTTTTTTGCCACCAAGACGGAGCAAAAGTATCACTCCGCCCGCTCTTCATATAGGCACGTACAGTAAAGATGGATGAGTGTTTCAAGTCACTGAAAACGTAGGAAAAAAAGAAAAATGGCGTGCGAGTCTGTCTGAAGCTCATGCGATGCTTTATTTCCAATGACTGAATAGCAGATGCCAAGCAGAGTTACCGAGTGTCTCTTCTTGGCTGCGTCCAGGCTTGGCTCCCTGCCAACATTTCGGCTGTTCCGCAGTATTAGTCCAGACTCCCTGGCCTTCTGTGTTTTTACTGGCGGGGCTGGAGGAGCCATTTTGGGAAGCGCTGATATCTTTGAGCCGAACGAATGACTCTCTGTGGGTCCTCTACCGAATTGATAGCTATCATCGGGTTGTTGTGATTTTGTAGCACCCTCCAGATCTGCTGCGAAAGCTGGATGAAAGGCAGGAACGTCAGTCCAGCTCATGTCTGAAGATCCCTCTGGAGAGCCGACTGACCAGCGGTATTCTCTTCTGAAGGCTCGCGTGGGCTCGTCCTGTCCTGACCTGTCCCTTTCATCCTTACACGCTATGCTCTTTGACCGCTCTGGCTTAAGAGGAACAATCCTGGTGATTTCCGACTGGTAGCTGCCCGACAGCCGGTGGAGAGACGTCCTCTGACCTCTGTCTCCCAGGACAACCTCAATATCCTCTCCTCCAGAACTGCTGATCTTTCTCTCGTGTGTCCTGACCTGTCGCAGTTTTACCTCTGCCAGCTCTTTGTTGTCAATAAGGCCCTTCCCTCTTACCTTCATCGCACACTCCCCTTTAACACCTGCTAATGAACTATCGTGTTCTACCTTTCCGGGACCATTCACTGACCCTAAATCGATATCCGCTGGCACAACCTGACTCACTTTTTTCTTTACCTGATCTGTTCCTTGAGTGTTGATCTCCCTGTTCTCTCCTATAGATGTATCCTCCTGTTTGCTGTCTTCATAAACACTGACAGACTGATCTGTTCCTGATCCCTGATCATCTTTCATCAAAACAAGTGGAGATGATTCACTATGATTTCCTGTTTCAGACGTTTTTTCTGTGTCTGAGCCCTCGTTTTCTTCTCCAGAAGAATCACTGCCTCCTTTACTGTAGGTGAGCTCTGCAGGCATTCCAAGGTTTAAGCTCTGGGGTCTCCTCTTTTTCCTTGGTTTAGAAGCTGTGCGTTCTTTTACCTGGTGCGAGCCCGGGGCCACATCATTGTTTGCCTCAGGGTCTAAGGCTTCAGATTTGTCTTGAACCAAGTCTGCATTCTCAGGTAATTGAATCAAACTACTTTTGTTAGTGGGCCAAGGCTCAGAGCACACATCTGCCTCTCTGGACGATTTTGTTGATGGAAAATTATCATTATGGCTTTTCGTTTCTTTTCTGTCAGATCCTGTTACCTCAATATGTATCATCTTGGCAACGTCTATCTCTTTTTCCAGCTCCTTTTTCTCCCACGAGGAATCAGATGTGAGAGATTTGTTCTTTTCTTCTGCCTTCCAGTCATGGTCCTGTTGATAAGTTTCTTGTTTTTCAATCAATACCCACTCCTCAGAGCCCTACATGTTGGTATAGATTAAACACAGTTAGACATGCCAAGCACAGCTCCTGCAGATAATGAAATCTCCACAATCATTTCAATGGTCAAGTTCGGGTAAGCATGCATTTGTGTTTACGGATTAATTATACGATATGTGATCGTATGTTCTTAAATAACAGATCAAAGACATATGAGTGATAGTAATGCACAGTGGGAAGTACAATTCACCAAACCACAAATGCTACAAATATGAAAGATAAGGAGTGAGAGATGTGCAACCTCAGGTGAAGTCACCACAGTCTTCTGGACGAAACCCTCAACAGACAGGCTGTTAACAGGGTCTTTTCCCACCACTCGGCCCACCAACTGGCCAACGTGAGGCAGAGGAGAGAGTTAAAAAGAGGAGGAAGAACAGCCATTAGAGCTCAGACTGGAAATAAGAAAGTAGGAAAAGAACAACCATTTCATACAAGAGGGATGACAAATGGTAGTAAACGGGAAAGGCGGAAATAATCTGTGCTAACAGGAGTTATTCTCAAGAAAGTTTTTAATGAAGTTGAAACTAAAAACATGCAATCCCATGTACCTGGCAGCCACTAAATCCACAATACTAAATCAGTAGACATTTGCAATGCAAATATTATTTCTCTAACTACATCAAAGGGTTGAGTTACATTCAATCTCTTAGAAACACTCAAGAACGCCAAGACTTCCCAAGCCTTCGACTGTCAGTCATTTAGAATAATACCCCACCCTCCTTTCCTGGAATAAGACACACGGCAGATTAGATTTTCTCCCACAGACAATGTTTGACATTCTATGGGTATAATCTGATTGTCCTAGACAGCATGAGACACTGTCTGAAGACCCACAAAGACAGATCTATACTATCTGAAAACTGCAATCTATTCGCTATGTCTTCAATAGCGGAATTAACAAAATGTGATCAAAGCTCAAGAGCTGGCATAAAGAAAACTGTGTCTCTGTTAGGCAGTCAAGGAAAAAAGATAACTGATAATTACTGTATTTCTCAAGTGCCTCACATTGAGTAAATCTCAAAAACATCTTGAAGCCAATCTCACTAAGATGCTTCCTTCTGTGCTACTTGTCAATCATCTTCAAATACCTCAGAAATATTGTCTGAATTCTTCTGGCACACAAGAGAAACACATATCTTAAAATAAACTGCAGGGTTTTTGTTTCTTCCTGTAAGCAGTAATATCTTTGCTCAGGAGATACCTGTTTGAACAAAAAATTGTATAACCATAACTACCTTCACCAATCATTCTTATTTGTTCTCTTGTCTCCAGTCATACCGGTGCAGTATATCTTAAGGGTTGAAATATTCAAAGATAATGATAAGAGGACTCTTATCAAAAAAAAACTTGCAAGTGAGACATTAATATGGTCCATTTTGCCTTGAGTCAAACAGCCAAAGGAGGAATTCAACATGACAGCGGCCAGACTGGGACATCAATGCCCTTTAATGGAATGTCAAGCATCAGAGTTCGTTGGATTCGAGACATTGACCACAGTTGACCTGAAAGCCCACACACCCCGACCTCCATCCCTCATCCCCAGCCTTGATCCCCAACTCACAGCCTTCTTCTCTGGCGTGCCGGTTGGGGAGGTCCCTGACAGGTGCTTCTCACGGTTTATCAGCTTGCTGTTGGGCTCTTTCAGGGCTCTCTTCAGCTCGTTGATACTGGCCTGGTGCTTCAACAAGACGTCCTGTGATTTATCCAGAAACTGGGGGGAAACGTATGGAGGAAGACAGACAGAGACAGAAAAAGAAAAGGGCATGCATTAGCAGGATTCTTCATCAGCGGCGCTCATGTCAACACATCACACGCTGCCGTCGGATATGCATAACTGAGTATAAGATAATAAAGCATACACACAGAATAAGATGCAATGCAAATTGCTTATGCTAACTAGAGGTTATGCTGGTGTTTTACCAGTCTGTGCTGTAGCCCATGGAGATATGACATTTAAGATGCTACTGAAACCCACAGAAAACAAATAACAAATAACAGAATTAGTTTCTAAGACACAAATGAAAACAACAATCAAGGCACTCATTACAAAGTATAATAAAAGAATGAAGAAATGAATATGCAACTCCTATTAACTTTGATTGCTGATTAAAATTCTACATTTGTTTGTTTGCATGGTGGAAAGTAATTATGTATTTTATTTAAGTACAGTTCTTGAACATAATTGCCATTTTCTGCTACTTTATGCCCCTGCTATGAAATATCATATTTTCTAGTCCTCTATACCCTTCTGACAACTGTTACTAGTTAGTTTACATGCTCTGATTTCTTATTTAAAATATGTATAATAAGCTTATAGAATGCAATTCATTGCAAAAGATGAATCCAGTGGTTCCTGACAGTTTTGGCAGACAAAGAGTCTCCATATCATGTTTCAGATGTCTATAATCTGTTCCACTGAACCAGCAAGGAGATATTACCCCTCTAACCTTCTCATAATAATGTAATATAGTGGATCATTATGTAAGATATCATTTGTAGAAGAACAACAATGCAGTCAACATTTTCATTCTTTTTTTGTATTGTTTATGGTTCCTTATATTTTCTAGGCCTAAAATATGTTGCACATGTTTTCAAGTATCACCAGCTTTGATTTGTATTGTAGGTTTTCTGAGAACCACTTTGATCCTTATTTACAGAAAACTAAACAGAAGACAGAATAAAGAATGGCCGCATTAAAATAAAGTGCAAATGGAATAATATTCTTCATTACCCACATTTTATAGAAAATGCAGGGAATACTGCTGTTATTTAACTTTAAGTGGTACTTATACTGTAGGCTGTATGAAAGCTAATAAATTCAAAGGAAAGAACCGAACAGAGGAAGATAGACTCTGATCCATATTAAACACCAGCTTTGGGTCACAGGGGGCATTTTTCTGCAGAACAAGTGCTTTTACTTTTGATTCATCAAGTACATTTTGCTGATTATATTAAACTTAAAGTTGTTATTGAGAGTTTTTCCCATTTTTTATCATTACTTTTAGTCAAGTAAATGATCTGAGTACTTCTTCCACCACAGAATAGAGTGCAAAATATCCCAAAATTGAGCTTTACAGGCACTTAGGGAGTAAAAGGGATCATTTCTACCTCATGTCTACAGTAGAGGAATATTTCACCTGAGACTTTCAAAGCTAAATCTTAAAAGTATTCTGCTCATGGCTGGTAGATTTTTCAAATCTCCTAACCATTTCAAAAGATCCAAGGAAATGGATGCAGACAAATCTCAATCTGTAAAAAAAGAATCCCTTAGGAACAGCGGTACACACACCACACAGTACTGAAGGGCTGAAGACCTGTACCTCCTGTTTGTGCCGAGGTGTGGTCTCCTGGTCCAACTGAGAGAGCTGAGTTGGGGCAGGAGAATGGGCAAGCGGGACAGGGGTCGGAGGTGAAGAGTGCAGGGTCAGAGAGTGCAGGAACAAGGTGCAGACAGGATGGTAGAAGGATAGTCAATAAAGGGAAACAGGCAGACTGACAGACTGGAAAGCTTGATTTGGCCACTTGTTACCATGCCAAGACAAAGTTGATCATTTGGATATTATTTGGAAATACATCCCAGGAGACATTTTGGAATTGAACAGATGGTGTGCAAATATAGCACTGAAATACAAGTTGAGTGTTTTTTGAGTTAGTTCTCATAGCTTCTTATTAATTGTGAATCAGGATAGAATTCTCTTTCTTATATAAACTCAGTGTCTTAATTGTGAAAATTCAACTTCAGCTGAACTTTGTCTCCAGTGTACCAAGCACTGTCTGTCAAATGTCTGCTGGGATGCTTAAACATGACAAATACGTTGAGACACAACTTGTGCAGACATCGTTTTTTTTTTCCTGTGATGATATTGTTGACTGCCACACTAAGACAGACAAATACAGTGGAGGACAGACAGAGAGAGAGCGAGATACAACTAGACAAACAGAGGCCTACTTGGAGCGAGAAAAAAAGGATGGATGGACAAAGACAGGTACACAAACAGACAGAGACCAAATCACCGGACAACAAAATACCTCCTGTTTACTGTCAACTGGTGACCCTGCCTCCTCCTTTTGGCCAGCAGGAGTTAAAAAAGAAAAAGGATGTTAGAAACAGAAGACTATCTCAGCACAATGAGAAAGGGGTTAAAAACTGTAAAGCTGTTAGCAGGATTTATGAGCAGTGCAGTGTAAGCATATAAGCCTGAGTGAATAGGAGTGAAAGGAGAAGAGTTAGTAAATGCTAAATCCAGCAAAGCCACCACAGTGTTATGCCCATGCTGGATAAGCCTCAACTGCCCTGAGAAGCTTGCACTGCACCTATTTACAGCAGCACCCCTGAAGTCCCTGCCATCTCCCTGTCCTCAAGTTGACTTTAACCTCTGTTCATCATATTTGTATCTATATATATGTTTGGTACAATTGGAAATTCTTGAAAAGTCGCAAGAAATTTACGATACCATAATTTCTTTCTTTTTGCTTGGAGTGACATTGCCATCATCGTCCTCTTGGTCCTTGTCGTCCTCGTCCTGCTCCAAACTGGGCTCCAGCTCCGTCTCCTGCTCATCCACAGAGGGGCTGTGGAGACGACGCTGTTCACTGACGCTGCGGTGGGAGAGGCCGTCGTGGTTCTCACACATGGCTGATACAGGCCGTGAGAATTCTGCTGGCAACAAGATGCTCAATTATAACAAGAGTTCAACTTATATGGCTTTGTAAAAGCAATGTTTTTTTGAGGAAATGTACTGAATAGCTTGCTTGCTGAGAAACATCTGATATCTGTCCATTAAATATGAAGCTACAGCAAGCAGCCAGCTAACTTAACATTGTATAAAGACAGGAAACAGACACCCTGGCTTTGTCCAAAGACAGAGCTGACTTTAAATCAGCATCTTGTTTGTTTAGGTACAAATCTGGGCCATTAGTTTTTTTTCAATCGAAAAAGAGATTTGAAACTGAAAGTCCTGAAAGTTTTGATATTGAATTTTGAAAAATACAACAAAGTATTTTAAAAAAACAAAACATAATTTTGATTCATTTCTGGAATTATTTTGATCCCAATCTTTTTCTTTTAACTTAGTTATTTCATGGCCCTGAAAAAAAGAAAAAAAGATCTGAAACTTAAAAGATAAGATTTGAAACAGTTAAATAGAAAATTAATTCCAGAAATGAATCAAAATTACATTCAAACTGAAAAAAAAATCACTTTTTAAAAATGTTTGAATACATTGTTGTATTTTTCAATATCAAAACTTGGACTTTCATTTCAAATCTTTTTTCGAATAGAGAAAACTGATGGCCCAGATTTGGCTCCATAGTTTGCCACTATTTTATTCTATACTAAGCTAACCATCTCCTGGCTCCAGCTACATATTTAGTACACCGACAAGAGCAATCTTGTCTAACAGTCAGCAACTAAGCTATATTTCCCAACTTTTCCTTTAAAGGTCCATCTCTGAGATGCTTCTCTTTTTTAAATAGTCTTTAGACCCTCCGTAAGTAATGAGGTTCCTACCTCCATCCAAGCTCCTGGAGAGCAGATACCTCTTGCTGGTGGATCGCTCAAAATGTGGAGCAGGCCGGTCTATAAGAGCGCTGGCCTGCCTGGTTTGAGCCTGCGTCCTTCCGCTGTATCGAAACTTTGAACCCATCACCAAGAAGCCCTTAGGAGGAGGCTCTGGAGACACCAACCTGGGAAAACAAAAACCATCAGAGAATGTTTTTAACCATGTAATGAAAGCAGCTGGACAATAACAGTAGGGCTAGTGCTGGAATTGGAATTGAAAGTCTATTTCAAGCTAGCTTGTGCGTTCACATTTTGCACCTCTGCTCCCAGAGGAAGCCAACACATTAGAAGCATCTTTGGCCAGCTGTTTCTTGCCAGGTGATATGTGATTAAGATTTCCTCAGTGGTTTAGAGCAGCCAGCAGCAGGTAGAAAATGTAATTAAATTTACAACTTAAGACCTTGAGGCTAGAAAAAAAAATCAACTAGATTCACTAGTGTAAGTGCCTCTGGCATCGTTGCTACATTGCTAGCTGTATCATTTATTTGTTGTATGTATGCATTGTTATGTCATGTCGTACCTCCTACATATTCCTCTGAAGCTGAATCAGTATTCATTATAAAATCGCTTGTAAAGCCGAGATGGCCTTGAACGTAATAGCTGTAGAGAGGCTACAGTACATTTAACAAAGTGCTGTACTATGAACTGATGAGCTGTACTCATTGAAATGTTTTGTTTGCCCTGGTTTCTGGTTCTGAAAGGAAACCCTTCTAACCATGAAAGCAGATCAATTCTTACCGGAAGAAGGTGTGATGCTCAATGCAGACCTTCCACAGCCTCTTTGCAGCCCTGTGGTTGGGAAGCTTAAACCCGATAGTGCTTTCAAACTGCTCGTACTGGAGAGGGAAGACAACAGGGAGAAATATGAGGGAAAGTACAGCTGAAGGTGAAGTTCATGTTTTGCTGTAGGCCACCTCAGTACTTCTCGGTGGACCACAGTTTAGGGCAACCGATACATTCATAAAAAAGGCAGTAAAAATACTACCTCATACCAACATGAACACTGAACCCAATCAATAAAGCAGCTATTGTTTTATGCTGGTATTAACACTACTGCCACAATATATAAGTCAAAACATAAGCAAATACTTTTAGAATGGGGATTGTGTTTTGCAATAAGCCCACCACTGCAAATTGGACAAAATGAACAAGATCAAGACAGAGGAAGGATAAATCCAAGGTTCAGACACTGGAAGCAAAAGGGAGGAAAAGTATTTCATGGCTCTATATTTACACTCTTTATCCCTCTATTCTGGCTGTAGCTGCAGCTGCAGCAGCTCTGTTAAAAGGGGCTCTTTATTTGGCTCGATCACAGGCTCACTGTGCGGCTCTGTCACTTGACTGGGCCTGGCCCAGACAGCCTGTCACACTGAGGCTCAGCATGGATGATAAGCTGCAGTGCTGCACAGCACAATGAGGAGGGCTAGAATATAGACCCTGACCATGCAGAGGAGCAAAGCTGGAGGTATAAGGAGGAGGATTTTACAGCCTTCTGCTTAGCACAACTGACCACAATTCCATTTGTGCTGTGGCTTTCAACAGTAACAGCTGTAACAGAGCATCAGCTTTTGCTGTTCAAAAGCCGAAGTCATGTCTTAAGGGAATAGTTAGAAACTTTGAGAAATATGTTTTTCACTTTCTCACAGAGAGTTCGACACCACTCCCATGTCTGTATGCTAAATATGAACCTGGAGCCTGGAGACTGTTAATTAAGCTTAGCATAAAGACCAGAACCAACGGAAAATATCAAGTCTTGCTCAGTACAAAGGAATCCACCTACCAGCACCTCTAAAGCTCAATAATAAATATGTTGTTTGTATGTCCTTTGTAAGTGTAAAAATGACATGTTGTGGTTTTGGGGAGATAAGGTTTCTTTGGCTGGGCGCAACAACTCTCAATCTGGAGTCATCACCATAAGATTGCCGGCCAACCAACAGAGACACCACAAGACTTTAAAACAAAACTTCTATTCTAAGGCTGCTGGCTGTAGCTTCATATTTACTATATACAAATACAATAAGAAAAAAGATATGCATATTTCCTAAAATTTCAAACTATTCCTTTGAGAGGGTACACTAGTGTGTTAATATTACATTTCAATAAAGTTGAGGAACTTGTGAGAGATGGTTTTTAAAAAAGAATTGTCAAAAATGGTCAGCAGAGGCTTAGATATTCAAAACTTTTAGTTCCCAGTATGAATCAAAGAAAAAAAAAACAGTGAATCCAATATTAACACTCAATAGGATCTCTTTGCTTGACCCTTCCTGCCTGGTTAACACTCAGGCCTATAAAGTTCCACAGCTGCAAACTATTATGCAGGATTTCTGTTATAGATTGGTAGTGTCTATGGGCTGGGGAAAAAATGGATTTTTATATGCAGGCGTGGACAATTCTGCATTGATTTGCAAAAGTTGATTTTCTAAATGTAACATAATGTTGACAGAAAGAAAAAGGTGGAACTAAACTGTGAGGGCAGTGCAGCACCCAGACAGTCTGCAGCATGCACACAGTAGAGTTTATCTTCACAAAAGTCAGAAAGCATTTAATGACTAAATCATGACCTTTACGAGAAGAACTTTAAGTGTATTGTAAATGGGCTAGCGTTAGCAGAGTGGAGCAGCAAACAAACAAGACTGACTGACCGACACACAACAGCATTAAACAACTTAAACCAACTGTAAGGAAAAGAAAATAACTCGTTGCTCAGCCTGATTCACCTCAACAACCCTGCACCCACTCAGCATCTTGAACAGCGCTGTCTTTTCCCCGAGCTAACAGTTCAACAGAGAGGCTGTTCTCCACTGCTGGAGACATGGCATTAATAACACAGCCGAGCACTCCACCTCCCCCTCAGTTTGTTATTGTCATACAGGCAGGAGGCGGTAAGATGCTTTCCAATGAATTAATTAATTAATGCAGTTAACTTCTTAAAATAAAAAGGCTGCAGACTATTTGTCTTATCTGCCAGTTATGTGTAATATTGTATTTTAGTGGACTAAGAACTGAGAAAAAATCATGTCTATAAATTAAAAATGTTGAGACATCAAGATGCATCTATAATCGATTTATCATTGCATGTATGATGTATAAAATAGATGGAGTGCTGTTTTAATTATCCATCATCACTGCGTACCTCTCCAGGTCGTATCTTGATGTAGAAGTTACTCCTCTTATAGGAGATTTTAAGAATCTTTGGCCAGGCAAAGCGGTTGATCCTCAGCCGATCACGGTAAATCAGCAGGCCGTTGGCACAGACACCCAGCATTATGTCGATCCCTTCAGAATCCTGCAGTTGAAAAAGGGACAGCAAAGAAGCAGAAATGTTTCATGAGCATCCTTAAAAAACAACTTTCACGTAAATTAAAAAAACTGAAGAAACAACCAACCTTAGCATGGTGAAGGTCTACCCCGTACATTGACAGTTTCTTTGCATTCTCCAAGAAGTTAATTTCAGCCTCTGCTGGAGTCATACCCCTGAAGGCAGAATAACAATAATATCTGTAGCCAACACCAACAGGCCTTCTTAAATAATACACCAATAATCTTTCACAGTGGGAGCAGAACTATCTTGGTAATATGTCTCATATATTCAACTCTAAATTCCAAGCAGTACGGTTGGGCGTATGCCAACAAACAATGCCAAACTAGAGTGTGGTTAAGACCCTCAAACTGACAAAAGTGTCTTGCATTGGCAAGACTCATACTGTGTACATCTCAATGACAGATGGTAAAGCAATTTGATGGCATCCATGAGCTGGAGCATTTCAACACAAGGGGAGAACTCATCAGCCTATCATCCCAAGAGACTTGTGGATAGATGAAATCTGATTGAAAAAAAACTGTGTGTGCAGTAGTACTTGTAGTTTCGGTGGAGCTCCATCACCCTCTCCTCCAGCTCCCGAGTCTGATTGGGGGCGAAGCGAAAATCGTTGACGTAGTCGGAGCCGTGGTCTTCCTGGTCGTAGTCGCCCAGCTCGGCTTGAACGCTGTAGGAGCCCAGGAGGGCGTGAGTGACGAACGAGCACGGCAGTCGACCTGACAGCATGTCATCCCTCAGCTGCAGACACAGGTAGTATCTGTCAAATGAGACAAAAGGGGGGTTGAGGAGGGTGGGTGTTGGCAGTTAAACAATCCTGAGCCAAGGCAAGCTCCAACAAGTATTCAGTGCAGTTAATCCATGGCAGTTAGTAGCATTCCAGGTCTAATCCTCGAAAGGAGAGAGGGATTTGGTTTGCTTTGACACAGGGGCAAATATGCCATGTAAATTTTTATAATATGTTTCTATAAACACATCTTTAACAACATAAAAAAAGCAAATCATCTGGAGAACTGACATGCGTGAGCTTTTCTCCTTTGATTAATTCTGACAGCACAGCCGGAGGAGTTACAACTCTTTATATTGTAAGAGTGTGTGTGGTAAAGATGTATTCTACCTGGTAATATCCTCAGTGAGCTGAGAAGGGTCTGGAGGGTAGAACTTGACAGCGAAGGCAAAGTGCCAAGGAGAATCTGCGGAGAGATTAAAAAGAGAGCTGAGAGGTTAACTACCATGTAAGGCTTAGGAAAATTGTATAAAAATGTAATTAGAAATGAATGATGGAAGTGTATTTATTAGGTTAACACAGAACTTTTCATTAGTTTGTCTGTCAGAAAATCAAATTTTACGATTTTACTAATTAAACCGTGCAATATTTATCATCTCAGCTACTTGGAAAAGACACTCACTTCGCATCTGCTTCTTGATCTCCTTGGAGGGGTCCAACCAGTTCTGAAAGACAGAAGGCAGAATTCACACAGGGCAGACTGGAAACATGGCTAATGCTCTCCCCAGTATCACATTTTGCTCTAATTGCCGTCAGTGTTCCTAATGAAAGCTTCTCCATATGGTTAAATAAAGAAACGGAGCTTTCCTGTGCTGAGCCTTTCAAACATGCAGAGAGCAGATTTAATTCAAGCATCTGTTTCTTCATTGTGTAGTAAAATCACTGGCAGCCGGTTACCTATCTGATCTCTTAACGCCTGAATCCTGCAGTGAGTCGCTTAACCAATAGGGGAGCCATTTCTGATTGGGTGCATCTCATCAGTGGCGCGGTGAACATTTCTCTCACTTGTAACAGAAGCTATAAATCATGCTGTTCAGAGGCACACAGCAACACACTGACAGCAAGTAATGAAATATTTCCCTCAAGTGTTCTTACCAACAAACACCATCAAACAGTTTGTAAAGATTTCTCCAGAAAAAGAGAGAACAAAAAATGATAACTCAACTTATTTTTAGTTTATCTTTGTAAAACATCTGTGAGTTCCTTGAAAAGCACTACATAGAATCATAATGATGAAAATGATGATGATGTATTACTGACAGCAATGATAATAACCATGTCTGTGCCACATTTCAGCAACATCCAATAACTGTCAAAACACCTTCAAAACTTGTCAGTCTTTAGGATACACGTGATTACCAACATTTGTGCCATCTTGCAAATGTTGAGATATTTCCCTGAATATTTTTTATTTTTTTATTTTAACCTGCTAATGGTGCTAGAGCAAAGATCAGGGTAAGACCAACATCATTAGGGTCCATCAGCACCTGTCATATTTGCCAATCCATTGAATAGTTAGTTGAGATATTCCACTACTGTTCAAATCAAACAGGTATTGTATAAAATGTAATTAAAATGAATCATGAAACTAAAAGAAAACAATAAACAGACAAGTTTACTTAATTACAGTAATGGGAGATAATATCATTTGTCAGTTTGATCCCTGCACACACATGAGAACACATCAGCAGGTGTTGAATGAATGCAACACACAGTAGTTTTGTGCTGCCTGTGGTGCAGAGAGCTGACAGTAATCTGCACTAACCTGAATACAACACAGCAGCTGCTTGTTAATGTCTGAGTCTGTTGGGAAACTGGTACCACATCACTCAGAGTGGAATCAGGAGCATGAAAGGTTGATACAGCAAAGAACAAACCCGTGGCCGTGGTGGGCAAGCTGCAAGCATCTCTGGCAAATGTAAGCTGTGCCTTTGCATACACACACACACATGCACCACGCACCCACGTACACAGGCACAAATACGCATACTCCAGTGTTTAATCAGGCTGCTAAAGACTTTAATGAGCCACAGGCATTTATCGCCCCCCTGAATCCATCTTGTATCAGCCAAGGCCAAAGAGCAGTCAATTAGTAAGGCGTTCTCTGCCGCTTTGCTTTTCTCTGCAGAAAACAGAACTTTTTTTTATCACTGACTGTTCGAAGTTTGCCTCTTGCTTGGTTCATAAAGCAATCACACGGAATAAATGTTCTCCCGAAGAGCGAAGATTGAATCCACTCTCTCCCAACTGAGACAGAAAAAAGGGCATCTGAAATGACATTTCAATTCTCAGGCTTGTTTGGACTACCAATCAGCAATGACCCCAGACAGTACGCTCAAGCTGCGCTCTGATAAGCCTGTCTTTGATGAGCCTGTCATATTGATCTAAGCCGTAGCCTTACCTGCACTCAAAGAGAGAAAATATTTGAACCTCGACGCCAGTTTACCTCTGTGACACCTCAGTTAACGTGTCTATATGGGCCAAGATCATACTCCATGCAAAGCCTCAGCCGTCACACAGGCATCAAGACCCAACATGTGAGCTGATGAAGCATGCACAAGCTGATGATGGTGACAGAGGATATGCTCCAGATGTTTAAAGGGACTTAGTCTTGTCATCTTTCTTATCTTCAAAAGGAGGTTTCTCTGTAGCCTGTTGTGAAATCACATACCTGTCCTAAAGGGATGCTTGCATCAGTCAAAAATCCAAAACCCACATCTACCAAAGAGCTCTCATGTGAGTCGACAGCGAGCATCCATCAGTTCAGTGTGGATTACATAATTACGTGATCATAAGCCCGGCCTGTGCACACTGACAAGTCAACAAAGATCAGAGGGAAATATCTCAAGACCTTCTATTTGAAATGTCAAAATGATTTGTGAGCTGATTGGAGTTTAATGTATGTACACACTTATCAGAAGCAGAAATAATTAAACCTCAGAGGACAGAACAAAGAAGAACAGTGTTTGAGACAAAGTCAAACTAAACCATACGAGGAGCGAAAGATAATACAATGAAGCTTAGAGGGTAATTTCAGCAAAGAAAAACAGTATTATTTCTCACTTATGTCTAATAGGCATACAGATAGTTTTGGCTTTATATGGCTCATGTCTGTCTTGTTGCGCAGAACTGTCAGAACACTTTCCATATAAAATATAGGCACATTTCTTCAAAATAAAGCTTTTATCAACACTGTTCAAAGTCCAGATTTTTAAAGCTGTACTGATCAGTATTTTTGTATAAATAATGTGGTTTCAATGACTAAATGAATGTGAAAAGATGATCATGGTGAGAGGCCCACATATGATTATCACCCAACTCTGCAGTAGGATGTATTTCTAAATAATAAATGTAATATTTCAGAGTCAAAACATACATAAAATAAATGCATTTATACCACCAGCAGTAAGTGAGTTTTTTCTGTAATTTGTTTTGGTAAGACTGACCTTCCAACACCTTTGCTGGAGGACAAAAAAAACACACTTTAGTCATACTGATTACATTAGCTAGTTAGCCTGGCTGACCTTCAACTAAAAACCTGCCTATGGCTACAGGCTAAAGGTAAGCTAGCCTGCTCACCCTCCAACTCCTGGTTATGAAAGAAAAAAATGCAAGAAGTTGTCTCCATAGTCAGTTGGACCAAACTTTTCTTATTATCTGTTTTCTTGATAAACTGTGGCTCGTGGCTTCGGTCCATGGAGGTTTAACTCAACCAATGAGATTATTTCTGCCTCCAGAACAACTCTGCCTCTGAGAAATATTTGTATAACTAAGTTTATAATATGCAATTGGCAAACAGTAGATGAGACTTTTTTTTCATCTTTTCTCAAACTGCACAAGTTTTTCAATTGCCTCTTGTCCAGACTGAGCGTGGAAATTTCCATTTTCCATTCATCTTTGAATGATGGATAGCGTACCCCTGAGAGAGCCGACCCAGCCAACAAGCGAGAGGAATACAGATCGTTCTGTGATCCCCATATTTATGCATTGAAATTTCCCACAATGCCATTGTGATACAAAAATTCACTGACCTTCTGGGTGTCTGTGTCGGCAAAGGTCAAACCATAGTAGTCCTTCTCCAGCAGGTTGAGGTGCTCACAGACCATGTCCATCAGGGTCTGTCCTTTGGAGTGTTTCTGAAAAGATAATCATATGTCACACAGCTGTGGTAAAAAGGTAAACAACAATATAGCAGAAAGATTCTCTACTTTCTTAAGTACCTTATCTACTACCCGCAGTCCTTTTCTATTGGCGAAATTTGGCTGTCTAATATCAGAACTCATTACACAGCTGTGCTTGTCAAGATTGCTTTCCTGTTCTCTAGTTCTGCACACAATAAACATCTCAGCCATTTGGTGTTGTGTCACAGTCGGTGTGCATCAAACACTTGACGGGAAAAATGGACCGTGAATCGCTGAGTATGATGAACCCTGCAGTGTCATCTTGTGTTACTGTGTGGTTCACCTGTCTCTCTGTTTACCCTGCAGGTGGATTGTTAGTGTAACCTGGAGGGCCCCAGTGTGGTCCCAGGTGCCTGACTGCAGGACAGCTCTCTCTCTCTCTCTCTGACTCACTGCCATTCTGCTGCAGGCACCCATTTGTTTTGGTGCTTTAGTTCTTTGCTTTTCACACACACACACACACACACACACACACACACACACACACATTCTCTACTCATGCATCACATACACTACAAATATCCACTGATTTCCTCACCCCACACTGTTAATATTTAGTTAACTCTATAATGTGGCTTAATACAGTCTCCTTTATTAAACTTTAATAGTGTGTCTCCCATTTGCTGTGGTCAAAGTGCCAAGTCATTACAATGGCAGACTGACTGGTCTGTAAAGTAGGCCAAAATTTCTACTGCTATTGATAGACAGAGGTGAAGGGGAGCGTTTGAGCAACATTTTCTTTCACATTCAAGCGACAAATTTATGTTTTCACATTCAAGGGAGAGTTTTCATGTGGATTTTTTTGATCTGCTAACACTAGAATGCACAAAAAAAAATTTTCCTCACAGTGAAGGAGCCTTAAACTGTCATTATATATTATATATATAAAAGCATTGATGCAAGCAGGTTACCACAAATGAAAAGGTGGAGATGAAAACATACTGAGGAATATGGCTGATGGCTGATATTTAAGCACTTTAATGCCTTATTTTTCTTCTTTTATGCATTTACGCATTATAAATGAATAACTGAAATAAAAACAAAGTCAAAGTCTTTTCAGGTAAAGTGTGGCTCGTTAGCACTGGATCCATTTTTACTCATTTCTAATACATCTAAGAGAAACACAAGATGAAATATTAAAACACCATCATCAATTCATGCACGTGCTCGTGTGCTACTGTTAAATATAGCAGAAGCAAGAAGAAGTATTTCATGTTCAGACCTAACACTGAGCCACACGTGCACAGTATTATACTCTCACAACCACAGCACCTCCTCCCCTCCAGCCTAGTTTGTGACAAGGAGATGGAGCATGCAGTTGCCAGGGAAACAGATGCAGTATTATCCTTCCGCTGTCTTGTTTCTTAATATCTCAAGGGCTATAAGGTTTGAAAACAAAAAGTGTTTCACCCTTGCCTCATTATTGGTGAAAGGATGGTGGAGCAACACTTGGGAAGTGCTTAGAGGCACTTATCATGTCAGAAGGTCAGGTCGTCAATGGCAACATCGACTATGTAAAGAAAGCACACACTGAATGACAGCTGTTTGATGCCTGCCAGGAAACTTAACAAATGAAATAATCAGGTGGAATCTTAATAATCCATGACTGAAGTGATCCAGTCTATTCACGCTCAGCTCTGGAGAAGTTAAATATTCAGCTGTACAATAATGATGTCACCTGAAAGGACACGGAAAACCCCAGGACAGAATCTTGGCAGTGTAAAAAGATAACTAACCAGGATGAAACACTCAGAATAGCCCTGTTCTACACATCGGCCCAGCCAGGCTTGAAGATGCATAGTCAGGCAGATTACACCCCAGTGAGCAAGGGAAGGGGGGTGGTATGTGAGGGAAGCGGGGAAGGGCGTGGTGTGAGGGCATCTTCTGCTTGAGGACCACAGGGAGACTCAGCCATGCATCCATGACAAGAGACTTAATTATCCCATGAATGTAGCACCTCCTCCAGGGAGAGGGCTCCCAAAGTCTGGCCTGCTTTCTTAACAACACTGTTATTACCAACTCCTGGAGCATCGGGGAGGCTCGGCTACAGCAGGAAAGAAGTTCCATCCTGGCAATTAAAGACATGAAGTGAAAGCCCAGTCCATGACCTGGAGGTCTGAGGTTCTCACTAAACTAAAATGTTTTAAAAACAAGGGCTGACAGGAACCATAATGCAAACCATTGTTGCAGTGTGGAAAAGGCCCAGAGGTATTTTAGAATATTTTCATTTTCATTTTTTTATTCAGAGATAGGCCAGTGCAGGCGTAACATTCCTCATATTCTTACCTCACACACTCACACATAAGAAGCACACTCACCCTCCCCTCCCCATCCCAAACACCACCACAACAAACAAAGTTTCACGCACTTGTGCATAAGTATCCTAAGGGGTGGCTCATAATAACATTGCTCTTCTATTTTCTCCTTGGCTGCACCTGGCTTGTGACCATGTAATAACTATAGATTTCCTAACTCGCACTTAGCAGTCTGTGCTGAGGGCTTTTATTGGAGAAAAGGGAACATCCTGTGACTAATCAGTAGCGCTCGGTCTCATCTGAAGATTTTTAATGCCTGTACCAACTCAATGCTAAAACCTTAGTTTGGGGAGTACAAACACCCTTTTCATTGAGTAAACACAGTATATTATACCACTCAGTGATTCAGAGTTAAATGGGCACTCCACTGACCTTATGCATAAAGATCAATAAACTTTTCAAATGCACTACCTATGAAAAAAACTGCATAATATATTTTGTGTTTCAGAGGAGCTGTTTTTGAAATTCTGAGGAAATAACTTGATGATGTATCAAGCTAGCTCAAATTGAGCTTGAGACTTCAAACAACAGGAAGTCTGTGTTAAGACCTTTGGACATAGAGTTTGAAAGATGTAGGCATTTACAGGGATGGGAGGGTCTAACTGCTGCGTTCCATTTACCTCGGAAGTTGGAAGTCGGAACTGGGAATGACGTCACACCAGAGTTTGAAAACCAGTTCTAGCCAAGTTAGCCATTGATAGCAATACCAGTTGATAAAAACGCATTTCACTGTATTTTGCTCATACAAACAGCGTAGCAACATGTCCACAGATAGAAATTGGACAGTGCTGTGTGTATGACTGATTTAATGAGACACAAATAAGAAAAAACTGCTAATAAACAGGATATTAATACAACTTTCACACTGTTGATGTACGGGGCTACCATCTTGGATTTTGAGGTCGGGGCTGATGAGGTACATCTGACTTTCCGAGTCGGAGATCTGACTTCAAAGGGCCTTCAAGTTGAAATTTCTGTCTGGGAACTTGGAAATTGTGACTTTTGAGTACAACTGGAACGCACCAAAACAAAAGTTTTATTGCGCTGCATTATGGGAATTGCAGGATCCAGTGTTTCTGGTGCTTAACCCAAGCTTAAGAAAAAATTTCAGGATATCTATAATATTTTAATATATTTCTACACCTGTCTCTAGTGAGTGCATCATCTTAATGAACAACCAATGCATCAAAATTGGAGTGCACAGGAGGTAAGGAAAAGAAAAATATATAGTTTTAGCATTTCTAAGATCAAGATTGAACATGAGCATGGACAACAAGTCCTTACAGTGCGCAGAAAAACTGGAATTTGAATCCCATGACAACCAGGCAGCTCCATCTGCTGAGCAAGATTGTGTGTCACGCTCCAGTGCAGATGGTAAATGGACCATGTGGGTGACATTATTTTGTCAATTTCCTGATTTAGATCAGAAAGATCTGATGAATAAGCAAGCATAAGGATTTGAGTGTTCAATGTTTACTCACCAAGTTCACAGGAACACTTAAGACTGTGAGATGTGGCCACACCCAATTACAGGGAAATATGACGCATACTTTCACAAATAGTCTTATTGGCCATGAACAATAATTAGAAAAGGAAATGTTAATTGGTACAAGAGACTGCTGTTCACCTCAAAATTAGTTTCCATCTTAGAAAAAAGGTAATAAAATATTGTAGCAGTAATTTGTAACTATTTGAAACAAACTAAGGCAAACCAAGTCTTCCTGCCAATAAGGGCCCCAGATCAGAAAACACTCATGTAGAATGTTTTGGAAGGCAATTACAACCAACCGATTTTGTCGAGATTGAAATTTCACTGGTGCGAACAGCAAAGATTGATCACAGTTGTCACACAATCTTCCTCAGCTGATTGGGTTTGCACCAGTTATAATGGAATTGTAGATGTTCAAAATGAGGAACGTGTGATACAATTGAAAGCTCCAGAACAGCTACTAATGGACCTTGTGGTGGGATTGATTCGTCAACTACACATTTTTTTAACACACTTTTTGACGCTCATTACAATGGACGCATTTCGGGAGGTACTCAAAAAGTGTCGAGGTTCAATATTGGGCACTACATATGAGCATGGACAGCATGTCTCCAGTACTGTGCAGCATCAGACAGAGGTCTTGTAGAAGAGAGGCACAAGCAGGATACTGGAGTGTGACACAGGCAGACTGCCATCAATTAGCCCAGACAGAAGCCTGATAGAACTCTGCTATCTCAGGTCCAGAGACAGCAGCCCTGGAGTTGGATGTCTAGATACATTCTTAGTGAGCTAAATCTAAAGTTGGACCTAAAGAAAAAAAGCAAAGTCACTTCAGCAGTTAAGTAATTAAATATGAATTCCTTCCTCCACAATCTTGCAAATATTTTAGAGGTAAAATATAGAGCTGTTCTGCCAGTTATATGCTGCTATAAGTTACAACCGAGTTGTTTTTTACGTGCATTTATCTATACCAATGGACTTTCATCTATTTCTTCTCTCCTCTTTTAAACATGCTTTCAGTTTCCCTTCACAGCAAGTTAATATCCTATTTCAAACAGCCAGGGTAATGACCATATATATCTATGTGGAATGAAGACTTTCATATGGCACTATTGTTTATTTTTTTATTTTTTTTGTGCCACTGTGTATTAAAAAAAACAACATTGCTTTGACTTCACCCCCCCTGGTGTGCTCTCAGCGTGGCACCCTCTCTGTTATTCTCTGTGCCTGTTTTTATCCACTCTTTGCAGCACTGTACACCACACACAACTGCCCACAGAGGAAAAATAACAACAAAGGAGGAAAAAGGGAAGAAAAGAATGTTGCTTTTCAACCGTTTCGCTCAAAGCATGTTCAGGCTAATTCTAAAAAAAAACATGTTTTGGCAAATTGTTTTCCAGTCACCCGTACCTCCACTTCTCCTTCATAGTCGGATGAGTCCAGCAGGGTCACTTTGAAGGGGGCGGTTTTAAGTCGTTTGGAGCCTTTCTGAGGAGATTTGAGATTCTTGTTTGGGGACATCTTCTCAGACATGTCATCTGTTTCCCTGTGTTCGTCCAGATGCTTGGAGTTCTGTTCCTTTATATGTGAAGAAAAACAACGTGAAACAAAGGGAGTCAAATAATGTAGTGGTGGATTTCATCTTTCAATCATGATACCTGCATGACTTTAAAAATACTTTGAAGTAGCATATCAGCACAGTGCCACAAAAACAAATTCTTTAGCAAACACTTTCAGCACTATTTTTCACATTACATTATCCCTCCTGGATGAACATCATAGTGTTTGGCTTTAGTAGCCTGAGTGAAAATCAGTGGTGCAAAATCAGCATTGGCACGTCTGCTAATTAAAATACTGAAAAGCTTATAATATACTGTAGATCTGCTCCAACTCCCAGTTACTAGATTTATCATTGAAATACAAGACAAAACAGACATCAGACATAAAACCAGTCATGTGTGATAGTATCACTGTATTTCAAAGATAGTCTCCATATCCTATACAACAAAGACTCTGTTTCAGACAAGGCCTAACTGTTGCAACATCAAGTAATACTGTAAGTTAATGAATCCAGAAAAAAAAGCCTTCATAATCACTGTCATCTTCATTATCTACAATGCCCAAAGGCTTGTTTTTAAGGAGGCGATGTGAACAAATGAGCCCGGTTTCTTCTACAGTTGGCTCAGCTCAGGAGAACAGCAGATCAGGAGTGGTACTTTAGAAAGCCAATTCAGCTCCTGCAGTGGCTTTTAAATTAAAAGCTAACATTCCCTGTAATTTCCTGTGTTTTGCCTTCACATAACCACCAGGAAATCAGTCTGTGGTTTCTGCAGCGTTTCGCCGACCTGTTTGGCCATCTTGTTGTCCGAGGCTGAGTCCTGCATGGCTGCCGCTGCCCCCTGCCTTCTGGGAGGACTCCTGTCTCTGCTCTCTTCACCTCCGACTCAGGGCCTGCCTCTGTTGCTTCAGCAAAGTAACACCAACCTGCGGGGGGAGAAATGAGAACACAGCAAATATTTTAAGTCCTGCCTGGTTGTCTCATCTGAGTAGAGCCGTCACTTCAAAAACGTCAAACGCGTTTCTGCTTTCGGAATCAAAAGAGAGGATATGACAGCGGGAGAACACGGGTGCATTCACCCTCAAACAATACCAGGACTCATCTTTATTACAAATTCTGAAAGCTGCATCGTCTTCATGCAACAAAATTCTCCACGGACTTAATTCACCTTGTCATCAAGGACATTTACTTTAATTATAAAATCCCTCACTGAGCCAGATAATGATCATCTATTTAAGCAAGTCAAGCTCTGGCAGTAAGGATGATGATTACCAAAAAAAAGAAAGAAAGAAAAAAAAGAAGTAGTGAATCAGGCCATGAGCGCTACCATCGCTCCTCATGATGATCAATAGTGGATTCTTTCATTCAGGACGATGTTAAAGCAAAAAGACTGTCAGTCTGTATCACTGCATGGTGCAATGGACTGTGTGGTTGACTAAAGGGCATATCATGTAGTTGAATGACTTCTTTGATTTCTCTGATAAAGCACAAATTTCTTTACAATAAAGAGCTGCTGTTATTAATCAGTGACACATAGGTGCGTACAGTGTAATATTACAGTGCAGACAGGTGCTTTGTTAGAGTTGTGTGGGTTTGTTATGCATCATAAGTATTTCAGTTATTTTGTGATCAAGTGTTGTAATTTCTTTCTCTGTGCAGCCACTTCCCCGCAGCCCGCCTCCTCTGCTTCCACTTCAGTGCAGTCAATACGCTTGCTTCGAGGTTTTAACCGTTTAGTGCAACTATTTAAATTTGAGTTCTGGCACCGTGGCTCTCTAACAAATCTGAGCAAGCAGATAGACTGTCCCTGATCTTGTAAACACTCCAGTGGAAGAGCCTTGAGATACACAGCATTTAATGAATGTGAACACATTTTAACAAGAAAGATTCACGAGTGACAACTAAACAGCTAAGGATGCTGGGGTGAGTGGAGGGAGGTAAAGCGAGGATTCGGAGCTGAGTGTTGTTGTGGGCAAAATGGATGAGTGCAAAACTTTTATATTTAGAGACATAGGTTGTGGACGTATGTGATTGGAGGGTTTATGGAACATCATTTTATGAGTTCCTGAGTTCCTACTGTCTGAATAACTGCAAGACTCCATTTCTACATTTTCCAGCAGATCAGCTGGTGCTTGTAGGTTATAGGTGCAGGTGGAGAATGAGTAGCCTATGGAGTATGTTATCGACTTATCGCACGATACCGAAAATGTCTATATGTGGACTTATCGTATGATACATGGACATGAACTTGATCATTTTTTATACCTCAATATTGCCACACTTCACATTAGCAGCTAAGAGGCTATTATGTCACATTGGTTAAGCAAGTAGTGTCCTCCATTCCTCACTGTGTATGTACTGAGTGGAGACTGCAGAAGAATTAAAGGTAAATAACTCTGTCCCCAAACATAATGAAGTCTGTGTTCAACAGAAGTGTAACGCCCACTCTCCAATCCCACCCCCCATCTCCCCTTGCTTTATTCTGCTATTATATTATCATTTTATCAGTAGTTTAAAATGATCTTTGAATTACAATAATATCATTTATCACGATTATTTCTGAGACAATATATCGTCCAACTACAGTAGTTATCATGACAGGCCTAAAGGTATGTATCATAAACACATTACTTACATGTTTACAACGTCTTTGTTTATAAGTTTTGTGTGCTACTTTATGCTCTTGTTTCGCCAGTGCAGATGTATATTTGATGTCTCAGGAGCCCATGTGAGCTTAGATACTTTATAACACAGAAATAAAAATCACATTGTATTGCATTATATTGCACGCTACTTGGGAGAAACCCGCGGTTCAACCTCCCCCAGAATGCATCTCTCCCTAGTCTGTGCAAAGTGGGGAATTTTTTTTAAAAAAGGAAAGAAGAGACAAAAGAAGCCTTTGCTGTGTGCTTCTGAAGACACAAAAAAGCAGAAATTCACTGTGAATAATACGGATAGTTGAACATTTTCTGCTCCATTGTGGAGACGAGATTGTCTATTTTTGTCCACTTATCCAAGTGAGAAAAAGAAGAAAAAGAAGCTCCCCAAAATGCCAGACACTCTGTGGACGGATATTTTTGTGATCCAGGCTGGATTTTCTTTATACACACTCAGTAGATTCCCCAGAAGATGAAAAAGATGTTCATGATCCTGGAACCTGTTCTTCTTTGACCTCTTATAAAAAGGACGACAAGGCGTATAATGTGTGAGTGTATCCACAGTGGGATCTGATCTGCTCAACATAATACCAGTGTATTATATCGCTCCCCTGACAATACCCCAGGACCTTGTATATAATCCAGTCACTTTATGACCCTGGAGGTCTCTCCGCCCCCACAAGCTGCAAACCATATCAACATAATACACCTGGGGGTTTGTGGGCAATCATGGCTGACGACTGAGGCGGGAACACAACCAGTTCACACCGGTTCAGAGAAGAGACAACCCCCCTCCGACTCCTAGCCGGGGGAAGGTCTTGACTTATAGTAAGTGGTTAAAGGAGTGTGAACACCCCCAACCCTCACTCCTCCTTCCTCCTCCTCCTCCTCCTCCTCCTCCTCTGCTGCGCTATCACAACTGTCCCATTACTTACAATCACAGTGATTTGACAGAAATAAATTCCCCTCCCTGGGGACAAACGTGAAGCGTGGAGTGGTATGTCCGCTCAGGGCCTCATTTCCCCCCTTTCTGTCTGATCCATGTGGGCACTGAGCTATAAAGTTGCTCCATCAATTTTCCCTCCCTGGCTGAATCATCATATGACTGGCAAATAAACTGCCTGATTGAGACTGGAAAAAACTCCGTCGGGTATCGTGTTCTGATGGTGCAGGAAGCAAACACCCTTCCACCAACGCCGCCTTGTCTTTCTCTTATCGCGTTCACCTCTCGATCCCATTCAGTCAAGCTGAAAATGAGGAGCGTCTCCCCTGTGTGTTCCAGGTGTGCGCGTTCTTATTCTGTCCGAATCAAACAGAAGGTGATGTCCCCCCTCGCTTAGCATCCATCTGGGCTACACGACACAATGCATTCATCTCCAGCCGCTTGGGCTTGCATTCACGCCAACAAATTAGCCAAAAACAGCAGCAATCTTTGCATTTCTATCCCCCACCTCTGACATTTTTTTCAATACCGTTCCGAACACATTACAAAGTGTCCAGACAACCGTGACACATTTTCCAACCAATCCGCAAATCGATAGTTACTGTTGCTTTGAAGTGGTCGTAAAGGATTTGCGCCGTATGTGTCGGCCAATAATGAAAAAGGGCCCTTCGAGGACACATGCGGATACGGGCGTGCATGTGAGTGCATCGAATTGAGAATACTAATCGAATAATCCAAACTTAGTTGTGGTAAATGGGATCCCTCAGTGAGACATCTTCTCATTAAATCGGATTAATTGCCAAATTAACACAGATGGATGTCACAGAGCGAGGCAGTAGAGCCCTTAGAATGTGTTCATCTCCTGTTGCAGACTATTACCCACGATCTCCTCTGTCGACCTGGCGACCGAGACCTCTGCAGAGGAGAAGAAAGCACCTCACGGCGCAGGAATACACTGCACGTTGCCTTTGTTGTACACTGTGCGCAGTTCACCGACAATGTCTGCCTTTGATATCTGCCATCAGTAATAATAATTCATCACAGTGAAAAGCACATTGTTTCCTTGGAGGGTTATGAAACACTACTCTTCCCTAACAAGCGCAGCCCTCTCCTCCCTCGTCTGTCCTGCCTCTTTCTCTTCATCCTCATCAGAGGTACGCTTTAATCTAAGCAAGGCAAGTGGAGGGAGAACGAGAGGCAGAGAGAGAGAGAGAGGAGTGCACGCATGTCTGTGGAAGAGTACTGGCTCAGCTCCGAGATGCAGTTGCCATGGTAACAGCATAAAGTACTCTTTTTTTTTTTTCTACTTCTTCTCCTACTCCCAGCCGATCGTCTCTTTCCCTCAGAGGAGTGACGGAAAAAACAGGAAGACTACCTGAACAAGGAGGGAAGATGAGAGGCCAAAAGGATGAGGTGGCAGGAAACACAGAAGGAACGAGGATAAATGGAAATGATAAGAAATGACAAGAGAGAGAGGGAGGGAGGAGGGGCGGATGAGCTGATGTGGCATCGTGATTCAAAGGAAATGTCAAGCCTCCCCTCCTGTTAGCAGTGGAGGAGCTGTGCATGCCGGATGGAGAGGTTGAAGCAGAGATGCGGGGCCCGATGCCGCTGCTGCTAACCCTCCTCTATCATCTACCACAACCTGGTCCTCTTCTCTCAGCCCCTCACACACAGCACCGTCATCACTATTTGGCCGGCACACAACTCTAATCCAATTGTACAATCCATGGCCCTGCTCCGTGGTCTTAATCACATTTATCCATTAGTGCAAAATACAGAGTAATCAAATAGAGCACTGTGCTGCCAAAAGAGAAACACACAAACACAATAGCTACAACACCCTGACTACCTTGTGAGTGTTTTTCATAAAATATTATTATGTAGTGTGTTTTCAAACAGCGTGGCTTCAACTGTTTGTATTACATCGTCATGTGGAGTCTGCAGCTATCAGTCATGACTAGATGGCTTTATTGTATTAAATTAGCACATTAAACTGTTAAAAGTGTCAAATTTGAATATAAATTTACAGTATTACTGTTCTCCTGAAGCAACAGTGGTGATTAATAGCATATATAGCTTGTGTTGTACGTAATAGAGGTACAGAGTGATGGAAGTTATTTCAGTAATCCAGAGTTTTGTAAGAAAAGGTCCTGATTATTTTCACTTCTAAGGCTTTAAAAACTGTATTAAAAGATATCTGCTGTTTCTGTGATTTAAATAAACAAACTCTGTTTCAAAGAACTTTAGGGATATCAGGTAGGGAACCTGGTACAAAAGCTTTAAATTCTGTTCTATTCTATAAATGATTCCCTGTCTATTCCAACTCTTTCTAACATTGTCACATTTGCATTTTTTAGATCGTTTTTATGTATGGAAATGAATTGTGTTTTGTACTCGCTTGCCTCAAATTGCACCTTGAGGGACGAATTGAAATTAATTGCCTCAGCCCTGATTTGGTTCAGTGCCTCATGCACCTGGTTATCAAACCACATTACTAGACTGATAGGAACAAGCCTAAGAGACCACAGCCACATTAACAGCTCTGTAAGGCTGAACTTTTGTCAGCGAACATCAACTTGCTAACATGCTCACAGTGACAATGACATGTTGATGTTTGTCATGTGTAATGTCCCAGAATTCTTCCTTATCCCATGGATGTATTATAAGAGCTTGATAGGGCTCCGCTGCTCAGCCTTGCAGACAATTTTTTCCCAGTGGTTTCCCCCTGTGGCCAAAACAACATTTTCCTCATAGACCACCTTCGTAAAAGAGTTGTCTGTAAAACTGTTAACAGGACACCTCAAACTGCAAATAAGGTCAAATATGACTCTGTCTATTATGAATTTTTGATCCGTGGAGGTTTTATATTTGTAAAACTTTCCTCAAGAAGACAAAAGCGAATAAAAGATCTATGACGCCATCACAATGTAAAGTCTGTGGGCCGAGTAGGGAACTCATGGGCAGGGCCAATGGGAAAAGCACTACTGAGTATGTGCAGTGGGTCGCAAGTAACTTTTTTTGGCATAGGAATGGGCGCTATTTTCCGTGGGGTATCCAGCTCTTATAATACATTCATGTGTTCATGTGTTCACCATCTTATATAGGTTAGTGAACATGCTTACATTTGGCTAATTTACACCAAACACAAAGTACAGCTGAGGCTAATGGGAGTATTTTGTATCTAGTCATAAAGCAAATATTCTGGTGGGGGTATGAATACATGTACCCAATTTCATGGCAAAGCATCCAAACATTTAAATCCACCAGAAATCTCAACCTCATGGTTCCACTGAGGGAAAAGTAAATGGATCACAGATAAGAAATCACACTTCCACAACCAGCTGCTACTCCTGTTTTAAACTCTATATGTTTTCATTCATTCTAAGATCAGTGGGTTCTTGCCAGTAAAATCTGAACAGCTCATCAAGTTGTCAACACCTCCGGCATTTACTCCTAGAAAGCAGCAATGCTAGTGTCGGAACTGTTCCCCAGCACACTGCAATAGATATGTCAGTGAGAGGTCAGTCAGTCACTCAGAGAGAAGGATGGGAGGCTCAAGGACACTGCTCTCATTCACCAACATCACACGTAACACACAGCCTGTCATACACACCGACAACTGCTGATGGGAGCCACTCAAGTATCGCCCAGAGCGCCCCCCCCCCCCCTTCTTTTTACACAACAGCGATGCATTATGGTATGCTGGCTGTTTTTCCACTCTAGTGTATTGAGTATTGAGTTCCTAAGATGACAATGGAGTTCTAATACCTCTTGTAGCTAGAGTACCTTCTCATTATTCTGCTAAATTTCCTGGGTGAGCCTCTACCAACAGATGATGACTGATGAGGGCTGAATGGAAAGACTGAAGCTCAAGTACAAGACAGCAGTCGCAATTGTATAACTCCTCAAGCTTCACATTCCTTTTGAACAGAAGAATGTTGCCTCCATGTAGTGCTAACACGTGTTTGGCTTCCTGGCAGCAGCGCAGGTACAGTTTGGCGCTCGGATAAATGAAAGGGGCTCCTTTTTAGATGAGTATCAACACACATAGTTACACATAGAGAAGAGAATAGTCAGGAACCAACAGCAGGCTGTGGAGGCATCATTCTGTCACAGTGTATCTAATGGAAGCTGACCTTTCCCTTGCTGCGCCAGAGACCACTGGTGCATGCACTAGTAGGGACGCCTCATCGCTGACAGATCCGTCCCTGAAGCTGCCAGACACGATGCACCGGAGGGACTACAGATGCACAGTCCCCCCCCCCCCCCCCCCCCCCCCCCACACACACACACCCAAACATGCCCCATCATCACACCCCTCGCTCACAGCTGATACTCTGATAAATGAGCGTAGCTAAAGAGAAACATGGCATACTAAGGGGAGTATAGAGTAGAGCAGGGAAATGAGGACATGGGTGTGGGAGTGCACGGGCATCATTGTGGACCTTGCGGGCAGGGAGACACATGGTGACAAGACAAAGCTTGTTGGCTTGTCAAGACTGTCTAAATTATAAGAGGCACAAATGTGACACACTGAGCCATGCTACTTTAAGGCATTAACCCTTCAGTTGGTTTGTTTTTGATATATTCTCTTTTGTCTCCTGTGAGCATCTGAGCTTCAATTGCTAGTCTTCCAGCAGTTGTTGTTTCTTCTAAAAGCCCACTTTTGTCTGGATAATTAGAATTCCATGGCAGGAAATCAAACTCTCTTTGCCAAATGTAAATAATTTGAAGATATTTTCTACAGACAAGTGATCCACATTTATCCCATCAGATATACGCAATCTGTTGGATGTAAATTAATCTTGGGTGCAATATTTAGAGATGAAAGCCTAGGTGCTTCCTGTTTTTATCAGGAAAAAAAAGTGCTGTCACATTCTCAAAGGCCAGTGTGTAATTGTCTCAGCGTGAAGCCTCCGCCATGCTCCAGTTAATTAGAGACTGTCACAATGGTTGCACTTCCCAAACCAGATTCTTCACCACTATAATCTCTGAGCAGGAAAATTATTTCCTGCAGCTCAGGACCGCAATTACAGCTGTTTTCGCCTTTCAGTGAAGCTGATGACAAAAAAAAAACAAACAGGTCAGTGCTGTTTGGATAATGTCCCAGTCTGTTATTTTAGCCTACTCACAAGCATTTCCAGTGTTTAGTGTAAAGCTGACTTTAAAGGCAGTTCGATCACAAAAACAGATAAGAAAGTTTGGACACATACATCCTTATACTGGAAATATACATATATCATTTGCACATATTTCTTAGCCACAAATTCACAAGATTAACCGATAACACAAGACAACACCAGCATCCTATATAACTCACCAGATTCCCAGGCAAGCTGCCATTTGTTCTGCATGAGATGAGGATGTTCGAGAAGTTCAAGTGACGCTGTCAATACAACCACATCTCTCCACAGTTTGAAACGGGGCTTGTCTGATGACTGCTTCAAGTTTTGCCTAGTCTCACCCTCATTTTGCCTTTCTCTTTGAAGCAATACACACACAAACACACACTCATCCTCCCACGCAACACACTCTCACTTTCCCTTTGATTTCACTTACTGCATTAGGTCTACATTAATATATTTTTCTTTTTGTTCTTATGTAGAAATTACATATTTATTCGAACACTTCTTTCAGTTTTCTTGTTTTTTTAAGTGTTAACAAGCCTCGCCTTTTTGTTTTTTTCTGCTATATTTGCATGCATTGTTTTGCATTGTTTACTGTGCCTTGTTATGTGTATTTTTTTATGCAGACATAAATCAACAGCCTTGCAATCAATCTGACTGCAGACTATGATTGCCGGAATATGTGTTGATATCGCTGTCCACAATTTAAGCTCCTTTATAGACGCATCTCAATGTGATGACAAATTGTACATGTCTGAATAATGTCTGGTTCTAACGTGACAGTCATAACAGCAGTCTTACTAACAACACTTCAAAATAATGAATTGATATACTAAATATATTACAGCTCTCTTATTAAAGGTGCAGTATGTAGAATTTTAAAGTTGAAGTACGTAGTATTTTAAAGATGCAATGTGTAGAATTTTAAAGGAGCAATATATAGCATTTTAAAGGTGCAGTATATAGCATTTTAAAGGTGCAGTATGTTGAACTGAAGCATCTAGTGGAAATGGAGCATAACAAGAAATGGGGTATAATTTTCATAAGTATGTTTTAATTAGTGAATAATCACCTGACACTAAGAATCCTGTTTTCATTACCTTAGAATTACCTTTATAGCTACATAGAGAGCAATTCCCTTCCATAGCGGCTGGTTTATTGAAACCAAATACTGGTCTTTCTCATTTTTTGTGAGTTTCTTAGCAACTATACATTCTCCTACTTCCTTAGAAAGGGAAGGGTGAGAGTGGGGTATTTAGGTGTTCAATCTTACCACTAGATGCCATTAAATCTAAGCACTGCACCTTTAAGACGTGTATTTAATATATGTGTATTTAAAGTTGTGCTGCTATATAGTCTAACAAGGATACTTACACAATTTTTCAAGTCTGTCCTAACACCACAGTGTGTGATTAAACTTGTCACTAAACTGGTTTCAGAGGACTGCAGTTGAAGGTTAGCCAGCTGGATAATGCTGGCACATTTTCAGAAATGTGTGTTGTCATTCTAGATGAATAAATAAAATGAAATGATAATGTGGCTTTAATGTGACAGAAATGAATTCAGACTTGTTGCTTGATGTCATGATTTCCATTGTGGTTTGTTTTCTGTAACTGCCCTGTCATGCTTGAATGAAGACATAACAAACATTTATAGACATGACACCTGCTGTGTGTCTACATGATAAAAAAAACATTATTGTATCAGATGAAGACCACGTCTGGAAAAGGGATTCAGCTTTTTCTTAAACTATTATAAACTAACTGAGGCATAATCCAATGCACTCCACTTTGGATTAGAAGTTGATTCAGTTTTAATCAATAATGCACATCATATTTATTCATTCATTTCACTGTACTGTTTGTGGAAATCTTCTGCACCAATTTGGAATCTGTATCTCTCCTATCCATAGTAACAGTGAGATAAATAACTGTGTCTGTTGTGAAATCCGTCCCTTTCCAACCGGGAAGTTGCAAGTCTTGCCTCATGACCCTGTTGTAAGCGCTGACACAATACCTGCTTTGTTTCCCAGTGTTAGCCTGGCTGGCGCAAGGCTCAGATTAGTTTTCCCTTTATTTTAGTGGAAAACTGATCTGCACATAGTATTTCTTTAAAAATGTGCTCTGCTTTTAAACAAGAGCCTCATTTTGGTTAATTTCCAACGACAGGGTGTGTATTTCAACAGAGTGTGTTTCTAAGAACACACATTCATCTTTTGTGACGTTTTCTTTATGCATTTTTAATACATCCAAGGTCAATCTGTGTCCCCGCCTCTTCTAGGAAACAAAAAATATATGAGTTTTATTAATAGAAGATTTCAGGGCAGTGCCTGTCCTGCACAAGAGGGTGACAATGAAGCCATGTGTCAAACTGCATATGCATAATATTATGCTAATGGTCATGCTCGGCTGCGTTTTGCATACACATGCCCTTGTAGCAGAGTTCATCAGAAAGAGCTGTCCTCTGCGGGAATAAATCCACAGAGGGCAACACAGCCACGAGCCTCTGTTATCTAATGGAGGAAGGACGCAGCTAACTGCCTCCTAACACTGAGCTGACGTTTACACGCACAGCAGTCGCCTCGGAAGGTGGTTTTTCCAATTTTCTTTCAGCCTTACGAGTCGTAGAGAACGCCGTACATCAACGGGAAAACGGTGGGTGTCAGGAGTCTTCACAGCGGGACTCATCTCTTCACAGGCCGCCTTGAGTTATAGTCAAACCCTTGTCCTGTATTTATCTCAGGGGATCAAGATGGATCACACACACACACACACACACACACACACACACACACAGGAGCTGCTGTTGGGATTCCTATGAGCAAGCCTGCACTATTTGTCCAATTGAAGTTGGGAATAGTGCCAAATTCGTAGACTACACTGTACTCTCTTCACTGCAGGGAGGGTTACATTTTAGAGCGACCTTTTTGAGATAAATGAATAATTGTGAGGTGGTGATTCATAGCTCAAAAAGCTAATTTTCTCACCTTTGTTGCATGAAATGGGAAGATAAAAGCTTCTATTTTCATCTTCGGAACATTTCTATAAATGTTAATGGCAGCAGATTTTCATTAAAGGCAAAAAAAACCCTCATCAGAACGTAACTTCAGCGTGCTCTGATGGAACAATTAAGAGTTAACTTAAGAGGGTTATAAGACGTGTGTTAATACGGCACAAATGGTGCCTCCTGCTAGCTCCAAGTGGCAGTGCTCTCTGCCAGCTGAACACATCCTGCTGCTGCCCTGCTAGCCGGAGCGGCGCTGAGCCACCGTCGGCTAATGGACTGCTTTAAGTGGGAGGGGGTCAGAGCGACTGTGGGCTTGTGCATCAGCATTGGCTGGCTTGCTGCAGGTGCAGGCCGTCCCCACACAAAGAGGCAATGGCTGGAGCACATGAGTCAGTGTGTGAGTGTTTGTACGCTTGACTATGTACCTCCTCGCCATTTCTACACACACACACACATACACAGACACACACACACACACATACACCCTAGGCCTGAGCTTTTCCATCATCCGAGGAGAGTGGCGTGCACTCCAAAATATTTTGGCTACGGGCTGATTCACATTCTCCATGCCAGGCTGCAGAGAATGAAGCCGTGGCATGGCTATGTAAAGCTCTTCCACATGCATGCAAAATACCGCAGTGCCGCGATGGTGAGAGAGGAGAGGACACGCGGGAAAAAGACAGGAGAAGAAGACAACATGTGAGGTGGCGGCTGACACAAACGACTGGACTGATCGACACACAGAGAGATTATTTCACACAAGACGCTATGGCAACAGAGCCTGCAGCATCACCCACTGTCCCTTTCATGGCCCATTTGAAGCTTGCCCCCCACCTCCCTCCCTCATCCTTTGCCCATGGGAGAAGGTGGCACAAGGCCACACCATATGGTATCCTATGTGATGGGCTGCAAGCGCTCTGCAGGGGAGCTCAACTGTGAAAGGAAGAATTCTGTCTGTCGAACTAATTAATGTCCCTCTGATCCAGGAGCTTTTCTTCATAACCGGGCTGGAGACCCTTCGCCACACTGCACTGCACCAGGCAGCTTAAACAAGCTAAAGCTCACCCCGCTTCACATGTAGAACAGATGGCGGCTCATGATCTCGACTGCAGATGAAGACACGGGGTCTAGAAGGAGGCCAGTTTGAAGCAGTTCTCTCTCTCTCTCTGTTTCTCCCACAGTGCCCTTTGTGATCTGATAGGCCCAGAATAATAAGCAGTTAGCGTGTTATCTGCTAACAGCTCCATTACAGCACACAGATAAAGCTGCATAGATCTCAGCAGGTGCGACGCAGCAGCAGAGCTCTGTAATGACAGTGGAAGCAGTCACAGTGACATGTAATTATCATGTGCTGAGGTTGAGACTAGCTTTTAAAAAAAGATTGTCAGAACGTCAGAACCTAAAATTAGCTTCAGCAGTCTTAGCATTTATATTAAGGTTGTACTGATAAGCGGTTCTCTTGTTGTGATGGCAGCTCGCTGGTGGTTGTCATCTTGTTTCTAACACATACAGATACAGCAAAAAACATGAGCTCAAAGCATGAACAGTGTCTCACATTATGTAAAAGAATCAAACAGAAATGGACCTTATATTTTAATTTTCTAAATAGCAAAAAACTCACTTGCTTTTTGAAAGTTTGCATAAAACTTTAGAGTGTGTCTCAAGGCATACAGCCCACACAAAGCTTTTTTTCCTGTTAAGAATAAAATTGAATAATCTAGGAAATAATTTCTGCTCATTTTGAATATAAAAACATGTGAAAAAAGCTTTTAAAATTACCATTTGAGCTGTAAACACTACAGATGCGCCAGATGTAATGAGGTCTTTGCGAGCTTTTCAGCCACAGATGTGACACACTCAGTATTCTGATCTTTTTTTGCACAGAAATCTAAGTGTCAGCAGACAAAAGAGCAAGCACGCATACAGATGTGTCTCAGCAGCTGTGCACTGAATCAGCTAGGTGAGAAGAGGCAAAAAAAAAAAAAAAAACAACCTTGAAACCGAAGAGAGCGGTAAAAACAAACCGAGACAACATCTAAATATTTCATACGAGCAAACAGGAGACAGGGAGTTGTAGTTTGTGTTAATTAAAACGACACGTGAAACATGAGGTTCGGTGAGCCGTGAAATCACTACAGGATGTGACTGCGTTCTTTTGATAAGACTTTTTTACTGTTTACACGTGGCTGCTTTTACCTCTGCTGAGGCGTCGGCCGTATCGGAAGCATCTCCACCCTCTTCACTCTTCACCTGCTTTGCTCTCCGACAGCTGTAGAGTTTATTATGTTGCATTATGGCACTTCTATCTTCTTCTATACTCCTTTGGGAATGCCTGTTAGCCAAATGGATTCTGTGTATGCTATATAACAGCAACGTCCCTGATTGAATTCCAGGGACCTTGGTATCTCTCTCTCCACTTGTTTCCTGTCCGCCTCCTCATACCGCATCCTGACATACAGCGAGGGAACCGGCGACGAAATCTCAGGCGAAACTGTCCTGATATGCAGCGTGATGATTTTATCGCAAGTACAGGGGTGCATTAATGTACGGGCTAACCTGGGCTACAGCACCAGAGCCTCCACCATGGGGGGGCCTCTAAAAAGAATAATTGTGTAGGGTAATGAACACTCGACCGTAATGCACATGACGCTGCACTACAGTGACATCTGGTGGTAAAAGTGATGGGGATGGTGCGACACCGAGAGGCAATATGTTTGATTTGTTGCATAGCCTATGGAACAGTTATTACTAGCCTAAGTGAAGTATTGTGCTGATGTAATTGTTTGTGTGGGTGAGTATATGTTGGCTCATTTGCAAAAGTGAAATGCACATAGTTAATGGTATATACATTGGTACATACAATGGTACAAATAAATGGCACAGAGCCAAAGATGACCTTGTATTGAGTTTGTATAGGCAAAATATAGTGTGTCAACCACTTAGGGATGGGGGGCTCATAAAGTCCTATAGCAGGAGTGCGGGGTGGAGGGGGGCTCATAAAGTTCTGTAGCCCAGGGGCCACCAGTGATGTTAATGCGCCCCTGCGCGAGTATATTACAAAACCAATCAAATTATTGAGGGGCTAGCTAGCTTGTCAACAGGAAGCAGCGTGTACATTTCAACCAAAGTGTTTAGGGGTGTGCGTCATCGCTGGACAGGGTGATGTCGCTTGTGGCATGTCAGGAAAGGCTGATTGAAAACTCATGCATTTTAATCACTTTTTCTCACTTGCTTGCTCGCGTCGCTGTATATCAGGATGCGGTGTCACTGCCCACTGTCCAGTAAAGGAAAAGATGCCACCAAAAAAAACCTACTGTAATATACATAATAGGCCTACAGGTAAGGATACATAATCTTTTGCTGACTAGAGGTTTTCTCTTACCTTTGTATTATGAGAAGAGTTTCTGAAATTAGATTATATTAAGAGTTTTATGTAAATGTGGTCATCAGAAACAGCACACAGATACATATACACACAGATTGACAACACAACACATGTAAATAATCAATCTGCTTTTCTTTTCTTTTTTAAATATATGCATACTTTTATTACAATAAAAAAATGTGACCATGTATCTATCTCAGTGTTTCTGTTGTGTCTCTTATTTTTTCATGTTGCTGTTTATATGTTTGAAAAAGCCAATGAATGTGGTAATCAGTAAAACTCAACAAATGTTACAGTATAACAGAATTACGATCCAACTGATTTTAATAACCAATCTGCTATTTTTAAAGGACCAGTGAGTAGGATTTAGGGGCATCTAGCATTGAGGTGACAAGCATGTAGGAGAACCTACTGTTGGCATAAGACAAGAAAAAAGCAAACGGCCCTGCTTAGATCCAGTGTTCAATTTGGCTGTTCTGGGCTTCTGTAGAAACATGGTGGACTCTGTAGAAGAGGACCCACTACCTATGCGGATATAAAAGGCTTGTTCTAAGGTAAATAAACACAATGTTTCTTATTTTAAAATATACATAACGTTTGGTAAAAAATTGTCAAATATGAATCTGCTCTTGGTAGGGTCTTCAATTTAAACTTCTTCCTTTTTGTTGGTTGTTTTGGCTTCTTGATGCTTTTCCCAACTGTTCCTCAGCTCTACTTCACCTTCACCATTATCACCGCACACTTGAGTGAAATATGAAAGAACACCCATCATTTCTCACATTCTGCTGTGTAAGAGTTGCCAAGGATAAGCAGAAAAGAGAAGCTGAATCCAGCCTCTGATCAAACACTACCTAGCACCATCTGGTTCTTCAACAAGCCATGCATCCAAACTATGTCCCCCTGAACCACTGAAATGTGCGGTTTATAAAAAGGGAGAGCAAAAGAAGTGTGTGTGTGTGTGAGAAAGTGTTTGCTTTCCATGGTATGAGATTTGCTACACACACACACACGCTCGTCGCTGCCATCGATCTGTCCCCCCTTTTAAGTGTCCTCTGTTGCTTGTCCTTAAAAAGCAACACAGAGAGTTGGCTCTGTGCAACATCTGTGGTACTATCTGCCAGCAGGGGCTCGACATTAATGCCACAAGGTTACACAGAAACACGCTGAAAAGCAGAAGACAGGAGACACACAAGCTGTGCCTGCGGACAGCAAGGCGCAGAGAATCTTCTGACTATAGACTTAGAATAACATTGTTTTTTATTATTATTTTTAAGAGATCTCTGAAGATTATTTTACATTTAGGAATCAGAAACATGTTGATACTTTAAGCACACAGACAGAGAATACATCATTTTAAAAGAAGAAATGTGTTTCTTGTCAATTACGTGACTATTAGCTCTTTAATCCTTTAAAGCTGCGAGTGGTATTTTCACAAATCAATTCATAGGTAATTCATTTACTAAATGGCGATGACAAAAGACTAGAAAAGCCTTAAATCCTCACTGTTAAGAAGCAAATGTTTTTGGTATTTCTTGCTAGATAAATGACTTAAAACAGTTAATTGAATCTTTTCTTTCAGTTTGCAGTTAATCTGCTGCTGCAGCTGCTGCTGATGCAGAGAGGACAGAGCAGATGTGCTCTGCTTGACTAAACTGTGAATTTTGGGATTTTTCTCCACACCGGCCTCTGAGGTGCAAAACAATGGGCATTGTATAGAAAGGCAGCCAGGAGCCTGTTCCACCTCTAATTGAGACGCTTCCTCTCATCTCTGAGGTTTTTTTTTTTTTTTTTTGCTTCACCACCGAAAAAACCAAATTGAAGATGAGATTGACTCTAAAGCACGTTAAATTTCCTTCTCCAAATATGCAGCCTGTTTGTATAAGAGAGAAAGAGGAGGCTGTTCTGTTCAGCCTTCTTAAATTCAAAGTAACTGCACTATTGGTTCACTTCTTCTATGAATCAAGAGTTTAATAAAGACTTTAAAGTCTCCAGAAAACATCATTATAACAAATGTATTTACACTAAGACAAAAAGAAAGAATTCAAAGACTTTTGGTGTTTTAAACGTCTTAAAATTTCAAAGAAGATTAAAAGATGGTCACGGACTATATCCAGTCTGTCTCATGCATACAGATCCTTAAGGAAATAGACCTTGTACAGTGTTCGGCTGGCACAATAAAGGGGTATTCATCAGGACTGTGTAAAATGTGCGCAGTACAGCAGACGTGTGGCTCATGGAGGGCACCGGTGAGGAGAGAAAAAAAAAAGCAGTGCTGTTGTTATGACAGTGAAGAAGTGTTTTCACTCCTTCCTGTTAAACACAAGCTCCTGCAGTTTCTAGTTTGAAGATTTTCACAGCTAAGTTTCAGATTTACGAGCACGTTGACCTCAGAGCAGGTTCAACCTCAGCTGGAGCAATCTGACACACTGGAAATGCCAGGTTCTGCTCCCGAGGAAAGGTTGCTGCCAAAATATGATTATATATATATATGTGTGTGTGTATGGTGTGTGTGTGATATGTGAAAACAGTCCGAGCATCAAAGTTGGTTTCTCACGGTTACTTTGATCGCGGATGAAAGCTAATCATTATAAAAGTCGGACTCAAAAAAAAAAAATCAAAGTGGTTAAAAAACACACAACACTCCGGGGAATCTTGTTTTAAATATGCTGGATGGAAACACAATATGTGCCAATGCTGATGAAAGTACAAAATGTTTTTCATGTTTCAAATATTCGCCTCAGAAAACATTTTAACATTTTGACATTTGAACATATATTTTGAGATTGTCCCAGCGGATAATCTGCTGAAATCAAACATGTATTTTTAAAGCTTGACAGATAGTTAATTCCTCTTTACAGAAAGGTTCATGACCCTAGCGACTGCCCCGCAACACTAAAAGCCCAAATTCAGTTGTAGCATTAACACTTGGGCTGACACTTGACTCTCATTTTGCTCTGCTTTAACCTTGCTGCATATTTGATTTTACACACAGAATAAAAAACTGTAATTACTGCAACCCTGAGCAAAAGAGGCATCCTTGGGTGAGCTGTGGGACAAGAGACAAGAGAAGTGATTCTGCTCAGTGTTAAACGTTCACACGGCTGACATGTGAAGACAGAATGGGCTAAATCACCCCCTTCCCCAAAAAACTCAGATCCCAATCCCTTTATGAAGGATTTGAGAGCCGCCTTAAGGCTCTTTCCAGCATTCACCACCGAGACAGGCACAGCACGTACTTCTGCCTGAGTGCCAGCCAGCCTCTTCCAAAATAATCTTGTCCTATTCAGACAGTATTTCACTCCCCCGTAGCCACGTGTTATTATACGTACGGAGTGGTGCTCTGTTGTGTCACACTTTATAGTGGCGTGAGGTGATGGACAACATTCCGAGTGTAAACCCAGAGAGAGAACCAATCCTCTGGCTGACGCGGTTACGCAATGTGAAGTTACTCCAGAGTTTGACACTGGAGTTCACACTGGGACATCCAGCAGACTCCTTGCTGCTTCCATGAAGAAGCATTCCCCGTGGAGTTTGCACACACACACACACACACACACACATAGTAAAATATATGCACAGCTCCGCCAATTTCTGAAGCTAAAAAAAAATTAATTCTGACTTTGTTCACTCGAGGAAACAAATGGTGTAGGCGCACACACACTTGGACTGACATGACCTTGTTGATGCAAATTACAGGCACACACACACGCACACACACATATCAGCCACTGCATTGTGTTTATATGAAGGCACGAATGTTCATTCTATCTCTGCTATCCTCCCACTAAGGGCATGCCAAGAGCTACTGCGGCATAGGAAACTGCATCAGTCTGTGTGTGTGTGTGTGTAGGTGTGCAACTTCTTGTCAAGCTGCCCTGTCTTCCTTCCTGATGTGTGTGTGTCTTTGTGTGTGTCTTTGTGTGTGTGTGTGTGCTTTTTGTCAAGCTGCCCTGTCTTTTCCTGCCTGATGTGATTTGTAATGAGTGACAAATCCAGCATGAAAGTCAATGATAAAGTGCAAGAAAACACAACATACAGTATAAAAGCTGTCATACTGTGCAGGTAAACACACGGAATATAAAATAGGTGCAAACATATTAACAAATGCAAATCCATAAAACTGGAGCATACGAGATAGAGCTGAACAATTGGAGGGAAATATATTGTTAGATTTTACTAAGTAAAAGTGTGATTTAAATGGCTTTTTTCTGTTAAAAAAGGCTTGTTGTATTGGAGCTCTACATAATATTAAACAAGATTGTTGCACCAATTAAATTCACAAATGTATTCTGTTTCTACATGAAATGAATCAGATAAAATGACAGCTCGTCACTGTCGAGGTCAGAGCTTGCTTTCAAATGAGTTAGCCGAAGAAAACTAATTTGCTTCTAGCTAACTTAGCTAGTTTTCTACAGAAAAATGTGGGATATACAATTAAGATACATGTACTTACAAGTTGAACTAGGAGATTTCAGTACAACTGTTATTTTCCACCAGCTGTATGTCAGTAGCACTCACATCAACCCGCTGCTAGCTTACTGTCTAAGAACTATAGGCTAACACTAGATTTTAAACATACGCAGCCTATCATTTCAAAAATATAAGATTTATATAAACACATGACACACACTAGTGTTTCTGTCTTGACAAAACCATATTTAGCCAAGTGTAAATAAAACACAGCAAGAGTTTAATTTTGAAGCTTAAGCTAACATTAGCTCACAGAAGTAACAGTAATTAGCTACAGCTGGCTAAATTTGAAGTCCACAGTTAGTTTTTTCTGTGTATGTTTCATGTATGAAAAGGCCCTAATCAAATATTGTAAGCAGACTATTTTAATAATATAAGAGAATAGTTTAAACGGCATTTGAATATGAATGATTCTATGTCTAGTTTTTGATCCATATGCGCTTTATCACTATCAGGAATTTTAACTGTATATGAAATGCTCCAAAGTCAGTCTAAACTGTTTTGATATGCAGTTCAAGATTTATGTGAAGCAAAGATAAATTCTGGGTTCTCAGCATCTTGTAAGATGCACCACGTGAAAATCCTGCAAGATACTTGTTTCTTTATGTACCGGGAAATATAAACTGCAAGGCGTCCTCTGTGTATCTAAGCAGTGGTGTCTGAAGTGTGCTTGTACGCAAACATACACATGCACACACGGCTCTGCTGCAACTCTGTATAAAAAGTCTTAAAAAAACACCAGGTCTGGGCTGAACTGCCTACTGAAGCCAAAAATCACACTCTGCTCAATTAGGCTGATTTGAAGGTGGGTGTTAGATGGGTGCTCTATCTCTAATTCACCACAAACTGCGCCTTTGGCTTAAATCTGAGCCTGACATCAGTGTGTGTGTGTGTGGCTCGCCCTGTTCTTCCTCTGCACTGTTTGTCACCTCAGAGACCCTCACTGATCAATAGCAGAAAGCCTTACACATAATCTCCTCCTTAATATGCTTGTCCTGTACCGCGGGTATAATTGGAACCTTTAGTAAAAACCTGCTGGTTTGAAAATCTATCAATCTGTGCTAAACAAGGGTGACCTGGAACCTGAGTGGATGAATATCCTAATTGAGGAGGGGAGGAGGGTCTGAGTGCCGCAAGCATGCTACCCATAATTCCTCTCCATCGCCAAAACCTCTAAATTATCAACGAGAATACTCTGCAGCACAAGCAGCTACTTATGTGATGTGACAATTTTTAAATCCCATATGTGTGCAGTGATGTTCTACATTCATACTGATGTTTCCCTTTGTTTATTAGGAGCTATCAGAGGATATTCATATCAACAGCTTCTTTGCTGGTTATGATTCCCCTCCTTATTCCCATGTGCACTCTCTTGAATAATGCATTCCTCTACTTAAAGGCAACTTCTGTGTCCTCCTTAAGACATGAGCAGCCTGGCCTGTGATGCCTCTAAAGAAGAAGCTAGAAGGAAAAAAGCAGTTGATGCTGGAGGAAGGCGATACTTTCACACTCTTTTGATTTAGCTTTGACCAAAACTTTGAGTTTGCCTTCAGGTAAAAGCTCTATTAAAATTTCAGTGTTTTCTCATTATTCAAGTGGCTGTTCATATCTTTTATCCTGGGCAATGCACATCAGATGTGTGAACTGACAACCATATCTGAAAGAGGCATGCACAGAGGAGAGCAAAAGGTCTAGTGTGTTTGTACTAAAACATCTGCATGCCCTTGATTTGGTCTTCAGTTAACATGGAAAGGACTCCAATATTTACATTTTCCTTATGAGTCACCCCTTATAAGAGGTTTATAAATTATAACTAATGCTTTTATTAATAGATAATAAATCTCATGCTTTATAGGTCAATTATAAGCCATTAATAAGAATAACTTTTTCTTTGCCAGGTTGTATATATAATATAACAAAGTCAAGTCTAGTAAGACATCAGAAAATATCAGTGGGCCATTTGTAAGAAATTATGGATGTTAAGTTGTCGACAAATGGTTTTTTACAACAGCTCATCAAGTCTACAGTTGTAAATGTTAATACATAGTTAATAAGTGGGCTGTCGTCCAAATTCCCTACAGTGCTGTTCCAGTGGGATGGAGGTCAAAAGGTCTATTGGAGGGATCAATCTAATGAACTTAAGAGATAAAATTGGAAGATAATGGCTTATAACTGACATATAAAGCATCAGTAAATGGTTTATTAAGCTTTAATAAAGCAATCCATTAACCCTTTATAAAGAGTGTCTTAATAGAAAGTGGTACCAGGCTTTTAATGCTGGGTTGTTGTATTTTTTGGGTATGACATGATGGTCTATACAAGAAACAGAAAGACGGCAACAATAGCCTTTGACTCACTGCCATGTCCTTCAGGAGAGACTCGTGGCTCCCTGCCAGGAGTGCTTCAATGGACAGATGTCTATGTTCCGACTGAAAGGACACATCCACAAGCTACAAGTTTTTTTGGTGCACACATTAGGAATAAAAAAACCCTTCATTCAAAGCCAGCCCACAAGTTTCAATTCACTTATTGTGGAGAAAGGCGGGTTTGGACTACAGGTGTCGACAAGAGTAATTTGCAGGCACTTGGATCAGCATGTAACCACTCAGAGCTGCAAACCACATTTCTGACATCATCAAAACCACTCCAACCCTCAGGCTCTATATCCTCAATGGACGTTTTCCAGAAAACTGATCTGAAAAATTTCATGCTCACTTTAAATTTGATATCCTTCCTTCCTAAAGCAGTGTTGATGTGAATGTCATTTTGATAATATTTGTTTGTTTGTTTCTTGTTTATAGTGCAATACAAGTGACTAACATATGACACAGGGCAAGAGGGAGAACTACACAAATACAAAATGAAAGTATAGGCGGAAAAAGCAAAACAACATCTTGTATTCTTGCTTAGTTCTCATCCCTATTAGCCCTGTTTAACACAGCAGCAGCAGGCAGGATAGCAGGGGACAAAATCTAACTGTAAGTCAGCTGGACATAGTAGAACTCGTACAGCAAGAGGAGACAGCAGCACACCAAAACAAAAACACCTTTCAATTCTCTCCGTCCTCCTTTCATGGGTTAGCTGGCAGGCTGCCGCCTCTTGAAATAAGAGAGGCTGAATGTGCTGACCCAGCACTCTGTAGGTAAATGGCTATCTGTCCTGTCAGCCTTGTCTGTGGAGAGGATAGAGTGCTAGTGGACACTCACTCTCTCTTATACACACACAAACACACTCCCCTATGCAGACAAAACAATACTCAGTGCTCAGTACTTCTGGGTCTAGTGTTTTTCCTGCAGATTATTGAGACTGAGGCTGAGAAGAATGTAAAATATATACCTGGGTATGTGGATATTTTCCCCCGAACCATGTTTTTGCCAGACCTTTCTCGCAACATGTCCTCATACCAAAACAACAGAATAAGTCTATTTCCACTGACTCACATAATTAACAAAAACCACTTGGTTAAGGTCTGGGAAAGATCATGGTTTGGGTTAAAATTACCACTTGAAACTTGGTTTATACTTACTTGAAGTTATGCAATCTTTGTCATCAGCAGTAGCAGTAAACACCACGACTTTACAGTCTTTAAAAAAAACCAACAGTTGTAAACAGAGCATTTGCGGTTGGAAACTAAAGGCAAACAGTAGTATCCAGCAGCAAAGTCCACTTTTTGCCATCTGTCTAGACATCTAGACTATCTAGACATCCACCCAACCCTAAAAAAGCATCTTATTAAGGCACCTTACATTGATGTCATCTGAACAGCATCACTTCATTGGATCATAAATACTATGGCCACTAGATAGCATAGATGTAACTATAAGTCATAAGTATTTCCGGCTAACCAGACATCATTACAATGCAATGTGAAGGGATATCCACAGATAAAGATGAACGTTTGGCAGTCTGTAAAATGTGTGAAGAAACCTGTCTCAATCCATTTTAAAGGACTGCCAACCCATCACAAATAATTTCAGTTCTATTAGTCTTGGTGTTACATGATAGTCTGAATTCTGTTTCAGAAGATTTTACAGCCAGACTACGGTGTTTACTAGCCATAAACACCAAATCCTTGTGGTACAATAACCACAATTCTAATAATACTTTGATAACAAAGTGAAAAACTCACGCAATATTGACTGTCAAGTTGAATCTGTTAACAAACATTGCTCTGCAAGCTTAAGTTTCATTCACATCCAGAGGCCTCAGGGTGAATATGTGCAGACTGGAATAGTTAGAGAAAATGTCAGTCAGGCCCTGGACAGAGGACTGCAATACCGAGTGCAAAAATCCAATAGAGGCAATAGCTGAAAACATGAAATCAATAACTGATCCGCACATCTCAAACTAAATTCCATTGTATGATCCAGGGTCACCACAGTCATTAGGATTCATTGTCCAGGCACCGTGAATGTCATGACAAATCTTCATGGCAATCCATTTGATAGTTGTTGAGGGAAACAATGAGGTGGAACTATAAACAGACATTGCCATCCATACAAATACTATTAACATAGCTAAAAAATGTTGATTGATGTAGATTGTTGATTGAATTGAGTTTAAATTTCTGGTTCCAAACAAATGGTAAGATAGTTTCAAGTGTAAATCCAAAGTCCTTCATTACCTGCTCCAAGTATTTCTACAATGTCCATGTTAACTTTTCTACAACCTAGTGGCTAGTAGGATATCAGCAGCAACACCCAAACTATGATGCAGAGTTCCTTTATTCTTTTGTGGCACCATACAAACAGATTTTTAGATCTAGTTACGTTATCAGTGTCTATCCATCTATCCATCCATGCATTTTCCGTTGCTTATCAGGGACCAGGTTGCAGTGGCATTTGGTTGAGTAAGGAAATCCAGACATTCTTCTCCCCAGAAGTGCCCTCTAGCTCCTCCTGGGGGATACCTATGCATTCCCAGGCCAGCAGAGACATGTAATCCCTCCTTCATGTTCTGGGTCTGCCCCAGGGTCCCCAGTAGGATGTGCCCGGAACACCTCTAGAGGGAGGTGTCCAGGAGGCAACCTAACCAGGTGCCCAAACCACCTCTGCTGGCTCCTTTCCTTTCTTTATCAGAGTCTAATTATGATATTGAAATCTCCTTGCATTATCCTGGTCATCTGTTTGGCATTGGAATCTAAAGACACCAAGACAAAGTGTTCTAACTTGTCAGCTTGTGGCTTAGTGGGTAGCAGAAGGCCCTGGGTTAGAATCTCAGCCCTGCTCTTGTCTGGCATTGGCATGGTCTCGACATGTCTGTGTGAGTTTCCTCTGGCTGTTCCCTCTTCCTCCAACACCTAAAGTCAAGTTACACAGTAAAAATACTCCTGAAATTGTGATAAGCTGAGTGAATTAGAGTTGATCCCCAGCAGGAATAGCTGACCTCTGCTCCTAAGAAGGTAGAACGGCACAAATGCAAAGGACAGAGTCACCCACAGGAGTGACAAATGTATAACTTTACTTTTTTTCCAATTCACAAACATCATATGCCAGCCTTCAGCTCAGTCTGACCTTAATAAACACCTCTGATACATAAAAGATGGCACCACACACAATTTGATGCAGTTTTAGATTCTGACTAAAGCTTACACACCCCGAGCTGTGGAGGAGGAATTCTAATAACCTTGAGAGGATGGTTAAATTGAGATTCTATCAAGTAAGTATGAAGGATGACTCAGTGGTAGACCTGTGATTGATGTGGCGTGATAAAGAGCCTTGCTCTGAATCTGACATTGATCTTCGCTCTGCCTCTTGCTCCCAACTTCTGCTCTGCTCTTCGACTTCTGTTCAGCTGGGTAAACAAAAGAGATGGCTAGTAACCTGTCTCCCGTCTAATCAATATTCCCTCCAAGTCTGCCCAAGTCTGGCCACATCACATCAATATGAGAATCATAGAAGGTTGGAGGGGCGACCAAAGTGCAATGCTGCTCAGAGAGGGCATGAAGTGGAAAGACAGGAGGGAGGGAGGGATGAATACTAAGAGACACGAGAGATAAAAAGTGGCCAAATGAAGTGTTCTCCAGTTAAATGAAGTGCAGCTTGCTTGGATTCCTTCAAAAAGAAGTCCTTTGGCTGCTACTCCAAAGAGTCCTTTGGGTAGTTACATTTAGAGAAGTGATTAGTCTTGATTTTAGGTGGTCTTTTAAAAGTCGGTATTGATTTACTGTGGGTTGGTACTATTGGCACTGATGTACTGAAAATAACCCTTTCAAGGCATGTTGTGATGCCTTAATTTCTACAATGTAAGAACTGACATTCTACACATGTGCAACCCTATTAGTACTGTAACAATTAACCACAGTCTACACATAGTATTTAGAGTGAATGAACATGTAATAACTGGGAAAAGGCACAGTTATTTTGGATCATACATCTCAAAATAGTGATTAATGATTTCTTTTTTTCTACCCAGGCCTTTGATATGTATTGAAGGATAACTAAATTATCTTTCTCAGTCTCCCCTCATGTTTTACACTTTATGTCCTTGTGAGGACACCCACTGACATGATGCATTCTGCTTACCCTAACCTTAATCATCACAACTGTCTAAACCCAACCCTTACCCTAAACTGAACCTAAACCAATTTCTAACCTCGTCCTTCACACCAAGTCTTAACCCTCAAGTTTCTCTTTGAAGCCCTTTGAGCACCGGCCAAAATGTCCTCACGACGCTAGTTTTAAACAGGAATTAGTTCTCTCAACCAATGAGAAATTGGTTCACTAGAGACATGCACACACACACACGCAACTTTCTGAAAAACTTATATAGCAAGAAGTTCACAGACATAATTATATGCATTAGATGAATAGCTCATCCATTAATTCTGTACTCAACACTGCTCAAAGGCAAGAAGAGAACAAATCAGCACTAATAGAATGCTGCAATTCCCCTGTATCACCAGTCATATGAATGACAACGTTTAATGTGCTGCAGCCATGTACCCTCCATCTCCAGACATGAAATATTCATACAATCACAACAAACCCATACTGGACAGGAGTTGTTGAAAAATTAGGTAATCACCCAAAACCATGAAATATGAAAAATCTGCAAATATAATAAGTATGAATTATGAATGTGGGCATGATGAGCAATGATAAAGGAATAAATGACATACATGAGCTAACACAGATAGGTAGATGCCCTGCTGACTGAACACATTCATCTCCCATGTTAGAGATGAAAACAGTTCACGGACCTGTGGCTCGGTGAGGCTTCATTGATCCAACTGAAATGTCACGTAGCCCATCCAGATTGGACTAAAGCCATTTAATTTGCTGTTTGCTCACAATTGAACAAAGTAAATAACAGCATGTTGCCATCTTGGCTGAGGTCAGGACTATGTGGCAGATATAATTACCAGTCAAAGACTAGAGAAGCATTACCACACAGTCTGTTGGGTCCTTCATAGACATGAAATTGCAAATTGTTTTGTACTGACCACAAACAAATCGTAGTTACGGTGGAAACAAACACAAATTAGCCTTCACCAGAAGAAGATCTCATTCGTATGAGACAAAGAAAATTGATTTTCTTGAATGTTGTGTGGAAAATACACTGCACCGCTGAATAATACGGTATGAGGAGCTGTTTCACACAAAGAAAAAGAAGAAAATTGTGGGTTTAAACTTTCCTCAGTTTATCCAATTTAACATTTTAGGCCATATTGAGTTTTCCATCAAGACAATATTACAGAGGAGAAGGCAAAGGGGAAAGACGTGACAGAGGAGGTCATGATTCAAGGGATAGATTTAGTATATTACACCTCATTCCTGAGGCTTCCCATGCACTATGCTCCTACATATTCATTTAACAGGCACATGAGCCTGAAAGGTTAGATCACTTAATATCTGAGGTGCAATCTGCAGGCAATATAGATCCATCAAGAACTAGAATAATGTAGCAGTAGCTGTTCACTTGCTTTACCTATGCAGTAGAATCACATGGAAGCGACACATTGCTTACATCAATGCGATGTATTCATGTCCTTCAGTAAACTGTTACTCAGTTTGCTTTGACATGCTATCTGTGTATGAAAGTGAATCATTTCATCAGCAAATTAACTTGTCATTAGGAACAGGAAAACTACTGTAGAAAAAGTGAGAAACTGGAGGCATGTATCAAAAGAGGGAGATAGTGTAGAAGAGCACTGGGATAAGACCCTTGACACGCTATTTTAGTTCCTCCAGTGCCACCAATAAATAATTAAGCCCCAAACTACTTCCAAGTAAGAAATCATCTCAGGCACTGCATATGTCTGAATGTCAGCAGTGAGTCACACATCTCTCCCTACGGTATTTGAATTATAAAGGCAGATCACGATAAGATCTGGATTCACTAAGGCTCTCACATAAAGGCCAGTTTTGTGTCAAAAACTGGTATAATATCTAACTATTTCATAACACCAAAGAAAGGAGGGGAAGGGAGTTGCAGATAGTTTCGTGTTTATTAAAATTTAACTTGAAATATGACAGTCAATGAACTGTGAAATCACTGTGGACTCAGACTGCTCTTTTAATGAGAGTGAGTTTGCATTTGGCCGCATGTACCTTAGGTTTTTAATGAGACATCAGCCATACTGTATCAACACCATCTCCACCCTTCACCTACTCCGCTCTGAGCTTCGGCTGGACTTTCAGCAGTGTGCCCCTCTCTCTCTTGAATAACTTCATTAGTATCCCTACCTTACATTATCATTTCTTGTCGGGAGCTTGGTAATCTTCAACAATTCCCACCACTGAAGCAGAGCTGTTGAGCTCCTTCACACAGAAATTGGGCATGGAGGGCAGTCCCAGGTGCTGAGTGTATAATGAGCTTCTGCCTGAGTAAATTAAAAGCAACGGTAAATACATGCAAGTTGCAGTTGCACAAATTGAATGAAAAGCATCGGGGAAACTTTGCTTGTGCTTTTATGTCGTTCTGGCCTTAAGTGGAACTATATGAAGTGTTTTGAATTGTGTGAAGATCAAGAGTAATCATACAATGGTTATGTTAGTGAAAGGGGATAATACTGTATATACAGGCTAGTCAAAACCAAATGGAGCAATGGCTTCCTGGAAGGAAGCAAACCCGTGGCTGATAGGACAAGACCGGGACGAACCAGAGTTACAAGGGCGCAGCTCCATTAACCCTGGTTGACTTCGCCAAGGCTATTAATCTAAAATGAGCAGCCACAGGCAGCCTGCAGCACTAGAGAGTTGAACATACAGGAGGAGAGTCCGTGTGAGTTGAGGACAAGCACACAATACAAGATGACTGTGGCTGGACTAAATGTTCTGTTCGTAGTCTGCTTGCCACTCGCTCTCTGGAGTAGTGTGTTTTTTTCCATTCTACAGCCCAGTCTGACGACTGCATGTGAATATGAATTAGGGTTACATAAACATTGATTCTGGAAAAGTAGGACTTCCCAATGAAAGATGTTTTACCCAGCATCACTAATAGTATATTTTTCACAGAGAAGCTGAATATGAACACTTCAAACTAAGATGTATTTCTTCAACTAGTGAGAAATGGTCTCCCAAACATGAAATATTAAAGACGGGAATGTAATAAATATGAATTATGAATATGCTTTTCAGGCAGAGTGTTACAGAACTAAATTATGACACAAAAGCAACACAAAGGATTGAAAGCTGACGGTCCTGCTCCACCCATCCATGTACATTTGCTATTGTGTTCATGTGGCTGTAGCCACAGTGAGGTCGTATCGATCCCGGTGAAATGTCAAACGTGTCATCCAGGCCACGTTTGAGTAATCTAGTATGCTTTGTTTGTTCGTCTGTTTGAGTATTCGAATGGCAGAGTGCAACCCATCTTTGCGACGAGACTACGTGGAGGCGGATGAAAGAGCAACTGCACAAAGTCAGCGGATTACTGACTAGATCCTCATTTTGCAAGAATTACCATCTATTTACAGCTTCAAATTACATTCAGTAAACACATCTGTCACATTTATCAAGTGTTCTAAAAACTTGAGGATGCTCCTCACTTCAATCAGAACACAGGAGAGGTTGGCAGGGCTGTGCTACCTGTTGACTTGTTCATGAAGCATTACCATTATTCGCTTTCTTTGTGAGAGGATAAGCACCACTTTCATGTCTGTGCGGTAAATTAAAGGCTACAGCCAGCTGCTGTTTAGATTAGTTTAGCATAAAGACTGGAAACACAGGGAAACAGCTACAGTACATGGCTCTATCTAAGCATGCCAAAATCCCCAGCACCTCTAAAGCTTACTAATTCACATGTTCTTTCTTTAATCAAACATTTAAAGTGAAAAAAAAACAGCCTTATTAGCTAAATCCCCCTGCCTCTTGTCTTTGTACTAAGCTTGGCTAACTAGAGGATGGCTGAAGCTTCATATTTATCCTACTTGAATGAGAGTGGTATTGATCACCTCATTTAACTGTCTGGAAGAAAATGAATAAGCATCTTTACCAATTTTCAAACTATAAAGTACAATCTCAAGCGGTCCAGTAAAACACCCAGGCTGCCCTTTAAATGTGTTGACTTTGGGGCAACTGAGACAGCTCTACCTGAAAATCATGGCCAGCTGCAGGCCTGGAAAATAACTAGTGAAACTCGCAGACAGCCAACGGCTAAAATAAGGTCAGAGTCAACACACCATTTGTTAAAAAAAAAAAACGAACATTCTTGAATAATATTGAGTGCATGACTCAGGTATAAGAGGCAGAATCAGGTTTGCTCTCGGGCTAAACAGTTAGTGACCAGAAGCCATGACTTATCAATCCTTAAACACAGTCCAACAAAACAAACATTAGCCTGGACTGCTTTTGTTAAGTGTGAAAGGAGCGGTTAATAGGGAGCTGTCAAATTTAATTTAACACTTGGTTTAGGTTTGTTGTATCCTAATAGCTAATAGCAGTTTCACTCTGTGTGAACCATGGCCTGTGGAATAGATTTATTTTTTTTAGTGGGGGTAAAACACACAATTTATTTATTTTTCCTTTATGTACAATTAAAGAACCAAGTGTGCAGATATGCTGTTAAAAGGCACAATTGCCTGCTACTAAGGAACAGCAAGAAAAAAAGCATAATCCTAGCAATGTTGTGACGGTGCACCATTTTACTCCCACATTTTTCCTATCTGTTACGCAACATGTGCCAATGCAATACCACTTTACAAGGGGAATGTTTATGGTGAAAGCTTCCCACTCTCTGCACAGTGAAAGAAATAAGAGCAAAGACATAAAAGTGTCTGAGGATTCGAAGGCTTTCATTATTCATGGATTTCAGTTTCCTCAAATTACTCCCAACAATGTACTAAAATCATCTTGTTATATATTTGTAAGCAAGCACAAGGTATTTTAAACCACCTACAAACCTTTACACAAGAAGACATATCAATAATAGCATATATTAAAAGTATGATGCTCTTTCCCTGTAATTATTAGTCAATACACTACTCAATCCAGATGTTTATGAGGACATCATAAATAAGAGCAGCCAGTACTGTGATTTTATTGTGTGCCTCTCATATACAACAGAGAGCTGAGAGAGGGGCGTAATTTCCACACAAATGATCGTATCTGTACCATTTCTATATAACATAAATGCTCCTACACTTTTGGACAATCTTTCATGGAACTTTTTTCTCCATTTGTAAAATCACAGCAGTTTTGAAATGTACTTGAGAACAGCGGTACAGCATCAAACCGACACCGTGGGTGTGAGAGACTGCTGGTTATTTCCCACTGTTAAAGCAGACTGTTAAAGCAGAGTTTAGAGAAAATAAGTCTCTTTTCTTCGTCTTGTTGTTCTATAAGAGTGGCAATCATCCCAGTCGCATTTTTAAAACTCTGTGGTACATACATTTAACTTTTTTTTTTTTTTTTTGGCAAGCATGTTTTTCAGCAATTGGAGCAAAGTGCACCAACTGAGGCTTAAAAGTCAGTGAAATAAAGAAAAAAGTTTCTATGCTCTGTCAAAGTGTAAATCCCTTATCTCTATATGATGTTATATGTCACATTAAAAATACTTTTGATGACTCATCCTGCACATACTGGAATGTTTCATGCTTCAAGTAATGCTGATTTTTGAGCAACCACGTCAATTCCCTGCAGAATCTGATGAAATCCCTCTAGGAATTATACTCCACTGTGTATTCTGGAGCCTATCACATGGAAAAACATCACATTATACAACAAAGACTGATCTGTAATTACAGGAAGCATGATTTCCATGCCTAGATTTGTGCTAATTTTGGAAGACTGACATCTCTAGAAGTAGAAAAGGAATTCATATAATTTCATCTTTTAGCATTTTAGCATTTATATTTCTTACTGTAACCAACCGTCATTCTATAAAGTTATGTAATTGAATGTATTGTATGTATTTTCTAGAAGGTAGGTGTGAGTCTAGAAACATGTAGCAAACAATGTAGCTAATCTATTTAGCTGTTTCTTTGTTTAAAGGACCTAAGTGTTTATTTTCTTTTACAGCATTTTGTGTGTTTTTTGAACTTGGAATTAAAAATACAGACCTGTTTTTGCTATCTTCACTGACATACAGAAGCAAGGACACTAGCTTATCTAGCTAACACTTAAGAGGCTAATTAGTATTTTTACATTATTTGACCATTGTATTTATTCACATACATGAAAAATTCTGCATTTTGTTTTTGTAAACTGCTATTAAAATAAAATACTAATAAAAATACACACCTCTTTTTGCTAGCTTCTCTGACACACAGTAGTAGCAAGGAAGCTACCTAATCCAGCTAACGTGCGGTTTTAAGAGGCTAACCAGTATTTTTACATTATTTGACCATTGCATTAATTCACATGCATGAAAAATTCAGCATTTTGTGTTTCTGTAAACTGCTAATAAAACCAAAATACTAATGAAAACATGGACCTGCGTTGCTCTGGTTTTTTAACACGCTACACTAATCTTAACAGGTCTGTTATAGCATCAAAGTTGTTGTTATCTAGCATTAGTACTGGTGGTGCTGTGAATCAATTTGGGGGTAAAGATGAGGTTTATATTATAGTTACCAATGATCACTGACCAATACCTGCCTGAGTTATTCACCTGCAGTGATGACGTGTCGTGACATCTATGTGGAATTTCACTGAGACTCAATTCTTTGAGCAAAATATGAACTTTCCCAGGTCCAGGAACTGTGATGTTGTCCTGTCAGTCCTGAATCCTGCTGACCAGGTCAACATAAGATCAGATCAGAGGAGACTGAAACCCACATTTCACCCTCAGCACACAGAGAAAAAGAGAGGCAGTGGGCATATATCCAGTCCCCAGCTCCACTCTACTGTTTGTATAGAGCCATTCATCTCCTTATTAGGATCAGTGCTGGGGCTGAAAGGAAGCTACAGGAGCTCTCTGTGTTACTGGTGTCAGTGTCAGAGGATTTGCAAAGATGCTGAACAAGGAGCTCAGTGCTATTTGTTTAAGTACAGACAGGGACAGGCACAGAGAGAGTAAGGCTGAAAAGGCACATCAATACCACTCAAGAACATTTTAGAGTTGTCTATTAAACTTCTTCTGAGCAGCTCCAGTCATCTGCCAAACACTACTACCAACAACAACTAGTGTGGTTTGCTAAAAGGCAGCTGAAAGCCAACACCAAGCATCTTAATCTGTGGACTGGGCTGTTTGGCAGCACTATGCACTGCTGGCATAAGTGTGTGGTGAGACTGTAGCATGTAAACTGCTACCAGAGGGACATCAATCATGGCATGAATTATAAAGGAGCCTCTCATTACCGCTGCCAACATAAAAACAAAACAGGAGGAAAAAAAATCAATGCATGACAGAGATTCCACGAACGATCAGTGCATGCCGTGTGAAACGTTTTGTGTCGACCAGCAGAGAAAAAAAAGTTGTAAAAAAAACATGAAACAATTAGAGCAAGGCATGCAGTTGGCATGCAACAACTGACAACTATCACATAGGGAGAAGCTGATAGCAGAACAGTGAGTGGTTTCCGGTAGTGAGGAGTGGCATTACAACTGTCTAGCACAGGTGGGGAAGAGAAGTGAAAGTGTTGTGTGGGGTGGAATAAACACCAAAACGCATGAATGATCAAAAAGCAACCGCACAGCAGTTTCAGGCGGGAGTGGACCACCCCAAAAATACAACAGCAGCACATGTCTTCTGCTTTCATAGAAACCATTGCTGCATTATTATTGACACCCTCCAACAACTCCACCTAACCTTGAAAGCAACGCAATCAGGGAATAATTTCGCAGAAAAGCTTGCTAGAGTTGAGATGGCCTGCTGTGATTATAAATCAACAGCTTCATTAATGAGGTGAGGGGACACTTATTGGTACACTGAGAAACAAGGCAGTAAAGAGGAACACTGGAGCATGCAGCTGATTCAGCTATGATGGATATCAGCACGGCCCTGGATTACAATTAACTCAAAGTGAGCTAAAAATAGAAAGCACAAGGATAACACCAATGCTCACCCATACAGTACTAGAAGTCATGTATACTTTGCGCTACCGCTTAGGTTTTAAAGTGTTGCTTTTGTGTTGTAGATACATTCATCTTTATCTATAGTACTTTAATGGTTGCATGGAAATCCAGCTGTAAGTGCAGCTTCAAGAGCCAGATCACAAATAAGATAAGATAAAACTAGGAGGCAATATTGTCGGATTATAAAAGCAAAGACTGGCAACCATGAAGGAATTTCATAGTATCTCTCATTCCTGCACTTGAACTCTGCAGAAAAAGCAGCAGTTTTCTGACACTTAGATCAGCACATCCTGGCTCCTCTTCCTACTCCATGACTATAGGCGTCAATTTTACATTAAATGATGGATAATGTATTTCCACAAAGTTTTAAGTCTCTATAAGTTGATTATTTTATTGTTTATTGACATAAGTGGAAGCATTTATCCATTTCCAAATGGTCTGCAGCCAAGTAACAGTATACCATTTTTAAATGGACTAGTGTGATCATTTCCAGTCCTTATTACTAGTGGGAAAGAGTCAACATGACTAATGCGGCTTCTGAGCATCACACACAGTAAATGTGTAGTTATTTTCACACAGATGATCTAATAATACAACGTTTTCTAGGGGATTTGAACGAAAAATGAGCATTTACACAACTTGTGTGTTTTGCCACATAGTCCAGATTGCCTGTGTGTGTGTAGGTGTGTGTACAGTAAAGTCGATACTCCAAAAGGCAACAAAAACAGCAACAAGGAAGTTGAAAAGCACACAAAGCACACAGAAAACACTCAAGGCATGTGTCACATGTATCCTCAACTTATGATTGAGGAGTGTAAACACACACAGAGCGAGTGTACACAATGACTGTGTGGACACGTGTACAAATGGGGCGTATGTAAAGACTGCGGCTGTTCCTTGATCTGCCTCCTAACCTGTCTGACCAGTTTAGGAGTCACACATCAGGCCCAAAGGGACTGGGAGTAGCCTGTGTGTGTGTGTGTGTGTGTGTGTGTGTGCGTGCGTGCGTGCGTGTGTGTGTGTGTGTGTGCAGTCCTCCACAGACCGCTGCAACAAACAGCAAAACCCATCGATAAACGGTTCGCTCGTTCACATCGGATGAGAAATACACAGCAAGCACACATCCAGCCACAGACTACACCCACCTGCTTCACTGGGCTTTTGATGCACAATCATCTTTCAGTCTAATTACCAGCGAAATATATAACGCAGAGGTCAGAGTGTACCCACCCTCCTCAGTAAGAACTGCATATCTCGTTAACCACAAAAGCAGCAGCAACCGTTTTTAATCACAGTACAGCTACCGTGGGGCCCACATTGTGCAGAAGCTACATATAGCTCCAGCAGCTTTACTACACCTGCAACACACAGCTCCATCGTGTAAAAATCATCTTGGATTTTCCTCCGCAGATGTAAACATGGTATTGTTGCCTATTTTCCCTTCTCTTTTTTTGCAATTCTAATCTCTCCTAATCCTCTTTTTTGGGTCTTGTTTTATACATACTGCAATTTTAGCTAAGGTCAGATTGTACTACAAACAATTTATCCTCAATTCACCAGCTTTCTACATTGTGTGCGACTCAGGCAATCAAGCACTGTAATCGTCGGGGAAATGCATGCGGATCAACAATGGAATTAGCCTCCCCTCCACAACTGTTGACTGCGAAGGCTTCTAATTAATGATTGCCAAGTGTAAAGTGGCCAAATGAAAACAATGGCTGCTGGCTTGGTTTGTTGGAAGAGGCCAAAATAGCTGGAAAAAAGAAGTATTTCCAACAGCAGACCACAATGAAGGCTGAATAAACAGCCCCAAAAAGAAATGGCAACTATTTCCCTTCACTTTCGCCTGAAATATAAATTCCCAGCCTTAAAGCTGGGAGGCAAAAATGAGAGGCATTATGGGTATCATTGCACCAGATCAAAGCCAGACAACAACATGATGAGTCTCATCCTTGAGAGGCAGGGGATTTGTTCATAGAAGGCAGCAGCAGCAGAGAGAGGGAGCGAGGGAGACGAGCGTGTAGGTATGCAAAGGAACGAGAGAGGGGGGAAAAGAAGAAGAAGAAGAAAAAAGAAAAAAAAAAGGACAACCTGCTGACTCACTGCAATCATCAGGCTGAGGCAGGCTGAGCTGCTACTGCTCGGGATAAAGCTTGCCTGCCTCCCCTTCAGAAGGACAAAGTGATGCTTTCCATCAGCTCTGAGGAGCCACATGAGTGAAGGTGGGGAAACAGAACGCTGGAATAAAACTGTCTCAGGACATGAAATCGCTTCTCTTTTCTCTCTCCCACTTCCCACATCCAGAGTGCAGACAGAATGATGCAATCTGAAGAAGGCAATAAATCGCCCCGAGCTGTGTGAGTAAAAAAGAAACCACGGCTAAAAATAAAGCCACGATCAGAGAGACAGCAACAGGATTGCGACCGTTTTTTTTGAAAAAGAGAAGCCCCCCCGATCAAAGACAGAACAGAGGATCTGACCATGTTGCCCTGACACACTGTTAAGATCACAATACAACGTATCAAGATTTTGACACGGCTGCAGTGGGATGCAGCATCATGATGAAGCTTAATTCAGTTGCCATAAAACAAAAGCAACACGACCACTGTGATTACTGTATTGCAGGATTCAGCCGCAGTAATGTTGTGTTATCCTCTTTTCGGTTATTCCAAACAAAAGCTGATCAAAGAGCATGTAAAACTGAGCGAGATTAGGTCGCTGTGCATACTGGGTAAACAAGCACAAAGCCGTGGAGCTCCATGCCACTACGTCTGTAATACTGCAATCACAGCGATATCAGCCACCAATCAATGGCACAGTGTTGTTCAGCACTTATCAGGTATCAGGTATTAGTTACGTAGTGTGTAAACAAAGAGTGATTTGCGTACAGGGTCGTTGTGAATATTCATTTCGACACAAGCTCTGGCATGTAACCAACCAAGGTCAGGTGTAAAGTCCATGTTTTTCCTCCTCGTGTTGCGGCTGGCAAAGATTCGGACCGTGCTCATACACTTTAACTTGACACATTGGAGTTTTAGGCCTTGAGGGTGAGAACGTTTTTGAAGTGAGGGCATTTTGGCGTGAAACTTCCTCCAAAGGCATGCAAGGGGTTGAGGTGAAGTTTAAAGGTATGATCCTTAAAGAGGCATTCCAACTATTTTACACATAGATGTCCATTTACACATCATAGAGAGTTCTATTCAGCCTGTGAATACAGCTGTGTAACATCCTCTGTGTCTCTGGATGAAGCTTTATAAAGTGATAGAGAAAACCCCTACATTAATAGTAATACATTATTATATATTATTAACTATTTTTTCTCTATTATCAGCTTGTCAATCAACTGTGAAGCACTTTGAACTATATTAACCTGTATGAAAGGTGCTATATAAATAAAGTTTGATTGATTGCTTGATTGGTTGATTGATTGATAACCTGTTTTAGAAACTGATGGCATGCAGTTTAAAAGATGAGCTCAGTTCACAAGCTGGAAGGGTCTGAGAAAGGGTTGCTTTGTTGCATTTTGAGCTTGACTTGAACGATCGACTAAAAGTCAGGATATCTCAGACTTGGCTGCAACATTTCTCTTTTTTTTTCGCAAGTCATCCTATTTATATGGAAGTGTAACAGTAAATAATTGGAATAATCCTTTAAGATTCCACCCCTGCTTAATTTGGCAATCCATGTGGCCACTGAACAAAACAGAAAGTGTGTTTTAATGAAACATGTTTCTACCACTGTGGGAAAAACATGAGCTAATAAGATGTACTGTATCACATTTTTAATAAGAATACAGTCAAGATGGTTTCTATTATAGTAAATCTGAACTAACGACTGAATGTTGTCTTCCTGAATGAATGAAATGCACACATATAGCAGCTTTTGTCTCCTGTGCCACATATAGCACATGCATGCATTGTTTCATTTGAATCCCTTGTGTTTTGAGTAAGCAATTTGAATGCTGCATGGGAAAGCCGGACTCTGCCATCATCGGTGAAAATAACTACAGAAACAACTATAGAATACAAACACAATAAATGGCTGTTGTTGAGAAAACATCAGCCTAAAATTAGAGTAAATATAACAATAAGCCAAAGGATTATAACATGAGTTTAAGTCAAAAACTAGGGTTAGGTATGTAGTCAATAAGGGGACTCACAAATATAGAAGTACAAACCCATGTGTGTGTGTGTATCTTTGTGTTTGTGTGTGTGTGTGATTGGTCACTGGAGTTCAGCAGGCAGGAAGAGACGTGACCACACTCAACAAGCTACCAAAACATTCACACTGGGCCAGCAGCAATGACAGCCGAGCACAGGACGCACATAAAAGACCTGTTGCATGCCTTTGCATCACTGGCAACATCAGGATGACCTTACGCAATTATGCACGCAGTATATATGAATTAAACGACTCAAAGAAGATGGTCACCCATAATAATCTACCTCCGTGATGGTGGCTCATACAGAGAAGCTATTAAGCGCTCACTTTTTTCAAACAGGGAAGTCAATAAGAAATGGTTGGTTTAACTTGCAAGTGTGAGGAATGATCGCCTCCAATGAGACACAGAGGAGAGGAAGGCAGCCTCTGCCTCGGTGGATGTCTCATAAATGCTAATTTGAATTGCAAATGACGGTTAAGGCAGCATGCTGGGCTGTGAAATCCCAGCAGCACCCTCAGGCAGCTGAACTTGCGCACAAACACTAACATGTACACACAAGTACTTTGTGTATACATGCATTACGGTAAAAAAAAACAAAAAAACACACAGTATCTTCTTGGCTGTTTCACTTCCATGTGTCTGACTGTATCACAAATTCACGTCAAGATACAGACGACAAAACAAGGCGGCGAGGTGAGGTAATGGCTCCCTGGCAGTTGGTGAGGGGGGGAAGAAGAAGAAGCATCAGGTGACACTCAGAGGGAGGCTGGCTGGCAGGCTGACTGTGCAAGGCTGACACAGCAGGCACAGGAGTGTGTCTGATGTTAACGACATGGATGCTGTGTGACAGCAGGTCTGGTAGCTGAGGCTGAGGCTCGACAGTGTGTGTGTGTGTGCGTGTGTGTGTGTGTGTGTGTGTGTATGTGGCCCTGAGAAAGAGTATGACAAAGTATCATAAGCCCACCTGTGCGGCAATAGGGAGTAGACCATTATGCATGCTGCAGAGGAAGGACCAATATAATAATACATGTGATATAATAAGCCCCAAAAATCCTACAATCAAAAGACCTTTTAATGACATAGACTTTCCTTAGAAATGTCATTTTGCAGCACTAGTTTATTGCAATTGGCTCAAAGAAACTGTAGATGAGTCAATCGACAAGATTGAGAAATACATTTGCCGGAGGGGTACAACCACACAGAGCAGCACTAGTAAAGCATCCCGAAGCCAGCTTGAGTGTTGCTGCTACATTCCTCTTCAATACTGTACGTAACACCTAGAAACCGGTGAAAACCAGAGGACCAAAGGTGAGGCCATTTCCATACATGGACCTGTCTGAGCATGCAGTCAGAAACAGGCATCCACAGCACTCAACTACAGTCTGTCCCAATAGATGACAGATTGGAACAAAAGTGAGGAAAAATGTGCTCAAAATGCTGTTTGTTTTAAAAGTGACCTCAACCACTATGTTTAGGTAAAGCAGAGGTGTTAATGACAGGGTGTGACAATGGCAATATTGTGTGTGTGTATGTGTGTGTATGTGTGTGTTTGTGTGTGTTCCGGCATCTGTCAAATGTGGTTGTTGCATAATTAGTGATAGACGTGTTTGAGAATACAGTCACTAAGTCAATGGTAGATCCAGTTTGCTCTGACAGGCTGAGACACAAACTGAAAAACAGCTGATCTGTGAAGCCGCGCAACTTGGGCATGACAGGAGAAAGCAACCATTAAAAAAATAAAAATAATAAAAAGCCAAGGCAGTGCTGAGATGTGAGAATATCGCGTTTTAAAGTCCATGCAGGCAGCAGAAAGGAAACACTGGAAGGGGGTGATTCTAAGTGCTTGCTTGCTTGCAGGTCTGCAGGTTGAATGTCAACACTGACTGGCCCATTGGGCACAAAACGACGCTACAACTTGCGCCCGCTTCCTTATATTCCCAAGATCATTCCCACCAATATTACACATCCCCCCGGTAGAGGTCGGCAAGCAAGCGGGCAAAGTCCATGCGCTTTATGAAATGATGGTCTATTGAACAGCAGCAGGGGTGAATAAATGCCTTTTCACTGCAGGGGTCACATGCACAAAAGGGATATAACACGGAGCGTAATCATTGACATGATGCGTAAACTGATCAAAGGCACGGGGAAGGATGTCGGAAAAGCCCCGACATTCAACAAATCGTTTGACTTAACACAACCGAGCCCGGGTTTATAACGACATGACCAAACTGGCAGGGGGGAAGAAGGAAAAAAAAGCAATATTTCAACATACCCTCCTGTCAGACTGACATCCAGGGGAGGACCATGGATGGTGCGCACGGTAGGGGTCAATCGTGCTCCTCCTGCCGCCGCTCCGCGTTTATTCCCGGTATGAGGGGAAGGGAGTGTGTCGGTGTTTTGCCGGTGAAAAGCCTAATGAGAGAAGGAGGAGGAGGAGGAGAGAGAAAGAGGGAGGGACGCTGTCAGATGCATGGAGGCAGGGAGGCAGGAGGGAGGAAGACGCACACACACATACGCACACACACACATACACACACACACACACACGCAGAGGGAGGCTACAGTCCGTTTGTTCAGGAGGAGAATGCGTACAGCAACGCAACAACTCATGTGTCATTCCTGCAAAAAAAAAAAAAAAAAAAAAAAAAATGTCCCTCTGTGTCAACAAGTCCTCAAATCTAAATAAACATGCGGGAAAATGCCACCAGGGTGACATAATCCCTTATTGTTTCCACAGCAGCTGCATTCATGTGTGTGTGCCAGCTGATTTTTTAGACACACACACACACACACACACACACACACACCATTAATAAGCGTATTTGGATTGTTAGTGACGAATGAAGATGTTATATATATTTTTAGGGGGGAAATTCCCACTTTTGCTTTTTTTAATAAAATATTTAAAGCCTGGGCGCCACATCAGAGGAGCTGCTGTTGTTTCTTGTAGTGTCGTCAGGATGGCACAATCTCTTTGATTTCATCACACAACAGCAGCAGAGCATTAACTCCTTCACCTTTGCATACAGAGATGATGGGATTTATTAGCACAAAGGGCAGAGCGCCCTGAGTCACCACAGTTGTAAACAGAAAGAATGGGAGCTCGCCTGTGGAAAAAGCAATAATAAGGAGGTATCAGTTCCCTATTGTGCCTGCTAAATTAACGAGGTATTATTTTGGAAGGCAAGCTGAGTTTGATATAATTAATTACTGATGAAGTGTTGCTGTTGCTGATTAATCACTGTCAGTCAGAACAAAAGCAAGGTTATAATACAGGCATATTCTAATAAAGATAATAACATCACAGCGGTACAGTAATATTACCAAAGCCCATACACAGGATGTACACATATAAACCAATAACTACAAGGTCACAGAAGTTCACTGGACACTGTGAGCATGGAAAGGATGATGATTATTTTTCTAACTGTATTCATGTCTATTCCCAAAAGTGGATTACATGGCAGGCAAAGGGCAACTGACCCCAAGCCCCAAAAGCTCCAGATGTACTAGTCTGTGCCAAATTCATTGAAAGCGTATTTACACCAATAAAGCACAACATAATCATGTCCTTCCTGATTTATTATCTAACCTTGACGCAGTCTTATATCTCTACTTTTAATATGTTCATTATTTCATCTTTGTGCTCTGGATATTTCTAAAGTCATGTGTTTAAAGCAGCTATAATCAAGAGTTTTGTGTTTATAATGATCACATGACTTCTTGCATGTGAAAGTCATGGATTACAGTGACTCTACAGTTCCCCCAAGTTTGATAAGGCGCTCTATAGACATGTGGCAAGAGAGGCCTTTGAGCAGAAGGGGGCCTTCAGTGATGAGTTTCTTTCATTTGGGGGGAGGGGGACTTTACAGAAATGTAACACAAGGCTTGCTAACCCATTATCTTGATGTTGATGATTATGGTCACTATCAGAAACTATGTCCACAACAAAATATGGAGTTACAAGTTTTCCATCTGGCAGCAGCGTTATTCAATCAGAAAAAAATATAAATAGTTTGGAGGATATGAGCTTCAGTGCTGAGGAGTCTTTGGGGTCACTAATCCAGCCTTACTTAAAGCATCTTTTAGCTCATTGTTTTGGTTCGGGGAATTTTTCAGTCCACGACTTTTACTGTTTTGGTTGACTCTCCTGGCTCTCAGCAGCATCATTTCAAGCAGCACCTAGAGATACAAACTAGTAGCTAGCTGGTGAGCACATGGTTGCTAAAGAGCCAGTTAAGCCAGTGGACTCGGTAGAGAGCAAAAACGTAGTAAAATATGAGACTTGCATTTGTCTGGTGGCCAGAAACCCAACTTCAAATGAATTATAATGGGTGAAAAATGTGGAAAAACACAAAGCAAATCCACAAACAGCTTCAGTGCTCCTGTATTCTCTAAAGTGTCTGAACTCTACTGGATAAACTCCATTTTTCCCTCATTTGGTGTATTCATGATGGTGGTGGATGGTGTTGTCTAACAAGCTTGTCCAAAATCTCAGATTGAACACCTTTAAAGTCCTTGGTGACACTACATGATTCACATTATATTTATACTCATTAAATCCTTGTGCAGTGTATGGAAGCATGTGTATCAGTCTGTTTCTCCATTCATTTATTCAGGTGTTTCCTTTCATTTTGTTTGCCCGTCTGTGTATCTGTGTGTTTTCCAAGAGTTGCATCATTAAGTCTTTCTCTCTGAGAGAGTTGCTGGGTAAAATATTTGTCCAACCTCAGGGCGCATGAGACATCAAAGTGTATTTGCCATCATGCTGCAATCTTGACATTAAAACATACTGGACATGGCCAAGCTGATGTTTTTGCTTTATGGATGTCAAGGACTACTTATGTCTGACTTAGTGTTTGACACTTGCGTTATTGATAGTGATTCTGCCTCACAGTAGCAGCACAGAGTGTGTTTAAGTGGCTGCATTCCTGTTCAGCTCTGGCTCTTTAGTAAAGCCTTCAGGATGTGTGTGTACAATACAAGGAGCTTTACAAGCCAACAAAAATGAAAATACTTCAATAATTCATCCACTGATCTATGCTTTGAACATATAAATTACAGGTCAGAGCTACTTCAAATCCAGTCGTTAATACATTTCTATCTAGTGCAGCAGGAAACAACAGGTGACTCTTCACAAGGGTACAAATGTGGAGCAGCAGGTGTAGAGAGATGATGACTGAGCCTAAGAGGAAAGTGAGACAAGCTTATTTTCATTTTGATGTTTGATTGATCATTAACATGCATTTTCACTGTGGGTGCCAGTCCTCTGGTCACAATTTAATCATCCAAACCAGCTGAGTTAGCAGAGTGTCGGGTCAGACGACATGAGTCATCAGTGCTGCTGGTTTGAGCTCAACCATCCGCTCTAATGTGTCTTTACAGGATGCATGCTGGACACTGTTTTCAATGTGAGGTGTGTTTAATGTTTAATTTATACTCTGCTCTGCTTTTCATGTAAAATATGTATGAAAGAAGCTCACTCTTCATGGGGAAGCTTTCAAAATGCTGTCTTTCTCGAATACTGCGTAACATTATCAAAATATTGTATAGATGTTACGCCGATGTATGTTATATTTCCATTGTCTGTACATCTAAGCTAGGCTAAAACTGAAACCATGCCAAGTTTATGTTTACTCTGTACTCCCAAGTTAAAGCCACTATATGTATAAATTTTATGTGACTCAAATTACTCAAATTATTATATATTTGAAAGGATACAGCTCTTTAATTACTATTTTGATCAAATTCAATCAAGTTTTATTTGTTAAAAAGAGACTGTCCCCCCAAGAAGAATGACAGTTGGTTCAGAAATAACAGCACCCTCTAGTGACTGTAGTTATTATGACATCAGAGGATGTTATCATAGAATAACAGTACTCATTGGTAGGGGGTTTAAGATGGGTGGAGGGGTCAACAAAACAGACTTTAATACAAGAGGCCATAGTTTGTTTTGCTGCTTCCAACCATATGTCAACACTGATTTTTTAAAACCATGACCATTTGGTTATTATTGTAACCATGATGATAGAAGTATTGTAACAATGACAATGTATTTATTTTCCCTAATTCTAGAGTTACTAAACCTAATCCAAAATAAAACATAGGACTGTTACATCACAGAACCTTTATTTTATTTTACAGTTTATATGTAAGCAGTTTTGGAAGGATGAATTATGTCATCTAGCCAATAGTGGAGTCCAATCCAAACGCTTCTCCATGTTGTTCTGGAGTGCATGGATCAATGATGTATTTTGAACTTCACTTTGGAGGACATTTTTGAACAGTGTAACATCAGTTTATTTATTGAACAGATTGATAAATAGGATAAGATATACTTAATTGTCCTAACAATATTGTTTTGAACAATGGTCTAAGCAACATTTGTCCCATTTACACCATGATGTTTTTCATACTGTTTTGTCATTTGCTTGCTTAACCAGAATCACATCTTTATCCGTAACATTGCTAATGCATACTGTCCTGTGTGTTACATCATCATTTTCTGGTTAAATCAGGAAAGACAAGTTAATGATTAAGCCTGAGTCTCTCTTTTGTTATTTATCATATGCAACATGCTTTCCAGGATGAAAAAAAGGGGAGACACCCAACAACTTCTTAATTTTAAGCTCTTGTTGACACCATCAGTGATGTCATGGGTTAAACCAATAACATGGGAAAGGGTTTGGTTTGTACTTGTTTTCTTGGTGGGTGGTGATGAGTATTTAACATGTTGTTGTCATTGGATGGATAATGTTGACTGATACTGTAGACTGATGAAGTAACAGTCACTTACCTGTTGTAGGTGAGCGAGACTGAAACCCTGAGAGAAAAATGGTTCTGCCTAAACTGACTGTAGTAGATTGCATGACTTACGTTTCATTAGATTTCATGAGTCACTTAAGTCAAGTATAATTGAATGTGTTGTTCTTGTTTTTTAATTTTTTGAAGTGACGTGTGTTATTCAGTTGCACACTGTGAGTAAATCACCTTTTAAGATTAAGATAGCATTTTATTGATCTCTAGGGAAATTGATGTGCCACAGTTGCTAGATTTATTAGTATTTAATTTAGTATCTCAATAGTTTCAGTCTGCCTTTTATCACATTAAACCTTAAACTGGTGCAGCCAGTCAAACTTTTAGTTTTCTGTCCATTCATCTCAATGTTCTTTGGTCAGATTGGTGCTGCTACACAGTGCACTTTTTTGATTTCCAGCCAAGTTGGAAAAAGCATCTTAATACCCTCTCAAAGTCTTGTTTTTGCTTACTTTAAGTTGTTTAACTAATCATTACAGGATGTGGTTACAGCTGCAGCACAGTGTGTGGTGAGTGGTCAGCGGTGAAACGTGCTTAAAATGTTCAACCTGAGTGGGCAGTAAAACAGTCCTTTCAGCATGATGCTACTTACAGTCATACCACTAAACACACAATGATTCAGTGTTTCTGTCAGAACTACAAGGCAGCTAACAGGAATTGAGACTGAAGCCAGTGCATTGGTCCTTTGAGTGCAACACAACCAACGACCGCTAGATGCTGGCTCCAAAAATTCCCTGGCTCTAACTGACTCCCATTCAGAAGTCAACTTTTCTAGAAATACTGATTCAATTTTTCTGTAACTCATAATACTCTCAATTGCTAAATTCAGGCCCTATAATAAGTGTGCTTGTGATCATTTTGGAAATGATTGCTCCATTAATAAGATTTGAAGACTTACAGTTTAATATCTGTACTGTTAGCACATTTAGCTGATATAGCTGATATAGCTAAAGTAGCTAACGTTAACGAAAGTGTGCAGCGCCTGGTGTTCCCAGTAAGCAAGCATTAGCTTGGTTCTGAGATAACAGGGCATGTTTCAAGACCATGAAAGGCTACACACACTACTTATTTGGAATGTCCTGGCTCCAAATGGAAAAGATGGAGCTGACCATAAGCTGCAACTCTGGGCTTTAAACTGGCTTCAGTTCAAGTGGGTGATGTTAAACCTTGCTACAGTCTAGGTTCTGAACTGTATTCTTGTAATTGTGGATGTCTTTAAAAAACTATTTAGAACATGATGAAGCAATGCTTATATTTACTAAAACGCACATAAATTGAATTATTTTGTGATTAACAGCAGGTAGAGAGACCCACTACTCTTTATAGTGTATTTCAAGTATAAAATAGTTGTCTGTTTATTCTTCTATGGAAGCAGAAGTACTTTGGCTTCAGGCAAACACGCGCTTGGCAGGCCAGTGGACGCACTGCGGACAACAAAAAACAGCTGAAACCACACAAATCCTGGTTGTACATCATGTGATGTTAGCACTCTTTTAATGGATTTCCTTCAGCACAGCTCCAGGGCAGCCTAGCTGGTGCTCCTCAAAAATTAGAGCTGATAGATAATCTATGCGAGATCCTTAAGATGGGTTTTTAGAATACTACTGGCACCCGCTATTAGCTGCAGGTTGCTAATCAAAGACAGGATGAGTGCACTGTGTAGCAAAGATGGTGGTTTTATGGGATATGCTGCTGCTTCCAATGATGTCTTTAAATAGGACAGAAAGTCATAATTATTTTATTCACTTCTTCTCCCTTCCCACCTGCACAGTTTCCTATCCCAGCATGCACTTTGCTGAGAAACACTGGCAGGTTATTCCACCACATGACTTAACAGGAAGAGACAGATGCTCACATTCACACTGATGGGCACTTTAGAGTATTCAGTCTGACTTACAGTGTGTGTAAAATACACACAGAGAATTACAATGAACTTTAAAAGGCTGACAAACTAAAGGAGTCTTTCATACACACACACATATTTCATATTGGAATCAAGTAATGTATTATACAGTTATTAATAATGAATCAAAAGCAACAAACTTAGACTTGAGCTATAAATCTATTGGCTTCAAAAAAGGTTTGTAGCTTGACTTTGACTTTAATATCAATGCCTGGTTTTTATAATGGGACAGAAAAGGTCAGCAGATTTAATAAAGCTTCCTGGTTAAGTCTTGAGTTGTGTGCTTTAGCAGAGTAAGTTCAATATGCGTATTAACATTTGATGAAATAATTCTTTTACCGTCTAAGAAGAAACTGGCATCAGGCAAGCACTGTAGATAAGACCACAAACTTCAACTAGCAGTGATATGAATATGGTCGTCTTCTACTCCTCAAAAGAGTTCCCCATTTTTTGCTGCTGGCTAGATGGAGCCTATGAAGCACTGTAAACTGTAGTAGTCCATGCCTGATGCATGTTGATGAGGAATGAACCAGACCAATCACCAACTGCCAAGATGTTTCTGATATTTGTGAAGTCTGCTCTCTCTCTCTCTTCCATTTGTAGTCCAAGCAGGGAGATACAGCCTTACAGTAACAGTTACAACTGCAAACCAAGGCGCTGTTGCCTTTAAATGCAATAGAGAATGTTTGAAAGTAATGAATACAATTGTAACCCTTATATTATGTTCTGGTCAAATTTGACACCCCAAATGACACTCCTGTCCTTCTTTTACCCTAAAATGGCCCAAAATGCAGAAAAATGAAAATGTTTTAAAATCTTATACTTTTGTATAGGTGCTAAAAATCCATTTTAAATCATTATTGCTATGATATATTTTCATGTCTTAGGTAAAATAGGACATCCTCCAAAAATAACACAAAACCTAAAAGATGCAATCTCTCTGCTCTCTGAAACATTAATCAAGGTTTAATCACATTTATTGATCAGTCAGATTGGCTACTGCATTCTGAATAGATCTGTGGTTCAAAATGTGGTACAGACACGTTTTATGAGGGGATTCTTAGAACTGGTTAAGATTGACACAGAACATACTGCAAGGGTGTAGAATATGAACAGTATGTAAGGGTTAAAATGCACTCATTTTTCAAAATGGCATTCAATCACCAAACAGTTGAGGAATTGGGCTTGACTTTGGGATTTGCTGGTCTTGACTCTAGACTTAAAATCCAAGACTTGATAATGACTCGTGACTTTGCACAACAGTAACCTTGTCCCTCAGTGGGATCTTTGTCAAATATTATCACTCTCTCCTCTGTCTGTTTTTATGACATCATTGGATATGGCCAAATGAAAATAGTTGAAGAGCATTCAAACTTGGCTGTCTCACAAAGTCACCACTTTTCATTCTCCCCGAAGGCACATTGTTTGGCTGTTTTTATCAGGTGTCCACACAGAGCAGGGACCAAATCTGGGTTAGGCTCTAGAATAGCATCATCTCTTCAGCATGTTTACTCCACTCAAACACTAACTATTTAGTAATTCAGAATGCTCATAAAAGAGCTCTGTTTTGCACAGCACCTGGGAAGATATCCCATTTCTTCTATTATTCTCACTGCTGCCATTTAGCGCGTAGCCCATCTGTTTATGTAAAACAGTCACATCCCAAAAATGTGACAGGGCCTGGCTTGAAATGATAAAGTGGGTCCGTCCAAGTGATTTACAGTGTTTTTGAAAAGACTCAGAGGAGAGCTGCAGCATCCTGTCTCTTCCCTGTCTGATCCTTTTTCCCCGCTGTCCCCCCTCCTGCTATCTGTTGGCCAGGACACTGCTATTTCCTTCTCTTCATTTGTTCCACCACCACATGACCTTTTCTGTTGTGGTGGAAGGTGCTCCAGCTAAAATGCAAACTTAAACGATTACAAAAAATTTCAAGTACGATCTTCATCAGATGAAAAGGGAAGACAAACAAACCATTTATGTGTTTATTGGTTTAGATGCCTTCACTTACAATATGTGGAAAGATTCAAATATCCAGCAAAAGAGGGCGACACCCATGCTTTGTCAAAATGACTGATGGTAACATTAAAACAAATGGGAAATTTTCTAGACCTTCAGAGGAAGCCCTTGACTGATAAGAATAATGGCACACACCCGATTCTCTGTTTCATAGATAATAAACATAGTGACCTTCGAGACATTTTCAAAGGAGATCCAGCTTATTTTGATATTCAATGTAATTTTTTAGTTTAAAAGAGTCATTTTTAAATTCCATTCATTCTTTTTCATGTCAAAAAACTACCACCAACATTACCCGCATTGCTCGATTTACTCGATAGTACAGATTCAGATGTGAAGCGGCTATTGTAGCCTGGAGCTGCTGGCCTCAAGCAGAGATGAGGAGCAGACTACAGAGGTCTCACTTCTTTCTAACTGTACTCCCCCAGATTTTTATTCATTTTCAAACGTGTAGGCCAGGTCTTTTTTCCCAAGTGATGCTGAGTCAGATGTGTTATTTACTTCACCCAGCTCCCTGTGGAGCTACAAAAAGCTTTACACAACTTTTTTCACATATAAAGTAGTACTCTCTTACCTGTAAACACACTTTGATGTGCAAAATCGATGGAGTTCCCCTTTAAGCAAAATGCAAATATAACTGTTGCATTGCTACTTTATCAACAGTCTACTCCCTGCATGCAGTAAAGAAGAAGTTCATGAATCGTAAGGAGTTTGTTGTGAGATGTCAAAGAGTTTCCTATTTATTTTGAGGGGGTTAAACTGTCATTGCATTTTAATTCCTGCCATAACCTTATCTTACACATAGCATCTCTGGAACATCAGGGATCAAAGGGTAACCACATTAATCTACCAATCATATTCCACCATGCATATGTGTCTGTTAAGCTTCAACGATTGCAGACGGTGAACACAGCTCCCCTGCAGCTGCACAGGAAACCAGCTGTGGCATCCTGAACCTGTGACCCCTCCTGCCCACATCTGGTCATCACAATAGCAACAAAAAAAACGCCTCGCTGACACTGACTTTGATAACAACATCACTACTCTCCAGGGAAAACCAAGAATTCTTCAAATATTTCAAATGTATCAGAGGTAGAGGACAGTTTGAAAGAAAAAAAGTAGAGCCAAAACCAGAGCTGAGTCTACAACTACATTTCTTAAAACAGTTATGTAACTCCATATAACATTTCATTTCATTTGGAATTACATCACATACACAAAAAAAAAACAATATAATGTGAATGAACAACACTACAGTGACAAAATATCTATATGTATGTGTAACTCCTCTCTGTTCAGCTTATATAACTGGATGCTGTTGACCCTGTGTGTATTCAGTGGCTGATGGATGAAAATAAGTGGCTCGATGATTCATGCATTGGCAAAACCCTCAAATGCAGCTCCATCCACAAGAAGTGTGCACAGATAAACCCAGAAAGAATTACGACTGAATTTCAGCTTCACAAAAGCTTTAAATGAACTGAGCGTCCTTCTTAGCCCTTCTCTCTGTATTTGCTCCCAGACTCATATCAGCACCACAGTGGTAATGCTGTATGTAATAAATGTACTAATTATCCTCTGATTTAAAGTTTATTAGTGACTTCCTCATTTGAATCATAGCTTAGCACAGACTGGTTTAATACATCGGGGAGGGGAGGGGGTGGGAGGATTTCATTAACAGAAAAACCAATTTCATTCCAGTCTTTTCATGATGAGGGGCTCACAGTGTTAACTATATGGTGTAGGTTTCAGCTCTGTTACTTGTTGTCACTGTTCAAAATGCTTCCTGCTGACTATACAGTAATTTAGGTGTTAGCTAGTTCTTATGGTGAACATGTAAGCAAACAATCACACAATTTATTAATTTATTAATTAGCAGAAAGGTGTAATATGAACATTCATTTGGAGCCGTGTTTCTGGTCACCTGACAAGAATAAGTCTATTATTTACTGTTCTTTTAGCTCTATTTTGGTCTCCAGCTTCTGGGAATTTCTACCTCTTTAGTTTGCTAATGCTAATGTTATTTGTAATTTTCTGCAAGTGGAATACTCATTTTTCTGAAAGGCTCTGCCTTGCTGTAGATGATAAGAGTTCAGTTTGTGGACCAAAAAATAGGGGGAAAATTAGCAATTAGCTAGATGCTAAAATTATATATAAAGCTAAAGGGAACTGCAAAGTTAGGTGTTAATTCTCTGAGTTCATTACTTTGATGAACCATTTATATGTTACATTTGGTCATTTAATCAATATAATATAGTATTAATTGTACTGATTGTTGCAGCTTTCAATTAGGTTTTAAGTACTTTACAATGAGTCAGTGAACACAGCATCTATATCAGAATGATGTTATTTTCAAGATGTGTGTGTTTACCAGAAAAGTGGATTTTAAAGAAGAGTTGCATTACGGGAAATATAGGATCCAGTAATTCTGGAGCTTGACCCTTAGAGACTAGATGTTGAAGTATCTCAGGATCTGATGCATTGATTTTGACAGTTTATATTTATAAATCTATCTCTTATGGGTCTCTTAACTTTATGGAAGTGCAATGCTAAATCTTTGGAGTAGCTCTTTAAGTGCCTGATCAGTTCCACATAAGTGTTTTCCTTTACTGGGATAGATGATGGTAGCATTGTGGTATACATGGAGAAATTGGATTTGATCTTATACTCACCATAACTATGTCTGTCTTTGACTACACAACCTATAACAGCTTCTTCTCATTTTTTTCTTTTTTTTTTTTTTACATCTATGTCAGTGTATTTTAAAAAGTTTCCACATCATTACATCAGCATAGGGGATAAATAGGGTATAGCGGAGAATCTAATATCTAAGATCAAAAGCCATACATGTGGACTTAAGAGGCTTTAATGTCTGTGCTATTGAGCATGAAGCCTTGTGGTCACAAGAAAGCCTAAGCTTTGCCTCCAATTCTGCAAAAAACTCAAACACATTTCAGAGCTCGTTGAACTTTGAAACACATGATAAATGGATGAAATGAATGTGAAAAAAAACCCAGATACAAAAATACATCTCTCGCCTTTCTCTTGCTGCTTCACTGGCTCATGTAGCAGCCTTTGAAGAAAACAGTGCAGAGCAGAAAGTCAAACACAGGTTAGAAAGTTACTGACTCATGGTGGATATATGTCATTTGCTCTCTTGCTCACTTCCCTCAAAAATCATCCATAACACCACAAAAAACTAAGACTTAAAACACACTTGACACACATTTTGAAATGTTATATAACATGGCACCACAGTAGCAGACATGCTTCCAGTGCAGTCCTCTATGGAAATAATTTTACAGCTTGCAGTGTTTTGGCCATAGAGGGACTAACAGTGTATGCAGCAGAGGGCATGGATGGGTGCCCGGGTCCCACAGCTGCATGGCGCTGGGGCACAGACAGCCCTTCTCTCTGGGGCACATTGCTCCTTTTATGCCCAACACACTGAACCATTGATCTAGAGGCTCCCTCATCTCCGCTGCACCAACTGAGCTCAGGTCAGCAGAGACCTCCGCAGGGCTCATTGGACACAATATCTGACAACATCTCACAAGCAAACATTCACTTGCTTAACAGCCCTGTCAGCATTAAAAAGACTCAGTAGGGACAAGCAAAGAATGAGATATTTTGGGAAAGTTGAAGTTTAAAATGACTATCTCTTTGCCGTGATTGTATGTGCATACACCGATCAGCCAAAACATTAAAACCACTGACAGGCAAATGGCACCCTTCAAGCAGTGGGATATATTAGGCAGCAAGTGAACAGTCAGTTCTTGAAGTTGATATGTTGGAAGCAGGAAAAGTTAGCAAGTTTATGGCTCATTGATGCATGTGGGAAGCGAAGGCTAACCCATCTGTTCTGATCCCTCAGAAGCACTGCTGTAGCACAAATTGCTGAAAAAGTTAATTTCTGGTTATGACATACAGGTGTCAGAACACATTACACAGTGCATTAAAACTTGCTGTGTATGGGCTGCATAGCCAAAAATCAGTTAGAGTGCACATGCTGACCCCTGTCTTACAGTGAAAGCACCTACAATGGGCATGTGAGTATCAGAACTGAAACATGGAGCAATGGAGAAGATAGCCTGGTCTGATGATTAATCATGTTTGCTTTTACATCACATGGACGACCAGGAGCCTGTGTATCATTTATCTGGGAAAGAAATAGCACCAGGATGCACTATGGGAAGAAGGAATGTTCTACTGGGAAATGTAGGGTCCTGGCATTCATGTGGATGCCACTTTGACATGTACCACCTACCTAAACATTGTGCAGGCCAAGTGCAACCCTTCATGTCAATGGTATTTCCTAATGGCACTGACCTCTTTCACTCTTTCAGCAGGATAATGCCACACTGCAAAAGCAGTTCAGGAATGGTTTGAGGAACAGTAAAAGTTCTGATAAAGCGCTACCTGCCCATGCAACACCTAACAGCGGACAACATTAGCGACTAGCCAGTGAACACAGTGATGTATTTATCAAATATGAACGATCCAGACAGTCAAGAGATGGTGAAGTCCAAAAAGACTAAAAGGAGAGTAAATATTGGACGTACATTTACCAAGTGGTACAATCTGGCCTCTAAATGAATGCTAATGTAACTCTATGTTTGCTTAATGTGCAAATAAGGAACTCTTTAAGGTGATAATGTCAATGCTTAGTATTTTTAGCCTGTTCCACTGTCTCCTAGTGGGCCAGTAATGAAGCCTTAAGTAAGACACAAGTCGAATACTTTGCATTTGTCAAAGACATCTGTAGGAGTAGAACTGAATATAGCCTATTTTCTGTTAACAATTTAATTGCATTAGATTGATAGTAAGCAGACATTTAGACATTAAGGTGTTTACCATTTGTTTTCACGTCGCCAAGCAGCCAAAAAAAACAATAGTTACTGCAGTTTTAAATGATCTCATAACTCAACATGATTTTTTTTTATTTTCCTCAAATCTCTCATTTTCCTGTTGTCTTTCTATATTTATGAATTGGAGTCATACAGCTCCAGAATAAATGCTTTTTAGCTGAAAGATTTTCAACTCTTGTCTTTGTATTGAATTTATGCCATCTCTAAAACTTGCCTTGCACTGCACAGTCTGAACACAATTTAAAGGGGATCTATTATTTCTTTTGTTGTTTTCATCACTATACTGTTAAGATGTCAGATATATATCCCTGAAAATTGTGGGTTGCATAGTATCAAAAGTAATGAATTACTATTGAAAGTGAAGTAATTATTGCAAGTATAATTCAATCCATTCTCCTCTGCTGTTCCCCCCTGTTTCTTTACCACGTTAACTGATTCCAATAGGAACAAACTCACATGCATCACACACAATGCCTTCAAAATGATTGGTCACCTCACCCCCAACCTCTCAGGCCTCAAGAGCAAAAGTCATTACAAGCAGAGCACACAACATAGTACATGACCCTAAGCATCGCCTCCATCCGTTCTTCACACTGCTTCCATCTGGAGGTACAGATCTCTGGCCTGGAAGTGTTATGGCAGGAATATTGCCCCCTCTGCCATAGCATTACTAAACAAAACACCCTGGTAACTGTAATTTGGGTATATGTACACTGTATTTACGTATCTATGTATTACACCAACAAACCAACCATTCAACCAACCAACCGACCTACCTACAACAACCTATCTATTTATCCACCTACCCATACAACTATCCACCTACCTACCTTAACCACCCTATGTACCTACCCACCTACCAACCTATCTATTTATCTACCTACCCACATACCTACCCTGCAAATTTCCCCATTGTTAGACTAATAAAGGAATATCTTATCTTACCTACCTACCTACAGTACCAGTCAAAAGTTTGGACACACTTTCCCATTCACATCAATGAGAAAGTGTGTCCAAACTTTTGACTGTTACTGTACCTACCTACCCACCTACCTACCTATGTAACCATCTACCCATGCACCAAACTATCTACCTACCTACACCACCCAACCTACCTACCAACCTATCTATTTATCCACCTACCCTAGCACCTACCTATCTACCTACCTACCTACTTATCTACCTACCTTAACCACCCAACCCACCTACGTAACTACTTACTGTGGCTACAAATCCTCGTAGAGATTTAACAAGGACTTCCATCATACTGCTGTAAAGCATGTCAATAATTCTTCTCCATACTGTCTTTGTCATTGTGCCACTTGATACCTTATTCCTTATTATGCATTCAGGTCAGCCAATGCCAAGATAATAATGAGTGCTCATAAATACCATAGGAATACCTTACTTACTATCTTAATGGTGCACAGGATCCTAGCTATATTATTGCTTATAAATTCAACTTCTTAGGGGTATGAAGAATTATTTATGTGCTCGAAAGGTCAAATAAGGGCCAGAAAGGAATGTACAGTCAGAATATACAGTACATCTAATTGAGTTTAATGTGTTGCATACAGCACATCTGCACAGATGCACTATCAAACACTAACAGTTATGTTCTTACTGAGGACCTCTGTTCCAAACACCAGCTGGAGGCTCTCTAGGTTAAATAATCAAAGATAAACATAACGGGGCATCATTTGGAGCCTTGCAACCAGACCAGATTGAGAATATTCTTTATAGCAGTTGTATAGAAAATGTATGTAAATATGTACATACCTGTCTATATGTCTATGTATTAGCTGTAAAACGTTAAATAGCAAACTATAAAATATGAAAGTTAGTCACTTCTGTACATGGTAAGGTCGTTTCAAACTGTTTCCGATCGTTCAAAAAAAAAAAAAAAAATCAATCCACCTCCCACCAGTTTCTCTTTCTTTATGTCTCTCTCTACGTGGTCAGCCATCACTCTGCTGGCACAGAGTTGCCTGATTGATATTCATTGCAGTTCTCTGCTGGCTGATGCACTGACCAGTTTACAACCTCAGTGGGAGGAAGCATGTCAATATGAGGCAGAAGCTCTTTTATGATCTTGAAAATCAACTTTTCTAACTCCACTATTTGCCGTCCCTGTGATGCCCTCCACTGATGTCAGAGTGTTTGGAATTAGTAAGCCTTGATTTAGCTCAATTGAAATTTCCTTTTGGCTCGTTCAATGAGTAATTTTTTCAAATGATGAAGCTGAGATCTACTCATATCTGGTTAATTCTGAATTAGAACCACTGCCAAGAGAGAAAAACATGCAAAGAAATAGTTTCTTAGTTTCAGGCCTGGGACACGATGTGTACAGCAAGTGTTAAATTATTAACTGACCTACATAATGAAAGGGCTACATGCATTTTAAATATATCACATATGTGCATTATAAAAGATACACTACATTCACCACTAATACCCTTTTATAAAACACACAGTGAAAGCATTCTCTTTATATGTACTACAAGAAATATTGGTGCCGAATTATTACAGGATCCTGTACACCATTAAGGTAAAGTATGTTATTAAAGAGCACTCATTATTATCTCAGCACTGGCTGACCTGAATGTGCAATAAGGTATCAGATACTAATGGCATTCCCATCATTCTCAGCATGTCATTATGGGGAGCACATCCTACGTTCCCAGGGTCCTATGGTCCCGAGGTCAATATTCTCTTACCGCAAAGGCAAGCCTGGGGCATGTGGCGCGGACAGGATTGAAAGGGACCCATCAGGGGCTTCCTGGAGCCCTCCACTGGGGCCTTGGAGGGTCCTGAAGGCAAGCCTAACCCTAACCCTAACCCTTAAATTAGATGTCATGGTTAGAAGACAGATGTGAAGTGTGAGAGTTAGATTCAAAAAAATATCCTAAGGAAGCATGAAGCTTTTGATTGCATGACTACAACCATTTGATAAGTTCCTTTAAGTGTAGGCCTATTGTATTTAGAGCTGTACTGGGGAACTGAAACCATTTTGATGACTTCCCACAATAGCCCATGTTATATTAAAAGAATACAGATCTAAGGAACGTTTTTAAGGTTTCTATTATGTGCTATAGAGCTGGGGAACATAGGACGCTGGGAACATAGAACCCTAGGAGAACACATATGTAGAACTGGGGAACATAGGACCCTGGGAACATAGGAGCCATTGTCATGTTCCCATTATGTGCCAAATAAAACTTGGAAACATATAACCCTGAGAACATAGGAATGACTCCTTCATAATGAGCATGTTAGCATGCTGACGTTCAAAGCAGCGCTGCTAGCATGATGGTAGTTTCATCTTGTTATGTAAGAATATGCTGGCCTCATCAGACTTGTTCATACACTGCATGGGGCTAAAGCAGAGGAGGAAGCCAACATCTACATATCTAGTGATAGGCGGTCTGCAACACAAACAGGAAATGAAGATTTGAAAGATTAAGTATTGATTCAAACTGTGTCATGCACAGCAGTGAGCAGACATTCTGAAAAGGCAGATTCAGCCATGTTTCACACTGTCCTCTTGATATTTTTTGGTGTATAGCCATCAAAGTCCTGGGTGGCAATCATTGGTCATGCTGTGTGTAGTTTACTGATGCCCCATTGCATAATTTGAGGATACAGTTTAAATTAATTTACTTTGCAATTTGGACTCATTAATGTAAGAGATTAAAAGAGAAGCACAAAAAACACAACTACAAACTGCTCATTTAACCATTTCCCAGCATTTACCTCTACCCCTCAGGGTATTCATTAATTAAACTTTGATCATGGAATCAAACATGGAAATATGGCACAGATCTTTGGGTACAGCAGGGAAGATGTTATACTGCTCACATATAGTCAAACGTTTAGTGCTGACCTGACACAGTTCCATATAATTGTGGTTTTGTATGATTTTGTGTGATTTGTTTGGTGTGAACTGAATGGAAACAACGCACAGAGGCTACTTGTATTTAGAAAGAAAATGTTTTCTGCTGTTTTTTTACAAAGTGGAAGGATGTCCTTGAGGTTCTTCCATCCTCAAGGAAAGAGTAATGAATTTGCCCACAGTGTGACCACAGGGTGCTCAGGCCATCTGTGTCATCCCATTACTTGACCGCCGGAGCATTTCCAGAGTTTTGTGTCCTTGGTTTACCTTTACAGCACATGGCAAGAAAATTACCCAGCAAAATAAGTTTGAAAATAAGTTTTTTCCAAGTGACCCAACTTACAAATGCTAAATATTTTTAATATGTTAATTTTTATACAGGGCTAAATGACCTGTCAATATTACATTTTATGAATCCCCCAATTCAGCATTTGCAGCTGGTTTGGCAGCACACTGCAGCAGGATCTTGTCTCAAACAGGCACAGATATACTCCACTCTATATTATTTATTAGAATATATTGATTTCTGTGATGCAAGAAGATTGTTTTTTAATCATGTTTAAAGATCTACTATTTTTTTCTCTCTCCTGTTGATAGATACGTATACAGGGCTATACTCTATAGAGTCTATGTGAGGTTTTTTTTTAAATAATTTCTCACATAAAACAGCTCTTTTATTCTGTGTGTACAGAACAGCTTTATATTCTACACTCTGATGATATCACACGTCTGAGCAGTAGACCTGCACACCGACATATTTGTCATAATTTTAGGAATTTGCATCCTCAAATATTATCATTGCTATTATGTGTGGAATGGGGCAAATTCAGGCAGATATCAAATATAATGAGAGCACCCCCCCCCCCCCCCCCCACACACACACACAGATAAGCTTCTATTAACACGCCAAAATACAGTTACACTGACAGAAAATTTAAATTACATACATTATGTGCAGGAATTCTTCACTGTTTTATTGTGCAATACTGAAAAACACTAGTGTTATTTTGGAGAAAAGTGAACCTAATGCTCCTCTTGTTGTGTGGCTTATCAAAATGAAAAGGATCTTTGTTTTTAGAGCAGTGTGGAAGGGCCTGAGGCCCACGAACACAAAATATTAAGGGGAGTTTCTTAGCAGATCCTAAAAAAGCCGACAGCAGTCGCCTTTTATTTTTATTCTTTTAATCACATTTTAGCAAAAACCATGGTATTAAAGGTTCTGCTGAGTCAAGCAGTATATCTCAAGCTTTGCAGTGGTGCTGCCATATAAGGTTTGATTTAAATATTGAATATTGACACAATTTGGTGCCATGCTGCCTTCAGCCTCAGGGAGGCAGGAGTGTACTACGTCTCTATGTTTGAAGAAAGCATATCCAAAACGATCAAGAGGAACAATAGCTTGACCTTTAAATCTGGAATGATATTCAAACCCACAATGTATGTAATTAATGCAAAAAGTTGAACCATAGTTTAAGTTTTAAAAATTGAGTATAGTTTATAAAAAATACTTTGACAAGACATTTAAAACCATTATGATTAAATGACAACAGAATTTTTAAAAGGTCATACTGCTGCACCAACACTGAATCAGAACCCATATTTAAATTCAGTTGTTTGCTAGGACAAACCCCCCCGCTGCTCTTCATAGTGGTGGTGAGTACACACCCCAGGCATGCAGGATGAGTTAAACTCGCTGCTAAAGACAAAAAGGAAAAGCACTCTCTCTGTTGTAGGTCTGAAATGTGGTCAGCTTAGAGGCATTAGCAGAGGAGAGCATGAGGGTAAAACTGAACTCTGTGTGAACTCTTTGGACTACACTTCCACCTCCTCATGTAGAGATTTTCAATTTCTTGTTCCATGTCCTGACAACATGTAAACAGATGTGCAGAGCTGATATTGTACACATCTGAATAACAAATTCAAATCCATGTTAATAATCCATACCTCTTGTCCATTATTCAAATTGTTGCCAGCATGCATTTGTAATTAATTTGTTGTTTCATTCATTCATTTTTCACTCTATTAGCACAGATATATTGTCATGGTTCTTTCTGAAACCATCTGCTACAGCCTCATTTTTCTGACAACTGCTAAAATTTTATTTAATGTAACCTCACCTTGAATAACATTAAATATTAAGATTTTTGTGATGAAAATTTCATTGCTTTTACTACACTCTTAAAAGATTTAATGATCCTACTTACGCTGCAGGTGTTGTTGCACTGTAGTACCAAGCTACATCACAGCTGGATGTAGTGATGTTGTTTACAACAGACCACACCTGACCACACCCAGCTGCAATGTCAGGTTCAAGAGACATATATGCATGACCAAGTTACTCTTCAAACAAACACATCAGGAAGGTGCAGCAAGACAATTTCATATGTATCAGAATATGCCTAATAACCCAATTCCTGCCATGGTAGCGTTCAGACCATGGCAGACGGTAGATTTCAGATATTCTGGCTTTATTGAAGTGAGTCTGATGAATCATGTTAAATTGAATTAAACCGAGGCGGGCACATGAGGTTGAACAATTAACCCTGTTTAATGCACTATCCTATATTCCATCAGATGTATCCACTCCAAGCTCTTCCACTCAGTCTGCTCGGATTTTATCAAGTGTTACATTATTGAGTGGCACGATAGTAGATAAAAACCCTTAGGTTATGATCTTTCCTGCTCACCTCAGTGTCCTGGAGGCATGGAGGTCCTGGAGGGACGGCAGGTTGCAGCCAATCACCTTGTTAACACAGCGGATGATACCCTGCAGTCTGCCCTAGTTCTTGGCACCAGTAGCAGTGTAGTAGATGGTGATGGAGGAGGTGAGGATGGACTCAGTGGAGTAGAAGAAGTGCACCATCATTGACTTTGGCAGGTTGGACTTGTTCAGCTGCCACAGCTGAGCCTTCTGGGTGATGCCGCTGATGTTCAGTTTCCTCTTGAAGTCCTGGATGAAGACAGTGATCATGATGTAGAAGGACTCCACAGTATTGACTGGGGAGTCTCACAAGGTAATGGGGACAGGTTGGGTCTGGGTTCTCTCCTATGTTCACAACCATCTCAATTGTCTTTAGAGTGCTGAGCTCCAAGTTGTTGTCAGCACCAATTCACAAGACGGTCAACCATCCACCTGTAGGTGGTCTCATCCCCACCAGAGATGATCCCAGTGAAGGTGGTGTCAGCTGCCAGCTTCAGGAGCTTAACAGAATGATGACTGGAGGTGTAGCCGTTGGTGTACAGAGAAGTAGAGAAAGAAAACAGATTTGAGGGGAATCGGTGCTGACGGTCACATACTGCTTCCTGTCAGAACAAAGTCGAACCAACAATCTTTTCATCTTAAATTGCTATCCACACACCCACACACACCCCCCCACACACAGTAAATATTCTCATTATACCAAAGTACTGCTGAAGTACTGCTTTCATTGGCCCCCGCCATTGCCAACACCTGATGCCGATCTAACTTTTACCTCTCTACGGTCTTAACACACCCACACAGTCCTGAGAAGAGGTTTAATCAGTGGATATAAGTGAAAACACCTGTGTGGGTTTACATCTTCAAGATCATTCACATCGTTTGAGTCATAGAGCAGATTTAAATTTAACAAGCGTAGCAACAGTTGCTAAGCAGTTAGCCAGCATTCAGTCAACTCGCCTGTTGCATACTGTTATTAAAGCTAATTAACTTCACAAAAACTAAAAAGAATGACTCACTTTAGCAGAAACACTTTTCTCGTTCTTTTATAAACATACAACAGAGCACTCAGCATGCACGATATCTTCTTCTGTGAATTCTGGATTCAAACCTTCCTGCAACCCGTTGCTCTTTGTAAATTATAGTAATTTTGCCTCTCAGGTTAACACAGCATCATATTACACACAATACTTACAAAGAATTGATTCAAGAACCTCTCATGTGACGTGAAAACCTCCTCATAGTGTGCTGTTAGTCATTTATTTGTATTCGGCTGCATATTGGACCTGCCAGCAACTCTATTAGTAGCAATTAAATAAGCAGAAGTGGTACTAATATAAGGAGCAGTTAACAGTGGATGCTGTCCAAATAGTAACAAAACCTGTTGTGTATGTGATGGTGCAACTGATTATCAGGATGTTTTTTTCTTGAACCCTTAAGCAAGGCAAGTTTATTTGTATCACACATTTCAGCAACAGGGCTAAAAAGTAAAAAAGTGAAAAGTGTTAAATTGAAGATAAAAATAAGCTAAAATAGAATAAGACATAAAACAGAAGAGTAAAAAGTGTAAGTGCAGTGTAATATATTAATCAAAAGCCTCACATTTGATTGAATAAAAGAAAAGTCTTCGAACTTGACTTGAGTTGCTGCCGGCATGCAGTTTTATCAGAGTTTGTTCCAGATACGTGGAGCATAAAACATAGTTCGAACTCTGTGGACACAAAGCAGACCTATCCCAGATGACCTGCTTCCAAACATAGCAGAAGATCAGAAATGTATTTCTAATTTTTTTTTTCTTTCTTTTTTAAATCAATTATTTGACAGTCAGGAAGCCAGGGTAAAGATCTGAGAGCCGGAGTGATATGATCCACTTTCTTGACCTTCATGAGGACTTGAGCAGCAGCGTTCTGAATCAGCTGTTGAATCGATTTTTTAGGAAGACCTGTAAAGACACTGTTACAGCAGTCGAGTCTACTGAAGATGAACGCATGGAGCTTTTCCAAATGCTGCTGAGACAAGTCCTTTAATCCTTGATATAATCTTCAAGTGATAGTAGACTGACTTTCTAATTGTCTTAATATGGCTGTTGAAATTCAGCTCTGAGACCATGAGCCATGACTACACTGAAGTTTCTAGCTTACTTTGTGTTTTTTAAACATTACCAGTAGAACATTTCTTATGTAAAAAAGAAACTGCTAGAAATCCTTTTTTACTTTTCAATTGAGCAGTTATCATTCACCAGCATTAAAATAAGCCTACAGTCAATTACTGAGGATTAAACGCGTTGTAATTCTGATGGTACTTTTGAGTCACATGCTAAACACTTTTGTGGTAGTATTAAAGTGAAGGGATATGAAGATGCAATACTGGAAAATCATCTTAAAAGGTATGCCAAGCTCAGCAATCTGATCTACACAAACCTAGTTCCTTTAGTCCTTTGTCTAAGCCACATAAACAAGTAGTAATTAGATATTGGCACATTTTGGAAAGTGATCCACAGATTGCAAAATGGTGTATTTCAAACCACACCTAGATATTTTTGTAAGAGGTCTTTAAACTTGCGTGATCGCCTAGGGAAATCATTGTTGCCTAAGAGATACGCTCACTTTCTGTCCCAGATTTGCTTGTCTCTTATGAAGTAAACACAATGTGTCTTTTTATTTAGCTTTTGTTTTTTTAGATCTATTTTTCATAAATTGCTTTATGTTTTAGCAACCTACATCATGTGTATGTAGCTCCCCCTGCTGGGATAAGCCTGTCATGCCAGTTGTTGACATCTATAATTAACCTGACCTGTGTCTATTGACTGTGAAATTGCCAATACACATGCTGAAGAAGGTTGTATTACCTGAAACCTATTTGTGGCAATTAAAGGTCAATTTAGAGTGGTGTCCTAGTCTTCTACTATTGTTTTACTATGTGATTGGTACATAGGTAAAGCAGAAGCAAACTACAACCACAATGTTTCTGTAAGGACAGAAACATTCAACATCAGTTGGTTTTGATTGAGCAACGGAAACTGCAATCACAGCAAATGGTTTTATGGTTTCTTGCTTTCCCATAATGAGTTGGATCATGAAAATGAAAACAAAAATGTTTATTCATCAGTCATTTCAGACTGTATCTTTGTAAAAGTTCTTTAATGTCAGTCTGGGCCAGCCTGTTGTACTTTGACCCTGTGTTTCAAGATGAAAAATGAAACAATAATCCAGTATGTGGGTACCACTTGTCAGCTATTTACTCATTTTAAGCTCTGACAGTGAAACCTTTCAATAACACTTTATGAATGACAGAGTTTGCCATGTTTTACAGTTGGTTACATGACCGGGTCAGTAGTGAGTGTGCAGCCTCAAAGCTTTTCAAACAGCCAACACAACAGCATCAATTATGGGCCAAAAACTGTGTTCACATTTGCATTGCTTTCACACTAAAAGCATTCATTGACTACAGCCTTCAAATTCCCTGAATACTTCTCTAACTCAAATAAAAATTCTGTGGATGTGCATGCCATTTACTAGTTTACACACTCACTTCAAAACTCTTTCTCAGGTACAAGGATATTCAAGCAAAAACAAAACAAATCGTGACACATAAATCCCACTGAAAGCTTTCCTGTTGAATACTCTGTAGTACATCCCATAGAGAGCTCCACATTCTACTGTATTTTGTAATGAAAACTAAATATACACAATAAAAAAACTAAAGATCATAAAATGCTTTTCTACTTCAAAGACATACAAAGATCAGTGTGTGTTGTCTGTTACTGTTTTTATCTTAGTGTCTCATTGAACAGGACTTGCTGTGTTAGTGTCTGCTGGGAGGATTTGCTTTGTGTGTAAAATGAACTGCTGTGCCCAGCAGTGTGTTGAAGAAGCTGACTGTGTGATGAGTTTTGAAGATGTGGACTCTACTAAAGTATGTATGTAGCCAGTTGTAATAAGAAAACAACAACAAACAGTAATATCCATGCTGCTGCTTATGTTTCATTCACAAAACAGAAAATCATTTACTGCACTATATGTAGCACCTTCAAAACCAACTGGTGATTTTGTCCCTGCTGAGGGTGATGTTATTTTCCATTACTACATTATTACTGCTTTGTGTATTGTACTGCTTTGTGTATTGTACTGAAGGAAATGATCAGGTAATAAAACACTCTATGGGCCACAAGCCATAAAAGTGTTTGATTCGTTTGATAGCGTGTTTCATGTACAAGGCTTTGCATGGGCTTGCATTTCGAGGAAGCAGCTAACAAACAATGGTGATAGCAGTAAAGGGAAGTTAACGTTGGAAGTTCCTATGGCTTGCAAGTAGTGCCTCACACATCAACCTTGATTAATCTCAAACAATAGCTCAAGTGAGAACCAAGTGTCATCACTTTTGTCCGAACAAGTCTGCAATGCAAAAGTAGAAAGTACAAGTTTGCACAACTTACTTAAGTTCAACTTTGAGGTACTTGAACAATTTGATACTACTTTATAGATACTACTCCATTACATTTACTTGACAGCTTTAGTTACTTTTCAGATGAAAATTTGACATCTTTTATTATTATAAGTGTTGTTTAAATTATTGCTCATTTATTTTCTCTAAAAAATGTGAAAGGTGCAATATAAAGTGTACACTTATATATAACATGATATAATAGTCTACCCAAAGTATCTAAAATTGGCTTCACATGGTTAAACTACAACATTAAAATGCTCTCACATGTATTTATTAGTAACACAAACAAACAATAGAATATACTGCAATAATATAACACAGTCTGCATAACGAGTACTTTTACTTTTGATACTTTAAAAGCATTTTGTTGTTATTCTGTTCTTTTACTTAAGTAACATTTTCAATTCAGGACTTTTACTTGCAATTGAGTATTTTTAGATGACAGTATTTCTACTCTTACTTTAGTGAACGATCTGAGTACTTCGTCCTCCACTGGTACAAGATATTTTTGTTTTTCTACCTTGTGTATTTTCATATGTGGATGTGCATATTGTTCCTTTCTTACCTGCATAAGGACTATAGATGTGAATTTGCATTCTTGCTATATCATATTTTATACTGATGTTCATTAATGTGCTCTGTCCCTATCAAATAAGCAAACAAATAAGTAAATAGTTTACTGCTTCTAGTCCCTTTCATAATCATGGCTAATATTTGGCAGGAATGCTGTGTAGCACAAAATATTGGAGATTTGTAGCTACAATCTGCACATCATTCCTTTTTAATACAAGAGGACAAAGGTATCATTTAAACTGTCATGCTTTCCTTACTTGAAATCTCTAGAAACGCATACATGCAACTAAAGCCTTGCCACACACATATGCACACATCGTATTTATGACGAAAACAAACAAAAAAACAAATATTGATAAAAACACGTTTCACCATTGTTGCTTTATCTGGGACAGTCCCCGTCACCAAGTTCAGTTTCCTGATTGGGTAAGTGAATTATAAAGCACGTGCCTCTCTTCCTCTTCACTCCGCCTTGTTGGTAGTCAGACTAGCAGACAGACACACCAGTAGAAACCACCTGATCCTCACAAGCTGCTCCTTCAGGTAAGAATGACTTTTCAAAGTTTTCTGAATAATTATATTTGAAAATGTTCATTGCAAAAGCGGAATGCAGGGATAAACTTTAACATGTCCTATTGACTTAGATTAATGGGTTATGTTACACTGTAAGATTGTATATGTGTGGGCGTGTATGCAAGAGCTGACCTATTTAATCTTTTCATGAAGTGTTTTGACGGGGTGGATCTATGTACAGGATTATCCCTAATTGCTCTTGAGAAACCATTTAGATGATCAAAATAGTGTTAGGAAATGTATTTACTGTTTTGTTTTGTGTAATTAGATGCTTTGGTAGAATTAGGTGATGGCTTTATATGAACACTTAGTGATAATGAATGTTTTGGGGTTTTCAGTGGTGAATTAGGGATCTTACACAGTAGTTTTACACCTAGGATTTGGTTGTTGTGCAAACCTGACACACTTTTACATTCTACTGCACATCTGCACCTCTTCAAAACATCCTTAAGAGTTTGTCACATGTCTCAGATTATGTGATTTTGTTGTGTGTCCTATTCAGTCTGTTTTTAGACTTTCAGTGCCCAAATCCAAAAAAAGCACAAGATAGAATGGGTTGGATTTTTGTTTTCATTCTTGAATGACAGATGGAATTTCTGATTGTCAGTGACAGTTAAATACTGTAAATACTCTGTCTTAAACTGCAATGACTTAACTACTCTACAAACTGTATTTTCCATCTTTAATACTCAAATTCAAATATCCACATTCAAAACGGACAAAAGAAACTGGGTGGACTTGGCCTTTAATCCCAGCCTAATTGAATAAAACTCTGGCTTGCCTGCTGACATATCAGCGGTCATGTGATTTCATCAACAGCACTGACAGTCAGCTCTTTCACAAGGTTGAAATGAAGCAGGTATCCCAAAATCAACGACTTCACTGTGAGAATTACTGATTAAGTGTGAACTGTGACATTAAGTACGAAATTCAAGACAACAGTTTGAGAACGATCCATTAATCAAAAGGGAAGCTTTGATTTATTACTACCCATGTATTCCTTGAAGAACAGCGGGAAACTTTGCCTGATTTATGGTGTCATGTTCATAAAAGAGAAGAAAACTAATCAAGATCTTGTTCTCTTTATCTCCCCAAAAGTCAAGATGTTCCTGTGCTGCTGGCTGGCCCTGGTGGCTTTCATCCCTGCGACCTCAAGCATCAATCCTGGAGTAAAGGTCAAACTAACAGAAAAAGGACTTGAATATGGTAAGCTCTGCAGCAAAAGTTTCCTCAGTTGAAAACACTGATCTCTCCACAGAATTTCATCATCAAACTTTCTTGTCTTTTACTAGGCAGGCAACTGGGGATGCTCTCCATCGGGCAGAAGCTCAAAACCGTCAAAGTCCCAGATGTTTCAGGGAAAAAGAGAGTGTCTCCTATTGGCAAAGTCCGGTACAGCTTGTCAAAGTAAGGCACCTGATTATTAACCTGTCTTGTAAAAAAATGTATTTTTTTTTTTTTTATTACAAATGCCTTTACAAAAACATTGTTTCTTCCAGTATGCAAATAGTGAATGTGGCGTTACCTAAGTCTGCAGTGGAACTAGTGGCAGGGACTGGTATCAAACTGTCGATTGCTAATGCCTACATCAGTCTGCGTGGAAACTGGAGGGTCAAGTACCTCAGAATAATGTGAGTAAGAAGAGATATCTCCTTTATACTTTTTAAAAATACATTCCCTGCTGCAGTAGTGACTCCCCCAACCCCACCTCCTCCTCTCTTAACAGAAAGGACAGCGGAAGTTTTGATTTGAACGTGAATGGAGTCTCCATCACTACAAGCATTGCCATGAAGAGTGATGAGTCGGGCCGACCTGTGGTCAGCAGCGTCAACTGTGCGGCTAGTGTCAGCAGTGCGAAAGTCAAATTCCACGGTGGAGCCAGGTGAAATAAAACCTAATTTAGTACAATACTCACTGTGACTTGCCAATTTTACTTGACACACTGTATACAGCACCAGTCAAAAGTCTGGATACACCTTCCTATTTACTGGAAAGTGGTAAAAGTGTGTCCAAATGTTTGCAGTCACTGTACTTATCTAACTCTGATGGTTATTGTTTGTTTAGCTGGCTGTACAATCTCTTCAGAAGTTTCGCTTCTAAGGCCATACGCAGTCAAATTCAAAAACAGGTGAGAGTCTATGATTTATTCACGCAGAATCTTATTTACCTATAATTTAACCTAAATGGCTCTAAAACTTCAGGGTAAAAGCGAATATCAGACAAAATGTGAAAAATGAATCCGTATTTGTGCAGAACTTTTTGTATCTTTCTTTCCTCCCATATTAATCATCTCTGGACCCCTGAGACTTATCTTGTGACCCTTTGGTAGAGCCCGAACCAATTGAGAACCAATGGACTAAACTATCTAACTGAATAAGTATAGCTGATGATACTTTTGTGCTTTAGGATTTAAAATGCCGGATTGAAATAAGGCATCAAGACATATTTTCCAGTTGACAATACAAATCTTCATCCTATGAAGGGTTAATTCTACATATAATGCCAGTTTTACCAGCTTATCCAGTGGTGGCAATGAAATCAGCTTTAACTGTGTATTAATTGCAGTTGGTTGCAGTTAAATACTTCTGACACACAGCTGAGATATTCCATGTTAATTAGTGATGCTTTTTTCCTAGTTTGTTTCAAGCTGTGCAAAGTAACAGTCATCACTAGTCTTTTTGGATTGTTTGGACTTCCTCTTACATGACTTAAGAGCTACCTTTAGTGCTAAAAGGCTTCAGACCAAAGACTCAGTCAGTCAATGTCTTCATTACTCTCTGACTTAAAATTCTATAACATTAAAGTTAGACATCATGGACACAAGTAGCAATGGATGACATTTCTCCTCTGCTGTTGGTTCACTGATAACAATTTGACTCAGTTTGTTTTTCCCCCTATTCAGTGACCATTGCTCAGAGCTTTGTTTGAAGTATAGAAATGGAGTCTCTCTGTTGTTTATTGTTGCAGATGTGCCCTCTGGTGGCTGATGCAGTGAATGATATGAACCCTCAACTGAAAACTCTCAATGGTAAAATACTCTGTTTGTGTCAAACATTTGGAGGTTTCATGAATGTTCTATGAAAGTTCTATGAATAACTTTCTACCCTACTGCAGTTGTAGCCAAGGTGGACAAGTATGCAGAGATTGAATACTCCATGGTGGCATCGCCCACCATTTCAAAATCTTCTATTGACTTGAGCTTAAAGGTAGAGTTTTATACTACTCAAGATTATATGATCCGAAGGCTCCATGTGAATATAAAAGAAACAGATTGTCATAGTTCTTCTGTCTCTGTCTCGTCTTCTTCCCTTTAGGGTGAATTTTACAACATTGGGAAGCATCAGGAGCCTCCGTTCACCCCCGCAGTCTTCGCTCTGCCACCCCAGACCACCAACATGTTGTACATCGGAGTGTCTGCCTTCACCACCAACTCTGCAGGCTTTGTCTACAACAAAGCTGGAGCCCTCAGCCTGTACATTACTGATGACATGGTAGGCTGCGTCCCCTTGACTCCTAATGGGTCACTGTTTTCACAATGTTTGCACTGATCCACAACCTTTCTCACTCTGTTACAATAGATCCCACGAAGCTCTCCCATCCGACTCAACACCAGAACCTTCGGAGCCTTAATCCCACAGGTGACAGGGCCACACACATCACACATTATTTATTACAAAACACACATTTCTGGGTGAATTTGTCAGCTGATATCTTGGTCCATTTTCAGATCGCCAAAAGCTTCCCAGGTCTGATGATGAAAATGCTGGTGAAGACGGTGAAAAATCCCGCTGTCACTTTCCAAGCCAACAACATGACTGTTCAAGCCACTGGTACCGTGACGGCCTACGCTATCCAACCCAATGCCACACTTTCCCCACTCTTTGTCCTAAACTTGGTATGTTAGCACGGTTTTCGGGAACACTGAAAATGCCATCGAGTGGTTTACAAAAACATAGAGAGGAACCTTTCTGACCATACTGTCTTTATACAGGACACCAGTGTCAGTGCCCGAGTGTTTGTCAGTGGAGTGAGGATTGCTGGAGCTGTTTCCCTCAACAAGTGAGTTACTAAAAAATCACATCCTGTTGTCACAGAAGAAAATGGGGACAAAAGGTCCTTGTGAGGAGGACATCACAGAATAATTTTATCTTATTTGCACAGGATGGGTCTGACCCTGGGCACCAGTTATGTGGGAGATTTTCAGGTGAGAACTGCACTCTAACATGACTCACAGTATGTGTCATCAGCAGCAACTTAGCAAACTAACCTTAACCCTAACCCTAACCTACAGGTCAGATCCCTTGACAGCATCCTGCAAATGGTCTTGAAAGTGGTGGTGATCCCCAGACTGAATGGTGAGTTCTAAAGGAAGAAGACTGTTGCTTTCTTATCCTTCTGCAATGTAGTGACAGACTAGATGGAAAGTCTTATGGCTTGCCTCCAACACCACACATGATGAGCTTTTCCCTTCAGTTAGGCAATCCAGCTGCAGCTACCAAATTACAAGTACAACAGAATCTTGGGATCATTTTAGACTAATAGCAGCATTTCAAAACCAAATTCTTACATTTAAGACACATTGCCACAATTCAACCTTTACTGGTTGGTAATTATACAGAAAAGCTCATTTGTATCTTCATTTCAAGCAGACTAGAACAGTGATTCAGAACCTTTTTTGTCTCATGTACTGCCACAGATCTTTTGCACTGTCAATTATAGAAACAAAAGGACATTGTTATGATATCTTTGTCCTATAAGGCACAGTGATGCTGCAACTTGTCTATTACAGCACTTTTAGCCATTTCATCTTCTGGGTTTGGTCTCTAACTAGTTTTCACTTACCTTGAATCACAACTTGTGGTGTTAAGAGGTTGGTGTGAAGCATGTCCTACACAATCAACTGTTACTGGACTAGACTATTGTAATGCTTTCCTAACCACTCTAAAGATGGACTTCAGTTCATTTAAAACTCTGCTGCGTGAGTCCAATACATATAAAACAGAAAGCAGAGAACATCAGCTTTTTGTTTCTCATACAATTGGCTTTCAAATTCTTTTACTTTTATGCAAAGCTGTAAACAAATCAGCTCTAGATTAATTAGAGTTGGGGTATACTATTGGAAATGTTTATCATTTTGTCACCTCACACACTCTCAGATCATCCTCTGCTAATTTATTAGATGTCCTTACTCCCCAATCCGAGGAGATTGGGAATGTGCCTTTCTTTAAACTTACCTCTTTGTTTAGCCTCCTTGCTTATTGTTAGTGTCTCTGTATTTTACTATATCTTCATCGTTCTTTTTTGTTTTTTCATTATCAGTTTAATGAAAAATACCTCAGTTTTTAGACTTACTGATTGTCCTGCCAAGATTTATTTTGATCTTGTGTTGTTTTATGGGTTATCTTTTTTTAGTAAAACCCTTTGAGCTTCATTTAAAGCATGAACTGTGTTATATAATTAAATATATTATAAAACCCCTGCTAATAATATCACTATACTGTTGCCTCATTATATTTTTGGGAATATATTATCTAAACTTGTGAATTTCACTTTATAGTTCAACTCGCAAAGGGATACCCTCTTCCCTCACTTGGAAAGATGAAGCTTGTGAACACTCAGCTTCAGGTCCTGAAGGTAAGAAATTTGATATTTTTCTATAGAAGTGTGTGTTTATGAACTAGCTCCATATTTATACCCTTTACTTGGTAGAAACACATTAGATCAATATCAACAGAATTCCTCATTTCAAACCTGTTATGAAATGGTGCTCTTGTGTTTTATTTTTAGGACTACATGCTGATTGGGACAGATGTTCAGTTTGCCGGTTGAACTCCCAGAATTCATTTCAACACTGGAGGCAAGGAGGCAAAACCACAGCAAAAGCACAACCAGTTATTATTTGAAAACGAAGAGATAACCTGAGATTTTTTTTATCATTTTTGTATTTGTCTTTTGTTAAATTGCTAAAAATGAATTCAGGCCATGTTTTTTTCTCCATACCAAAATGTAGATAAGGGCAGTGAACAGTGTTACTGCAGGCCTGTCACGACAGCAGATGGTCTGCAGGCAGGATGGGGTTGGGGAGGGGGGGGGGGGGGGGGGGGGGGGGGGGGTTGCTGTTGTCACCATAATCATCTTTCTTTGAAATAACATGCTCCTTCCAAAGCAGATCACAGCACTTTTCTGCTGCTGACTTGGGGCAAATTCTTTCTCTGAGTTTTCTGACTTAGTAGCTCATGGGGTGATTCTAAAATATGTGCTGATTCGCAACTTTTTTTTTTACTGCAGTTCGGGCAATCGCATTAAAAAAAATGCAATGACATCATCAATAAAGCATCACTGCTAACACCAACATAAATCAACTGCTGTGGTATTTATTAAACAAACCGTATGATTTAAATATGTTTCAGTATCTTAAGCAGTTTAATATGTACATACACATTATAAATATAGAATTTGCAGATTGCAGTTTTTATAGCTCATCTTTCATCAGTTATGAACTCGAGAATTCCCATTCCACATGTTTTCACAGTCAGATAAGAGAAGAAGAAGGTGTGTGCGAGGGTTGCTTTTTTTTTGTGGTGTCACCTGTGTCAATCAAAGCCATGTTTTGATCATGGTTGTGTCTGAGTCTGAACTTGATGTCCATCGAGTTGGTGGCTAGGCAGAATCTCATAGGGCATCAGAGTGCCTCTCAGGGAGCTGTGACTGAGGGCTTCACCTCTCAGGCTCTGAGAGTTAGCTGATGATATCTACAAGAAAGAAAACAGACATAAAAACATTAATGACTAAATTAATAAATATCAAATGTCAGATAATACCTTAACACTCTAGATTGTGAAAAGTTTTTGTTTAAAAGAAAAAAGAAAAAAAAGTTGACTCTCTATAGCTGCATCTATGTGAACCAAACCTCACCTTCACCAGCACATAGTCTCCAGCTCTGATTGGTGCAGTGTTGGATTCCATAGGCTGAACAGCAACATCCTCTTTGGGGAAAATCACTTTCATGTTGCCATCAGTTCTCCCACACAGATCTTTGGCAGATCTTTTACTCTCCTGTGTAAAAATAGAAACCCAGATATGAGCAGTGGTGCCTGGTAACAGGGTACAGTAACCCGGTACAATCAGTATAGTATTGATACTGATGAAAAATATCCCACTCTGATTTCGTCCATGCTCACTACTTATCCTATGAAAGGTGACAGCAGGATGTTAATGTAAAGTCCTGTGTGTTGGTCATGCATGCAGTACTCACTCCCTCTACCAGGACAAGCTGTGTGCTGCCGATCAGAGCTGCGTTGACCCCTGCAGCTTCCTCTCTGAACACACTGATACACTCCTGAAGCCTCCGCTGCTTCACCTCTGCCGGCACGTCGTCCTGTAGCCGGTGGAAGGCGTGGGTTTTCTGAGCGGGACAAGCAGAACATTTTAAAACCAGATCACTTCATTCTAAAAATCCTGATGAGAGAGTATTTCTGCGGTGTGACACACGGACTCACCTTTCTCATACTGTAGGCGAAAAGGAAGCCGACATTGTAGCCCACTTCCCTAATCAGAGACAGAGTCTGTTGGTGGTCCTCTTCTGTCTCACCACAGAAGCCTGAGATGAAGTCACTGCTGAGACTCACATCTGACACACAGACACACACGTCATTCATGTTTAACACAGACCACACTGCTTGAATCTGAGTATACTTGTGTTAGTATTTAGATCCCTACCTGGGATAATTCTCTTAACATTCTGCACAAGTTCAAGATAGGCCTCTCTTGTGTAGCTGTGAATAGCAGTTGAAAAGACATTTATCAAACAAAAACATCTACTGACACTTGAAGTAATGGTTGCAAATAATCACAAACTGGATCTAAAGTCTTGTAGTCTCTTACCCACGTCGCATGGCCTTTAAGACCTGACTGCTGCCGCTCTGGGCTGGAAGGTGGAGTTGCTTACAAATGTTCCCTCGCTCCGCAATTAGATGCAAAACCTGTAAAAAACCAACACACAAACCATGTTGAGAAACCTCACTGAGCCAAGTTAACACGATGAATGATGTCCAGATTCACAAAAAAGGGGCGCCCGCTTTGTTGTCATGTACCTCGTCAGGAAAGTCCTTAGGGTGCGGGGAGGTGAATCTGATCCTCATGTCAGGATCGATTAGCGACACTCTGTCCAGCAGGTCAGAGAAGCGCAGACCTCCACGTTTGGTTCTGTAGACGGTGGTGAAGCCGCGGCTCAGCTTGGTCGCATCCTCGCTGCAGAACTGTTCTTCTGATGTGTCTCTGTAGCTGTTCACGTTCTGACCCAGCAGCGTCACCTCCTTCACACCCTGACAACACACACATAACACACACATTTGTCAAGATGTCCAGAAACTACGTAAGTTACTGAAATGTTCACTTTGAGTGCTGAGCTTAAATTAAACTAAACTTATACAAAACATTATATTTGAGGGCAGAATCATCTATAATTTCTGATATAGTCTTATGAATTTAAAGCTAGACCTGTCATGATAACTACGATATATTGTTGGACGATATATTGTCTCAGAAATTATCGCGATAAACGATATTACTGTTATTTGAAGATCATTTTATACCACTGACATAATGATAATACAATAGCATAATAATGCAAGGGGGGTGAGAAGTGGGATTGGAGAGTGGGCGCTATAATTACATTATTGTACAATGAGTCAATAACGTAATTATTGTGACAGGCCTATTTCAAGCAGCAATTTTGTCTTCCCTAATTAGATAAACATTATTGTGTAATAGTCCTTCACAATAAATATGACTACCAGTGCATGCCTACCTGTTAAAGATAAGGATATGAGTCTAAGTAGGTGAATTTATAACTTACCTGGTCAGACAACATACGAACTTCCTCAAGAATGGAGCTGACAGGTCGACTCCTCTCTCTCCCTCGTGTGAAGGGAACAATGCAGTAACTGCACATGTTGTCACAGCCTCGCATGATGGACCTGCCAGAGCAAAGGATGCATAAAATGTGAAGAATCAGCAATGCTGTAGAAAATGAGACTAAAACTAGGCCTGTCACGATAACTATTTTTATTGGATGCTCAACTAACAACTTACACAAAAGCGCTGTTTCCCTGAGGAGCATGGTGGACGGGCATGATGTCAGCGTAGGTCTCCTCTAGAGACAGCAGCACATTGCTAGCCTGCTGACCTCCATCTGCTACAGTCAAGAGGCGGGGGAGATCCCGGTAGGCGTCAGGACCGGCAAGAACATCTACAAGCTTCTCCCGTTCCAAAAGCTCCGTCTTTAACCTCTCTGCCATACAACCTGCACAAACACAACACACTCATGCATCTCTGTAGCATCTATAAAGTCCAGTATGTGTAGATTGGTGAACTAACTTACCTAAAATCCCAATTTTCATTGGTGTTTGGCTCTTTAAGCGCTTCCTCTTCATAGCTGTCAGTTGTTGTAATCTATTCCAAATAGTTTGTTCAGCTTTCTCTCTGTTAGGGCAAGAGTTGAAGTGTCTTTGTTGGTTCATTAGTGTTAATGAGATGTATTGTTTAAAGTTTGTAACATTATCTTACCTAATGGAGCATGTTACCAGAAGGACAACATCCGCCTGCAAGAACAAACACATTTTCAGTAAGCAGTGTTGACAGAAGTGATATTAAAATGATAAAAATTTAAATAGGAGATCAGCTGTACCTCATTCAAGTTGACTGTGCGGAGATAACCCTTCCTCTGTAGAATGGACCAGGCTATATCTGTGTCATTTACATTCATTTGACATCCATAGGTTTCAAAATACACTGCAACAACACAAACAACCAGCTTAACATTCATCCCAAACTATCCAAATGAACTTTACTGATGCTTTTCAGCCATGTAGACTAACCTTTCCTCGAATTCCCCATCTCCAACTCCTCAGACAGATATTCATGTTTATCAAAGTACTCTGTGTCTGCAACATAAGTCTGTTTAACTGAAGTTCCTTTGATAAAATCCTGAAGACTTGGACCAGAGGATATCTGAGTCTTGAACTTATTCAACGTTGTCCTCCTCTCTCCTGAAGTTACACCTGTGTTAGCTGCTTTACAGTAATATCTGGGCTGTAAACACCTGACAGGTATCCAGTGTTGAGAAGAGGAAAATAAAGGTTTTAAACTCCTGAGTGTGTCCATGTTTGGTTAGCTAGCTGCACTCATGTGGAGGGTAAACACTGGCTAACTTGACGGGTTAATGGCTATCTGACCTCTGCAGCAATATAATGGAGTTAGCTGCTGCTAGCACTCTTCAGTTACCATATGGTTTGCTTTTCTTACTGTTAGCTTACTGTATGAACACAACTGTAATAACGACTAGCTTGTTGGTTAAATGTCTTTCAAGCACTCATGTCATGTGCCAAAGCTGTTTAAATGTCAAGAGGACAATCCTCTCTTTCCAAAGTAACGTCATAAAAACCCGGGGGAAAGAGTTAACAGTCAACAACTACAAAATTAGCAGGTAATAATAAATAGTAATAGCAATAGCGTTCATTCTGGCTTCTATGGGAAAAAATAGCTGCGTAGGCTATAACAGATCATTCAGCTGTCATGAATATTTGTTTTCGACGTCAAACCGAGTGCAACTGCATGTGCGTGAAACATGTTTTTTTGTGGCATTTTTTATAAATAATTTTGAAATATCTTTACTAAATTTACTGAGACGTTAAATAAATATTGTATGGTTGAGTTTTGACGGTCATGTCAGGAAAAGGGAGAGGGAGAGACGTAAATGTGGCCTGTTCGGCGAAGATGGAAGTACACGACAGAGCATCATCTTGTTTCTAGACGGGTTCGTTAGCTTAAAAAAAAAAAAAAAAAAAAAAAAAAAAAAAGCTCCTCCGGTACGTCCAGCTTTACAGTCCGTCTGTTCACACTATCTCGACTTGGAACGAATATAAGTACAGCTCAGCCAGCCCTGAAACCTAACATTAGTCAACATTTGCTTCTCGAGTTAAAATAGGAAATGGTTCAATTTCAGTAACTTCCTTTGATAAAGGTTATTACAATGACAAATCACTAAGCTAATGTCTGTTTACTCTCCTGAATTATTGCTATTAATATATTTATGGCACTGAATGTTTGCAGGGTGTGTAAACAACAGAAACCCCCTATCACTGCAGCCTGTAGCCTGCTGTAATTATTAATTAATAATTCAACAATATTCATGTTGATCAATAATCTGTCAGAGAGCTGTGTACACTCAACTGCAGTTGTTCAGTTTGTAATCTTATTTCACCCTATGGGCAATATTACACACTTAATAAAATGATTAATAATACTGGTTTGCTTTTGTTTTTTATTTTTATTAAGTCCCATTGAATACAATCTTGAATCTTGAAATGAGGGTCATTGCAAGACAGATGTATAAACAGGGCATGGTAATTACTGTCATTATTTCTTATCTCCATATAAACAATATTTTTCTCTGATGTATTTGCATCAATTTGCTTTTTTATATATTTTTTTAATATACTATGTAGCATTATGCAAACATTTGTTCTCCATTTTCTCTTATATTCTTAATTATTGTTGACCTTTTCCAACTTACTGTACTTACTGTAGGTACTTTTTTATGATGCCAATAAAACCAAATCTAGAATTTAAATGCACGCAACAGGGAGAGAGGAAGAGAGAGAGAGAGAGAGAGCATGCAGAGAGCTGATCTTAAGGGGAGAGAGAGAGTGGTCATGTGTGAGGTGGGAGTGACTGGGAGCTTCAGGTTGGGTATAAACTGACCATGGACGGAGAGATATCAAACAGTAGTGTTCTAGCCTTGCATGTGTCCAGTCTTCCCATTACAGTGAGAGATGATGAGACTGGAAGGCAGCGAATAAAGAGGAACTACAGGGACGCTGAGAGTTCACACCCAATATCTAGGTAACTGATAACACAGTGTACATGTATTGTGTTTTTATACCAGAGCTTTTATCATTTGGAACATGTTCCATGAAGTTTGGATATTTTCCATCACTGGATACATCTCTTGTTTGTTTGATGAAACTTCACTGGCTTCTGCCAGAGCGATGAGGCTGGTTGGAGGGAAACTGTGGTTTCAGCATATTTTTTTTTCTAACGTAATATCTACTCCTGTCATTTATTCTCTCTGTCCATTCTTCTCCAGGACTAGCTGTGACGATGGAGAAAGCTGCACTGCTGCTGTTTTGTTGCCTGGTTATGTCTTTATCAGGCTCCCCGCTATACCCATCCATAAGGTAAGTGTGGACAAATTTACTAAAAAATGTAGACATTTAGTTGTTTGTTTAAGTGTTATTTAAATGGTTTATAACTGGTTAACACAGCTGTTCAGAGTAGTCAATGGAAGTATAAATACTGAACAAAGTGGTGGAAGATTATTACTCTGAATGAAAGATTTTATTCCTAATAAAATCCTGATAAATTACAACAAAAACGCTGATTACAGTCTTCAAATGATCTGTATTATTAAATGCTGTTGAGCCTTAGAGAACAGCTGAAATGGTTAAAAAGCTTTACTGGGTGTGAAATAGGAAACATAAAGTTGCAACATGTTTAACAGGATAGAAAACATGAAGCTGATCTGAGAGATAATGACGTTCTCTGTCAGGGCTTAAAAAATAAGGCTTGCATGCATCTGTGCTCATAGTGTCTGATGTTATAAACCTTTGGCTGCTTACTTTGCATGTCATAGCGGTGACCTCTGCACTTGTTATGCTAAAAAGGGTCAAGGAGTTTGTATTAGTCACCGTGTTACATTCACACAGCACCTTAATCACAGTGTCCAGTGTCAAAGCAGCAGGAAGCGGTCACTTCATCAAGACTGGAATATTTTACACTGAGATGAAGGATATTTATGTAGAGTCTTAAATGAATCTGAACCATTAAAACTCTGTCTTATAATTAAACCAGTTACAGGAAAATGGAATACATTGACATATTGGTATGGTAAAGTGTGTGGAGGTATTTGATTGGGCTATTTCTCAGGTTTGGCCAGAGGGATACATCCATCCTGATGACATCTTCTCTAAAGGATCCAGCAGAGCAGCTGGAGGAAGACGCAGGTCCTCACAGGGAGCGAGCAGAGTTACGGTCAGCATGTGTATATGCACTGAGTAGCTGTTGCCTAAAGGGTCACTTCACTTAAATTACAAAAGACACCGTTCATTTAGCTCTGGTTTTTGAGATGTTTGCCTCCACATTAGTAGTGCTGTACAGAAGACGACGCCTTGAATTTAACCCCTGCAATTCCATATCACTGACCTTTAGAAAGGGTCAACACCAGGGGCAGAAAGAAAAAAAGTGTATGACCTCAGTGTCATGGAGATGAATGGAGTTTCATTAGTGGTGCTCACTGCTTTGAAACAGTGTTCTAGGTAGACTGAGTAATCCACAGACCTTGCTGTGAACAGTGTTTATAGGGATTAGTTCTTTGATAGAAAATCAGAAAGCAAATAAAACTAAAACTGGTCAAATAAAGGGGTAAGTGAACATTTTGAATTTGGGTGAACTGACCCTTTAAACTAAACACTTAATGAATGGACTGAAGCAGCATGTCCACAAAAAGATAAACATCATTTAGACTTTTTGTTGTTGTTGTTGTTGCTTAATCACTAAACTGACATAAATGTGGTTTTGTCCACCGTCTGATTTTAGCTCAGGACGCCACGCTGACGCCATCTTTACAAACAGTTACAGGAAAGTCCTGGGCCAGATCTCTGCCAGGAAGTTCCTCCAGACAATCATGGGCAAACGTGTCGGGTAGGTAACACAGGAGGAGGAATGACATCACTCCAATTGTGTGTAAATCCAGCAGGAGCAACACTGAGTGCTCTTAGTGTACCCATGCAACACAATGAAATAAGAATGGTTGGTGTGATGTTTTTTATTTCCACAGGGATGAAAGCGAGAGCTACGTGAAGCGTCAGTCAGATATTTATGAAGGGATGTATAAAGAAGATCTGACATCCATCCAGAGCAATCGGAGATATAGAGAAGTGCATGGGAAGGTTATTAGACCCAGGTAAATACAGTACATACCATAAAACATCTGTAAATCCTCATCTAACTTTTAGTATTTCACTAACCTGAGTCTTTATTCTCTACAGACTGCTGAGTTGAGAAGAGGAGACAAACTGAAGGCAGCCGCTGCACTTTTCAAAATCATCACTGCTTGTTTTCTTATACCTCCTCCAGCCTGTTCTGTGCAGATGCAAATGATATTGTCATTTTTTTTAAAAGTTCCCATTAAAGCTGTGAAAAAAACCTACAAACCGAACTCATAACTGTGGCAAAATGTATACTGAGGAATTTAAGTTTGTGCAATCTCGCTGTCATAGAAACACTGTGTAACTTTAGTTTAAGTAGTCTATGAAATAGCAACAAGGAGTAATAGAAATCCAGAGTCAAGTTCCATGCTGGTTTAGGTAGTGGTGGAAAGTAACAAAGTACAATATATGAAAGATTGAAAATTCTGAGGTCATTTTTTATTTCCATTCTATGCTATTTTATACTTTTCCACATTCTAGAGGAAAATATTGCATTTTTCATGACCTCATATACTAATTTTACAGCGCCAAATTCAATTGAATAAATGAGCTCAGGGTTCCTTATTAAGTTAATACTCATCCAGCCTTGAAAACACATAATCTTCTATTAAAACAGGATTTAATGATTTTGATTAAACTACACCAAATATTATATAAAGTCATTAGCTCCAGATTAGCTGCAGATAATGTGGCATGTTATAGCAGGAAAACAACAGGTAAAATAAAGGTAATGGCTGTATTCCATTTATATTGTTGCAGGACGTTGCTATGACGCCAGCTGGCTCACTCGGTCCTGGTTTAACAGGATGTTTACATAGAAAATAAACCATAATTAGTGTCATTAATTACAGCTGTTGCCTGCTGTGACAATTCAGTCTTCTCTACTTTTGTTACATTTAACATTATCCTGTGATTGTCTCATTGCCTTCCTAATGCCACTAAGAATGTCATTTTGCATTTGATGGTTTTCTCCCCATTTTTAAACTGAAAGGTGAAGTTAGCAAAATAAATCAGCTTTTTAGCATTAGCCCTTCACTTTAGCTATATTATACCTTTTATTGCTATTTTTAAACATTCAATAATCTGAATATTTCTTCCTTCACTGGAAGACTACAACACATATTTGCCCAAGAAAACACAAAAACCAGATTCACCTCAATTTCTTTATTTCCTCTTCTTCATTACAAAAAAACAGCATATCCTCAAATTGCCCATATTTTATTATTAATCATTTTTTTGGCGGGGCGGGGTGGGGGGGGGACGCAAACTCTGTATCAAATGGGACACCCCTGTTCATCCTTCATATCAGATTCACAGGAAAACACAGTGGCGTAGTGAGTTGAGATGAATGTTTCAGTGCTACCGCCAATGTCTTCTTTTTTTTTTTTTAATCTGCAGAGCGACAATTTGTGTTTCGAGGTGAAGGGCATTTGAGTGACGACAAAGAGGAATGTACAAAAAAAAAAAAAAAGAACCAACACACAAATCAACCCATATTCCATCGAGAAAAGCACAAATAAAAACCGTAGTTCTCTTAGAAAAACACTGGCATGTTGGACAATAAGAAAACGAATCTCACAGGAAGATGAAGTGCAATGATCAGTAGCTTTACAGCCTTCAGTAGAACCATCTGTCAGTGAGCGTTAGGAACACGCCATGATATCCTTAATTCTTCCTTTTTTTTGGCAATACAGACAAAATGCATGTAAAAAAAAAACACAACTGTTGATTAGATTCTTGAACTGTCATGCCATTGTTTTTAAAAAGTCCAATTTGATGAAACGTTGAATGACTCCTTGGAAACAAAAAATGAGCTTCGTCAGTGTCTTCTTCGAATTTTTTCTTGCCCTTATTTTTTCTCAATTCTGTGGAAGAGATTAAAAAAAAAGTGTACATTAGTTATTTGAAAGACATTTCCTTTCATCAGCATACTTCACTCTGGTATTAGTTAACACTCAATCAGTAAAAAGTCATAAATAAAAGGGGTTGATCATGCATTTTTAATAAACACCCTGACACATCAAACAATGTAATTTGGCAGGAACACGGAGAATTCTCATGAGGAAATGTCTTCAAATCTGAACGATGCACACTTTGGTTCATGAACACCAAACATTTCACTCAGACGTAATGGTACAACCAGACCCATGGGTGTTAAAGACTACAATGACGGGATTACCAAAGTGCGGGCATGGCTATGGTTGTAATGATCATGGAGGTATGAGTGACAGCCAAACCAGGGTGGGAGAGGAGAGGGGGGAGAGGGGGGAGAGGAGAGGGGAGAGAGGGGGGTGGGGGCGGCAAGTACAGGAGAACACTTGGGAGTTAGAATGAGTGAGCGCCACACAGCCATGCACGCTGCCAGCCATTATGGAGATGCTCTTGTGGGATGCAAATCTATGGACGATGCCCTTACTTTAGCCTGGAAGCACGACCCACTCATTTGTTACAAATGTGGGAGGGGAGGGGGGGGCTTTATCGTAGGCTCCTATACTTTGCCAACCTACTACTTTGCTCTGCGGCAATCCTGAAAGAGGAGTAAAGAGACAGCGAGGTAGTGGATAGATGGGGTTAAAAATAAAAAATAAAAAAAGGAGATAGAAACTAGCAGGAAAAGAAGAAAAACAAAGTCCTCAGTGGGATAATATGACAGTTGGGATCATCATTAATTGCAGTTTTCTACTTGCTTTTTAAAAAAAAGGGTTAAATGGGCAGTGGGAAGAGCAAGAAGAGTCATCAGTTACTCTGAGGCACAAGTGAACAATTACAGTCATGTCTTGAGTCAGTGTCACAGGCGACAAATTGCTCACTCTGGCCCTCTGAGGGCTCTACATATTGATGGTGTGAAGAAATTGCCCACTCAGATCATCACTCTTGCAGATCTCGTTGGCACGCTTGTCTCCTTGGCAGAGAGCCTGGCATTAAAATCTTCTGGAGACAGAGCGAGGAGCTACATATAGAATAGGTACTTTCCCTTCAGCTTTGGGGCTAACAACTACAGAGAGGTCTTGGAGCGCAGGTGTCCTCGTTGTGTGAAAAGGTGCTCAGCTTTCTCTTTGGGATTAAGGACTCTTTAGGAGCCATTTGTGCCTGGCACCATTTGGAGACGTACCTCTTCACTGCTTTCTGGGCCAGCATGCGGTTCCCGGCGAGGAAAGTGACGCCGCCGATAATCGCCAGGTACTTCAGGGTCTGGAACATGTTCAGGTGGGTCCAGTAGACGTACATCAGGCCCAGCAAGGCTGAAAAAGGAAACAGCCGAACGTTCATATCCAAACAACCCAACTGGTCAAACTGTAGGCTCGTAACTAACCCATTCATTTCATTATCAGTTCATCTCTAGATTATTTACTTGATGAATCGATTAGTTATTTGGTCCAGAAAATGTCAGAAAAAAAGGTGAAACATGTCAATCACCGTTTCCCAAAGCCCAACACGACATCATCAAATGTCTTGTTTTGTTCTTCTGACCAACAGTCCACAACCCAAACATTTATTGTCACAGGAAATATTCACATTTGAGAAAGTGGAATCAATTTGTGTTTGTTTAAAAATGACTCAAAATGATTAATTGAATATCAAAATGTTGTAATGGTCCATTGTTATCATCCATGAAGCCAGCAAGGAAACATTTAAGGCTCGGTCCTCAGCAGCCTCACAGTTATATAGTTAATATGATGTGTTTTAACATGTTTGACCTCTTAGTTACATGGACTTCACCCCTTTTTTTAATTATCTATTATTTTTTCCACATGAGTGCTACAAATAAAACACACTGCCCTCATTAGTGGACTTTATTGTGCACATTGAAAAAGTGCTGAATGCAGGGGGAGGGGTCAGGGTGTTTGATCATCACACTGGGTTGGGTGGACATTTCACTTGAGATTTGAATGTGTGGAATTTCATGAATAATGCATCGCTAAAAAGTAATTATGACTGTGCACAATGTGGCCTAGAGTCATTAGTGTGATTCATGTATCATTTATCTTCAACAACAGCACAAGAACAGTAGATGAAGACGCTGTAAAACAAAAAACAATCATACTCAGGATAAACATTTCATATTAAAAGATGGTGGGGGACTAACCTGCATGTCCAATATGGAACAGAATGGTGCTGGGAGAGAAGCTGAAGTTGGAGATGTTGGCTCCCAGCTTAATCCACTACAGACACAGAAGAGGGGGGGGGGGGGGCATAAAAGACAATGTTATTTTCATCCCCCTGCGAGAGCTGCCAACAAAAGGGCTGAAATATTGTTTACCACCTCACACACAAAGCACTGATCAGAGTCCACTGCGACAATAACTATTACTCAGCGCCGCAAATGCCAGCGAAAAACAAACACATGGATGCTTTTGTGATTTCAAATTAAAACGAGCATTATGTTCATGGGGGTGCTGGAGCCTCATTCACTCTCTATGAAGGCTGCTGGCTCTAGAGCTGAAGAGCTTTACTGTGGTGGTGGTGGTGGTGGGGGCACTGTGTATCCAACAGTAATAACAAAACCTCTCCTGAATGGGTTTTTATTAATAATGGAAAATGCTGTGTTGTTAAGGTGGGTCTCAAGATATGTTGATGAATATCAGTTTAACTGATGGCAAAAGTAAAGGAAACATTCCACACAAAAAATATTTACCAGGATGAGCAGAAGCAAGAAGGGAGACAGGATGAGTGCAGTGAAGGCGTTGGAAACCACAGTGGGAGGTTTCTTCTCTGGTTCCCTGAATAAGTGCTGCAAAAGATAACATAACAAGATTTAAGCTGCTGAACTGACAGCTACTACAATGTGATATAATACCAAACTACTAGAACTGCAAGTATTACCTGGATCTCTGGTTTGGGGATGTAAAGAGTCTTGGGCTGAATGGCAGCTGGGGCTTCCTCGTCGACAAACTTCAGCACAACATCGGCCTTTCAAAATAAAACAACTCAGCTTTAGAGCTCAGTATCACAGTAAATAATCATCATTATCACCTCAAAGTATGAGCAGACACTCACCACGTTCCACAAGATGGGATTCTCCAAGGTAGCGTCCCCGACGATGAGGTGCAGGGAGTAGGTGCCTGAGATGGAGTCGAACTCGGATTTCCTATGTGCTGTGTCCAGCTCAAACTTGTAGAGGTTCTTGCTGTCGGGTTCGGCCACGAACACAACCTCCTGACCGGTTTTCTGATTGTGCAGCCGGACAAAAGTCTGTGGACAGAGGCAGAGACAGTGAAGATTATGGTTGACTGGGCATAAAAGTGATTATAAAAGCAAATGAAGTCAGCAGCAACATGTCCCTGGTCATATACCTGGTGAGGGGTCAGCTCAACTCCGGTGTTGACGTCGACCAGCTGGAAGGACATGGCAAAGTTCTGGTGGCTGTCTGCTGTGAAGGGAGTCTTGGCTTTGGAGGGATAGTCCACCCTGCAGAGAAACAACATTTAGTAATCTGCTGCAATGGAAGCAGGGCTCAGTGAAAGGGTCTCGCTTATTAAAAAACGTGATTCTAACCTGGTGGTCTTTGTGCCGATGCTCTGGTCCTTATCCACCACAGACAGGTCCATGTTAGTAACGGCGACCTCAGTGGAAACCTTCACTTTCAGCTACAGGTGAACAGTCAGAGCAACAAGTCAGGCCACAAGTGCAACATACAAATCCTTAACTACTATAATGTGATGATTGACTATGTAGTAAAGCCTGACCGATATATCAGTCAGATGATATTATTGGAAGATATTGACCTATCACAGATATATCAGTATCGGCTTGTGTATGTATATATATATATATATATATATATATATATATATATATATATATATATATATATATATATATATATATATATATATATATTTAAAGATATACAGGCAGGATCTTCTGTTTATTTCATCCTATTTCTTTATTCAAATTTAACATATACATACATTTTTGTTCCATTTTTTTATTATTCTTAAATTCCCAGTGAAGTTTACTGTTTTAGTGCACTGATGTCATTTTATATGATAAAGTTTATTAATAAACTGTAAAATATAATGTCTCCATTATACATCATTGTCACTATAAAGAGATCATTTAAAGAGGATGGTCTAGACCTGCTATATGTGAAAAGTGCCCTGAGATAACATGTTGTGATATAGCGCAATATAAAATTGAATTGAATACCTACATTTGAGGAACTACTGCATACATGTAAAGTATATATTCTGTACATATAATATTATCTGTGAATATATCGGTATCTGAATTTTTTATAACTCGTTGATATCGGTATCGGCCCCTAAAATACAGTTTGGGTCAGGCTCTACTATGAAACCAGTGAACTTCTCATGACTGCTTTAAATTATGTTTGACTCCATCCAGGAGACTTAGACTCACCTCCACATGGTTGGCAACCAGTCGGCTGTCTCCAGTTACTGCAACAGTGAACTGGTAATATCCACTGGCTGGCTGGCTGGACATAAAGTTGAGTTCAAAGACGCCGCTGAAAAACAAGAAAAAGCAAGAATTAGACAGTGTGCTCAAACCAAAACCAGGCGACTGATTAGGAGGAATATTACCCACAGAACTCCTCACAATAAATAAAAGAGATTAATTAGTTAAAAATATTTTACACAGTCTATAAAATAGGACAAGGATTACAAAAACACATTTGTGTGATTATATTACTTATATTACTGGCTGAGCGATGTAATGAATGGTCATTGTGCCTATATTTCCCAATGCTGTTGAGATCATCATCAAGTGGTGGGCTCAGGCCAGCACTTATTTCTTTATGATACATACTCATTAAGTGTGAAAGGTGCTTGGCTGAGTATGATGCTCTTGGAAGCCACAGCGTACGCAGACTCCACCAGCACATTGGCTGTGGCCAGAGGTTGAGACATGACATCAGTAACAAGGAGCTGCAAATCAGACAGACAGACAGACAGAATGTGAATGAAGGGATTCCAAACCGTGCACAAGAGAGCGGCTCAGCTGACATGCAGCATCTGTACCTGCAGGGTTGGCTGGCTGTGGGAGACTGTGGCTGGGCCCTGAGCGCTGACGATAACCGGCACGTGGAAACGGTTGCTGGAGAGGGCGGCGGCGGCACTCGCCACGCTGAAGGCCTCAGCCAGAGAGTCCCAGGATTTCTTGCTGAAGATTGAGTTCACCAGCTGGATGACTTGGTCCTGCAGGGAGAATATATCTTAGAGATGTGTAGAGAAATTCTACAAGCTGGAATAAAACCTGACAGATAGAAATCACACCTCCTTGAGGGGGGGCTCCATATCCACATGATCTGACAGGGAATAAGCAGCAGTCACAAACATGGCAGTGGCCTCGAGGCCCTCTTCAAACTGGAGGTAGATGCCACCGAGGTCATCCAAACGAGCTGTCAGATCCTGGGAGGGAAAAAAGCAAACAATAAATCTGGTGCGTCTTGCCCTCAGTCAAAAAACCAGAGACTGTATATAAAGAGAACAGTGACACAGCACCACCTGCTGGAAGTGAGAGCTCACCTCAATTTCCTCAATAATTCCTCCAAGTTCTGCCTGCTTGGAGAGGCGTGCTGCAGTTTGCAGAGCTGACGTGATACTGTCCAAAGAGAAAAGTTCTAAATTAAATTGAATCACCTCAGGACCCCTCCCCTCTACACAGAATGTTACTGCACTCCCCAACTTACGCCATAACATTGTCCTCCTTGTTGATGCGACCTGTCAGGGCACCAACCACCTCCTGAGAGGCCAGAGGGAGCCCCAGAGAGCCCAGAGCACTCACAGCCCGCTGAATCTGACTCATGGTGGAGTCCTCGCTAACTGCTGCCAGAAGGATGTCGCGAGTTTCGTTGGACACAGGGATCTAAGGAGTGAACAAAAATCTCATGTTACTCATTTGGTGCTAAAGGGGTTTGAACTACAGTACATTTTACCGTATCAGTGTAACTTCTAACACTGTTTTTTTGCATTGTAATCATGTGTAAGATTGTTTTAACATAGCCAGGATGCACTAATGTAGTCCAACACCCAATTACTTTTACATTTATCAGAAGATGGTCTGCTCATTATTGTAATCACACTTTTATATACACACTTTTTCCCTAACGGATCTCCTCCAAAATAACATTTTTGAATATAAAGAATGAAAGCAGGGCAGAAAAATGAGGTTTCCAGACACTACTTTGAAAACCACTCCAGTTAAGATGAAAATAAAAAGACCAAAGTGTGAAGGCGTGTGTGTTTTTTTCATACCTCACATCCTGATATGGCTTGACTGGTCTCAGCAGCAAAGAAGAGTGAGTCGATACTAGTGGGGTCAAGCTGGGATTTGAGAAACTGGCATACTTCCTACAAACACAAATACACTTTATTAAGTGAAGGAAAACTAATGCATTAATCAAATGGAATACAAATAAGAAATAAAACGATCATTAGGAAGTAAAGTGAACAGGAATACGGCCTTGTCGCGTAATTTTTTTCTTACCTTGTGATCGGGAATAGTCGCTCCGAGCTTGGTCAGACCAACAACCGAGTAGTATGCAGACTCCAGGTCGGTGAAGTGCTGGCTGAGGACGCCCTGCAGCCGGGCCACATCGGATAGGGAGAGGTAGTGAGCTGGTGTGAGCGCCTGAGCTCCAGAGAGAGCCAGGCTGAGGACGAACAAGCCGAGCAGCCCTGTGGACACACGACGGAGATACACTGAGCTGCTAGCTGGAGAATGTATTATCTTTAAACACACTGGGATGAAAACAACACAATAGAATTTCACACCACACTATCTCTTTAATGACGACACAACGTTTAATTCATTGAATGAGGTAGCGCTGGCTCGTTCACTAGCTAACGTTAAGAGTGAAGCATGCTAACGTCAGTAGGAAGCAGCACACTGCATGTATTTCATTCATTACATTCTACAATATCTAACTCCATATTAGCACACGTCGTAAAATGCAGCAAACACACAGAAAAGTAACATTACAGCCAACGTATAATTGAGTAATTCACATACCAGACCGGTCCATGTCTTGCAGTCTAATGCAGCGTCACCAAAACCGACGTTTGCTTCCGGTGTGTTCTTCTTCTTTGGTTTCACTGGAGGTACAAAAGCAACGTTAAAAATGCATGCCGCCACCTGCTGTATTAGGGTATATAATAACAAAAACGGACAACAACACCAAAATAAAAACTTACATTCTAGATATTAAACCTGTTTCGTTTAAATATTTAAGTAAAAGCCTTTGAACCTGTAATTGTGTATCCGCTGTCTTGTTTCCGGTGTGAGCTGTCATGAGACGTCATCCAGCTATACAGTCTGCATTTCAAAATAAAAGCACGACATCACTTTTTTCCAAGGTAGCTGTGATTATAGTCATGGTTACATAAACAAATCTACCACACATATACGTATGTAAATGTATATATGGCTATGTCTGTGGTAATCATGGATGAATTATAAGATCTTATTATACATCCATGGTTGTAATGTTGTAATTCTGCACATGCAGGCCACATGTCCTTTGGTAATGATAAAAAGTAACACATATAATATCCTATAGCAGTGGTTTTCCAACTTTTTTACATCAAGGACCCCTAAAATGACATAAAGTAAGGTGTTTTATTATGGAAAGTGTATGAAACACATGACCAGTCATACATTCTGCCTTCGTGTGAAAATAAATTCCACCTCCTCAAGGACCTCTGGAGGTCTCCAGACTGCACTGTGACTCCACCATTCCAGTCAGGTTGAAAGTCATAAAGTAGTCAATAATATTTAATCACATTATACTTAGTCAATAAAACACTTTTGACCTCTGTCACTTACACTTATGCTACCTTCATGTTCTTTGACTATTATTAGTATGTTAATTAGTTTAAACAGTTTATAATGAAAATCATTTGAAAAGTATGCTACAGAGAGCATGTTAATAATGTAAGTGTTCCATATAGTTATTTTCCAGATTATCTTCCTGTCCACAGACTTATAACAAGTATATATATAACCTAATTGTAAAAATGTGCTTAGTATCATAGCATCATAAAATACACACTGGACATATAATTGTTTTATTTAAATTCTTAGCAAAAAGTTGTATGAAGTAAAAACATACAACACTAAATATTTACATACAGTGCCATTAACATGTCATGTATACCCTCGCCATCAACTGTACACCATTCATTCCTGCATCCATCACAGCTCACCTCCTATATTTGAATACAACACATGTAGCATTCATCAATTTGCTAACTTCTGTGACCCATTAATCACTTTAACAGATAATTGATATCTGCAATAATCACTGTTACATTCCTAGTAACACAAGCCCAACGTACTCCTATATGAGATGCATCCTGCATATCATTACTGTACACACATTAAACACATCTAACCAATGTTCACATAACATTTTAATAAATGGATCCTTCATCCCTAAATGCATTACTGATCAATCTGCATTAATTATATAACTGGTTTTTCATTATGAACGCGCAACCTGAGTGTTTGTGCTCTCTGCAACTTTAAAAAACTGTTTAATTACACACATTATACAATGTAAAACCATCTTCTTTATCTCCACTGATACAGTACATAGCCGTGATTTTTCAATTTTACATTAATTGTTCTTTTTAAAGATGTTTTAATGTCAAAAATACACTGAAATGTAATTAATTCTTTGTTTTTCCAGGCCTCGTGTGTTGGCCTCTGGAATGAGACTAAATCTAAAAGCACCTTTCTCTCTTAAATGGTCCCTGCTAAATTTATTGACAGAGCTATACTGATGAGGTTTCTGATTGCTAATGACTTGTCGAAAAACGGTATTAAATCTACAGGACGTGTTCTTTTTTTCTTCACCACAAAGTACAACAGCAGAACGTTAGGAAGAAACAACAACTAACAGTAAGAAAATGTATGTGTAACATGTTAAAGATGAGGGACATCTCAGGACAAGATCAGAGCTCTGTTGGGAGCGTGCGATTTTAGCGAGCGAAGGTAACGTCGTGCTTTCTCTGTCATTATGAGCTGGTCTTTAGTTTGTCCACAAACAACCGTCTCCCACTCTTTTGACATCTGAGGAGAGAGAGAAAACATGACAGTAGAATTAGATCAAAAGTATGAAAAGCTGTGTAAAATACTTTTCCATTGATGAGGTTATTAATTCTTTTTAAGGTTATAAAATGCTGGGACTTACAGGAGTTGGGGGCACAGTGCTGGGAAATATGGCACTGTCACTTGGTCCCAAAAGGAAGCCTTGATCCAAAATATTTTCATGCCCCTTGCTGTAAAATGACGAGGAGTTCAGAGAAACCATCACGGGTTCTTCCTGTAAGTGAAGGGGGGAAAAAAGTTATGAAAAGTTGTAAATTATGCATCAAAACTACAAACAATTAAGAGCACATTTATTCACTCTTTACCTTGAAGCTGTGCTTGGTTTCATTTCTGGATTTGCGTTTGGACGTAGGCATCACCTGACAATCCACGACATCTAGAGCCAACGACTTGCGCACTTTCTTCATAGGAGGGCGATGCTGGGAGTGAAAACAACAAAAATCATCAGGAACTGAGTACATAGCTTCAGAAAGAATGTCAGTGAAGGAGTAATATCTTTCTATCTGTGATAGATGTTTAGTGTGAAAGCTAGAGCATGAGCCAGAATCATTGTTGAATGGTGGGGACAATGGTATCCTTTGAATATCTGGGTGGGGGGAATGAATGAACAAGAGACTTCACACTCAGTCGCTTTCATGCAGCTAACTGCTGATCAACAGAAGACTGTTGTTACAATGCTTCACTGGAAGGTGTGAAGCTGTGTGAGTGTGAGGAACTCAAGTACTCAACGTTCCCAGGAAGTCTTAACTTTCTACTGACATCCTACAGGATTAGTTTAACAGACATACACTCAAGTTACAACAACTACATGACCACAAACATATAGATTACAATATTTATTACAGTATTTGTTATCAGATGGTCTTTTCTAAAGTCATAAAAACTTAGGAGGGAAAAGAGAAGAGGTGCTATTTTACACGGCAAATGCTCTATATCTGATATGTGTATACTGTTTAGGCCATCATCTACTAAGTAAACTGATGGTAAGATGAAATGCATCCAGATCAGGGTGTCTTACCACCTCAACTAACAGATTTCTCAGAGCAAATCCTTTGATGGTGTTAATCAAAGGCTACCAAAAACAGAAATATTACAGAAAATTTTACGTAATTTTTTTACATTTTAAATCAAGTATTCCTACTTCCCCTGTTTACTTTGGCTCTATATGATCTAATACTTAATAAGCATAAATGTTAAAGTATACCTTTAACAGGGATTAAATGATCAAAATAGGTGTATTAGTATTAAAGTGGTAGTAGTCATAGTTACCATAGTTTTGCGTCTCTGCTCAGGTGGAGTTGTGCGGACGATGTTCAGGTCCATCCCAGATTCTCTCAGGATGACCTCGTTGATGTCGTCTTCAAGGTTAGGAGTCTGAGGCTGTGACAGCACACACACACACACACACACACACACACACACACAGTGTTAATGCAGTGCTGATGACTCATAGCTTTTCACTGACAGTCACAGGCAGACACTCACCAGAGGTTGCAGAGGTCCGTACTTCTCCATGGCATTTTTGAATGGCGTGGGGGTCCGTGGCGTCGTGCAGAGCTCTGACTTGTGGTTGGGTGTGACGAACCTGCGTCAAAGTAAAATGTGAACGATGAGACTCAAAATTATACCACATACATAACCCTCGAAACTGAATAAAAAAGGACTACTTACGCTGAGTTTTCCTTCTGAGTGAGGGGGGTCTTATCTCGCTGCAGAGGGGTTGTAACGATAGCTTTCTGGCTGCACACCGGTGTGGACGTGAGGGACGGATTCTCCAGGTCGTGAGTGTCCTGCTTGGTCCACATGTTGAGGAACTGAAACCATATTAAAGGCGTGTTAGTTAAAAGTGCCACTACTTTATTATAACACAGTGAGCAGAATGAAGTAACAGGACTCACTTGAGATGGAGAGAAGGGCAGGATTTTGACTGGGGTGTTCTTAGGCGTCATTAAGTTACTGGCGTCGGGAGACCAGGCGATGCGTCTCTGGCTGCGGCGGCTCAGTATGGAGGGCGGCGTGACCCCTCCGGGAGAGATTGGGATGAGTTCTCCCTTGCTGCCTTTGCTCAGCTCCTGCAAGGCGCTGCCCTCCAGACGGAACTGGTGGCGCTCTGGACTCGGGCTGTCTTCAGGCAGGTCGAAGGCTGCCAGGTTACACCAGCCATCAATGTCCTGAGTACATAAGAAACACGTGTCAATTACTGACCCAGAGTGTGAACATAATAATTATACTAACAGTAAAGTGCTAGATATCCAGTCACTTCTTGGAAAAGGTTCATTAATATATAAATTATTTCAATCAATGCTAACTAGTTATTAGAGGCTTATTACTCACAATAAGTCAACAAAATCTGCATAAATTACACATTAATGAAAACTGTGGCAAAAAATGATCTGTTGGTGACAAAAATGAGACTAAAACTAAATAAGTAGCTTTGAAAACAAGAACTATGACCAAGTCTAATAGTATCCTCTGTTGCCAAAGCTCTATTGTTCAAAAGTTGATTTAAAAAGTACATCAAAATAATGTGGGGGTATCATCTATCGACCACACGCTTAAAGCGTCTTGTTGACTACTGGGGAAGCTTACCCCATCCACCATCTCCATCACTTCCTTCAGCACTGGGCCAGTAGGAGAGAGAAAGCCGGAGCTGTCCACCACCCAGCTGGTACCGCTCATCTCTCCCGTGGAGTCCGTTTCAGTCTTGGGGCTTAAACTGTCCTTTGGAGAGGAGACGGACTGTGAAGGACTTGCCTTGCTGGGACTGGATTTAATGCAGGCTGAGTCTGGTGTTTCCTGCAAATGGTGGAAAAAAGATCCTCTATAACTACACTGAAACTACACTTTATAACAAATCAGTTGACAGAGATTTAAGGTATACTGTGCAGGATTTTCAATCATTACTTATAGAAGAGTGTGGTGGTGTGTGTATCAACACTCTCTGCCCTGTCAGTATTTCCTTATTATTTAGTTGTGTTCAAGACACGTCTGGTTGTTAAATTTTGGGCAGTAGGTGTGTAGGTGTGCCCAGTCAACAACAGTATGTAGGGTGTGAGGTCAGGACTGGTATCATAGCAACTAGGTTACATCACCGTCTCTGTGTCATGGATGTATAATGAGCAGCAGGTCTGTGTCTGCTTGATTGACGGTGGTGCTGAGGTGTGGACGTGTTTATTTGTCAGAAACAATCAGAAAATAACAATTTGTTCATCTGATTCACAGCTTTGTTCCCGCCTGCGCCACTCTTCATTCACTCTCTGGCTCACTTAACCACTGCTGCTCTCTCTCTCGCTGGCTCATTGACCTGGAAAAGTTTAACTTTGAATGTGGTTGGTTTATAAACACCAACTGACAAATCCTGAATAGTCTACTTTTAAAGCCTTTAAAACCACCCTGGTTTTAAATTATGACTTTTTGTAATCAATGTGATTAGTTGCTTACTGTAGGTTCTGTTTTCTGCTCTGGATCTTTGTCTGCACCATCTTGAGAGCAACTGGCCATCTGTGTGATCACAAAAGAGAATTTTTAACACTTTCATACAGTCAGTACTGTTTCCATCTCAGAGGAGAACATCACAGAATGAAAGCTCACCTGCACATCTTTATTAACACAGGCCAGCAACTCTTCAAGTTCATTTGGCTTAAAAACCTGCCCGGCGTAGAAACCCATTTCTAACTTGCGTTTAATGGTTGAATTCCAGTGATTCTTCACTGCATTGTCCGTCCTGTGAAGAAATATTATAACATGAGTCTTTTGGAAGAGGCAAGGCTTTAAGTACACACACAAAACCAGGTTGACATTTTCATCCTGTGAGTTAAACAATGTGTATTTACCTTCCAGGGAGCAGCTTTGCAATCTCCGCCCAGCGGTTTCCTAGCAGGCAGTGAGCCTTGTAGATGATGAGGTCCTCCTCAGCTGTCCAAGATGACTTCTTCACATTGGGATTGAGGTGGTTGTGCCAGCGCTCTCTACACTGCTTCCCCAGCCTGCCTTTCAGATGTTTGGCTACCACAGCCCACTGTTTGTTGCCATAGAGATGTACAAGCTCTATCACCTGAGGAGTGAGGAGGAAATTTAGCTTCTTAGCATCTAAAATACAACTTGTTATCATGAATAACACTAGATAAACTGTTCTTAGTAGTCAAATTCCTAGCTAATGAGTCACCTACCTTCTCATCTTCCTCTTTGGTCCAAGGACCTTTAACCAGTTCTGGATCCAGGACCTTAAACCAGCGGTGCTGACACTGGTGTTCAGTGTGATTCTGAGCAAAGCAAAACAAGCGTAAGAAGCTTCAAAACACTGAATAACATTACTACTGACATCAAATAGCCAATATGGCCCCACAGCTTACTAAAAACAACTGAAATGTTAATGAAACTCACCAGTATGAAGCTGGCAATGTATTTCCAATCATTCTGCCCCACTTTTTGAACCAAAGCTTTGAGCTTGTCATCCTGTAAGAAAAAAAAGCAACATGAAGTCTCCCTAGGGGCTGTGATTTATTTTGAGGACATGCAAATCACCAGGACATGTCATGACAATCACCTCCTCTTGGGTCCATTTCACCTTCACTTTCCCACCGTCTCTCTGTTCCGCCACATCAGAGTCAGTGTCTTGATGCATGGCCTCCTCTGCATCCTCACTGAGAGAGAAAACAACAGCTGTGATATGAACCACTGAAGCTGACAGTGAATGCTATAACCATACTGGCCGACCGTTCCAGTGTAGTGAGCAGAGGATAACTTGATAATCAGGTTTAGCTGTGGGGTTAGCTGCTATCTCATAGCCTGGGACTACAATATAGCACACATAGGGGGTAACGGCACTGCAGAGTTGGGGTAAATAAATGGTTGAATCAATAGAAAAAGTGTCTTCAGTAAAGTTAAAATACTGAACCTTGTTAATTGTGAGTGTTCGGAAAAAGGCGGCACAGACGAGAGCCCGTGAAAGTACTGGAAAGTTACAGTGTTAGGCCTAAATGTAAAGTCTTTACATTAACCAGCTGGAAACCTGAACTGTGTTAAATGCTCATGTTTATTCAGTTAGAGGTCAAAATAAGTATTGCTAATGCTAAAGCTCATTAAAGACAACAGATAGCAGCATCTTACCCGCGCGGCCACCAGGACATTTCCCTCTGTTTCTGTTGTTTACGTTCAGTCGGTGGTTTGTCCTGCCGCCGCCGCCGCACGTCATGTGCCCGTGTCTCCGTTATTCTGTGCTTTTATTCCGAGTGTTTGTTGGTTGTCTTCGTGAACAGGTCCGCGGTGGTGGAGGAGGCTTGCTGCTTGCTGCTGTGTTGAGTGTTAAAGTCGCAGCCTGGAAGCCAGCTGTAGCAGGGCGCCCTGTCTGTCCGCGCTCCTGGATTTCTATCTCCCGCCCTTCCCCAGTGATCAAACTACACAGTGACGTATGGCTGCGCACTACACATGCGCATAGGGCCGAGTAGCAGGCTAAAACAGTTCCGGTGAGAGTTTCAAAGTAAAATCTTTTCATATCAAATTTTGAGCAAACTATTCTAACAAGTTTAAGCTTTCATATTATCCCCAATATTTTATAACTAAAGATACAACACAGTCACTTGCTAAACCCTGAACATTGTCTCGCATGGACACCGCTTTAATTGATAATAATTAAAAAACTGAGGAGATGATTGTTTTTTTTAAATTGTTCATTAAAAAACAATCATCTCCTTATTTTGAGCTTTCACTATTAAATCACAGATCAACAAAACAATATTATGATTCATTCAAAATTCATAATGAAAAGTATTGTAAGTTGGAGGCCCAGTTTTATTCATTGTTCCATGAGAAAGTGCTTAGAAAGTAGTCATTTCCCCCTATTTTTTATACTTACAACTACACTGTACTTAAAAACTACAATGAATTAATAACAAACACATTTCTAATTACAACTTTAATTTACATAAACATAGAAAGAAAAAAACCCTACATATTATTTCAACTAAAATGTGTCTGTATCTGTCTGATTGAGCTCGTATGGCAGGAGAGCCTGTATGCTGCCCTACCTCCTCCTGACTGATGACCTGCTCAGCCTCCAGCTGGGTCAATTAACACTCAGCTTCAACTGTTTAAAACCCACCTGGAGTTCAGCTGGCACTCACTGGCTCACAGAAACAATGGAGAAAGCTTTTGTTGTTAAAGGTAAGAAAACAAGTTTAATTCTGATAAGATCATTCATGAAAGCCTGATCCGATGATGTGACTCAAACTGTTATGTGTCTTTTTGCCTCTTAGACATAAACAGCTTTGAGTGTTCGTCTCCATCGGAGTTGGACAGGAAGTTTTTTGGTGAACAGAGTATGCTGTCTGCTATGTCACTGGAACAACTGTCCATATCTAGAGTGTCAAATGACACAATAGCTGATGTATCTGATGCCAGGCTGTCAATCCTGGCTTCTCTCTGTCTGCCACCAGACCCAATTTCCCCCTCTCAGGCGTCTTTGTTGAACAGCTTAAACCCTCAAGACGTTGACAGTTGTCACCTGGTCGTGCCTTTGCAGGGAAATTCCTCCACTCCTCACATGCTCCTTCACAAGCAAAAACAGGCTGCTTGTTCTGACCAGTCGTACAATGATCTTGCAGCCTCTCAAATGTCCTGGGATGTATCATTGATTAAATCAGAAAGCCCAAAACCCTACATGGAGTCCAGCATTCAGGAGCCAATATGGAGTCCCAAACTCGAGTCTAAACAATGTTCACTGGCGGAAGTTTCTCCCTGAGGTGCCTATGTGGCACACTTTACATGGACGTTTGGAGTTTTAATCCATATACCATCTTGTCTGCCTCAAGGATAAGTTAAGAGTTAAAATTTGAAAGGTAAGCTGCTCAGTTTAGTTAACTAAGTTTCATTTATTAGTGTTCTGTGAAAATCTGCAAATTATGTTAACAATTAAATTTGTTTTGTCTTTTTTACAGGATCCATATGTGAGGATGCATTGCAGTGTTGTACAAAATGTTTTAAATATTTGATTTAAATAAAAGTGACTTTATTTACTCAAGTATATTTACAGTTTTATATATTCTCCACAACAGAATACAAAGGTATAAAGATTAAAAAGGTGTATATACAGTCATACATTTTAGTCATCACAGCACCATCTTAGTGCAGACCAGAATAACAGTAACAGGCTTTTTCCTACAGAATATACTTGCATCTGCTTAGTCATGGTACAGTATATTGAAAAGGCAGAGCTGAATAATCATTGACCCGGAGTGAATTGTGCCTCAGTGTCGATATCGTGCTCCTGCAAAAGGGAGAATTTATTTTTAGACCATAACTTTAAATGCATAATCAATTACTTTTGGGGGATTTAAAGGGCTCTCACCTGATTGAGTTTCTTGAACTCTACAACCTGGAAGAAAATGTGCTCCAAGATATGCTTGGCATCCCTCTGATCTTTATCCAACTTTGGAGTCACGCCCAGAATCTCCCCACATTTCCGCACGTAGAACTCAAGATCATCATCTGTACCTGAGAGCAGAATAAATTTTTAAAAAGTGAGATATATTGCACCTTAACATTCTAAATCTAACCAGTTGAATCATTTTGCTTTAGTGAAGTACTCCATCTTACATTTATTTGTGAGCTGAGCAAGGCGCACTTTCTCAGAGGAGAAAGTTTCATCTAGATCAAACAGGTCCAGCATGGGTGGAGGCAACTCGCTTAAGGCAGGTGGGAAGACCTAAAAGACAAAAGCCCAAACTTGTGGGTTTAAATGCAGTTACATATGACTCTAGAACTGTATGGAAGAACACTGTCAGGACTGACTTACAGCAGGTTGGAGCTGAGGCAGAGGGGTCTCAAACTGCGGCGTGATCAGCTGAAGCGGCTCATCTTTGACATTAAGCTGCTTGTAAGCACTGCAGAAAACATGACAATTTAGCTACTGAGGAAAAATAGGAGCACATGATGTTCTCAAAGTATATTTTGCATTCTCACCTGATGACTTGGGGTAAAGCATCGGTCGACAAATTGAACAGAGCCATATCAAAGAGGGAGGTGAAGTCTTTGGGGTTTTCATCACCCTCTTGTAAGCACACTCTGAGCTGTTCTGACAGGCACCCCGTGTCTGGCAACATAGTGTAATCTGTGATCTAGAGGAAGAGAAAAGAAAAAGGGGGGGATGAGATGGATGCCGGCTCATTTAAAAGACATCATTCTCCTGTGAAGTAGACATCCTCACTTCTGGGTCATCCGCATCAATCTGGTTCAGCTGAATATTATCAGTCATGAGCCACTGGAGCACGACATCCTGGAATGAAAAAGTATGACAGAGTGTTGAGCAAAAATACTCTCACCCTCAGACTTCAAAAGAGAGTTTACTTTTTAAACATCTTTAAATTTTTACTGCACTCACCATGATTTTACTGTTCTCCTCTTTGTCCATGTACTGGTCACTGAACATGTGGCAGGAACCCAGCACTACCAGTTTCCCAGCCTCCTTAATAACACATGAAACATATTTCTACATCACTTCACAGGTATATACATACACAAGTAGAATAAGTATGAAGAAAAACACATCTTGTGCCTCTGACCTTTCCTTGAAAGAAAGCCAGGACAGGCCTGTTGAGGGGGAAGCACACTGAGCCAGTTGAAAGGACGGCAACAGCAGGCTTCATCACACTCAGAGTGGCGCCATATGGGTACACAAATGTGAGAGCTCTGTGCAAATTAAGACAGAAAATCATGTGTTTAAAATCACTCCAAGAACACTAAATCTGCTATGTATGAAAGGTGCTTCATAATTAATTATGGTGCTTTATAATTAAAGTTCATTATTATTATCAAATGTAGCAGTCAGTGAAAATAGGAATATAAAACCAAATCACTTACTGTGCATTGTTTCCAACATTTTCATCCTCAGTTATTCCTGTGATCACTTTGCCAGCAGCTCGACTGATCTCTCTGAACACAGAATTAGGAAAAAATATGTTAGCTTTAATGTGTATCAATGTATAGGACCATTTATTGTAGCAGTAGTAATCCATTAGAACTATATATATATATATATATATGTACACAAACAAACCATAAAAGTGTATTTGTGTGAGAAATACAATAAATATTGTAACAACCAACCTGTTCAATACACCATTGGACACGAGCGCCTCCTTTGGATGGAAGTACTTGTAATACACGTTCCTCACAACTGCATCTGTAGTGTTGAAGGAGAACATGTGATTCAATCAAACTACACACGATGCACTACGATTGCATAAATGATGTGAGGTGTCATGAAGTGTCAAGATTTCATTAACGCACCATTGTTGATCATTATCCCAAACTCCTCCAGGAGAAAGTTGATATTGGTGTCATATTTCATCTCTCCTCCTTCGCCGAGCATAACGAGGACATTTCCTCCACTGTCCAGGTAGTGCTTCAGCACCTCCAGCTGAAATCACATGGGACAAAAACATATGGAAACACGCTTTGTGTTTAAATCTGTGCAATAACAATATCCAAGTCAGGTACATTCGTATTACTACTACAGATTACTATTATTTTACTATATTGTTTACTACTAATGTTTTTTATTATTATTGTGTTTGCCATGATCACCATAATGAACTCTGAACTGAACTTCGTTTTTTTTAGCATCCCATATTTTTACTGTATAAGCTGGCAATTGATGAGTGTATGGTTAGTGCAGATGAGAGTGAGTGAATGAATGGATGCATTTATTTATTCTTATTTTAAGCCCAGTCCTTGAGTGCACCTGAATCTAAATCTAAACGTTTTGCTTTTTTCTACTTACTTATTATTCATTGTTCTTTATTCTCTTTATTGACTTTTTTTATTTTTACTATCCACGTTGCTGCTTTTATAATGTGAAATTCCTCTACTGTGGGACTAATGAAGAAATATATTGTGTGAAGTGCACAATTTGCAAAAAAGCCACATAGTTAAATTTCTACCCTCTCCCATGCCCGGAGCTGTTACAAGGAAACGAACAGAACATCTTTTCAGCATATATATACACAATTAATTTTTTCATGAATTTGGAGGTTTTAAACGTGATCACTTTTGATACATCACCTCTGATGCTGTGAACTTCTCCCTTGGCCCCGCAGTTATCCACAACTTGACACCCTTCAGCTTCTCAATAGACAGCTCTTCCTTCATACTAAAGGAGACAGCATTTATTTAACATAATGTATTTTTGTCAATAATGCTACAAAATGATGACAAAGCAGTGCCATACCACAAACACATTACCTGTGGATTTTCCATTGAGCACGGAGTCTCTTCTGCATGGATTTGTATCCATTGTTCATAGTAAAGAGCTCTCTTTTAGAGGCATTGAAGACCACAGCGTTGTGCTGTTCTTTCTCCATGTTTTATTAGGTTCACTCAACACTGTATGCTCTTAGACATATCCATACACCTAGAAACAGAGTTTAAGTCATAGTTACATATCCCATTGAATTAGCTACTAAGTATCTTTTAGCACATTATCACTATTCTAGATAGTTACGGTTATGCACTGGCAATAATTGTCTCAGTCAATATCAACATGGAAACATTGTAGTAAGAAGCTAAGCATCCATCGTCATACGTTAGACTACTGTTAGCAAACATAGCTCAAGCGGCTAACTCTAAATTGTTCAGAATATAACGTTGTTGTTAGCCGCGTAGCTAATAGCTGGGTGTCAGTACCTCACGTTAGCGTCCGAAGGTTGCCATTAATGTTTCTCTTCTCTATTAACTATAGCAGAAACCCCCACCTGCCGTGACACTGTGTTATTGTCTTACATTCACAGGTTAGCGTTGTCAACGTTGCTAAGCTCTACTAGCAGCGATGCATTATGGGGGATAGTGGTTCCAGTGGTAACCATGGTGACAGCAACCAAGGAGCGTAGCAGTAGGGTAAAACCTGGCATAGGGTAAAACTAGGTACTCTAGGTAAAACCAAAGCAATTGTATCGATATTCTTCTTTACTCTTTCGTAAAAAGTGCACTAACTAGCTTTTCTGGAGCCTTCAACAGCACGGTATTCAAGGGTAAAAAATGAATTGCAATTAATGAAACACATTTAATCAGACTTGTATCAGCTACATTATTGAAACTGAGGTTAACAGCTATGCAAATTAAACTAATGCTTCATAATGTGACAAAAAAACAACAACTCATCATCCACTTCTACATTATTGCTGTAACCTGTGAACCTGATCAACTTCCCACAATATGTAATAATAATGACAATGAAAGAATACAATGAATGTTAAGACAAAGTATTTAACAATGATTTATCTTTGTTTATTTCCCTGTTCTCTCTTCTACGTGTTTCATATGGCCCCAAACATGATGGAAACAGAAGAGCCTGCCCTCCCATGAAAAACAATACACACAACAGGTCATGTAATCAGTCAGCCGAATACGACCTAAAGCCATGTTTGAGTAGTGAGTGAATATAAAAACAAATGCACACACATACATAGCAGAAGGGGTATGAACATTTAAGCTGGATCAGCTGGATCAGCTGGATCTTCTGGACCTTCGTCCCTGTGAAATAGAAGGATGTTCAGAAAGAGGTGGAGGAACTGAAGGGGAAGTGCATCAAAAGCTGGGAAGAGAAGAGAACATTCTGCTAGGTGACAGGATTCCTCATCATTGCCCTGGCCTATCTGAAAATCACTTATGGTCAAATAGCAAAAGTCACACCCACACACTTAGCCAATCGGGACAGCCAGTCATCTTTACCCTTTATTGTACTCCGATTCTGCCCATAGTGGATTCTTTCAATTTGAAACGTCAAACCTTTTGTTCATTTGGATTGCAAGCACAATAGATTGCAGTCTTATCTTGACTTTCATCAGTGTTACTCATGGGATTAACACAAATCTCTTTCACAGTGTAAAAGCTTTGTTTCTACCTGCTGCCAGGCACAGTGGACTTAAATTCAAATTCAGGCTATAGTTGGTTATTGACATTTTCCATCTTTACAATAACAATTACCAAAGGGCAAACAATGGGAGAATGTGTACAATTACCACACTGTGGGGTTAGGAGACAATTATGAGATTCATGTTAATTAGAACCCTATATTTACAGCATTACGCTTTGTACTTAAATCTGCTGAACTTTTTGTGCACCACATAGACATATCTGAAATTTTGAATTGAGTTGAGCCCAGTGGAAACTAAGCACTTTTCTTTTTTTAAAATCTAAACCACTCATTTACATGCAAGTACAGTGGAAAATGGCAATATTACAGGTACATCAATCTGTTTAGCTGCTCTAAAACTGACTACATTACTCATTTCATTCTTCCCTGGTTGACCGCACATCTCCCTGGCTGTCTCGCCCTACATTTCATTCATCTGCTTCATTCTTTCACAGGCAGATCTTTACTTCACATTGAGAAAAAGCCCTTGTGGCATGTCCTTGTAATTGCATGTGCTATAGAGAGTCATACACACTATATGCCATCTTTGTTTCTATTTAGTAGACTTTTAATAGTGCAAAGACATGACATAAAATCCATGTATCTGTAAAATTGAATGTTAGTCTACTACTACTACTGTCAAATTTTGACATTGCATTTGTGTGATAAAATAAACATTACATTTTCTTAATTCAGTATCATGGTAGAGTGCATTTTAAAATGATAGTTTTTGCAGTGTAACTGGTCTTATCATTATTACATAAAAAAATGAGCATGAATAAAGTGGTATGTAGTACAGTTATGTAGAATAAAGTAGTAGTTGTATGCAAAGTTGAAGACTCCATTATGTATAATTAGGGACTGGGAAATGTACAAAACAAATGACAATGTATACATTATTATATATTATTTATTGTTAGGAAATTAAATAGATGTTTGCATGTTCATAATAAAACCATCATAAACTCATGTTATATTACTATTTTTGCATCTTAAAATTAAATTAAACTTCTATGATTAAAATATACACATGATACATGTTAGAAATGTGCTTATAGTTTGCTGGGCTCTGGGACTGCTTTCACTCTCAAGACGCCCTCCTGGGAGCACGAGGCAGCCAGCACCCCGTCTCTTCTCCACAGCCGCCCTTGAACAAGTCCCCTGCTGCCTCCTGCAAGATACAATAAACACAACATGCCAGGTTAAAGTGGGAGGTGCAGAAGTGTAATTGGTGTCTAAACGGGTGGCTGTCACAGGTCATCAGCCACAAAAGTAGCATTAAAAAAACCCACTAAATATTCAGAAATACACAAACACTTGCCCCCCCCCCCCCCCAGTCATTTTATAAGTGTTATAACAGACAGAACAATCAAAGTGGATGACACACTAACCTGCCCACGGACTCTCACACTCATACAACATCCACTCATCGCTGCGGAAAGTGCTGTGGAACCACATGGCGTGGTCCAGCGAGGCTGAGAAGTGGGCCCTGTAGTTGGGATAAGGCAGCAGTGCGGTGCCCAGGAACGCAAAGTCGGACACATATGCCGCCACGCAGCAATGCAGCTTCATGTTGCCTTCACCTACACACAAACACGCACATTAAAATGCATCAAACACACTTTGCTTATAGTATAGCATCATGTGTGCAGAACGTGGTATGATTCATTGAGTGCATTTTACCGATATATCCTCGCGCTCGCACCCAGAACAGCTTCCTCGCCTCGGTTGCGGTGCGCTTGTAAAACTGTGGTGGGTTGACTGGCTTTATTTCAATGGGGACTTCATTAGCCAGCAGTTTGTTCAGGCCTTGTTTTGCGTTCTCTGCCAGGTCTGGTTTACTGTGAAATAATGAAGAGGGAATACAGATCATGAGTTTCGACTATGTAAACAGGAAGTCAGTGTAGCATCACAAGCAGCTGCATAACTTCCAAAAAGTGTTTTAAAAGTCAACAGATAATAAATAATAAACTCACCGGCCTACTCTTTGTGAATGTAGACCTTGTTTTATGGCGAAATATGTGTCAGAGGCAAATATACAATTACGCAAAACTAACTGATGCTGTTTGTCATCAACTGTTCTTTTACCCTCGAAGCTACAAATGTTCTCCTGCTCTTCTGCCATCATGTGTTGAAAAGATGTTCATTTGTTTATTGAGTTGTACAAGATCTAATCAAAATATTTCGCAAATCTTGTTGTAATGCAGCTGTCCCACATCTGTAAAGTATGTATAAGACTATCAGTGCTTCTCTGCATGACTGTAGGAGCTCGATGAAGCTCTTAAATGACACATACACAGTGTAGTTAACTGCATACTGTATGATGTTACAATTGTCATACTTTTTCCACATTTTTCCATTTAATTACTGGTTTTGGTTAAAGAATTTTTCCCATTTCTTTGGTGGAAAAATGTTCCAGGACACTGTTCAACTTGGACATTATTTATGGAAAGAAATACAATTATTGAGCTGTTCAAATATTATTTTTTAGTGCTTTGGGCACCACAAACAAAATTCCATTGACCTCCATTGTATTCATGATGGCAGAAAAGTCAAATGTGTGTGTCAAAACACCTCCAGATAAAACTAAAACTACCCAAGCATGGTTTGAAACTAATAGAAGCAAGAAGCAAAAAATCACTCTCACACTCCAATGCTCCTTTATTTTTGTGTTACTCGTATGTGTTAATCATTAATCTAACCCACTAAGTATATAAAGCACACAAATGGCTTGTTGTGTTCGTACATTTGTGTCTAGTCAAACCCCCTGCTAATGCTGATTTGTCACTAATAAAAGAAGCAGTCTTTCTACCTTAGATAAAGCTGGATGAGCTGCTCTGCAGTGAGGAGGTCTTCGGGCTGAGGCACAGTCGGCATGGTGAACTGGTGCTGCAGTGGACTGGGCTGCAGCATGTGGAAGGACGCTTGGCAGATGAGTATGGGTTTTCCATGCTGGATGGCCTTCACGGAGCGCACTGCGAAACTGCGTCCGTCTCTCGTGCGTTCCACCTGGTACAGAACTGGAACCTTCGGATCCCCTGAAAAAAAATTTAAATTTAAAATGACAGCTGTGGGAAAAGAGTATCTGACACTCCAAATGCCACCTTTTTTAATATTAGTGCTGCACCGGGAGTCATGCTACATCTTACCTGCTCTTACAAAGTAGCAGTGGAGAGAGTGGGCGTAGAGGTTATCGCTGACAGATTTGGCAGCAGCCACCAGGGCCTGGCCCACTATCTGACCCCCAAACAAACGCTGAGTGCGAGGCACCCAGTGGTGAGTCCCTCTGGGGAAAAATAGACAAAAATAGACAGCTGAAATACATGTGATGCAGTCTCACTAGATGATGTTCATGTAGCTCTGACAAAGAGGGTCAGTGTATTTGAGTTTAATGGATTCCCCTGCACACAATAGAATGCCATCAGATACAGAAGCTGTACAATGGAGCCTACCTTTGTGAAGTGATTGGTTTTCTTAGGCTTTATACTGACAATGTTTCTAATACTCTCTTCCCATCATGTGTGTAAATAGCAGTGCACAGAAAGTGAAGATTCTAAGCTTCACAACATCCAGTGCAGGCAGAGGTAAATGGACACTTTTGTGGTTTTGAATTAAGTATTCTACTTAAAGCTAAAATGATCTTGTTTTAGAAATCAAGCAGGAGATTTGGAAGCAAACCACCCTGCTCCTCCCCCTCTCCCTAAACCCTCTCTTATGGAGGGTGGGAAGGAAACACAGTCATTCGTATTTGCAGATGATTATTAATTAAAACATACTTCAACGGGTCATTTTAAAGTGCAAAAGTGTTTTCCACAAAATACACTTAAAGTACAAAAATAATGTCATGTTTTATATTCATTAGTAGATATAATTATTGGTGTGTTAAATGTAAGCAGCATTATAATGTCGCTGGTTAAGTTACAGCTAATTTAAACTATTGTGGATAGTTTTAAACCCAGGCACACATGGCCCACCCCTACTAGTCTTGACTTAAGGGATCATGCAGTTTCTGATCTTTACTGGAGCAGATTTTTTGGAGCAATGTGGGTCACTATTTTGTTCATGCAGGTGCACAAAGATGCACATACACCTGTGCATGCATACTCCTGAATTGTTTCAAAACATATTAATGATCTGCAGGTAGCTGTAATGCAGACAAGGAGAAAACTGCAAGCTAGTAAACATGTAAAGATTTGAATAACTTCAAAACCAACACTGCAAATATTTTATATGGAAGGAATGGAAGGCAACACTTTCATTAGACCTCCAGGATGTATGCACAATGTGTTTTGGTTGAGTAACACTGAATGTAAAAATATATTTTGTTTGTTGACAAGAAAACACCACAGGGCTGTTTGTGAGCAGAGTTTCTTTTTGCATTCAGTGTTTCTCTCCAAAATGCATTGTGTGCATCCTTGAGGTCTAACATTTGTTTTTTTACCTTTTTAAAATCTGCATTGTGTACATGCCTGAAGGCCCTTCACTGCTGTCTACTAAAAACAAAACCAAGACCTACACTTATAACGTTACTATATCTAAAAACAAAGAGTAGGCTATAGTGCAGCTGTAATCGGCCAGACAAGATCTGTTCTCAGTTATGTGTGGAGGTGTACAGACGCTTCACTCATATTTATCACCTGTTGGTGCAGTACATATTACACACTACTTCATCCACCTTCAACCTGAGCTACAACAACTGAAAACACACGTGTGGGTGTTCAGCCACTTTCATCTAAAAATGATGCATCATATTGTAAACTCAGTTTTGCATGTGGAGTCAAAGGAACTTCCCATCACTAGTAAGATACAAAGCAGCAGGACAGTGAATCATTTGGTGACTTCATAGAAGAAATAGACCATTTCCACCTTGCAAAAACTAGTATGACAGTATGCTAGAATAGTGTGAAAGACGCCAGTGCAGCAACAGCATCAGGTGCCTTTTCATTTACGAGTCTGCCCTCATTTTACATTATTCATGCCAAATTTAAAAGGCCTCATCCATTTCTATTCATTTATATGTTTGCTGCAGCAAAAGCAGCAACCTACCTACCTTACTCAATTACTTCCAATAACATTTAACGTAGCCCTCGAAAAGCGTCTGTGCAACAACAAAAACAAACTGTAGCTACAAAGCATTTACAAGTACAACATTTCAAGTCATTCATTCATGAGCCTATCGCTATTATTAAGCTAAAGTAAAGTGACAGACTTCAGCCAGCTCACCTGTACAAGTCTACGTCGAGCGTCTCCAGGTTTAAAACGCTGGTGACCAGGACGCTCCGGAGGTCCTGACTGTACGGAGGAGACGTGCTGCTTCCCGCGGCTTCATGTTCAGGAGACTCCGGCGACGCTGAACCACCTGAATTATCATGCGTGAACTCATTAGCTTTACGGCTAGCGTCCACTTTGTTATCTGCCATGTTTGTTTAGCAGCTTGCACTGCGTCGAAAGGCCATAAAGACGTAGATACTACATCCGCTTTGTAACACTAGCTGATACGGTTTGACTGGTGTTTGAATCGACTGGTGACATCCGCGTGGGTGACGTCAGGCTGTAGTTGCCATGGCGATCTGAGGACGCTACAAGAGAGGGAAAAGCAGGTGTTTGTGGTGTTGCCTGTTCAAAAAAACTGCAGACTTCAAGTACAAATGCTGAACTTATGTGCTGCGTTTGGGTGTTTTAATGCCGAAACTAAGGAACAAGGAATACAATGTCATGAAATCTCACCTACCGCCCCCCCCACCCGCCTCCCAATATAGAACTATAATGCGTGTGTCTGATATCGTTTTTCCACAAAAACAGCATAATTACCATGTTAAAATCTTTAAAATTGAATCTACTCCTTCTTCCACAAACATTCCACAATCTATGAGCATGCAACCTTTCATGATTTCAAAAGTTCAACTTTAAAACAAAAGATGTCTCATACTTCACTGTAAAGTCCATTCTTGGTGTTTGTGCACTGGAAGCTTCAAGTTTCCACTTCACACTGAGTAAATTGCATACTGGACCAGGATTAGCTTCCAAACTAGTTGTAATGGCAGAAATCCTGCTCATAGGCCCTCCCCTATAAGTCAGATGTTTAATGCGCTCAGAGAAGCTTTCCACTTTCAGCAGATGAATGTCAAAACAGACTTCTAGTGTCAAACTCTGCACATACATCACAGTGAAGATCAAACATCCAACTGAAGGAACAAGTACATTTTTGACTGCACTGGGGTAAAATGATCAGAACTAACTATTTGGTTCAACAAACCAAACAATTCGACTGAATTGCAGCTAACATTGCATGCAGAATTGCAGAGTATATGAGTGGGATTTGTTTTATGATTAGATTCCCACAGCACAAATATAAAAGAAAGACACAGACATAAGCCCTAAAGAGAACTGCCCAAATGAACATCACATGTTGTTTTTGCTATAATAATTTCTCCTGTTCATATTGACCATTAGAAGATCACTTCATAATCCACTTACAAAATATGAAGCTTCAGCCGTCCAAATGAGTCAAATCAAGTCTTCTATGTTTTAATGTTATAGTCTTTTTAGTGGCAAAGTCCTTCTTTGTGTTACTATACTTCTAACACAACTCAACAGGGAAACGCAAAGAGGGAATTTGATGCTAAAAAGACTGTATCAGATATCCACTTGATATGACTAACTCAGACTGCTGAAGCCTCATAAGCATTATAACATTAACTTTTCGATGCTTTTTTGCACTAAATGACTGTATGGACACACTGTGGATTTTGTCCTCCATCACCTTCACTGAATGCACATTTGAAAGAGATCTTTAAATAGTCAGTATGAACAGGAGGAATGATTGCAGCTAGGAAAACCTCTTCCACTGTTCATATGGACACCTGACTGTTGTTTTAGGACTGACTTGAAAAATTGTCAACCTATCTTTTAGTTGCTAAAAGATAGGTTGACAATTTTAACTGACTAAACTGACTAAAATGTTGTAATGATTAGCTAAGACGTGTTACACTAGAGGAGGATTTTCCATGCCTGGCAACAATGCCTTTATAGCTTATATTATACATCCTTTATAAATGCTGCCTCAACAGGAAGTGGTAGCATGGACTTTTTATTCCTTCTTGCCAAAAGTAAAAACTTGGACCAAAATGAAAGCACTGAAGAAAAACTCCTCCTCACTAACTTAAAAATACAAACTGTTTCTCAAAAACATCTCTCCAGACAGTATTCCCATATAGTCTGAATAATCCACAGAACACACCATCAAAGGGTTTTCATATAGGAGCTTTGCTCTTTGGCATAGAAAGTGTTTCCATTTTTTGGTGTGGTGTGCTAAAGATAAAGGGGTAAGAGGGAGAAAGGGGCTCCCAGCTCTGTGTGAGAGTAGAGAACCACATAAATGCATAATTCAAGTATATAAATATACTGAGCTGAAAGTCTTGGACTCCCACAGTAGCAGTCTACTTTGTACTGCGCTGGCGTGCTACATGTTGTATATCAGGAAGAGCAGGGAAGCCCATCAAAATGAGGTGTAGGTGGTCCTATCAGCTGATGTTCAAACATAGCAGCTACTTTGGTGTATAGAGAATTATGGATTTGGAGCACATGCATTTATTTTTCCCATGAAGTCTCTGGGCTGGGTGGTTTTGGGTTAAGACATGACATTTTATCACGCAACTTTATATCATTGACTGTATGAATACTTACATACAGCCATGAGGGCAAAGCAGCAGCAATACTGGATATCTTGTATGTAATGCCAGACAGCATACTCACAAATTCATGTATGTGTTACAGCACTGATGCAGTCTGCAGCACTCATATCTGTGTGCAAACAATGCTCAGCTTAAAACACAATATGCATCAATTATGAAAATATGTCACATGTAATATTTCTACCCTCTTAAAATATATAGCACGTTGCCAGAACTTGTATCTAAAGCTTTATCAGTGGTAACAGCTTTTCTGATCCACTTTCTGCAGTGTATTCAGAACACAGAGCACAGTCCTCCACTGCATCACCGAATCAGTTTCAAAAACCTACTGCATGTCTATAAATCATTAATTGTGTACCCCAAAGATACATCTCCGCATTCTTTTAAGATGTAAAACCTCTACCTGTTAGGTCGTCTGGAACAAATTTGCATCCTTTTCTGAGCAAAGCTGCATTAAGTTGCTGAGTCATTTCAGGCAGGCTGTTCCGCAGAGACTATAGGATGTACAGCACGAACCATGCCTCAGAGCAATGAGAAGACATGTGTTGCAAGCTCAGGCACCAATTTATACTGTTGCCATTAATGTCAGATATTAAAGTTGATATTTTAAGTTGATTTTGTTTAATACCACTTGGTCATTTTGACAGGGATCATTTAATTCTTGGCATTGGTCAAAGATTTTTTTTTTTTTTAATGTTGAGTCAGCAAATCTAATCATTATCTATGATCACGGAATTTTTATGTATGTAACTTTTTGTTCCTTATCATATTAAATATAAAATGTTCACATTAGCAATTTAAATCACAGACAACATATCATTTTTTGACACTAATAAGCGATAAAAAATATAGTCTACTGTATTGTTTTAAAGTTGAAGTTCTCATTGAAAGCTTATGACACAGACATTACTAGATCAAAGTCAACACCAGCATCTTACCCTCCTCATATCAATAATCATCATTATAATTATATTTAATATAATTCAAAACCTCAGCAGACTCACTACCACCTCATTAATATTTAATTTTCACAAGTTTTAGATGCAGTACCAGAAGTTTTTACCCTGTGGTGTCTGAATGCAGGAAGGATAAAAAAGAAAACAAAATTGAATATTTTATGCTATATTTTCTATATTTAAGTTAACACACAGTTAAACTGCACTTGTTTATATTTATACACTACAGTGGATACAGCCATGTGAGGCTACTTAGGCAGCGTGATGATAGCATACTAACAAGCTAACCATGACAAGGCTAATATTTAAGATTTAAGAGTTAGTTTGCTGTCATTCTCTTGTGTGAGGAAGTTGTGCGTTATGTTTTTTGTGTATGCAAATACACAAAAAAACATAACGCACTTCCTCCGAAAACTTCCTCCGAAAACATAACGCACTTCCTCCGAAAAGGACAAACAATGTTAGCATACTAATACAAGCAAATTAGCAGGAATCACAAAGTAGCCTACATCTGAAGCTGATAGAAACAGGACAAATGAAACATTATGGATTGTTTTTTAATGGGAAATGTCTGATAAGCTATAGCAATTCATCCAACAGTTGTGAAGATATTTCACTAAAAACAAACTAGAGATTGTAAGTATTGTTTGTTAGCTTGACATGTATTTGATTCAACAACAGCAAAACAGTGAAGTTGCTACAGTTAGTGTGTGAAATACTCGATGTCAAGGGTTGAAAATGCTAAACACAGTGTGAAATGTAGCGTTACCATTCGTGAACGGATTTTATTCACTCAAAATGTGTGAAACCAACATCCACACAATCAACATTTCCTAATAACGAAGTACAGAGAGCATTTTCAACCACAGTAAATGTGACCACGTGGTTCATATTACCCCACTCAATAGATATTATTACCTTACTTCAGTGTTTGAGCTTCACTGTGAACAATCATATTTGTACAGAGTTTGACACTAGACACATAGCCTACTACTTGTGCAGGTAAATGACCACACAAGATAGTCAATAACCAAATATGTTATTGGGAAATAATAACTTGGTCGATCCATCAGATTCATCAGTTTCTGTTACTCCCTGTTCACACAGCTCTTCATCCTTCATATATGTCTCATTTCCTGATCCCCTCCCTGTGTTTGTGTGTACAGAATCATTACATCATTATTTGTTGGCTAATTCAATAAAAAAGAATTCATCTTCTGGCCTGTTGGGGAATTAAAAACCTTTACCAAAACCTGCTCTCACAAGAATGAAGTGTTGAACTCAGCATTCCACAAACATTATTGATTTAAATGTAATATAAACTGTTTAACACGGCAATGACAAAACTGCAGCTCTCTGATATTGATTGAGATCAAGACTCAGTGAAGTGCACAGGCTGTTTCAGATGACTAGATAATCAACATGTAAAATGCATTTAAAAGTTAAGTTAGTCATATCAAGTGGATATCTGACACATTTACAGTCTTTTTAGCATCAAATTCCCTCTGTGTGTTTCCCTGTTGAGCTGTGGTGAAAGTATAGACACAAAAAGAGGGAATTTGACACTAGGACTTGTAACTGACTGTAAATCTGTAAGGTATCTAATTGATTTAACTCATTTGAATGAGCTTCATGTTAGCTTCAGATAAACACACACCCACACTCATCACTTCCCTTGTAAGTGCATTATGAAGGGATCTTCTAATGGTCAGTAGCAGGAGGAGTGATTATGGCATGAAAAATCTGTTTCAGTGTTTATATAGGCTCCTCACTGTTGTTTAAGGGCTAAACTGTGAACCGCCATTTGGCTACTGTATTGCTGATTTAAATCTGTTCTATCTAACCGGCCCTCCTCCCCTCATCTACGGTCACACTGTCATTCTGTGGGAAACACACTGAGCACATATGGAGCCCACTGATTTCACAATGCATAGCGCAGCTGGCTATGGAAGCTGGTTTCATCCCAAAAAAATGCGCAATGCTTCCTGCAGCTGGGTCGGATGTAGGTCGGATCTGCAGAGTTTGTGACCGAGACCAGCTCTTTAACAAGGTCCCGGTCCGGTTGTTTTAGCCTGCACCTGAATGCCATTGCTGTGTTCAACCGATCTGAAGGCAGTATGAAAACAGCCTAAATGTATGGCAATAACATCAAAGAATTGAGCTAAAATATACTGGAGATGGAGATTTGGTTGATTTGTTGTTAAAATAGATAGAATTTGGTGCTGTAATAAGCTATCATCTTGTAATATGCTTGTAACTTCACAAGCATATTAATTCAAAATAGGCTAACTATTTCTAAAGTGTGGTGTGGGGGCATCCAGGGGTCCTTTATAGGCTCTCTGGAGTGAGGAGTAAGTGAAATCAAAGTTTCACTTATTCATTAATAATGTGCATGTACTTTAGTAGCTCCATCATATCTGATTATAGGCTACATGCTTCCCATGTGGACTATGACATCTCAGGAAAAGGCAGACATTGAGAAAGTCCTAATTTTTTACCAAACGGCCTTAAATCCAACGCTGCCTTCAAGGACTATCGGGCATCACAATGAAAAGTACCCCCCCCCCCCTTTTATGAACCCCATAAAAGCGCATTGAAATGTACCAGTCTTACAGACTTGGTTGGTCTTAGTTGGTGTGGCACGGTGAAACAACTTTTGTAATAATATCTGTCCGCTGTACAGACATCATACATAGGGAGCTCCTTTCTAATACTCGGTCATTTTAACCAAAAGAAAACGTGAAGTGAAAGGAGAGTTTAAGAATTGTAAAAGGGGGCTTTACGAGCAGCACTCGAAGGCGGCATGATGCTACGCGCGTAATGGATTTCCCCAGCACTGCTCCTGCAGGAGCTGCAGCGGCGGCAGCAGTCCAGCCACATTCAATCTGCTCCACCACTTGATGCCGCCGGTGACCTTGGCAGACGGCGGTTACGTCTCTCAGTTTTAAATCGTGTGTGTGTGTGTTTTCTATTCACCATGGCGTCATCGGACGGGCTGGATGAGGACTGCGTGTTGCAGCGGGGAAGATCTCAGAGTGACCCGAGCAGCATCACCGAGGTCCGCCTGGGCGAAGCGCTCAGAGCAGGTAAGGAGGAGAAGAAGGAGTGGATGAGGAGAGGGGAGGTGGCTGTAACGCATGTTGAACATCTGTCATGGGGCTCATTAGTTGGTGCTTTTGGCAGGTGGTTTGCATTATAGGAGACACATCGCGGCGTTTGGAGGGCTCGCGGGGGCTTGCAGCGCGCACATCCCAGCAGCGGTGATCCCGTTACATTTGTATGCAACAAACGAAGGATGTGTTGTAAACGTGCGTCATTTACTACATGCACCCATTGCGCCGCTGTGCTGTCGGTCTTACATTTGAATCTGCTCTAATGATAATAACGTGCCTAGAAAATATGTGTCATATAACATAGCAGATGTTGCCCAGCTGGTGTCATGACTGCACTGACTCGTTATCCAGTGGCATATTCATTATATCGTAATAACGGCATGCAGTGATTTGCTGATTTTGTGTCATTTGCATACCCATATGCTTAATAGGCATACTGGCAGTGATGTACAGTATTACCCCCTGTTTCCCCCCACCAAGCTGTCACCCACTCATTGCCCAGTTTATTCCTTTCCATCCTCTCCATATCATCAAGCTGTGACTGGCAACCCCAAAACAAAACTGCAGATTAAGCCATCAGTGCAAAGAAAATCTTTTTTTGTGTATTTTTTTTTCTTAACCATCCAATCTTTGTATGAGTTTTTTTGCAGCTTGGTAAGATGGAATGTCAAACTTGCCATCACACATGGACTGCAGTATGTTGAGCTGAAGCTGATGAGAGAAAGTGGTGCTTGTGTATTTGGCTGTTTCCATGGTGATCCAAATGGCAGAAGGCAGCACTTGGCTCTCCAACTGTGAGCCGACATGGTGTTTGTCTGCTCCGCTTGCTAGTTGTGTTTATGTGTGTGTGTGTGTGTGTGCGTGTGTGTGTGTGTGTGTGTTCAATACACCCGGTGATGTACAGCCACCAGCCATTCAAAGTGAAATGCCACTTAGACAGTGAATCGTGTTTATTCGTGAGATGGGATTCACATTTCCACTGGGGGATTCACTGGGGGAGGTGTTCACAGCAGCAGTAGTAAAATATACTGTTCTGAAAGGTATTGAACTGTTAATCAATATGAAAACATGATAAATCACTCAATTTGACTTGCAGGCCCTTGCAGATATAGCTGTCTGCAAGCCATCATCACCCACATACTGTAGATTCAACTCATCTCACAACAGCAGAAAAAGTGATGAGTTGAACAGAGAAGATGATACCGAGCAGCTGTTGGGGCTCAGCAAGCATAGTCTGATGTGTGTATGAGGTTACAGCACTATGCATGAGACAGTATTCTTCTTTATATTATAGCTTACATACTGTAACACACTTTTATTTTCACTTGTGTGATGTTACAGTCTGTTTGAACATCAGGGACATCTATCTTTAGATATGAGGGGCCACAGTAATACTGCAGAGAGAGGATCTTTAAGTTCTCTTGCCAACGGCAGATATTGTTGTATCCATGCCCTCAGTTTCGCATCCTTTGCTTGTCACGTTGTCATGGTTGTTATGGTTACATAACGGCGTTGGTGTATGTGAAACCCTGAGACAGTGCTGGCTTGGATAGCCCTGTGATATATACCATTCATTACCATCTTAAACGGAACATGAAATTTACCCATAACCCCCCCCCCCCCAAAGCGGCATAGCAGATTTCATCCAAAGCTGACATTTCCTGTGCAGCATCAGACAGACAGGAGCCTGGGCAATGCAGCAGTGAAAACCCGCCTGTCTTCCTACCCCCCCACCACCCCACACCCATCCAACCCCCCACCCCCACCCCCGCTTGGTGCTAACCCTTTCGTAGCCCTGGCACCCCTACTGCGGCTTTGATCCTGCCACTTGAGGACCTATCTCCATTAAAGAGGAGAATAAGAGGGGAGTGGGGGTTGACAGATCTCTGATGGTGGCATTATCATGGCACCCAGCTGGGCAATGTCACAGTGAATCAGCTGCACAATAGACTTGACTTAATGTACAAATGACTTCTTTTTCCGTTGTGACGCTTTAATGATGATGTAGGAAAAAATGAAGTAATTGTGGGTACAACCAAAACAGAAGAATCACTTTGTGCTGAGAGTGAGTACTCACTTAATGCTTTCAAATCAGATTCTCATGCTGCTCATTTTGATGCCATATAAAGCACACAGAGCACTGAGGACATGAATACACGTTTCATAGAACTCACCACCTGAGTGCCTGGTTGACAGCGCTGTGCTCTGCCAGCTATTACGTAGAGACAGCAGACCAAGCACAAAACACTGTGCAGTGGATAAGAATTATATCCAATTCTTTCATTTGGAGCCGGTCATAAGCAGCCCACTTTGTTCAGCGCACACAGGTTACATCATTAACTCGGCTGGAGATGATGCAGAAGAAGAAGCGCAGCCAAAACAGTGTAGCCCAAAGGTGGAACTCGTGCTGCATTTAAAATTTGGCATATGCAGTAGCCAGCAATCCGGATATTCATTACTTTCATCAGGAGAAAGACGGCACGGGGGCAATGTGACACTGAACGTTCCTGCACACAAAACTTGGCAGAATGACTCTGAGTTTTCCAACGTTCCAACAGTCTGCTGGCAGTGAAGACGAGTGAATGTGATTTTAAAAAATGCGATGCAAAATGGGTGTATCCATCTTAGTTTGTGCACATAATGCCAAGTTGTCATCAAGGAATAACTATATGCTAATCATACAGTAGTTACACAGATCATGGATTTGGCTTCCAGTTGTAATTAACATCTAATAATTAAAGTGTAATCTTGGATAAATGAACTTTAAGCAGCACTAATTCATGTTTTTATATTAACAATTAACGAATTTCGTACTCTTGTACTTATACTTCATATTTTAACTGCATAAGTGTGTTCACGCTGAGAAGTATGGAAAAATGCAGTGCACTATGAGTACCTGGATGGTACACTCAAAACAGTGTAGTGTGTAACTATGGACACTTCTTGCCCTCAATGGTCGCCATCTTGGCTATGTAGCAGAAGGGGAGGGACCACTTTTCAGTGTACAGTAAATGGCGGCCAAAGACGTTTGAACTATGGTGAGCATCGCCGCATTGTACAAATGTAGATTATACATGTGTTTTTTGCACTAAGCACCACTATAAACCATCAGTTGGTATATTGGGTAAATTTCTCAGTCTGTAATGATTTGTGTTAACGTGAACGGTAACGCAAATGCTATCGCAAGCTTGCTAACACTAGCTTGTTAACTAGCTAATTGTCATTTCTGGCAAACGCGCAACAGCCGTGTTTAATTTGAGACAAGAAATTTGCGCACTACACGAGTAAGTATACAGAAGTGTATTAACAGAAGTATTTGATTTGAGACACAGTATACGTGTAATGTGAAAGAGCTAGCTTGGGAATTTTCACCTAGCTGTGCAGTTTCCCTCAGGTCTATGGAGCATTTTAGCAGCATTCAGCTTGTTGTTTCAGTTTTACTGACTGCAAAGTTACTGTTTTAATTCACCATCTTCAACAGTGCCATTTCCAACCACAGCAAGCAGCTGTTTTAGGTGAAAAAGCTCAGATAAACCTAACAAACAGCAGGCAGAAAAAGTAAGTGACTAGCTAGTGACCAATTAATACAGGTAAAGGATAATATCACTTTATTACAACAGGCTAGGTAATTGCTAATGGAATGTGGTGACATAGCTGTAGGATGATATGCATTAAGACAATCTGGCAGGTTAACCACAAGTTAGACAAACTTATTTATAAGAGAAAAACAGGATTAACAAATGATTCCGAATTTGGTGAACTTCCGAACCGCCACTGAGACATTAGTAACATTTCAGGTGGACTCACTTTTAGTTTTGTGTCCAAATAAAGTGGTGTAACCTATATAGTCATCTGGCTGTTCGTGTTTTTTGCTCTGTCAGACTTTGTTGTAGCAATGTCACCATGTCCCAGATCTCAGCAATTGACCTGGTTAATTGTTCCCAAAAACAAAAAAGATGACGGTCATAAAAAGCCAAAAAACTATTGAATACATAATAGTACACAAATGATTTTGCTGTTTAACTTAATTAGCATATTTATCCAATGTACTTTGGCAACAAGAAGGAAGATTTTGAAGCTGATTGACATCCTGATGATGCTGGAGCGTTGCAGTTTCATTTCAGGCTAAAGTTTGAACACAGCATCAAACTGCGGGTATCTTATTTGATGCACTTATATGGAAATGATTGAGGCACACTGTCAGTCCCCAGTGTTGCTTCTAGCCTGCAGGAGTCTCTTCTCTTGCTACCCTCATCTCCATTTTTGAGCTGGTGCTGTTGTACTAATCTGACATGCTGCTCTAACATCAAAGGCTTTCTCCCTGGACTCCTCTGCCATCCTCCAACCGCTGCCCCCCACTCCCCCATGCGCTACCTCCACCCCACCCGCACCCTCTTAACTACCGATAGGCCTTGGTTCAGTCCTTGCATTCGGTCAGAGGAGGCGGAGGGGGCTTGATGAGGAGATTAGGATTCCTTTCATTTGAATCACAGTGCCCCATGTTTTATTTATCAGCAGGCCTATACATTCAATGGATTGAAAGGAGAGAATAGCAAACCTGGCACCTGGCAGCTCACTCCTACATACCTGTTCAGCTCAGCATCACAGACATGAGTCATTTCACAGCAACTGCAGTTTGAGATGGGGAGGGATGAAAGGTGTGGATAGCTGGTAATAGAAAAGTAATAAAGCAGTGTCACTTCTATTGTACATAGTTGTCTCTATGGAAATGTCAGCTGTAAAGCCTTTGGCTATGCGCCATGTCACAAAGTATTGCCTTCCCTGTACTGAGAGCTTACTAAAGATGTATTATAGTGTCTCATTTTTGTCATTAACACTGAAATTGTGCACCCTCACAATGCCTGTTAAAGCACCATGACAGTATTGGCAAGGTTTAGGATCTAGACATCTTACCCTTGGACTTCACCAAAATAGGAGCCCAACTGCAGAACTTTACTTTTATTTAACTCAGAATAAGAAGATAACATTACGTAACTAACAAGACAAAAAAAAAAATTGTTTCCCATATGAACTAATTGCTCTTTCACACATGTAACGCACAACAGACTATTGGCCATGTAAGATGCGTTCTGACCTAATGGAAATACTCTATTTGGTTTAAGGGAGGGGCAGCTTTGGGGTAGAGAGGCAGGTGGCAGGACATGATGCAAAAAGTAGGTTGTAGAAATTGCAGTGTTTCGTGTATAGCACATTAAAAAAGGTGGACAAAACTATTGACTCATCTGTGATATGTTCTATTATTCTGGTTTTCTTGCTGGGAATGACATCTTGCCTGAGTTTGAATCATTCCAGTTTAGAAGTCAGAAAAACACATAGCAACATAGATAGAAGTTGGACAGTTCTGTGTGTATGACTGATTTAATGACACACAAATAAGACAGAAGTGCTAATAAAACAGATATTACTACAACTTTCACATACCATCTTAGATTTCGAGGTTAGGGCTGGGAGATATAGATAAAATCATATGTCACAATATCTTATACCAAATACCTCAATATCGATAGTGCAACAATATTGTAGGGATGAGTATTTGGTGCTTTCACAAAATATTTGCAAAATAAGATTTTTTATAAATAATCAGTAATTTGGAAATAACGACAAAGTGGGTAAAGGCAAGTAACAGAACAACTAGAACAGTCTGGTAAGTTCAGAAAATTACATAATTTTATTGTAAAGCAGCCTTTCAAACCAGGAAAAGACAACATTTCTGCCGTATCACGATATTATAATATGCAAGTTCTAAGACGAGATGTAGTCTCATATCTCGATATATTGCCCTGCCCTAGGGCTGGTGAGGTTCATCCGACCTTCCAAGTCGGAAATCCAACTTCAGGAGATGTTCTAGTTGACAGTTCTGACTGGGAACTCGGAAATTCTGACTTCTGAGTACAAATGGAATGCACCATTAGTATTTTTCCATTTTGCTGCAATACCGCAAATGGCCACTGGGAGAATTTGGCAGCAAGGCTAAGCATACATCCCTGCTAGTGTATTGTTAAAGATTAGCTAGTTGTACCCAGTGATATTGTGTTTTTATCCAAGGTTACAGTATCATTAACTTCTTATCCTGATTGGAAAGTTAAGAAATACTGGAAAATATGTTTTTTTTCAATGTTCTGTATTTTGGTGTATTGTACACATATTTGAAGGCAATGGGTGTACAGACACATTCAATTGACATTGACAACAGAAAGGAAGTTCATATTTTCAATTTTATTCCAGATCTGTTATGTGTTTGACATGGTTATATGTAACAAAATGGACATAAATATTAGCTTCATTGCAGATCTGTGGTCCCCAAATGTGAGGTGTGCAGTTGGACCTACTTGAGAATACCAAGCAGAGATCAGACTGGAGATTTGTTGAAAGTCATCTTAAGCACCTGAATCTCTCTCTCTCTCACACACAAACACACACTCACACATACAGCAGCAGAGATACAAAATGCTGCTAAGTGAGGTCAAGAGCAGTTTAAAGGTGAAATTGCCACCACAGTGCTCGTCACGGCAGATACCAAGATGTTGCATAAATGAGGTAAGCAGTCACTGTCAGGAGAGTCCAGCACTGCAGTCACCTGACCTCTCCCAAAGAATAGAGACAAATGGTTTGTCCAAGGTCATGCTGCATATAAAGAGGGAATGGACACACACCCAGGATTACTCAGCAGTACACAATACTGCAAGGCTTAAGATGAGTGAGAATTAGACTTGGTGGAGACAGGGATGAACAGTGTGTAAGCAGCATTGGAAATTCAATTAAGAGCAGGTGAAAACAGAAAACTCGACATAGAAAACCAAAACAGAAAATCAAAACCATACTTCATACCCCTCTGTGGGTATTTTTAGAAACTGATGTAACTCCTCAGAATTTTTTTGGATCTCATGCCTATTTCAAAAGTGGAACATCTGAAACCAGTAATGAAGGATTAAACATGGACGGCGTGGTAGTGATTAATGTGGGGCATTGCAGAAGTGATGTGACTCTAATCTAAGGCTATAAATGAAAATGTGACTTTGCTGAGACGGTAATAGGTTGTTCCATCAGCGAGTTTTACCCTTGAGTCTTTGGTGCAGCATTGATTCTTTTTTTATTAGCTGGCCAAGATTCAGTAGTACAGTGGCTTATTCAAAAGCACCTCATTTTTTTGTGCCAAGTCATCTCTTGTGGCATTACGCACTATACAGAGACGTCCCCAGGTCCCACTGACTTCAGGGCCCTCGGAGAGCTGCGCAGCAGGCAGGACAAAACATGACGTCACTCTTTCACAGTCTAGCTAATGAAAGGACACAAATGCAACTATGTAGGAGACTCTCATATGGTAGATTCATACATGTGTGTGAGTGTAGCAAGGATTCAGAAATATAAACTTTACTGAGTCTTAACAGAAATCTACTGACCAAAATGTTTGACCACTCCCAACCAAAACAAACATTTTGATTCCTTTTTAAAAAAAAAAAAATCTGTTAAATAAATGAAATGTAATTTTCTCTACATTGCTGTTTTCCAAGCTAGACATAATATGCTTGACTCAAACTGTTAACTCCTTCAGAATGAACATTTCCCTTTACTCAACACCAGACACCCACTTAACATGCATTTAATAGCAGGCTAGCAGCACATGGACACCTGGCCAATCTTAGCACTTGAATGCTACACTTGGCGCATCTTACCAAGAAAAGCATCCATTATAACGCTTCATTGTCTCTGACTGGTACCTTAAACAACACCCACCCACCAACGCTTCCCCTCGCATTGTTCTAACGCAGGTCTGATTTTGAGCTGAATGTCATATAATCCATTTTTAATTTACTTTTTTTTTTTACTTGGCCATCTGCATGAATCAGGAGTGAGTTGTCTGATCACGAGATGTAATTAACATCAAGGGAATAACAGGTGTGTGTGATAATTCTGTTTTAAAGCAGGTTTTCCTTTTCTGAGAATAGAGTATAAGATGAATATAGATTGATACTCCATGACTACGGTCCTGAACTGACCTGCAGGTGCAAAAGAACAACAATAAAGACGTCAACTGCAGCACGCTGTCGTATGGAAGTAAACATAAATCAGTGTTTCCTGTCTCATTAAGTTGATGTACAGTGGAAACCAGCAAATGTGTGAGCTAGGCCTATTACAATAATTACATTATTGACTTATCGTACATTTAACGTAATTATCAACATCATCGTGTCTATATGTGGACATGACCTTGATCATGTTTTTTACCTCAGTATTGCCACACTTCACATTAGCAGCTAAGAGACTTTTCATGTCACATTGGCTAGGCAAGTAGTGTCCTCCATTCCTCACTGTGTACATCCTGAGTGGAGACTGCAGAAGTGAAATTTAAAGGTAAATAACTGTCCCAGCCCATAATAGCAGTCTGTATTTTATTCTCCAATCCCACCTCCCACCCCCTTTGCATTATTATGCTATTATATTATCATTATATGAGTGGTATAAAATGATCTTCAGTTGACAATAATATTGTTTATCGTGATTATTCCTGAGACAATATATCATCCAATAAAAGTAGTTATTGTGACAGGCCTGGCGTGAGCAGATGATAATGAGGACGAGGAGAAAGAGAGCACAGTTTTTGTTATGGCTTTTTGTGGAGTATTGGCTGCTACTTCTATATGGATGTGTGTGGGTGGATGTGGAGTTCTAGCCAGGAGTGGTGGGATTGTGACGTGAGAGGCTTCACAGAAACAGTTTTCATCCAAAATTTCAGAATGTCAAGTGCTACTTTTAAGTACATCTGTCAGCACCTCTCCACAAGACTCTCACAGCAAGACACTCAATTCAGGCGAGTGATGTAAAATTTGCATGAATTCTGATATTTCTCAAATCTGAGGTCGCACTGCAAAAAATCAGACCTGTATTTGATTTATGACCACATATGAAAGGGGTACAAATTAGGTTCCATGTGATTGATCAGAGTCACATATGAGCCAAAAAAAAATCCGATTTGGGCCACATTTGCTTTCAGTCTTAACTGCTGGCAAAAGCGCAGTCTGTCCATATTCATTGTCTCCATGTACAGACTTGATCGAACAGCAGCACAAACAGAAATGGTGAAACTGTGCTACCCCCTCCCCCACTATACACACATACACAAACACACACACACCGTCTCCCCTCCCCCAACAACTAAACAACGAGGATGTCACACATATACAGTAGGGCTTTAAAAAAAAAAATGCTGTTCTGGTGCGTTCAAGTTCAGAACAGGCAAAATTAAAAACAGAGCGGTGGTGAAAGCCATGCCCAAAAGAGATGAATGTCTTGTGGCTTGTGTGCACGGCTCTGCATGCTATCCACAACCAACTCACTGTTTTCACTCCCAGCAGAGCTTCACTTTTATGCTCCATTGTGCTCTCTATGTCCATGATCTTCAGCATTACTGCTTCCGTGCACTTAAATGGATGTTGTTGTGCATGTGTGTACCCCTTTTGTTTTGTGCCCTTGTTTGATTTAATACGCTGGAATTGCAGTCACATGTTTATAGTAGCGGTGCGTGCTCCTGAGGGCGGATGCGCACATGCCATAATATGCTTTATTTTAAGAAGGAAGAAATGTTAACTGTGCGTGTCGAGAAGGGAAGCTGAGGCTGAGATCTACCCAGAGAGCGGGCTAGGCATGTTTGGGGGGGAAGCTTCTTGACTTAAGCTGTCAGCCATTTACACATAATGTATCTTTTATGAATGTTTCATGTGCTGACCTAATTCCTTTCAGAGCCGAGTAAAAGCAATATGTTTCACATGAGAACACAGCAGAGCATCCAGCTGATCCATCAGACATCCCCATCCCACAATAAGGGGATAGGCAAGGCTGGACAAATGGAAACAGAGCTGCGATATGATCACTTGGACGCCCTGGGAAGGCAAGAATAGTGACAAAAACTACACCACATCCCACAAGGATGGAGAATAGAAAAAGCCTAGTGAGGGCTTTATCACAAAAAAAGAGATACTTTGCTCTCTGTGGCAGACATAATTAAAGCAAATGCTTAAGCCCAGAGCATCTGACAGACTTGAATCTCTCAGCAGTGTGAAAAAGAAGGAGGAGGAGATGGAGAATGGGTGGGGGCAGCAGCTGCAAAAATCAGTCTGCTAGAAACTGGGTGCTGGATTTGAACATGTGTATCTGCTGTTAGAATTGAGGCTTCAGTTAGAATGAAAGCTACTAATCAGCAACAAGCCGCTGTCCTTATGTGACTTTGTGAGAAAGAAATGCAAATGCAAAAATCATGCAAAATGAGGGGACATTTATCAGTTACAGATAATGGCCAGAAATAGATAGTTATTGGACACGCCCTACACACAGCAATGTCTGTCTGTCATTTACTGACTGACTTACTCAGTGATGATCACTGGTCAGCTAGCTGTCTGTTGGAGTATTCTTATTAGGGTTGGGTATCATTTTAAAAAATTACAACACCAGTACCAATCCAAGTACACTTTAAGTGATACCAATACCAATTGAGTACTTCATTCAAAACCCATTATGTGAATAGAAGCATTAAATAAAATGCCACTCCTCCACATCTAAATGATTTGATTTTTACACAAATGCATTTTGAAAATCTTCAAATTATTAATATTTACTAAATACTAAATGCTCTAAATCAGCATGTGGGTCACAGCATCCATCACACTGTATACTCTGGCAAGAAAGTGCAATGGATGTGTCCTTGCATACTACTTAGGGGGTTAAATAGACATAATTTCTAGCTCAGGATGCAAAACGGATTGATTGCAGGTATCGTTTCAATAATACTTTGTATCGATTTATGTCGGTCGATACCTTAAAGGCATCGAGTACCGATACCCAGCCCTAGTCCTTATTGGCTGTTGCTCTTTCAAAATGAATCAGTGCCAACAGTTTCCTACTAAGTCCTCTTTCCCTATCCTTAACTAAGTCATTCTTATTTCAACTACAACCAAGATTATTTGTAGTTGGTATGCTAAATATGAAGCTATAGAGCCATAAACTTGAGCTCGCCAGGCAACCTAAGCTAAACAAAAAGGCTCCTGGCTCTTGCTTCGAATTGCGTACCTGCACAGGAGTGGCATCAATCTTATAAATCTAACTTGGCGGGCATTTTCCTCAAATGGAAAAATATTCCTTTAGCCAAGTAGTTTTTATTCCCACACCTAAAAGAAAACTTAACAATAACAGTGGCAGATAAAGAAATGATGTTAGGTTTGTAAAACATAGGGTATGCTTGATATGAAGTAGTCCACATTGGAGGGGGAAAATGTTCCAAATACCCTTGTAGCAAAAAGGCGGTCATCATAGAAAAGGAACAGACATGATAATTGTTCTAATGGGAATAAAAGTGCATATTTTTGGACAGTCCTTGAAAGCATTTATGGTGTTGCACTCATTTGTCTTCAGAAAGAGAAAAAAAGAGAGCGTGATAGAGAAATCACACCTACTTTCTCACCTCAGCATACCTGGTCAGTCAGTGTGAAGTGCTGTTCTTGTTAAATTGTCAGTTATAAATTAAGACTGCATACAGACTGCTTTAATTCCAGCATTGGAAAACTGTAGAGAGAATAGGTTTCCAGTTCTGTTTGACAATCCAACAGGCACTTTGTTTGAAATATATACTGTATATATGACCCCTTAACCTCCTGAGACCTGAGCTTTTGTTTGGTATGCATTTTGAATTTCTCCTAGATATTTGGGATTAGTACGACCTGATAAGTGCAAAAACTAAGCATCGTCTTTGAACAGGAGGTTCAGATTTTTGAAGGTGGAAAAAGTCCTCATATGGGGACAGTGGGTTTATTTTTGTATGAAACTATTTCCTTACATGTGCACCTTCCCAGCGTCCTCACACAAGTGCTTTCTGATTAGCAGTGTCATAGCTTGTTGCTGTTGCTAAAATTAGTTAAGTTTGTATAGCATATCAGACTACAAACATTATTAAGCATAAATTAACAAGTTTCAACCATAAAATCTGGCGATCAGCTGTTGATTGACTTGGCCAAGATGCCTGCCATCTCGTTTTTTACACCGATTTCTACACTGTAATGTGTTTTTGCTACCACTAGGTGGCACAAGAATGAGGTCAACAGGTCAAAGTTAAGCAGAATGAAGTATAAGGTCCAGCAAACCCAAAATGTAAGGGATATGAGGACCCAGGGTCCCAGGAGGTTAATGGTTACATGTAATAGGTTTCAAAGGTTAAGAGGACTTGTTGGACAAGGTTTGGGTTTGATCACCAACAATGTTGATTTTCAGTGATTTGTCTTTTAAGCAAAAATGCCAAAAAATTAGCTGGTTCCAGATACTCAAGCATAAGAAATTGCTGCTTTTACCAATTTTCATGGTTTAAATTGAATATCTTTGGACTGTTGGACCGATTGACGCACCTTTCTTGGAAATTGTAATTCCTATCTCACTTTTCACTACACCTTTTACAGACTAAAGACAAAATTGATTAGTCAGAAAGTATTATCCGCAGATACTGAAACTAATCGATAATTTCAGCCCTGAAACAAATCCTATTCGCTAAGCCGAGCTAGCACCAAGTCCGACCTGAGAAACCTGGCCTCCTCCCAACCTTGAAACATCCCCTTCAGTGGAATCCCAGAGACTATTTAGTTTGCAGCTCACACACACTGTATACGCAGTCAAGGCTGTGTCTTCCCCACTGCTACAGCCTCCTATCTGTCACTGTGACACTGCATTGGCTCGTAGGCTGCACAGGCTGTCACTGTACCTGATGAATGATTCAGCAGATTTAAAGGGGAACAGTACTGGACTTGAGCAGCAGCCGCAGCAGGGTTTTATGAACATAAAATTAATGTTTTATAGTTTGAAGTGGTGGTGTTGGCACAAAGAAAGCCTGTTTAAGGTGGTAAATTTCAGACAAGCGTGTTATGAAAACAGTCAGTCTCATGCTTGCTGCCTGTGGCGTGGCTCTGAGCCTGACCTGGGAAATAGTCTGTGGATCGCAGCTTTAATGTTCATAATAATGTAACCCACATATTAAAATATGATAACAGCGTGATTTCAACAATTATCTATGTGAATGTTGTGTATGGCATTCAACCCATCCATCCATATCTGATTTTACATGTTCTGTGCCTGACAGAGTTTCCAATACAAAATTATGAATTTTATCTTTCACATTATTGAATACATTTGCACTGTATTGCTGAACAGCTGATACAAAATCAATCAAAGCAATAGCATCATAGCAACATGGAAAATTGATCTGAAACCACAGGCAATAGAGCTAAAAGGACCACAATATGATTATATAAGTAAAGGACAAACATTTTTATTTCATTTTTTATTTTATTTAACCATCAGCAGCACAATTAGCAGGATTGGGAAGATAGAAAAAGCATAAAAATGTACAATGAAAATAAATAATGCATTACAGAATCATAAACTATTCAAAAAATATACATCAGTATTTGTTGCAAGTCCTCAACATGAGGGATCAAACGGGGGCAATATGAGTCATCAGAACATCTGCAGCCAGATGTGCCTGCCTTCAAGTCATTTTGAAGGACTTTAAAAGCATCCAGTGGAGACCAGCTTCTGAAGATTCGGGTCATTTTCCAACTGATTCCAGGCAGATGGTGCAGCATACTTAAAAACAAACACACGGATGACATGCAAGGAAATGAATGCAGAACTAAACAAACAATAAGAACAACAATCAGCATGTCCTAGTCTTCAAATGTTACTTTATGCTTCTGTGGCATTTGTTTCAAAAAGAAATGTGGTTGCTAAACAAAAACATTATATAATGTGTGTGCCAGCTGATATTTTGAATTTCAGATGCTCAGTGTCCCAGAACATTATAATTAGAAGGAATGTTTTCTTTGGTTCTTGGTAGATGTTACATCAGCTTTATGGACATCTCAAGTGTCTCATCTTTCTGATGTTTAATGCATGGTACTGAAAGATATAACCATTGACTGTATATAAATATGGATGACGCGTCTCCACCACCTATTTCCTATGCAAAAGTGAAGCTAAAATATCTCTTTCTGGGAGCTGCCATTTTGCTTGTGTTACACAATTTGGAGCCAGAGTCTGCGGAGTAGAGTATATTGCCAAATAACTGAAACTTATCAGAATAATGAGCACCCGAAAAACCTCAGGGTAATAAGAATGGCCTAAAATGACACAAAACAACTTTTAAAACTTTTTTTAGCTTTGGCTCATGTTCCATCTGCTAACATGGAGGGGACGGGATTCATGACCTATACTGTAGCCAACCACCAGGGGGCAATCAAGATGTTTTGACTTCACTTTTGAGGAGCTGTCATGACGGGCATATTTATACACAGTCAATATATTATATATATTTATAATTAATTATGTCTAATCATAGCAATCTATTAACGAATTGAAGACTAAATGTTTGATCATATAATATTGTTCTTCAGGCTATCAATAACAGTCCTCTGATTCAGTTACACATGGAAGCTCTCCCATCATCGACAATGTGACCACTTTGCAGTTGAGGTTCGCAATTAATTGTAAAGTGCTTTGCTGCAAATTGTTCCACAAATGGACGGCCCCTGAAGGTTTGAGCTGTTATTCTGCTGATGTAGAGCATGTTTCTCCATTTTCCATCATCTCCCCTGTGACTGCACAACACTTATATACCCCCCCAACCTCCTCCTCCACGAACACGAGCACACACACAAACAAAAAGCCATACGTTACCACCCATCAGTTATAGTGAAAATGTAAAATATGACCTCATATTTAACATATTTTGCCAATTTTGGGTAAGATACAGTAGCAAATAGTCAGTGTGGTTCCCATTCACTTCAACTGAAGCTCAAATTCAAGCCTGTAGCTCCTGCTCTGGTGCAGTCTCCTGCCACCTCTGATAGACTCATTTTGTTTTACTTTGGATGTACATGTACGGCCAATAGAAACACTGATGATGTGTTTGGAGACGGGGAATTCATTAATCTGACATTCTGAAAATGTCACACTGCCAGACTGCGAGCTGCGTCGGCGCTCTCATACACTGTTTTCTCTTTGCAATATTAATGTATTCCCAACATCCGAACTGTGACATCACATCTTCTTTTGGAGCCGAGTTTGGGGCAGTCTCATTGTCATACTTTTATACCTCAATTGGCACAGCTAAAGAACACAGTTTTTATTAAGTGTCTGAGGCCCAGTAAAGAGTTGTGGTAACACTCTCACTGCTAAAAATATCATCTATTCAAATGATGTTGTCTAAATTAGTTAGTCCTAATGAGATTCCAGCTTCACATTATCTGTGGGTCAATGATGATTTTTTGTGTCCATATGGTTTAGTCAAATTTAAATTTAAAATAAACGTAATACATTCTTTTTTTGTGGACCCAGCATAACATATCTGCTTTTAACTAATTTTGAGAGAATATATTAGAGGATTATGGCAAAAATGTCTAAGTGGTGTAACCTTAAAAACTACCAAATAATTCAACTTGCTTAAAAACTCTAAATTCTCAATAAAACACAATATCAACTGGTTTGGCATGATCTTACATTATAACTTTTTTATATTAAATAAAGGTAATGGAATACAAGTGTTCTAAATATTAAATTCAATCTGGGGAATTGTGTAAATCAGGAACCATTTACTTTTTTTTTAATGAGGTAATTATTTGTATAAGAACACTTAAATACACTGTAGGTGGATAAAAGAATAATTTATGTTTTGTTGTTTTGTCCACTCAGTCTTACTTTTGGTAAAAACAAATGCTGCAACAAAGAAAGTCAACAAAAATACAAAATGTACATTTTAACAAACCTGATGCTGCATCTAAGACAGTTTTTTAAAGATATTTTTGAATTGCTCATCTTATTTGTGTAGTCTGTACAAGACAACACAAATCATACTCCATTTCTCACAGTGGACTCTGAGCTGTCACACAGATGCAATTAAAAACATGAATAGATCTTTTGAAAGCAGGAAAAGCACATTAACAATGGCAGAATTCCATTTAGGTGAGCCAGCTCCATGTCTCCGGTGTTGTGCGTGCTCACTCACTGAAAGCTGACAATTAATGGAATGGATTAATGATATTATTTCTACCTGTGCTTTTTCCTGCTTTGACACGTTAAATATACTTGCCATAAAAAAGCTGTATTATGGCTGCATTGTGTGTTTAGGTGCAGGCGCTTCAACTTGTCAGGTGCTGCATTCAAGCAATGTTGGCAAAATGGGAAGAACCGTAAAAGCCTTCCTGCTATTCTGACTTCGGGAGCATTAACACATCATGCCGTGATGTTTATACCCTCTGCACTGCTTTGCCTTTTAGTCACACTGCTAGACTTTTGTGGTGTTACTTATTTTTAGCAGCTCTTTAACATAGTGAAACCTGTTATTACAACCTTGAGGGTGGTGTGAACTGCCTTTTTCCCACCTGGTTGCATGCAATCATAATCTTAATGATGTGACATGAAAGTAGCAGCACCAGGTAAAGCTCTAGTGTAACTAATTCATTCCAAAATCCACAAAACCAAACTGGAGCTCACACACCTTAGTGGTATGCAGCCATCATTAACAGCATTAATTACTGCTGTGACCAGAAGTGTTGATTGCCTAAGAAACTGTGGCTCCACTCATTGAAGCTCTGCCATTCTCTCTGCTACCCGTTTATATTATATGAATCCTGCATCAGTGCAGTGGCTCCAGATTCCCTCATCTTCCAGTTGGCAAGCTTGTGGTCATTTGTCATTTTCTTTTTGTTTTATGAACCAACCTTTTGGCATGCCCTCCATCCTCGACCACGTTAAATGAAGTCTTGTAAATATTGAATGAGATTGATGTTCACCCAGCTTCCTATGCGCCTCTGTTTATATTCTTTGCTTACTGCATAGGTGTCCCAGAGGAGAGATCCTGCCATTGACTTTTATCATTTCTGATGCAGCCCAGCCCTTCCTTGCTGTTAATGTTCCAGTGGTCCTCTCTAGAAAATCGATATGTAACCGCAAAGGCTTTGTTTACACACAAGTGATGTTGTCTGAATAATTAATAATTAGTCTCCTGCACAGTCTCCAATGATGGAAAATATATTTTAAAGTAGTTTCTTTTAAAAATCAGCTTTCCTTTTGCTGCTTAAAAAAAAAAAAACCCAACAATATACCTAATAAAACCTGTAGTGTATTGCAATGGGATTATGGGCTTGCATTATTAAATAGAGAGACTGCAATAGCCTTAGTATATAAGTATATTTCTTCTTTTATCACCTGTGATATTTACAGTGGTATCATTTTCTAACCCAATGTAGCTGCCTGATTCATTTATATTATCTCGCTGTAAGTTAACAGCATGGCTTTATAGATGGCAATGATGTGAAACTTCTACTATATGATGTAAGGAAATAGGATAAAATGCTACGCTGTTCTATTTCAATTATGTCTTTTCTCTACCTATCAGACATGATTTATTATCTATAGTACCCAGCAGACTGTGCCACACTTGAAAGAATACATTCACATACAGTATACTAAAGGATATAGACATACTGTATGCTTTAAAAGTTGGCTTTATTGAAAAGATAAATATGCAGTTTTAAGATAACTTTCATCCATATTGAAACACTTAAAAGTTAAAGTCCTGCATTTTATCAGCAAAATGACTGATAATACATAACACATAAAAAGTACCATTACGTTGGTGCTAGGTAGTTTCATCCAGTGGTTCCCAACCTAGGGGTCGGGCCCTTCCAGTGAGTCAAAAGATAACTGAGGGATCCAGTGATGATTAATGTGAGGCGAAGAAGAAAAAAACACATTCTGCTACACAAAAATGATTCATTTTTTGGCCTCCTCTAAACTTTTTCTTATTGTGAAATATTGGAAGACTTGACCACAAACAGTTGTATAAATGAAACCATGTGAGAGGTTTCGAGGGGGAAATGGATAACAACCCGTAGACATCTGAAATGTGACGAGAAGCCAACCGCACATATTTTTTGGGCCGGGAACCGCTGGTTTAAACTTGAATGTAATGTATTTTATAAGCTTATCATATGTTGTTTATGTAAAATCTTCCTCTGAAAAGTAATTAGAACTGCCAGATGAATGCAGTGGTGTAGAAAATACAATGTTTTCTTCTAAAATGTAGTGAAGTGGAAGTATAAAGTAGCATGAAATGGAAAAGAAACTCAGCTTTGTACTGGAGTAAATGTGTTGACTACTTACACTTACTTGCTAGCTATTATATTAGCTGTGAGTTAGGTACAGGAACTAAAACTAAAGCAGTCTAATAGGCTACAATAGGCCACCATTGTTACAGAGGTCAACTTTTTCATTAGCATGTACCATTCAATGCTATTGTATTAGCTTGCTTGACTCAACATCGGAAACACCTTTCAGTAATGGCTTAAACCAGGGGGGGTCAAACTCATCTTCATTCAAGGGCCACATACAGCCCAATTTGATCTTATGTGGGCCAGGAAGGAAGGAAGGAAGGAAAGACCGATGGAAGGAAGGAAGAGAAGACAGGATGAAAAGATGGAAGGAAGGAAGGAAAGACAGATGGGAGGAAGGAAGAGAAGACAGATGGAAGGAGAAGACAGGAAGAAACAAAAGAAAGAAAAAAGAAAGAAAGGACAGATGGAAGGAAGAGACAACAGGAAGGAACGAAATAATGAAAAAAGAAAGAAAGAAAGAAAGAAAGGGCAGATGGAAGGAAGAAAGGGAGGACGGAAAGATAGAAGGAAGAAAGAGAGAAAAATGAAGAAAGAAAAAAGGGAGGAAGGGAAGATGGAAGGAAGAAAGAAAGAAAAAAGAAAGAAAGGACAGATGGGAGAAAGGAAAGACGGAAGACAGGAAGGAAAGTGGGCCAGATTGGACTCCTCGGCGGGCCGGTTCTGGCCCACGGGCCTCATGTTTGACAACCCTGGCTTAAACTAACAACTGTTTACATGTATACAGAAATATGACAGCGATAACTAGCATTGTTCAGATAGTTAAGCTGCCTTGAGTGTGTTTGCATTGGACCAGCTGTTAACCCGTGTATGTGTGTGTGTGTGTGTTTGTAACAGTAGTAAAAGATGAGCGAGTGTGTGCCAGTTTCGTTGCCCTCCTCCTCCCGTCCAGAGGGGCGGGGTCCACATGGCAAGCAGCTGCAGATGTAACCCGGTCGCTCGTACTTTTGTTTGTGCTGACTCCAGTCAGTCCGGGTCGCCCTTAAACTAGCTTTTTTTTTTTTTAAATACCTATATATATCACATTTTGAACCCAGCTTTTGTAACACAGAGTACGATATTTGTCCGTTTATCTCTTAAACTACACCACAGCATTGATAGCATCAGTCTCCGGTCAATGTGAGCCCGCCGCCGGCTGTGTGTGTGATGTGAACGGCGTGTGTCGGAGGAGAACGCGGAGCTGTGTATCCTGTTATACGTAAGTGTCATTCTTCAACTGTTTGCTTTACGCCCAATACTACGCTGATTTATGGGCAATTCGCGGGGAAAACATAACATTACACTGTTCATATTATGTGCCTGAAGGGGTTTGAAGTCCATATGGCTCTCAGTGGCGCTATTCCACAATATAATACTACTACAATATTCCCATAGTGAGCTGTACTTCATTTATTTTATAGGCTAAATGTGACATCATTGTGATAATCCTATTATAATCCTATAGGCTATGAGACTTTTCATAAGTCATGAGTGATATGATTAAAGCATGAAAAGATTACTGTAAGGTTTTTTTTACCCCTATTAGCAGTGGTTTATTTCACTCAGGAGCATTAAACTCATGATTGTAGGTTATGTGAGTGATGATGAGTATGTGATGAAGATGTGGTGACACTTCTGGCAGGTGCTCTGTGTTTAAGTTTCATTATCTTTGACAATTTTATTTATGCAGCACAATAAGGAGATTTTCTTTCTCCTTCTTTTCCATTGGCTGTAAGACATGTCATTTTTCACCACCTACTTTATACCCACTACTATGAATATTTCAGCATCACTTGCAAATTAAAAATACAGGGGCTGCCTGACTTACATTATGCATCATTACAAGCCGGCCCGCGATTGGCTGCCTTTCTACCGTCTTTCTGTGTGGCAACAGCCTTCCCCATCCGCCCAGCAACTCCCTATTCCTCATGCCGTGGTGATTCTCTGCCTCCGAGGGCCTTTTCTGCAGCATCCAGCGTGGTAACCATGGCAACGGCAGCCTGACCCTGGGTGGTGCTGCGACAGTTACTACACGCTTGACCTGAATTCCTCGCCACATCCCCGGAGCGGGCAGAGACGTCGAGTTTGGGGTGGGGGGGTGAGGGGGGGGTAGGTGCGGCTTGACCTGCTTCTCTTCATCAGCGGTCAAGCAGGAGTTGTGTGGGGTGTCTTTGGGGAATGCCAAGCCGCCAATACTGCTGCTTTTTCACGGATCAATAAACTGTGTTTGTGATTGGCCTTGTGTTGGGAGAGGAAGCCTGTGTGTGTTTTGTAATGTTATCTCTTGTGCAACAGTCACAGGTCCACAGTGGGTGAAATAATCTGAAGCATCTGTAGGCAGATAAAAAAAAAAAAGAAAAAAAAAACAGCTGGAACAGAATCTCTAGCTTGCTTAAAGTCTGGGAACAGCCTGTGTGAACATTTTATTGCTGACATGACGATGGTTTGTATCCGTACTGGAAATCTGTTTAATATAGCGTCCACTTGAAAGTTAACATGACATCCTTCAGCTGCTAACTGCATCATTTTGTAGCTTTTTTCTGATTATCGCTCAGGTTTTGATGTCAAATTGTGAACTTGTGGTACTTTTTCCTGGGTTGGCCTACCATCACATCTCTGCCTGGCTTATGTGGTCCTGCACCTGTGGAATATTTCCATATAAACCACAGTACATTTCAGTTTTAGGCTTCGTGTTATGTAACTGGTGCTAGTGGGGAAGTGTGTAATTCATTTCTTAAGGGATAAATGAACAGATGTTGTGGATTTAGACGTCGCTGACAGAAAATGAAAGTGTTTCACGCAGCGATCCCCTGCACAGCCCACGGCTCAGCTGTAGTCTCCCTGAGGTGTCAGCTTGTTGTCAGAGCCAGACTGTGGCGGAGTGCCTATTTCTGTCCTTTCTCCAAGGAACACCTCTCTCTCTCTCTCTCTCTTTCTTTTTCTCTCACTTTCTCAGTTCAGCATAACAGGAGTCAGCTCAGTCAGCTTCTGTGCTGCTCCGCCTGTCTGTCCATCACTGTGATCACTTCTCTACAGCTTAACCTGCAGACTTAACAGTGCTTCAAGAAGTCAGTGTATTAGCTAAAAGAGATAACTATTGATTAACCGTCTTTGGCTATGGAGAGAAGTCACAGCTTCTGCACACAGCTGGTCGATTCATCGATTAGTCCATCAACAAAAAGAGTCATTTTTCAAGCAAAATTGAAAAAAAAAGTTTAGTGCCAGCATCTCAGATGTGAGGAATTTTTAAATTCTTTGTCTTGTATGTTGATAAACGGTATATCTTTTTTTTTTAGACTGTTGTTTGGACAATGAAGATATTGTAGTGGGAAACTGTAATGGGAAGTTGACACTATGTGATCAATAATGAAAACATTTGCTGTAATTGATAGTTGAAGCTTTCAGACACACAGATTTTAGTCAATGTGACTGTTAGAAAAAAACTAATAATTTTCTCAATTTATCACTAGGCCTGTCACAGTAATTAAGTTATTGACTTATCGTACAATAATGTAATTATCAGCATCATCATGTCTATATATTATCGTATGATACGTGGACATGACCTTGATCTTTTTTTTTACCTCAATATTGCCACACATATTAGCAGCTAAGCAAATAGTGTCCTCCATTCCTCACTGTGTACGTCCTGAGTGGAGACTGCAGAACAGGCAGCACTGCTTATATGGAATTAAAGGTAAAGGAAGCGTAGCGTCCACTCTCCTCTCTAGTCCCACTCCCTTGCATTATTATGCTAGTATATTATCATTGATGATCCTACAATATATTGTCCAACAAAAGTAGTTATCGTGACAGGTCTAAGGACATGTATCCTTTATAAGAGACTATCGCTTAATTGGTTAATTTTTCAAGAAAATATGCCAGAAAACAAATGAGTTAAAGTCTAAAGTCTAAATTGTGAATGTTAGTTGGATGAAACAAATCATTTATATATGCCTACCTTGGTTTTGGTAAATTGTGAATGGCTGATAATCTTCTCAATTTATTGATTAGTCTAATCGTTTGATCTATTAATGCATCAATATTGAATAAAAAAGTACCAAATGAATGGACTAACTGTTTCAGCACTACACCAACACACACAGAACAAAGGAATGATTATATTACAGTAGACTATTATTTGTATCGGTTAATGATTCAGAACCCTTGTTAAAAATATATGTTACTGTAATATATATTACTTTGCATTTTATTAAAATACTAAAACCTCAATTAAAAGACACATTTCCCCTGAAATCTGGCTTACAAAAACACTGGAATGAATTTTCATCAGGATCCAAAAATAAGGACAAATCCAGAACAGAAAGCTAACAAAAATAAACAGTCGGGGACATGTAGACGCAGCAGGATGTTCAGTTCAGAAGCAGCGTGTAAGATTTGTACAATCCTGTCACTACTGTACGATGTCAAACGGTGCAGCAGATTCCCGTGCACCTCGACGAGATGCACGCAGCCTAAAATAGTGTGAAATCTGCCGGGGATTGCAGGCTGCAGATGTCTGCTATGACCTTACAACAGGCAGTTGTACTGAAGCTGATTTTATTTATCCTCTGTGTGTCTTTCAAAATGTCTTTTAAAAGCCTTTCATTGTTTGCGTGTTTTGGGGCCAGGAAGGTCTGGCTGCCCTGAAACCATGTGAGTCACAAACAAACAAAGCAATTCTCTGTCTTCTCCCCACCGCTCGCTACTTCTCAGAAATTAGACTGGAATCAATAAAGCATTTACAGCCACTGACCCACATTCGCTGCTCTCACATGACGGGGTGTCAGTAGTATTTCAGCCAATTGTGTTAGGAGTGACTTTAAGAACTTCCTTCAGTCCTCAGCATGCTGGATTGATGTCACTGATGACTGTTTTTTAGGGTGGATTTTGTTATCTTAAAGGAGCTCTGTGTGTTTTCGTGTCACAGATGTGATGGACCAGCAGAGGGCGCTGCATTCGGGTTGCCTGGTCTCAGGGGTTCGTACGCCTCCCGTCCGGCGCAACAGCAAGCTGGCCAGCCTGGGACGCATCTTCAAGCCTTGGAAATGGAGGAAAAAGAAAAACGAGAAGCTGAAGCCCTCGGCGAGTGAGTGTCGACGTCGAGACTTGGATTTGAACGCTGGGTGGTTTTGTGTGGGCGGTGTGGGGCGGGAGGGTCTCTCAGGGAACATAAAATCGGAGGTTATTTTTGTAAAAAGACCTGGGCCGTTGTACATAGTTTTCATTTGCACCTTTTTTCATAAATATTTGTGTTGTTTGTTTAGCGGTGGAGAAGAAGACAGCTGTACGACAGAAGAGAGATGACCTCGTCAGGAGGAACCCTGGGGAGACGGAAACAGGTGCAAAATGATAGATGAAAACACACACACACACACACATATATGCACACACAGGCACAGGCACACACACACGGCTCCGGGCTGATTACAGAGTTCACTTGTTTAGCCACATGATGCCCAAATGCTATGGTGACTCATTCCTGTCCTCTTTCACTGTGTGCTGTATTCAGAGTCAGATCTTGCTTGTGGGGGTAACAGTGAAGACCCCGACACCCCAACACAATCAGACGGTGAGGACAGAGACGAGGAGCCAATGGCACCTCTGGCCAGCACCACTGAAGACCTGGGCAGCGATTTAGACGCCTCAACAGGTAGAATACGGATTCTGTGGCTGGATAGAAAATGTAGGAGAAATACACAAAGCACATAACTTCAGAACTTGATTTTCAGGTTCAGGGTTAAAGGTGCAATATGCAATTACACATTTTAACTTAAAGGTGCAGTATGTAGGATTTAGTTGATTCTTGTGGTGAGGTTGCATATTAAATAAAACTTAAAACCCTTCCAAGAATATACAGTAGCCACGAAACTTGCAAAAGACCCTCTCTAGAGCCAGTGTTTGGTTTGTCTGTTCTGGGCTACTGTACATGGTGGCTCCTGTGTAAGAGGACCCGCTCGCTATGTAGAGTACCCACAGGGTCTTATCATAAACTCTGTAGCTCCTCTCCGCTCTATAGGGCATGTTAGCAACTTTTAGCTCTTTGTTTTTTGGTTTTAAAGCTAGCTTTACTTGCTTACCTGTTTTGGTTCACTGCTCTTCAGCCTAATGTCCAGCCATAAAAGGCAGCAGTTTTCAATGAAAACCTCTAAAAAAACAACTCTGTACAATACCTGCCCATCACTAGTGGCAGATAGACAAAGTTAGCAACTAGCTGGCAAACATAGCAGAGCATTTAGCAACTAAAACAACTCCAAATTAATGCTAATGTTGCTACATGTCTGTTCGATATGAAAATAGGCTAGCACATTAGGCTTTATAACTTTATATGGTGACAATATTTCAATGTTGTGTTCTCAGCTTGTTGCACTGCCTCAAAGTGACCAAAAAGAAATCAATGAATGTTGGTTTAACTACCTGAAAGTCATTCACTCTGCAAATTACAGTGTGTTTGCTGTGTTGTAGCGTCATTCAGTGTTATCCATTCATTATCTGGTCCCTCTCATCCTCTTCAAGGTCATGCCGGCTGGCCTTATCCTTAACACATTCACACCTACGGACATGTTAGAGTTACCGGTTAACATTAACTGTTTGTGGACTGTGAGAGGAAACCTAAGCAGACAGCAGACATGTAGAGAACGTGCAAACTCCAGTACTAGGACCTGCTTTCCAAGAGGCAACAGTGCTCACAACCAAATGTCTAGTAAGAAAGAATAAGTGCAGTTAAAAGTGAATGAAAAAATTATCTTGTCAATAAACTATGGTGGTGGCAGCAGAGAAAATGAAGAGGTGTTAAGTCAAAGTTTCACTTTTTTGTGTAGATTTCTAGTGCTAGTTATGTTAATTTTTATCACTGTATTTATTCACATTTTTGGAGGAACATTATATAAAATAATTACTTACTAGGGTCCGCCAATACTCGATTTTAGGGGCTAATGCTGATACCGAAATTAAGGCGAAAAATACCGATATCGATACTCATAATGTACAGAATATATACATAAACACACATTTTTTTTGTACCCCTCAAATGTGGTTATCAAACACCTGTTGCAAAGATATGTAATGGAAGCCGTGATATTTGACTGTTTGACAATAAACTTTATTGAATAAAATGACATCAGTGAACTAAAACAGTAAACTTCACCATGAATTGAATGATTATAATTAGCTATGAATAACAAAAAAACACACAGAACAAAAACTGCATATATTAAAGATGAATTAAGAAAAAGGATTAAATATACATAAAATGCTGCCTACTTTAAAAAATAAAAATATATATATTTGCATGTATCAGACAACATATTTGTTATGTCTGTGATAGGTCAATATCGGCTGATAATATCAGCTGACCAGTATATCGGTCGGGCTCTACTACATACATTACTTGAGTGGAAACTTTGCATTTAAAAGCAGCTATTGCTCTTTTGTCAGGGAATCCTCCATGCTTGTATTTAAGCACATTTTAAAATGTCTAATATGCCCGAACAGCAGTAAATCAGGACTCTGTATTGTACCTCCTACTCATGATTTAAGCTCATACAATTAAGGCTGATCAAATGATTGATTCCGAGTAATAAAACAGGTGATAAATGGCTGAACTTCTACATGAAAATCTCTCCTGGTGCAGTTTTTCTGGGCCTCAGCTTCAGTTTGAAACATGTTTCTGATTGTCCACTGGGTGGAGACAGAGACTTCAGAAACAAACCAGACCTTTGCATCACTGTTGCGGTTTCTGCATTTCAGTACAAGATGTGACTGAAGACTCAAAGGCAGTGGGAGACTCCAATCAGAGTGAGGACGGAGAAGACGACCGCACCTCACTGAGCGACCCCAGTGACGAGCAGTCCATGGGGAAGGCGGAGGCCGTCGAAGGGAAACAAGAAGTGGCGGTGGCCCAACCTCAGAGACGGGCTAGCACCCCTCCTCCACCCAACCTGCCTGTCAAACTGCTCACCAGACTGGGCAGCCTTGATGGTGAGTTTAACAGTGATGGTAAACCTCACTGGTTTTGCAGCAGTGTGTCACTTTGACGGCTTTCCTCTGCAGGTGCTCCTCCTGTTCCAGTGAAAAAGTCCCCAGCCACCTTACCCAGGAACTTCACACTTCCCAAAGACCCTCACGGCTCCCTGTTGAGAGGCAGGATCTCCACACCCACTGGGTCCCCCCACCTCGGGTCACTACACCCACAGCTGCCCCCTAGCTGCATCATTGAGGAACTGCACCGTGCCCTGGCCACCAAACACAGGCAGGACAGGTCAGACTTGAAAGGTTTAGTAATAATGAGTTATAAAACCACATTTCTAGATTATTTTTTACAACAATACAAAAAGCACTTCCTTTAATAAATGATATGTTTTTATCTCTGTTAGACTATTAAAAGCTCCTGTTTGGAGAATATAATCATCAAATCCCATGAGCCACATGTGCGCTTATTACACACTAAATATAGACAGAAATATGGACTATAGACAGCATGTACTCTTCAAACAACAGCACATATCTAAAATAACAATAGGGCTGCTAATAATGATCATTTATTGTCCATTACTTTTTAACTCTTCACTGCTCTATAATATGTCAAAAATAGTGTCACATGTTCTTATATCCTAAGATGACGTTTTTAAACACCTTGTTTGATCCAACAGTGTAAAACCTATTCAGTTTAAAATGATACAAAACACAGAAATAGATAACTAAATAATCTTTACAGTTGATGTAAGTTCTTTAAGCTCTATTACTGACATCTTCTACCTTGTCAGTCAGTGTTTTTGTTGCCTATGACACTGTAACGTTTTCTTAGTTTTTGAATATTTTTAACACACAAGTTTCACAGCTCATACATTTGTTTAGTTCTGCCTGTATTTTGCACCTATATACAAAAATCAAGCTTATTGCAATATGTGCTGGAGAACACCTGACATACCACTGACATCACCATTCTGTCACCATTGTAATCCTACAGTTTGTAGGCACTTGTGTGTACAGTAAGAAGAGGATTTGATGACTTTTGCAGAGCTTTTGTAAACTTGCAGCATCAAAGCCAGTGGATTTAGAAGTGCTAACAAACCAAATGCATAAATATACAGCATGTAGTTATTTAGAGGGTTTTCATGCTGGATTTAGAGAACTCGGCTGATGGGCCCCCGGCTTTTTGTAGTGTAATACTGACACTCAGCAAAGATGAATGAAAGTCAGTCGCTTGTAACCTTACAAAGATTTACATTTTAGACATTTTCTCTTCACCCACAGCAAGTAAATTAAGATTCAGCATCTTGAAATCAGGTTCTTTGAGTTCTTTGAGGCAGTTGTGCTAACCTGAAGGTTGTATTAAACAGGAGAAAAACAGACACTTTATTTACACTTAGTAGGATGAAAAATAGTAGTGGAACCTAGTAGTTATACTGTACTAGTTTTGTTGGCCTCTTATTCCCTAAAGCCAGACAGTCTGGCCTGTAATCACTGCTGTTTGTGGGGATGACTGACTCTACTGAACATCTGCTTGAATTCAGTTATTAAGTCTTTTTTTGGGGGGGTGGGAGAATCAATTTTGAGCTATTTCTCACTCAGCAAACTCTCAGGAAATCAGACGTGCCACATCATTCACAGCCTTTACTTAAGTTGTAATTAACAGTCTTGTCTTGTGATGATGCACAACCTCAGTTTCCAGGCGAAGGAGGCTCGCTCGTCTCCCAAACGCCGCCTGGATGGCCGCCTGTCACGCACGTCCAGCACAGAGAGGGAACCCGCCAGCGAGCCCGAGAGCAAGAAGGAGTCGGACGAGAACAAGGAGAACTGGCGCCTGGACGAATACTTGAACGACCAGGACAGCTGGAACGAGTCCGTGATCTCTGGTAGGTTCTGCTGACGGCGGACATGTGCGTTACTATCCTCTGCCTCTTAATGCACAAAGCCAACCAAATCTGGGCACCGTGTCATTGGATAATGAAGCGACCTAATCTCCACTCATATTTGTTTACAGTGAAAAGCATGACAGGGAGATTTACAGCTGTGACGGGATAGCTGACTTTACTGGTGTTAAGTTTCAGCGGCCCCGTCAACATCTGCTGCGGTGGCCTAATTCCTGACTATTCATGTGGGTCAGCGGAGCTCAGCCGCCTGCGGTTAACTTGTCTGTGTCTCTGGGGGGTAAAAAAAAAAATGTTAAAAGAGTAGAATGGGGGGTGGGGATTATGACGGATTGTGACAGATGTGCACGCCACCAGCACAAGGGTGACATGACAGAAATATATGCTGACTGCAGAGACTGGAGTGAAAATGTGTGCCGAGATTTGACGTGTTTACATTCTGTTTTAGAGATTAGTGTGTGAATTTAAAGGAATATTTCTCTAATTTAAGCATGAATCAATCCAGATGAATTTATATTTACAATCGATTGTGCTACAAAGGCTAATTTACCAAGGTAGTTGAGTGTTTTTAGGGCAGAAAACTGGCTTTTTAGTAGCTGTATGACATCCCTCAGTTTCGCTGACAGTTGGAGACACTGATGTGCTGTAATGCAGCACTTTGTCACTAAAGGGAGAGAAGAGTGTCTGTGGAAGCAATGAACCAGTGAAGGAGGTCACCAAGACGCCTGTGGACACTGTATGAGCTGCAGGGTCATGTGGCTGAGATAGGAGGCACTGTTCCCTACTATTGCTGTTAAATCACCTATTGAAGTTTTGTAGTAGTGTCACACATAGAAAGTCCCTGACATCAGGAATTATATTTTGGCTATCCTGTAGGAAAGTTTGAGACAAAGTGGAAGATTTTATCTCTGAGTCTACAATTTACCATCAAACTAAACATCTTTGTCACGAAGCGTGGCCGTAGCACCATCCATCATGCTGTGGGGAAGCGTTTCTCCAGGCCAGGCCCTTCAACTCTTGTGAAGGTGGAGAACAGCAGGAATGCAGCAAAAGCAAAAAGACATCTTAGAGTAAGAATTGCTGCAGTCTGCAAGAGAGCTGCAGTTTAGCTGAAGATTTACTGCATTTTCCAGCCTACTAACCCCAAACAGGAATACAAAGCTATGAAAAGAATGGCTTAAAAACGTTATTGTTAATGTCCTGGAGTGACCTAATCAAAGTCCAGACCTTAATCCTATCCAGAATCTGTGGCTGAAAAGAAGAAGGAGGGAAAATTGCAGACTTACTGTTTCCACATAGAGTCAGGGCTGCAAATGCTGCCAAATATGCCTCTACTAAATATTGACTTCAGTAATATCTATTAATTTTTCGTGTATTTGTGTAATTTATATCAGTTTTTAAGAGTTTGTATTGTTGTTTGACAGTATCAAAAAGTTGACCCAGTTCATCCAGTGTTATTCAAAATTGCGCAATAAATATAAAACATTAGAGTGAACTTTTATATTTATACATAAATAACATTTACCTTATTATTATATTTGGACATTTTTGAAATAAGCATGTTGGTATGTATTTAATTAAAAAGGTGTTATTTCACACAGTTGTATCTCAGGTGTTATTAGAAAGCTCAAAAGCATGCTGTGTGATGATTAGCATCAGTTCAGCAGGCTTAGCTGGAAAACTATGTCTGACATCGTGAAAACCACTGTGGTGTTATTGACCTTAATTTGTGCCCAACAACAACAGGGACCCTCCCACGTCGGATGAGGAAGGAGCTGCTGGCTGTGAAGCTTCGTAACCGCCCCAGCAAGCAGGAGCTGGAGGACCGCAACATCTTCCCCGTCCGCAGCGACCAGGAGCGGCAGGAGATTCGCCAGCAGATAGAGATGAAGCTGGCCAAGTGAGTGGCTCTGTGTGGAACCAGATCAACCCACCATCAGCTACCCCCCCATCAGCCCCTCCCCATCCTCCTCTACCCCATGTATGTCTGTTTCATCACTCAACATGACCGTTGTCTGCCTTGTTTGTTTCCCATCCACCTTCCACACTAACAAATGCTCTGTCCCCAAACATATCACAAAGGCTTTTACTCTTTTATTCTCACTGTGAGTCAGACAGAAGGGTAAACCCACCTGAACTCAGTTTATTTCCCATTGAATAGAGTTAAGCAACAAAAAGACTTATGAGGAGTTAGAAGTTGGTTTTGCACTTTTGTGCGGAGGCTCTGGCTGTACTGTGGGTTTTCCAGATACAGTCAGTTAGCACCAGACCTGGCAACCTGACTGTGACAACAAAACTCCTGGAAGCCATTTTGCCATCTGTTGTTCGCCAAGAAATAAACAGTTCCAGCATGAAACTTCCCCTAAAACCTCAAATGGTTGTTTTTATATTTCTGTGATACAACATGATAATTAGTGAGCTTGAGGGACATTGGTAGACTGCATATTTTTTCACTTTGGACAGAGCCAGGCTAGCTATTTTCCTGTCTTTCCAGTCTTTATGCTAAGCAAGGCTAACCACGGATTTTAGCTCCGTACATGATTGATATTTTGTAATAACAATGTATCAAATGGCAGTGTGTAATGTCAGAGGCATCATTTATTGTGATGATGAAGTACTTATCGACGACTTTGTAGCTCCCCTCGGCTTTACGGAGCTTTATAATGAGTTTAAGCTCATTGTTTAGCTGTCCAGCTGCAACTTTACTGTTTTGGTTCACCCAAAGCACTCATAATGATTTTTTGGGCCACAGCAGGCAGCTGTTTTCAGAGAAAACGCTGTAAAAAGTCACTGAACACTACCTACTCAGAACCAAATGGCAAAAAGACACGGTTAGCTGTAGGCTAGCTGGTGAACATAGCATAGCATTTAGCTCCTAAAGAGTCAGATATTGCCCTCAGGAGTTGGTAGAGAGCAATTGTAGACCTAAAAGAGAGTGAATAGACTTGCATTCATCAGGTGGACAGAAACATAACTACTCCAAATGAATGATAGTGTTGTTTTAAAAAAGCTGTAAAAAGTCCAAATGGCAAACAGACACAGTTAGCTGAAGTCTATCTGGTGAATGTAGCGTAGCATTTAGCAGCTAAAGAGCCAGATATTTCCCTCAGGAGTTGATAGAGAGCAAAAGTAGAGCTAAAAGAAAGTGAATATTGGACTTGCATTCATCAGGTGGGCAGAAACATGACTCAAAATGAATGATAATATTGTCCCATGTAATTGTAAATGAGCAACAGTTTGCTAACAGGTTGCCATATTTACTTAAAAGGTAATGATATGTCAATGTTGACGTTTTCCAACGTGGCCAAAAAATCAGTTATTGCATGTGTAATACACACACAGTTAAGATTGATCGTCTCATCTCACACTGGGAAAGCTGTAAACACTAAATTGACCTTATAAAGCTGATGTGGCAAACGTGTTAACAAACAGTTGCGTGTTTACATGTCCAGAGGACATGGAGCAACATTAGCATTCATTTGGAGTTGTGTTTCTATCCACCTTATGAATTCAAGTCCATTATTTTTTTTAGCTCTAGTTTGCTTTCTGCCATCAGGGAAACATCTGGCTCTTTTAGCCGCTAAATGCTCCAATATGTTCACTAGCAAACTAACTTTGTCTGTCTGCTGTTTGGTGCTCTGAACTATTTTGCTGAAAACAGCCGCCTGCTGTGGCAGGAAACAGGGCTGAACCAAACAGCATGTTATAGGTTTTAAAAGTCCTATCTATACACAACGGATATCACTTTTACACCATGTATGCTAATTAACATCGTAAAGGTTTATGTTGGCCTAAAGAATATCATATAAAGCCTCTTCTGGGTCATGGGTAAGGGCGTTCACTACCACATAATCAGGGCAGAGTTGCCTCACACTGTGTTGCCAGGCTATTAACTACACCTTGCTAAATCCAGCTTAATCCATTACCCTGCAATTAATCCTACCTTTGTAAAATTGATCCGTTTATGTACACTTGAAGAAATGTTGGAGGCTGTTGAAATGTATGCAGGCAAAATATTAGCATCCCTTTCAATTACAGCACAGTGCAGTAAGCATTCAGAATGATGAGAAGAAGAGGAAAAGACTCCTTTTAATACATGTCTGTCTCTCACTGTGTCATCTTTAAACCCTCCATGCATGATACCTATGTTGCTTTCTTTCATTCACTGTCTCAATCTCAAGCTGTGATGCATGTTGTTGACGTTGCAATCAAATAATCCGCGGTTCATTGCGAAAAATGTTATCATGAATCAGTTTGGCATTAATACTCACAACAAAGGATTTGTTGTTCCTCTGCTTTTCTAGGATGTACCTTTTCTGGGTCAAGCGGTCTGATTTTTATTTGAGTATGGAACAGGATTTTCTGAAAGGCAGAGGAGGAATGCAACACGGAACATAATCGTATTTGTCGTGTTACATAACAGGCAGTAGGCTGTTATTATGGTGATTTTAATAGGATTAACAATCAAATCAGGTTGTTTCTTTTTAATGAATAATACAGTGTCAGGGTGTGCTGGGAGGCTTATGCAATGTTCAGAGTGGGAGGAGGAGGGTTCACTCCTCTCTGAAAATGTAGTCACAACACCAAAATGTATTGTCTGGATTTGCAGTAACTTCATACTCAAGAAAGATGGCCGCCTTCCTCAATAAAAGTGACAAGCTTCAAGTGTAGATGCAGGACAGTGAGAATTGAAGCTGCTTTGTACTGTAGCTGTTAGCACTTTCCCCTCTGTAGACTATTAACACATTTAGTTGCTTTTCATACCTTTGCTAAAACAGACAGCTATGATAAGTGGCATGTTCACACTTTACTGTCCACCGAATGCAGCTGAGTGCTTTAATTTGAGGTTTACCCAGCTTTCTGTTGCCAATTTTAGTCGAAACTGAAGCTATTTTTCTCCGTAAGTGACAAAATAAATTTCGAAACTTCTAATTAGCAAACGCATTGTTACCTTAAATGACTCGCAGCTCCAAATAGCCGCTAGGCCTTTGAGTAAATTCAGCTTATTAGGAAAAGACACTCTACAAACAGAAATCATCACGTGCGCATCTGGTAACATCTGGTAACATCGGTCCACGTGTCAGTTTGAATCACGAGAACATTTTAAACTCATTGTAACTGCATCATATTAATCCACAACAGTGCATCATACACCTACCGTAAGTGTATTATGATATATGTATTGTATTAATCAGTAAAACTATGTATTTTAGTAATTTTACTCCTTGGAATCAGACAAAATATGTGTTCTCATAGCTCTAGTTCATGTAGTTCCTTATATTAACAGTCAGGGTTGCCACATTTAAATTCACACATCACCCAAACAAATGACGGGAAGTCACTACGTAGGTGTTTGCAGACATAATAGTTTAGGCTTGTCACGCTAATTACTTTTGTAGGATTATAAATCGTCTCAGAAATAATCACGATAAACAATATTATTGTCATTTGAAGACCATTTTATACCACTGATATAATGATAATATAATAGCATAATAAAGCTGCTCTAATCTTCATTTTTTCATCAACAGTTGGTCAAATGACTATAACTAATGAGGCAGGGGTTGCTTGTTATGATGAAGTTCCCATCATCTCTATAGAGCGTTTTAGCATCTTTGAGCTCATTGTTTCGGTTTTATGGCCTGTTAGTGTTTTGGTTCACTCCAACTGTTCTCATCAGCACCTACTACAAGCAGCTGTTGTCAGTCACAAGGCTCCAAAATCCCACTACTTATCAGCACTGCATGGTAGACAGACAAAGTTAGTGGTAAGTTAGGTGTGATAAACAGACATTTTCCTCAGGAGATGGTGGAGACCAAAATAGAGCTAAAAGGAGAGTTATATTGAACATATATTTACTAGGTGAATGTAAATGTATTTACAATTGTTGCTCTGTGTCTGTTGGGTGTTTGTAATATCAACTTTATGAGGTGATAATATATTAGAATTGTGTTTTCATCTTGTTGCACTGCCCCCAAGTGGCCATTAAATGATTTGCTATAGGTTTACATTGACTGTATAGTGAAAAATACAACTTAACAATACATATATGCAACATTTTAGGAATGAAAGGGTAAACTTTCCATATACTCCTGCCATTGTGTTTGGTAAGTGTAGACAGGATTTGTTTAAGGGGAGGTCAGTCTCATAATTCAAATAAATGAAGCAGGAGTTGTGTTGTCCTGTAATTTTTGGAGGAACATTGAGTGCATTCAGTTCCCTGTAAAATGCTTGTTTCAGGATGTTGTGGTCCTTCGTCTTCCCTGCCTCCCTCATTTGAGGGGGAATTCACAGAGTAGACAGATGAAAGATGGATAAAATGGTGGTAATAATATCCTCCCTTGTGCCTTTGTTTTTCTTCTCTTCTAGCAAGAGTACACATTGCTTTCTTCTAGTATGGACTGCAAGTTAAAGTGTGAATATTTTGCCTTTACTGTCTGTCAATTAATGGACAAATTGTAGATACAAAAGAAAGTCATAAAGGGTGTTTTTTCTATTCTTTTGCTGACATGACTGAATCTCCACTGTCCTCAAACAATAGATTTCCACTTTTCAGAGATCAATGCTTTCATTCAGTTAAACATTGATTTCGAGGACCGGACCGTTGAGTTTCAGCTTCATTCACTTTTGAGTTCTTTGTCTCTGCTCAAAGACACAAGGGCTCTCTACAAATGTCATCACTAGAGGGCTCACTGAACAGAAATCACCATGGGAAGACAATGTACTGATGTTTACAATAGAGTCTGCCTGTTAATCAAATGCACCCACTAACAATGAATAGGAGACCTTCTAATGTGATTTTTTTCTCTTCCATTGTGAGAGGCCTGGAGCGGTATAGACTTGTCAGACTTGTCATTGTGAAATCAAAATAACTGAATTGCAAGAAGTCAAACAAACTCAAGTTAGTCTTTCATCATCATGCTCACACATATTGAAAAAAATTGGAATAAACAATCAAATGTTATTTGTGATACATACAGTGATGGAAGAAGTACTCGTATCTTTTGCTTCAAAGTATCAGTAAAAGCCATGTTTCAACTACCGGATGTAATTTGGAAGTTATGTCGAGTGGCTCTCAACCTAGGAGTCAGGTCCCTCTAAAAGGTCACCAGATAAATGTGTCATGGGTCATGGTAGGACAGAGAAAACACAAATCTGGTTTGGACTTTTTGTGAACTATTGTCTAATCTTTATTTGAGGTTTTTAAGATTGGAGAATTTTTCCTCTTTGGGTCTCAAAAATGTGTTTAAAATATACCATTTGAAAAGGTTAGGGGGGGAAGGTGGAACTGCTAAAAAATCATATGCTGTTTTTTAAGGGGTCCTAAGCCAAAAATTATTATTTTATTAAATATGTATCTGAAAATGAATCAGTAGAGCAATCAGACCGGATCAGCTATCAGATAAATGTTGTGGAGTAGGTTGAATGTAATGTATAGAGTTAAAGTCTAGTATTTCTAGTTTCTGCTACTTTAAAGTGCTTTTCATTAGTTATTACCTAATTACATTCTTAGTTCAATTTTTAAGCCATTTTAAGATTATTGAAATAAATGATCAATTGGCAAATGTAACGAGAAATTGACAAGTTATAGGGAAACTAAACTGATGTATATTAATGAGATTTAGTTAGTAACTACAATCTGATAAATAAATAAAAGTAACAGCAGTTTGTATACATTTCTATTTATAGATTTATACTTACAATGTAATCAGAGTCATTACATAATTTCTGCAGTGGAAAGGTCACCACTGTTGTCAGCGTACTGTAGGGAGATTGGATCCCTGGGTGTGCTGGGTGTGGTTTCATTAGATTCTCAGTACCATCACAGGTCACAGCAGCTAATTAGAGAGATGGAGACTTTGAGCTGAGCTGAGAGAGAGAGAGAGAGAGACAGAGAGAGAGATGGTTTCCGTTCCTGCCTGACCAGACTGAGAGAGAAACAGGGCAGCGAATGTTTGATGAGGCCTAATTAATTTACAGCTAAGCCTTTTGCTCTCCGCTTTGTAATTTAACAGTGAGAGATGAGTAAGGCGGGGTAACATTCAGACGGGCTAAATCATACTGCCTGTGAGCTTCTTTGAGCCTGGCATCACACTTCTCCATGCATTTTTTTTTTCCGTACGCCCTTCCTCGCCCAAGGCATTTCACAGCTGCGTGTCAATCTGGAAAGCGGGAGTAGCCGCGTGTGTGCCTGTGTGTGTGATGTATGTGACGTTATCATAAACCAAGTCTGTTCCAAACACGCTTTTCTCCATGTGAGCTTCTCCTTGTGCGCACATGGACGGATTCCATCAAGTAATTGCAGAATAGCAAGAATAACAAGATGCATCATAAACGTAAATCTTGAACTAGCCAGAAAGGATTTCAGAACACTTTTGGCCTTTAATCAGCAGGGGGCGTTAAAGTAAAACAAAGCTACAGCCCCCCCCCCCCCCCCTCCCCCCGCACAACAAACACAACACAACAAAAAGCTGCGCATGTGAACTCCTGATGACTCTTGCATAATAAAAACAGGAAGTGATCAATTATATGTCATGACAGGGTGGAACGGTGACAGTGGGATGCTGGGATGCGGACAGTGTGTACACATTGTTGAGTGAGGACAGAGGTCAGAGCAGCAGATCTGTTGACCTGCTGGCTGTGTGTAGTTCATGCAATGTGTTACATTACTGTACTGATTCATTTCCTGCAGCATCAATGCCAAACTGCACTTACATAAAGAGAGATGAACTGAAAATAATGAACAATACTTAGACTGCAACAGAGAAATACATTAGAAATTACATTAAAAGTATACTTTTTATTGTCAAATATCCCATAAAATAACCAAAACCAACAATGAACTGATTCTACTGATAAGTGTTTTTACAAAGCTTAATACATCTTATTCCTCTATGTCTTCATTGTTATAAAAAAATAACTATTTAAAAATGCATCAATCAGACTCATTGTTGCACTGTGTGACATATTCATTCATTATTACAATACATACTTTTCTGTCTGTCACACATGCACCATCCTGCTGCTGTAAATGCACACTAGAACATGTATTAATCCGCGAATGAAAGTAGTTCCTAAAAAACTACACTCTTTACTCCTGTTTGAGTAACTACACTGCCCAGCTGTTATATGACAATATTGAGCCAACAGTATATACATTTCCTGGCCTCTTTATTAGGTACACCTGTGCAATCTAATGCAATCCAATACAACAGCTCTGCTTTAAATTCTACTTTTTTCAAGTTTACTTATTTTCAGTTTTTGTTGACATATGTTTAATATTATGTTTATTACTGAGCTCTGACTAAGTGGTAGTGGTGTACTGGTGTGCATTATATTGAATGGTGTTCCTAATATTTTGTCCACTCCATTAACATACATGAGGAGGGTAAAATATTAGGAACACCAGTCAATATAATGCACCCTGTATACCACCACCACTGAGTAATAAACACCTAAACCTAACCTAAAATAAAATATACAAACTTGAAAAAAGTCGAATTTATAGCAGAATTGATGTATTGAATTGAATTAATCAGTCCCAATTATACTCTGCAGCATAAGATAAACATAGAATGACATCACCTTTATCCTTCAAAGAGCCGCATCTAACAACTGACTGGCTCATTAAGCATGCAGAAAGATGATTGGCCAAACCATTTTGTGTCCTAAACACTAGAGGCCAGATGTGTAACCAAAACAACTTGCATATGCCATAAACTAGTATTAATATGTGTTAAGAAATGTGTGCACCTCATACATGATTCAGATGTGATTCAAGATCTTAATAATTACATATTGTTTATTCAGGTTTAAAGCTCATTTCCCTGATTGGCAATTCTGATAATTAGCCATATGTTTAATGACATTTGCGTCATCAATATATCATTGTTTTTATTCACATTAGCTGTTATTCCAATGTTAATGTTCCTTTCACTTCATTGTTTACAGTGCAGCACTTTGCAAAGTGTGGTTAGATAACAGCACTAATGCAGCCAATCATTGATTATTCCGATGTTTAATAGTGATCACGGAGATATTACTGCCCATGATGGTTTACAGGTGCATGTGGGGACAGACAACGGGTTTGTGCATAAGTATTATTAAAAAAATATTATTAAAAGTTTTGGTCTCTGGTGGTCATGAAAAGTAGAAAGTCATGTGTTTTATGTTATCAACAAAAGACTATAAACTGCACATGTAGCATGAACAGCTATAGACATTATGGGTGGAAAAAAAGCATGAAATTTAATGCAAATTTGTTCCAATCCAAGTAAAAGCCTGTCCCTGCAATGGAATTGTAGTTTGATAAGTGGGAGGAAATGCAATGCAACAAAAACCCTCCACTTTAAATCTGCAGTTGAGGATGTTTTCTTTGAGTGAGACACTAGAAGGTTCCTGTGATTCTGTGCAGCAGGTGTGTGCAGCATGCAAACACTAAAAACTGTGTGTGTGTGTGTGTGTGTGTGTGTGTGTGTGTGTGTGTGTGTGTGTGTGTGTGTGTGTGTGTGTAACTGTCTGTGTGTGTGTGTGTGTGTGTAACTGTGTGTAACTGTGTGTGTGTGTGTGGAGCCGGGTCCTTTGCCAGACGCTGTGTGTTTGCACCCTGGTGCCGCAGCGCTGAGCTCTGCCTGTGACTGACGGCGGGACTGGTTGTCCACATGAACTGAGTTAGAGGCGTGGACAGCTGAGGCACGCTATTGTCCAGGGTTGATGGCACCATGTGCTCGTCTGCCAGCATCTCTCCATCCTGCCTGCCTGCCTGCTGACCACATGTTCTGCCAGAGGACGTGACGAACTCGCGTAGCAACAACAAAACAGCTAAAGACGCCCTCTCCCATGAACGCTCTCTAAACATCCATCCTGCACCGCTGATTGTGTACACATTGAATGAATCATACTGAATCTGTCACACTGAATGCGTTGAGCTCAGCTGAATAGAGCAGTGTTTGTGTGGAGGTGGCTTGTACGCCGTGTCCTGTTTGAAGCACTCATGGCAGTGTTTTGAGTGCTGTGGAGGGGGCCTTGGGGCGGTGCAACTGTTTGTACAGCATTAGGAACAGAACAGTCTTGATCAGGCACAGAGAACAATCTGTAATTCTCACCTTGACTCCAGTGCAGAGCAGCAGCCGGCATGCTGGGCAACGTGATGCCAAGGCATTCATCTGAGTTACACTGTGCAGTGTGAACATCAGCTGGACATGAGTCATCGTATACAGTACATACATTTTAGTTTCATGTGACAGTGAAAAAAACACATCATAGCTCAAATGACTTATATAATAAGTTTCTTTCCTCTCAGTTTATTTCCTCAAATCAAATTCATGAGTCCGTTGTGAAAGTTCCACTTTAAGGCACCAGCATTAGAACATATTGAAATCTGTGTATAGGAACTTTAAAGGATAGGTCCACAGTTTTTCAAATCATGTGTCCATGTAACCAGTGGAAGAGGTTTTCCTCACTGTAAACATTCCTCCTGTTCATGCTAACTATTAAAAGATCTCCTTTAAATGTTCTTTCAATGAAAGTGATGAAGGTCAAAATCCACAGTGTGTCCACACAGTCATTTAAAAGTAGATGTGAAGCTTCTATGAGGCTTCAGCAGTCTGAGTTAGTCATAACAAGAGAATATCTGCCATACTTACAGTCTTTTTAGCATCAGATTCACTCTTAGGGTTTCCCTGTTGAGTTGTGTCAGAAGTATAGTAACAAAAAGAGGGACTTTACCACTAAAAACACTGTAACGCTGAAACATAGAAGACTTGATTTGACTCATTTGTAGGACTGAAGCTTCATATTAGCTTCAGATCAATGTTTAAATATTTTTTTTACACAGTGTGGATTTGGTCTCCCATCACTTCCATTGTAAGTGCATTTTCTACTGGTCAGTATGAACAGGAGGAATGATTATAGCAAAAAAAAAAAAAAAACTGGTTTAATGTTGATTTGGGCTTAGGTATTAAGAAAGACTTGAAAATATTGTATGTACCCATTCTTTAAAAGCAAAAGAAATGAGGCAACTTTGAAGTGTTATTATTATCACCATTTAAATAGTACAGCAGAGTGTCACATAGATTTGGATGTGAACACAGTTGATGCATTGCTTTCATGTTTTTTATTAGATGGTATGGTGCAGGATAAAGTTGTTGTTTTTTTTAAGTCATGACCATATATGGTAGTAATGCAAACTGACCTGAGATGAACCTCACTATTCTCTTCCTTCCCAGCATGTGGTTGTTGGAGGGAAACCTTATCATTACAATTTTCAGGAGAGCTTTTAAAGAGCCTCACTATGGGAACATTTCTGCATTACTGCACTGCGGTGACTTTCCTTTGATTTCTTTGGATTACAGACACCGTGTTCTCTCCTCTCATTTAGCACAAAGGTACAAAAAGAAAGATGGACCTTATATTGTAAGTAGAATCAGAGATAACCTTCAATAAGTCAAAAGCAAAATGCTTAAAAAGCATTAAAAATTAAGTCTTTACTGGTGTATCTAACCCTCACAAAAATCTCACAGTGCATTGCTCTCTTCATTTTCAACACATTGGGTGATATAGTCCAAACAGGACGTGGCAGGTTGCATTGATTTATATTTCTTAAGCGAGGCACTCTGCAGCAGAATGCAGAGCAGTGGGCTGGCCTGGGATGGCAGAAGGGAACCCTCTGCTTCTAAATATAGTTCTCTCTCTGGCGAAATACTGCCGCAGCAGCCATAATCAATGTCCTATCTACGTCACAGCTCAGCTTTCCCTACTCCCTGCTCCTGGATGATGGAGAGATTCCATTTCCACTCTTCTTCCCCCGCATCGTTCCCCTCTGATTGAACTGTCCCCACTCGCCTGCGGGGCTCTTCTAGAAAGCTGGACACACTTTACTGCAATGATCTACATCCCCATCTGTGTCCTCTGTTCTGTTTTATGAAGCTTTTTATGCAGGCATCCTCTGCTCGTGGTCTCAGCTGAGGTAATCACTATATATATATATATATACACGACACTGTGAAAACCTTCCTTTGTAACACTGCTGAGAATTTTTGCTGCAGTCCGCCTGATCGTCCTCCTGTGAAGCTGTGAGAGGGGTAGCGATCATGCGTCTGATGACTTAGTAGAAATCCCTGAAGCATCAATGCACTTAACTCCCAGTGCCAGTTACTTTGAGAAGGGCAGGTTGAAGCTATTGTTTGTCACCTTCTATGCTGCCATGTGATGGTCCTGTGTGGGTAACCATGCAGGGGGAGGCTGCACAGGGATTGAGGGATGAGAGGAGTTAGAGCTACCAGCATTGAAATAAAAGAGGGTTTAGTTATACACTGATATATCTCGGGGGCAGAGCTGCACTGCAGGCAGAAATGATCTTAAAAGAGAAGAAATATGACTAAATGTAACAAATATTATGAAGCTTATACACACATTAGCTGGCAGCTGAAACACTGATCACAGCCCCTTTTAGACATCCACCCATTCTGTAAATGTTACTGCAATTTGACATGTTAGTCTCATGTCTAAGTAAGTGGCTGAGTCACTTTTACATACCATAAAACACAAGTATGAATTGAAAGCAAACAGATTAACATCAAGGTATAATAAAAAAGAGACATTAGATGTACACAAAGGAAGTAAATCCATTTTCATAAACCACAAACATTAAATGAGCCCATTCAAAGCCATTAGGGAAATTCTTCTAATGTCAATGCAACCATAACAATAATCTTACTGGCACTTCCTCACTATATTTTCAACTATTATTCAGGCTAGCCACATAAATGTTATACAAATTTTTGCAATGTCAGCCAATATATAATAGGAAGCAAAATTTGCTCTCTAACAAAAAGATCAGGTTGATGCACAGCTTCATTACAGGATGCATTGTAAGGAGAGGGGTGAGAGCCTCTCACACTCATGATGGTCATTAATTAAGGCTGCAGCAGCAAAATACTTTCAATGCAGTGTTTAATGCAGAGAACACTTTCATTACTATTTAACTCGCCACTGTTCTCTCTCTCTCTCTGCTCATAGCTTCAATCATGTCTTACAGGAAACATATTCTACACATTTTCAGATCTATGTTTATATTTATATATATATATATATATATATATATATATATATATATGTGTTTCTACTAGAATATCTTTATATGATTTATAGTTAAAAAAGTTATTTCTCTTACACTCAAAGTTTCCGTAGACACTCAGTTCAGCCTCTGTCTGAAACAGTCCGTTTTAGCTCCTGTCTCTTTAAGGTCTCGCTCTGTTCTGATTAGAAGCTCTTAGAAGCTTCCATATGCTCAAGAGGCTACGTAAACAAAACATAGTAATGGGGTTTCACTTCTTTTCTCATTCTTTCTTCACAATAAACTTCTCAAATACATCCGTGCATGTTCGAGATCTGACACGAAATATGCGAGTGGACAACGCAAACAACCTGCGGAACTAGCGGTTAACTTCTAGGGAGCATTTATTGTTCACCTCAAGTTTTGTTATTTTGACCATGTAGATCATAAACAAGTGGCTGACAGACCAACTGCTTTATCTGAATTTGCATAATCACGAATCAAATTAGGTCTGTCCAGTGAACCTCAGATCAAACTATCAAACTAGGCGGTGCTGATCAAGTAAGAATCTAGATTCTGTTACTGCATTGACTATTTTACATCTCAAATGTTTTCAGAAACATACTTTAGTGTACTGTTAAGATGTAAAATAAGAAAGCTTGTAATGTGTTTGCCATTTTAAAACAGCAGGGCAAAGTTGGCCAGTTTTGGAATGTTTCCATCATTACAGCTGGATTATAGCTACAAACACAAACACAGCATTCAACATAAGCAAGAATGCCTGCCTGCTTATATGTCTGAGGGTTGTGCACCCATATATTCTACATGGGAGACCAAAGGTTGAAGAACAAACAGTTTCACATAATTAACTGCACCCAGCACCGTTGGTGGTACAGAGGTTTAACCAGATAAGCTTGTCTGCCCTTCTGAGTTTAGTCTAGACATATAGAATGAAGTAAGTTATGTAATGATGTAATAAGACTATGAAAATCATATTTCAATGAATTCATGAATTAGACATATCATTGACGCATTTTCACAAGTTCTTACTCTAATTTTTCACTTCACTTTCTTTGCAGTTCATATTTTGCTTTTAGCTCATTTTGCACAGCAGGAAACCTCTTCAGACATGCTCATTAAGTATAACTCCTCAAAATTATTCCTGCTACCAGGTTTCTCCCTGCAGTGTCTGGGCAACAGAACCTCCAGTCAGCGTGTCAGCATTCATTTTGGGTTATTATGGCAGAAAGTGACAGGTAAAGGAAGAGAGAGGCAGAGGAAGGAAGACGTGCAGCACTGACGGTGATGATGACAGGAGCCCACTCAGAATTTGTCTCAGTCTGTGGAGCCACCAGGGAAGCAATAATTAGATATTTGTGGCACATAGACCAATTTATGCTGACACCTCAAGTTTGAATCAGGACAGAGCCGCTAACGGCAGCTGCTGTCCAGGACCGCCAAAAATAACCTACTATGGCACTGACTACAGCAGCTGACTGCAAGACAGCAATATTAGCATCCAATGCAGGAATAGGAGTCCCTGAGAAAGTAGAAAAGTTAGTGAAAAAATATGTGACACATTTCCAAGTTTTTGGTGCTCCACAAAATCCTAAAACAAATACAATTGTCAAAGCAAAGAGGAGGATAAGGCTGTATCGATCATTTCACTGACTTCAAAAGAAGTGCCTCCTTAAGGCACAATCTTTAATCTCTTTTTCCGTCACCCTCCTTTTAAGATGATATAACTGCGAACTACATTCAACACAATAGCAGTTTCCAGGCAACCGAGCCTGTCAGATGGCAGCTGGCTGCTCTTCCATGCGGAGCTGCAGAGAATATTTTCAGTTTCATAATCCTTTTCAACTGAGATGAAATATTAATGCATGCTCTTCTCAGGCTTCCCTCCCTTTTTTCTCTATCTCTCTCTCTCTCCCTCTCTCCTGCAGGCAAGAAAACTCAGCTAGGCAAGAGATCGCATTCACAAAATCCAGAAATGTCTGAATGCTCAGCTTTCACAGCAGTGAAGAGCACAGTCATGTTGGTTACTACAAAGACATTTCAAAGTTTACTTGGGGCACAAAACTGTATTTATTACAAGGGATGCACAGTGTAATTGATGCAGAAAGCAGCTTAGAACCTCCTACAGGCAGGAAAGGTTACTTAAACATCTAAAGGAAAGTAATAACTGCTGCCATTTTGACCTTTTCCCTACCTGCAGACAGTGTGACAGAGTTACTACTTTGATTTTTTTACTTTTATATAACTGTTCATGTTTGTGTGTGTAAGTGTGTGTTTGACCTACAAAATGCAATGGTTTATTAACTGAAGTGCATTTGCTGTTGAAGAGTGCAGAGAGTTTCATTAAGTGTTGCCCTAGTTATTTTCTAAAGAAGTAAGGAGTAAGCTGTTCAAAGTTACGGAAGTACATTACTGCCAACACCATAATACATTTGCTATGAAAATTATTTTATAGGCAAAGTTATGGCATATACATTTTTCTTTTTTCTTTGTTGCTGAATATTTTCATAATAATAATAACTGTTTTATTTTTAAATTATTTTTTATGATTATTGCACCTTAAAAAGCACCTTAACAATAATTACTTTAAGCTTCGGTCAAAAATATTGCCAACATTTTTATAGCCATTAAAATATTTCTGTTAAACTATTTAATTAAATATTTGTCACAGTGATTCGTTTTTATTTTATTATTGTTTTGATTATTATTCTTTTTTAAATTTTTGCTCATTATTTCATTTAAGCTAGCAAGTGTTATGTATGTAGATCATGTAAAATCTCAAACAGACAAAACAAAAAACAGCAATAAAAGAAAATCTGCAGCTGTAACTCTCATTGCCTGAAGGTGGCGCAACTGTTGAAATAGCAGCTAGGTGGCAACATTAACATCTGCAAGTCTGAACTGCTGCTGCTCAGTATGTGGTCGGTTATAACTTTCGTCGGGCGCTTCGACCACGTCGGTAATCAAATGTGTTTATAGTCATTCCGAATGCCATAGAGAGAGAGAGGAGGGGGCGACGGGGGAGACGCAACATTATTTATTGTTATTTTCGGACGGCCTCTCCTGGATGGCAGTCATAGTGTTGTACTCATTCATTCACAAATTGTCACCTTTGACAGCTGAACAATCGCTGCATTAAGTGGGTGAAATGGCCCTGCACAGCCAGACGAATCTACCATTAGAAAGCATTGGTGGGTGTGATTTCCAAATATATTTGACTATCCGACAGGCACACCTGAATAAGTAAACCAGGCCCTTTACCTTTCTTATAGGTGGCACATTTTGGCAGATGTACAACTGACCTGAGAATGACTGAACATCAAAATTTAAATGACCTGTTAAAAGTGGTTTAGTGTATCTTTAATCATTCAGCTTGGACTTAGAATTAGAAAGGGGTCTAGAGATTTTGATCAACTTAAATTATTTTTGGTATATGGGTAAAAAGAATATTTTGTACCAACAGTACAAGATAACTGGTTATCAACCTTGGTTGGAGTTGTTGGTTACAAACATCAAGCCCCTTCCTTTTTCTAATTTCCCAAACAAACAGCAGTGTTGAATTTTGCTCAGTGTGTGTACGTTGGCAACTCTCTGACCCAGCCACTTCATTGCTCAAAGTGAGAACGCGTCTACAGTCAGCTGAGGCTTAAAATAATAAAGACAGTGTGTAGTTTTTTTCCCCCTGAGACGTTTCTCTCAGGAAGTGCCTCTCTCGCTTTCTATTTGTGCCTTTACAGCGAGCAGCATCACAGCCGGGCATCAATCCAATTACAGGACTGGAGTTGGCAGATATTGTAAAGCAGTTGGGAGACGTAAGCACCGGATGACACAGCCTGCACATATATGGCGTGGGGCGAAAACCGCAAATTACATGTTGTCACCACAATAGACCTTCATTGTCCCACAAGCAGTAATTAACTTTATACAATGGGTTTTTTTTCCCAGGGATCTCACTGCGAGTACCCTCTAATTGAAATGTCAAAAGTCACAAAGCCTAGGCTGCACCCACTCAGTGAACACTGTTGTTTTTCTCTCCTTAACCGAACCTTCCCCTCTTACCAAATTAGGGTTAGATCACCAGTGATCAGGGACATGACCCGTGACATATGTGGCTAATTTTGTTGCTTGTCACCCACTGCTACATTTCTCAGGCTATAAATAAACAGATACAGTAGAGGCTGGAGGAGGGCGGGTATTTGTCCTCCCAGTCTGGCCAATGTCCATCTCCAGCATTGATTCTGGCCTCCCAGTTGACTGTAACAGAGTTCATTATGCAAACAGAATCCGAAATTGATTTTTAAATAGGTTAGATCTGCTGTGTTGACTAATGGATGTCCATTGTTTGAGGTCATCAATATTTACCCCATCATTACATCACAGCTGTGGCACTTAGAGAGGATAATAAGATACTTAGACTCAGATTTTTTGACGATTGGTAGGCACAAAATGGGTATGTACCTTTGCTTACAGAGCGAGGTAAAGTTTCTCCTCCGTATGAAAGTTTATGTGCAGTAACCTATAGCATTAGAAGCGGGACGATGCTATTTGAAGTTGCCTCCTCCACACTGTGCTCCCAGCGGGCTGTTAGAGAGCCAGACACGATCCCCTGCTTGATCTGTGGACCCATGCTAAAGGGCAAAGCCTTAGAGACAAACAAATAGCTCGAAAAAGAATTGATCATTGGTTTCATGTCTGAGTCTTTGAATGTGTCCCATTCATCTGTCATCAATAGCTAGGTGACCCTTTGAAGGGAGGGAGTTTTAAAAGGTAGTTTCAAAGTGTTCTGTAGTTTTCCGAGCATTTCTGTAACTGTTCAGGTTTATCAGTGCGTGATAGGTGCATTGGAATGTCAGGTGATACCGGAAATGTCCGACTAAGCCCTGCTTTCCTCAAATTCACAGTCTTGTTTATCATATCCGTGACCTAATAATAGTGGAAGACATCCAGGTCAACACTTCGAGACAACCAAGTGCTGACATCAAAGTTACATAAACGTTAAGGTTCCGGGAGCCTACGGTTAAAGAGGTTTTCCCTTAATTATTCCTGGCAACCACCCCGCAACTGCCCCCCTGTGCCCCCACTTATCCCTCAGGCCATCCTGGGCTCACTCAGACTCCACATCTGACCGTGGCGCTCCTTTCCTCGGGCTCTGTCAATGAAGAGAAGGAGCGAGGGATTAGGATACACCTCAGTGGGCAGTAGCAGGCCACCGCCCAGCCCATGGCGCCTGACTCATCCCGTTCTCCTCCACTTTTCATGGGCTGACATTCCCATCAGCCCTTGCTCTTGCAGGCAGCTCATTTCTTTGACATGCTGGTGAGCTCCGCAACAAACGAGGAACTTTAAACTCTGATCAAGCACAGTGGGTGAGTACTTGTGAAGCACAGATCGCTGCAGGAGGCTGTGACTAAAGGCCCATTAGGATTGTTTGGTAAAATAGAAACAGTCTGACTCACTGTTGCTTCTATGGCACCGTTTTTATATTTCTGCCTTAAATCCACAGCAAGTCTCCCTAATATGAAGTACATGTGATACATCTTTTTGGGTTAAAGTGTCCAGCTGTACAGATATAATTAATTGTGAAGTGAGGCAAACGCTATTGACCCCAATGTTTTCTGCTGCAGACCACACATCCTACTGTGGTTCTGCTCCATTTACTGCAGCACATCCAGTCCCCTCATCTTTCAATACTGCCATGTGGTCTGTGGTTGTGTTTTGTAAGCCCTCAGTGGTCCCAGTCACAGCTGAAGCCATCACAGGACAGTGGGTTTATTTTAGATCTGTACTCGAGGTGCCATGCATCCTGTTATTATTCTCATGGCTGTGAACAAACTGTTGTGGCTTATAAAAGGTTTTCCTCTCTGTCATACTCTGAGTTTAACTGATTGGAAGTCCAGTAGAAATGAGATTATTATGTACATATGTCAGCAAAATGATGTCACTAAAAGCCAGTCCAGTATTACTAGCATGGTTAGTACTTCCCCTCAAGATTTATGTGGCAATCTAAGGTCAGAGTTCAACACATCTGACTTTCATGCATGAGACTGGACTTTCACCAATTAAAGGTACCCTGTGAATTTTTTTTAACACCAGTGGTACGAGCAAGAAATGTTGTAACCATATCCGTGTTTCTGACTATTCTCCTGACCAATTGTTGATGGCGGTAACATGCCAAGAGATGCATCAAAGCACCAACAAAGACAGTGAAGAAGAAGACTGCAAGTTAGAAAACAATGCAATATTTAAAAATATGCAATGTGTAAGATTTGGTGGCATCCTCCCTTCCGAGCATGCTGGAGAACCTACAGTGGCTGCGAAATTTGCAAAAAAAAAAAAAAGTCAAAGGCCCTTTCTAGAGCCAGTGTTTGGTTTGTCCTTTCTGGGCTACTGTAGAAACATGGTAGTCTCTGTTGAAAAGGACCCACTACCTATGTAGATGTAAAGAGCTCATTCTAAGGTAACAAAAACACAACGATTCTCATTCTCAAGTGATTATAAACTAATTAAAACATACTTATTAATATTATATTTCATTTCTCCAAAGCCCATGCTGTTAGATGCCACTAAATTCTACACACTGCATCTTTAATATTTAAAAAATCAGCCTTGTAAATGACTTATAAAGAGGTAGATGCCCTCAAGATGTTTTTTAGACATCAAGGATACTTACAATATTTTTTGTTGAGAAACATTGAATGTAAACATAACCTTTGTTTGTTTACCAGAAATCTCCACAGGGTACCTTTAAAGTCTTGTCTGATGATAGGACAGTAGCATACATTGTAAAAATGGTAGTCTTAATTAAAAAAAGTTCTAATAAAACATGGAACTAATCATGACGAGCTCTGTTTTTCTGCTGTAAAAGATAATGCTTAATGTAAAACCTATAACAGCTCTTGCAGGGGACAATAAGTACTTTAGCAATCATTTTGACCATTTAAAGATGATGCCAGCTTGTCCTGCTGGGTGACTTTAAAATGGTCTGTCCACCTTAGTAATTGCATAGGTTGGGGGGTCGTCCTGCTCCGAAAGAGACACGGTGTTCCCAGTTAATGTAATGTCCCTTTCTTGGTCAGCACTTTAAGCTACTGAGCTGGTCAGAACAACATTTGATCTAATTGTCTGCCCTAGTCTGCTGTATATTGTCCCTGCTGTGGGTGTGAATCACGCTCTCAGCTCCTAACGGTTCTAATCATTTTCTGGTACATTATAGAAGTGGATTTTAAGAGCTCTTAACCTTTTTTCCTCAAGTGAGTCGTGACAGATTTTCTTTGTTTAACCTCATTTATTAAGGGAGGGGTTTTCTGTGCACGCGTGCAGTGTTCAGCAATACTTTGCATCACATTAGTACAGCTAAACCAGGTCACATCAGGGAGCTGTAAAAAAAAAAATATATATATATATAAAGATTAAGCAGGATATAATGTCCTATAATGCAACAGAAGGCTTACTTTTTGGAATCTGGTGCTGTCTTGACAGCTGTGTGGCAAATTTAGTGGCAGTGAGTGTGGACGGGGGAGGAGTGGAGATTTATCTTGGAAAGTCATGCGTGGAATCCAGAAATTCAGGTGATGAGGAATGCTGAGGAGTGGCAAACCAACACAGTTAGCACATTAATGCTAGAGTTTAGAGGTGTGAGCATCAGCAACAGTGTACTGTTTGTTTTCATCTGTGTCCACATGATATTTATATCATCATGTTATATAAGAAGTTATAGTTAGTTGATTAGTTGGAATTTTGTATCATTCTCTTCTGAATTATCAACAATTCTTTTTGTTTTTCTCCATATGATGGAATAAATATTAGAGATGCGACCAACCATTAATTTAATCATCAATTAATCTGCTGAGTTTTTTCTTGATTAATGAATTAATCGTCAATAAAAAAAATATTCAGCTTACTATGAAAGAAGCTGCAACCAACACATTCTCTCTACACCACCATCAGTCATTAATAGATGTTTGATTAATCCTTAATGAAGCTGTAAGAGAGTGAACAGAGTGTATTCTATTTATTTATGGGGGGGAAAAGACATTCACAGTCACTGTTTTATAGTCCAGGAGAACATTTAATAGAATATAAAGAATACAACAACATGTTTGAATGGTGATTTAAATTGAGTACATTTGCATATACAAAAATGTGTATTAGTTGCACAAAAATAATGCATTTCATTTATTTATATTTTTATATACTGTGGGTCACATTAGAAAAAGTCCGGCTGATAGAAATGTGTATAGGGTGTTTTTACATTTCTCTAATGTAAAAATGAATCAAATTTATCATTGAACAGTATGTTTAAGGGTTAATAGATTATTAGAATATCGAGTTTGGGGCTGTTGACCAGACAAAATAAGCTATTTGAAGACTTCTAGGAAACTATTACTTTTCTCAGTCTTTCCTGACATTTATAGACTGAATAGGCTGCCAGATGAACATAATCAGTATTCACAGCCCTAGTTTCTGCACAGAGCCATTAAATATTTAGGCCATTTCCATCCTGCTGATGCTCTGCTATTATCTGATGCTGTACATCTGTTGCTCAGTGATGCAGATATGATATTTTCTCACAAACCTCTCCAGTTTACCACAACATCATGAATATGTGTTGTGCTATAAAGATCCAGAAGCCAGCCCACTGCGCTCACGCGTGTGTCTGTGTGTGAGCGAGCGCGCGCATGGGGAATCTCCTCCTCAGTCCCTCCCCTTCACATTAGTATAGTGCATGTGGTAAAAAAGAGAAGGCGGGCTATGCTGCACCACTCACTCTCAGCACAGAGCTCAGCATCCTCCACACTGCTCCGCCGGGACTCCAACCAACGCTCCTCTCCAAACTTTCCATCCTGGTATCAGCGGAGCATTTCATCCGAGCTGTGTGCGTTATATTTGGGAGGGAAATCTCCTCTTTCCTCTTCTCTTTCATTGAACTGGCTTTGTGGCGCGATAAAAAACGCGCATCGTGACTTTCTTCCTGATGTGGAGCCTTAATTGTTCTAAAACAAGCCGCTGTTTGGACTCGAGGTGGGACGCAGTGTTTGCGTTTTGGATGTGCGGATCTTGGAGCTCTGCGCACCGGCTCAAGCATCCAAAGTGCTGCTAGTATTAGGAGGAGGTGTTGGACTGAAAAGACTTTTGTTGTCAGAGGAATAGGAGAAAAGGAGTAGGGGGGGCTTTGAAGAGAGGAATCCCCAGCAGCAGCAGCAACAGCAGCAGAAGGATCAAAAATGGTCCAGAACGTAATTTTGGTGTTTTTCCGCAGGAGACTGAGCCAGAGGCCAGCAGTAGAGGAGCTGGAGAGCAGGAACATCCTGAAGCGTGAGTACTCTAACCATCATGTTTATTTGTGAGGAAACAACAACACCATCAGCTGTCTGTGCTGCTTAACTGACACACTGCAGGCTGCTCTGTGAGGGCTTTCATCTCCAATACTGTGGTTTCATTAGCAAAAAAAAAAAAAAAACTGTACACAAAACTGTATTTCCTCATAATTCATATTCCTGTCAAGTGTTTGCTGAGCTTCTACTGACTTTGTAGTTTCTGTTTAAAGTATATCTTTAATATCTCTGTGGCGACTTTAGACTATTGTGATCAGGACTAAGTAGCTATTTCAAAATATTCACAATATTTTAATTAATATAAAGCCTTTAAAAAGTATAATTTAAGTTTTTTGTTTTTTGTGCTTAAAATATTAGCCTCTTCATCAATTATTAAAATGATTCAAATAGTTGCAATTTTTTATCATCCATTAATCAGTTGCCCAGGATGTCAAAGAGTCATTTTACAAGTAAAAAACTTAAACATACATTCTCTCATTCCCTTTCTAATGTGATGAAGTTATTATATCATTGCAAATTGAATGTCTTTGGGTTAGGGAGTGTTTATCAGGCTAAAACAGTCATTTGAAGAAGTCATCTTGGACTTGGGAAAACTGTGATGAACATTTTTCTTATAATTTATAGACCAAATGAATTGAGACAATATTCAGAGGATGAATCAATAATAAAAAATCAATAGTTGATGCCATATTATGTTTGACGTGTTTGCAGGAAAAATTTTAAAAATAGACCAAAAAAATCAAATTTTATTTGCAATATCTGATTTCCCAAAAATCTCCGCAATCACTGAAATATTGTATATCTATTTATATATATTTATATATGTACATTTCTTTACTTAGCGATGGTAGATGCTAAGTTGATTATAATCCTATTAGTATTACTTCTAACCCGCTTTACTCATATCTGAATTCCTACTGTAGTCCATTGTTCAGACACTGCCTCTGTTTAATTCAGCAGAACAGTCCTGTGCAGGGAGAAGGTTTCACATTGTAGCTCTTTAAACAATGTAAAGTGTGAACTGTGAAACCTCACCGCCCCATCCTGGAAACACAGAACAATTATGAAACATCTATGCGAGGAATGAAGTCCCACATTTGTCCTGAACTGTGTCTCCCAGTGGAGACGGGCCACCTGTGATCCTCTGAGCAGCTGTCTGTTTCATCACAGGCCCTCGTCTCACCCCGCACACAGGAACATGTGTTCACACTAAAACACAGCCCCCCCCCCCCCCCCTCACCACCACCACCCAACCACGAGGACACTGAACCCTGATCCTCGACACATCGTTTAACACAATATCCCAACCTTTCATTCACATCCCACAAAAAAAACGAATAAAAAAAGATTCACGTGTTCCTGTTGCACTCTCATCCAGAGATTGAAAAGCACTCGGATGGTGAGAGCGAGAGGCGCCAGCTTCTTTTTAAGCCACCAAACTAGTTCAACAGTTTTTTTTGGAGGAATGCAGAGTGAGATTAAAAATGAATGAAGTGACATCCAGTGATCTCTCCGCTGCATCTAATAAAGATAAATCCTATTAGCGCTCTAATCTGCTGCTGTCTCGCTCCCTGACTCAGTACGCTGATCCAGAGTCAGCCCACCAGTCCTGTCTCACTCAGACTCTGCTCACTTAGGAGTATTGATTGTGAGGAGGAGCAGACACATCAGCTCTGTTAATCACACACTTCATCTACTTCCCAGTCCTGTGATGTAGTACAGTGAAGGGAGCAATTCCCAAAAAGCATGATTTCTGATTAAACTCACTCCCATTTCCATCTGTGTAGAAATGTATCCTTCTCTGTAGTTCTAACACTCCTCTATGTGTCTACAGAAAGAAATGACCAGACTGAACAGGAGGAGAGGAGGGAGATCAAACAGAGGCTCAACAGAAAGGTAGGTAGCTGCAATTTCCCTAAAATTTCATCAATTTAATCCCTTATTTGGACGGCACTCAAGCTCTCACGGTGGACCGTCAACCAGTCAAAACAGAACCTTAATACCTTTAAACCCGCTGTTGTTTTTTCATATTCAGCTTCTATCGTCGTTATCTTTCGGGGACTGAATGCATTGATAGGCTGACTGAGAGCCGGACGCTGACAGTTATGTTTATCTTCCAGCTGAACCAGCGGCCGACTGTGGACGAGCTGCGGGACAGAAAGATCCTCATCCGTTTTAGTGACTATGTGGAAGTGGCCAAAGCTCAGGACTACGACAGGAGAGCAGACAAGCCCTGGACCAGACTGTCAGCTGCTGACAAGGTAGATAAAAACTCCTCTCTTATGTTTTTTTAGGAGAGTCTGATCTGCTATGAAGGATTTTTAAGATATAATAGTGCAAGGATTTGCCTCCTAACCCTAACTTCACCATTTCTAATAAAACCTCTTTGATGGGTTCATGTTTCTTTCTCATCAAACCAAGTGGAGCTTTCATAATCCACTCCCAAACAACAGATGTTTCCCCCCATTTTCATAACATCCTGATTCAAGCTGCACCACCTGAGCGACCGCACCGATATATTAAAAAAAAAAGTGCGTGCGGCGGGGGGGGTCTGGGCTCACGTTTTCATGTCGCTTTCTTCTTCTTTGCAGGCGGCGATACGGAAGGAGCTGAACGAGTTTAAAAGTAACGAGATGGAAGTTCATTCTTCGAGCAAGCATCTGACAAGGTCAGCGTGAGTCCTGGTTATTATGTTTGCTCTTTTTTTTGTGTGTGTGGGCTTTGCTCATCAGGGGGACGATGTGTCTAAAGAGGGTCAGTGTGACATTGTGCAAAGACTTAAAGTGTGCATTATCCCACGGTTTCACATCAGCGGGAGCACACCCTGCAGCGTAAGGCCAGATTTAGCTGCCTTCAACCCTCTTGAGAGGAGAAAGTTGCACCCTTTGCACCACCTCTCCATTATAATGAATGTCCGCACATATTTAGCTTTTTTCCCCCGCTTGTGTCAAGGTAGAAGCTAAAAAAAAAAATCCACTAACTTAGCAACGGTTGTGCTTACGCAGGACCCCATTTTTGAGGAGAGACCACTGGCTGCTTTTAAGAGCACAGGGCTAATAATAGAGTCCTTGATTGATGAATGTGAATATTTTAGCCCACGCTCACACTTCTATCCCCTCCTTTTTTTAACCCCTTTCCGCAGGTTCCACCGGCCTTAGCAAGGTTTCTTCTGTGAAGAGTTGCTGATATTTGGTTCTGTCAGTGAAGACCTTGCACGGAGTCTTCCAGCGCCCTGGCCCACAGTCAGTGGGTGTCCTGATATTTGGGTCCAGCCAACCTTGGAGGCTATGTCTCCAGAGATGGAGCTGCGAGTAGACAGAGGGGAGGACGCATGCAGCAAGCTCCACTTCTGCTCAGAGGAAACATCTCCTTTAAACCCCTCACTTCACCTTGTCAGAGGAGCGGGAAGAATCAAGGTCCTATATTCGCCATAGACAAGCAAAGACTTTTTATTGTTTTAGGTTTTTTTTTTTGTTGTTTTTTTTGTAAACAGACTCTTTTGAAAGACATCCTTTTTTTTGTTTGAAAAGGCCACAGAGGGGAGAAAAACGTGCATGTGACCGAGTCAACCAATCCCACTCCAGTATCAGTAGTCACAACCCCGTGCTGTGTCTGAGTCTCACCGATTCAGTTGATGATGCGTTTCATATCGACAGTGTAAATGTTCTTGAAAAGGAACCTTGTCCGTGTACGAGACAAAAATCCCTTTGTAAGCACTATTTATTGTCTGCACAATACAGGTTTTCAATTTGTAAGAAACTTTTGTTTGTCTTTATGTGCCGTGTGCTTCTCGTGTGTGTTTTTTCCAAATCATATATGAATATCATGGACGTAATGTGCGACTGTGCATCGTAAATAGGTTGTAATCCCTTCAGATAATGAAACTGTAGTTGTAGATCAAGCAGCAATTAGCTTCCAAACTGCTATCACTGACCTGTTAGGTTACATAATGCTATTTACTGTTCTCTGTTAAATGAGAGCAGGCATCATTTGTAGAGCATTAAGCATGTTAGTTAGGTTAAACTCCCTTATGAAAACACGCTCACCTCACTGAATTCATCCAATTTGGAGCGAGTAGTTGATTTAATAACTGTTGGTGTTGTGTCACACTGGCAGGGTAACAACCATTGTGTCTGGCTTATTGAGATTTGGCTTCACACTTCTCCCTGAGCTCCTGAATATTCCCCCGCATTAAAAACATTAAAGTGATAGATGATGTAGATGAATGCCAGGTCAGCGAAAAGCCTCTTACCCTGATATTAAAATTAAAAAAAACTAAAAGCAACCCTTGTACGGTAACACCTCTCTCAGGCACGTTCAGATTGGCGGTGCAGTTTTTAGCTCAGTTTCTGACATCAACATGCACGTTATGTGAGTCAAAGCCTCCATCCTGGCCTCCATCCTGGCACCCGGTGGAGGAACAGATGGCAGCTCCAGTTTAAATGTTACTGTACTCCAGGACCACTCGCTGTCTGGAGTAATGAAACAAGCCCCTATTGTGACTGATAGTGGCCAGTCCTGTCCAAAACAGGCTTGGGAACCTGTGGAGTTGCGTAGGAGGAAGGGATGCTCTCATAGGTGCGAGTGGGATATCCTGACTTCCGGGTATTCCTCACATGGGTGTAGGCCAAGGGTGAGCGCATATGCTGACAACCCACTGGTTTAAAAATAGGCTTCGGATTATAAATCGCATCATATTTTGGACCATCTCCCTTTTTCCCCCCATACATTCCTGAAAAACATATTGTTAGCTGGGTTGCACAAGAGCAGAACACGACGTCAGCGTTACAACACCGAGCACCCAGAGGCTTCTTTTTTGAACCACGCATTAGCTTTTATGTTCACAAATTGTCGCCTCTCCAAATAATTATGCATATGAAGAAAATCAGTAATACGCTGGAGACCAACAATGCACAAATATAACAAGTGACATGGTTCTTTTATTCCAATACACACAGGCCATAATGGTGTTTTAATGATGTAACTCATAATAGCTGGAACCCGTAATGATGCCTCAATTTTTTACTTTTCAATCCCAGCCGGTCCCCTGAGCAAACGTCACTAATGAGCATCATTGTCTGCGCCTAATATGGTGGCTTCTTATATAACTACCGGCAACAAGCGCAAGATGATAGCCCCAAATAAAGGCACGGTGCAGGGGTGCGTGCCACAACAAAACACCGGCCTGACATTGGGGAACATCCATGCAAAAAAAGCACCATGTAAGAGAAATGAACCCAGGCAGGACTAAAGGGGAGATGTCTGTTTGTGGTTCTGGTGCAACTTTAAAAGATTTAGAACATGACATTTCAACGGTTTTAATGTAACTGCTGAGAAATGCCTTCATCCACTGTGAATCATAATATATCAGAACCCACAACATATTTCTTTAGGAAAAACAACTGTATCTTATTTCTTACAAATTGATTGATTACAAAAGTTTCTAAAGGCACATTAAGTTTGTGCAGAACGGTCTTAGGAAGCAGTGATGAGATGATGTGATGAGGACAAACGAGCTCATAACTCAGGCATTAAACCGCACACACAGTAGTGTTTTATTTTACAGATGATGCTGTCACTTTTGGAGTGCCATCAGTGTATGAGTCATACACATTAGTAGTGAATAAGAGGAGGGAAATGAGGAGAAAATGTTCAAATAAAACATTGCTTGGACGTCAAACAGCGGGGCGCTTATATTTAGAAACTGAAAACGTGAAACCAAAATGCCCTTAATGTAATTCAAATGTACGTGTATGGAAGTTAAATAGCGCCCGATGAGCCAAATCTGGCCCTGTAACAAAAACATTTTCCCTTTTATAGATTCCATTATATGTTGTACACGACTCTTCATAAACTTACAATGCAAACACAAGACTCTTATAAATTCCAGTAAACAGTAACATCTTATAGTTACAGGTACATAACATGATTTGACCTGTCTGACCAGAACACATTTGTGTCAATAACAGCACTTTGTTTCAGCCATACATGAAGCAGAACAATGTTTATTGTGTATAGATAAGACATTTTTAGTATGTTGTACAGTATGTTCATGTTTAAGAGGTTTTTTAGCCAAACATAAGCTAAGTAAATCTGTTAGCTAAGACTACTTATGAAATTATGATACAAACTTAAAGCTATTTTATAAATCAATTTTATTCTTGAATGAATTCAAAGAAATAAACAAAATATTAAAAAAATATATATATGGGGGTGTGTTTTAGCCGTGCCTGGACCAAATGGTCAGCCTCCCAATAAACTGCTGACAAACACTAGCCCATAGCTGAACCTACAGTATTTGCTGACCCCTAATGTAGGGTCTTGAAGTAGTACAATTGTGCCATCTAGTGCCTCCTTTCTGTAACAGCTGGCTGCTTCAAAATAACACATCAATAATGCTATCTCAAGAATAACGTGTCAGTCACATGCACATTTTAACAAACTGGGGGATTCAAATCATGACAAAATTCTCCATTGGTTGTTTTTTTTAAAACTGACAAATGTAAATTGTATTTACATTCATATTTAAAGCGTTTAACTTCAAAATTAAAATCTGCACATGTATGTAAAATATAGGCCTGAATTCTTAATAAAAAATATAAATAAAATAAAAACTTTATGAAATACTGACTTTAACCAACAATCCTTGTTCATTTTAGTTTTCTCTGATTTATGGGTGATTTATAAAAAGGCTTGCTCTGTCATTTTTAGTGAGTAGGGGTGGTGGTGGTGGGGGCGTTAAGATAGCTGCTATCAGGTTTAAAGCATGCCATACAGCTGCAGTGACTAATGCAGATGGAAGAATGCCTCCTATGAGCCACACGTCGCACCCTGCCAGGCAGTTCTGTGGAATTTGGGCTCTCGTATCAGTGGAAACTTTTTGGTGAAAGGTCAGTACTGACTAAAAGGATCCAAGAGAGCCAGTCACAGTGCGACAGATGAGCTAACTCTGCTCCCTGTAATCCTGCTCCAATAACAAAACAAGCCCCTGGAAGAATGGGGTCAAGCCCTTTTGGTCATGGCGGAAAGTAAACACTAACAACAAACAGGCTTCTCAGGCTGCTGACAGATCATTTAATCCTCTCCCTTGTGTGTAACCAATATATCAATGTGTCAACTTGTGCAAATTCTGTGTTAAGGTATAACAGTAGATATGAGTTGTCTCACTCAGGTTATCACTCACTGTATTGGGTCAACAGACTGTTGAAGTGCAAAGTGAGCAAATTCTTTGGTAAGTCTGTACAGAGGTGGCAGGGACTGAATTTAAACACAAGCCCAGCAGGAACACAGGAATCTCTCCATGAAGTCAACCAGACTGGATTTTTTTTTAAAGGAGCACTCCACAAATGTTACACATGAAGTTCAGTTACTTGTTCTGAAGTGATGACGTCAGGGTTATCTTGGCTCAGGCTGGAGACTTTAAATCTTCTGGAAGTGTGAGGTTTGAAAAAAGCAGTAGGGGGGAATTTAATGAAAATCTTTCTTGAGTTGCATTGTGGGAAATGTAGGCTGTTGTGTGAGTTTTACAAGAGAATAAAAGTTAAGATATCTCAGTTTTTGAGCATTGTTTTTCTCTTCCATCTTCGTGGAAGTTCAGTACTGAACTATGTGGTCAAGATAACTTGATGTTGGCCTTTCACTGTGCCAAAACCAGTGTATTATATCAAACTACATTACATTAGAAGCTGTTGTGTGATGAAGAATAGTATTAGTTTTATTAGCTCTACTAAGAACATGTGTGTGATTTCTTCCAGATGAATTTTACAACTCTAGAAATAAAACAATGACGACAACAAACAAAACAAAACCGAAAAACACTTAATTTGATGGATTTTAGAGCTGGAATGTTTCAGATTTCAGTATGTATGACTCTCTGAAACTCTTCATTTACCCCTTTGACAAAAGTCTAGGGCTTCATCAATGTGTCCTAAATCTTTGGCTATTCTAATATTTCTAAAATATTTCTAGTGTTCAAGTGTTGAATTTGAATTCTTTCTGAATGGAGTATCTTCTAATCATAGGTGCAGGAGGTATTTAGATCTTTTACTTAAGTAGGCTAAATGTAAGAATACTAAACTGTAATTCCTCATACTTACGCAAAAGTGTAACAAAAGAATCTAACAAGCAAAAGTAAAAGCACATTTTGTAGCAGGTCAGTGTAATTTCATTATATTAGCATTAGCATTCCCAGCAAGCAGCAATAAGCAGCCTTTGAATTATTTTAGGTAGCTGAGGTGGAGCTAATTTGAACTACTAATATAATGTTGTTCTAACAGTTCTTAATTTATAAACTGATCATTTTTTGCATGTAAAATTTGAATTACTACAACTATAGCTGTTAGATCAGTGAATTAAAGAAACATTTCAAATGCACAATTTACCTTTGTTAATGTAGTGGAGTAGATGTAAAACGCAGCATAAAATGAAAATATTTCAGTGTACTTAAGTACAGTACTGGTAAATGCTTTTTTGTGTTAGATTCCATTACTGTTTAAGGTAAGTGTAACATTGCTAATAATTACTCTGCAACTTTTTGCTTGTTGCCATCCATGTTTGTGTGCAGGTTTTATAGCTCCCCCATGTGGCCACTCAGGTAAAATGCAGCATGCTATCCTCACACTCCCTTGGCACAGTCACCTTGTAGCTGTGGCACGACAGTTTGTAATTCTTCCCATTGTTGTTGTCCCAACGATTAGATCCTTTCACATGAAAGCAGATGGCGAATTCCAAAATGGCTCCTGGCTCCATAATGAAGGGTGGCACAGGCAGTCGAAATCTGAAGATATCTGTTTCTGGAGCATCGGCTTCTTTGCGGTTCCCACTTGATACCCAGAATGCTGTTGTATCTGAGCTTATTCTCCAGTTGGTGAAAGAATAGTGCACTGTGACCTCTTTCTCAAAGGCTAAATTAAGAACTTGTATAGTCCCTGTAATCCCCACCTCTGAGCACAGGACCTGCTCCAGGCACACGGTCTGGGTGCACAGACGCTTCAGGAAGTCTGGTTGAGCTCCCATATTTTCAGGGAAACAAGGTTTGAAGTAAGGCAGGGACAGCTCCAGTTTCTTCCCGTAGGCCTGTTCAGAGCTCATCAATAGTCTGAACTTGACATGCTGGGGTATCATGGGGTGCTCTTGAACTTTGAAGACCTTCACTTGTTCTAGCTCAATCCCCAGTGAGTCCACAAAGCGAACCTGTGGGCTCCTGATCTCTTCCTCCTCTGCAACTGAACAAAGAGACCGAGACCGAATTCGTTTGCTCATGATCGTCTTAGTTGGAGGCTCCCTGACCACATTTTGCTTAATTTCGGGTTGCTTTACGGTGGGAGGTCTCGGACTTGGAGGGCGGATCCGGACTGGGGATTTGGCAGGTTGAGGCTTGGGATCATAAAGGTCCCGAAGACGGATGGTGGTGGCAATCTTGGCGGGTACACTGTTGCAGCCCTTGATAAACTGAAGCTGGGTCCCACTCTTCTCACCAGAACCTCTGTGCTGCCATTTTGCACATGCCCCTTCCATGTTTGTCACACAAACACACCTTTAAAAAACAAACCAATGAATGCTTAACCCATGCAGTTGTTCACATTGCACATGCAAACATCTTGTTACAATTTCTATTTTTCAAGACAAATCAGCAATTATTATTATCTATTATTATAATTATATTAACTGCTTAGAAATCTAATAAAAATGCACATGTTGCTGCACATTACATATGTTCAAAGAAGCAACAAACCTTTACAGCCGTGACTTCTTGTGTTGTCGTTCAGCTGACTTCTTGCAATGACCTTGTTTGCTGTCTATGTTCACTCTCTATGAACCCAACTGCAACCAGATGACAGACAGGAGTCTGCCTTTGCCAGAAAATTCCAGTATGTCCCACAGGAAGCCAAACTTAACATCTTGTGCATAAAATAATGCAGCAACTGTCAGTCAGCAATGACAGCTAAACTAATCCAAAGAAAGCAATGCAACGTTCCAACGAAGTCATCAACAACTGTAATGACAACTAGATCTGGAAAACAATCTATAATCTATGGCTCCGACGCTGTGAGCTCAGCCCTTGACATATAACATGAGACCTTAACTGGGACGAGAGTAGAGTGAATATTTATAGCAGGTAGTGGTGGGTTGTTCTCTGGATGAGGATGACTACAGTTGGTTCTTCCTCGTTACTGGCACAAATCACCAGCTGTTTCCTGGGTTAAAATGGGGAGGAACATACTGTTTCGGAACAGTATGTGCCCAGAAAATGAGAGAACCTTTTGACGTTGTAATGCAATCCAATAGCTCTGTGATGAATACTATGTGTTATTACATCATTTTTAAAAGTTGCTGACATTGTGACATATATGGTAAAGTTGGAGGGTCTATATGCTGTCAAGGAAAGCTTGAAGTGTCAAATGGACACATTTTAAACTGTGGACTAAATGTGGATTAAATGTAATATGAGCTGTGGATTCAATTTAAATGTGGAAGGGATATATAATATGCAAAGTTTGATTACTTAAGTTTTGGTCTATCATTTCCTCTCATCTCATTACTTGACTATCTTGATTCTGATTTGGCATGTCAAATTTATATATATATATGTATTAACAAATGTATAAATATTTATTGTTTAGCAGCTCAGCACCAAGAATGGCTCCAAACGGCAATCTACAATTAATTTTTATCATTATTTTTCGAAGGAGTTGGCAAAACTAAATTAGAGTGAGATCCTTCTTTAGAAATTATCAGTTTTGTATCATTTTCATTAATTAGCCCAGAGCAACATTGTCAGCTACAAAAGGATATTATATAACTAGGGTGTGATTTGCTGGGGGGGTGGGGTGGAGTTGAGGGGCGGGTGATTTTCCCCTCATCTGGTCTACATCTGCCAAATTATTTTTAACTCCAGTGGGGTTAAAAATGTATCCCCCTCAATTATTATTTGTGCTGCTTCACACGTAGACCATATGAATATCTAAGATAAAAATAGACTTTTGAAAAAAATAAGGTGCTGCAATATGAGATTGGTCATTATAATACAGTATAAACAACAATACCATCAGAAAATCAGAAATAGACCTGGCAATGAGTGAGAATAGACTAGGCTAGAGATTAGACGTCTACATGATGACACAGTAAGTAAACCAGGGGTCTCCTCTTACCCTGCTCAGTAACTTTTATTTTTTCCTTTTTCTAAATCAAATCAGAGGCTTCTGCCCCCTCTGATTTATTCATAAATTGCAAAAACACATACAGTTAAATATTGACTCTAATCATTATTAATGAGGTGCAGGTATTAAAAACAACTCTCTCCAACTTTTAAATGTGATATAACACTGTGTGGGTTGGTGCAGTGGTAAATGGCCTGTAGGGGGCTCTATTCTAAAATCATGCTGTAAGACATCTCTCTGTCACCTCTGTCCTTGCTTCTAAGATTACTTTTTATTCTTACTTGAAAAGCAAATAGATATCCTGAGAAGCAGCCTTCACACAGAACACAACACACCTGACTATTGAGAAACATGCTGCATCTGAGACTGGTGGACCGAGGACATTATAACCATAGGAATTAGTATGGTATCTATGCTACTTAAAATTGGGTTTTGGTTTAATTGTAGCTTATTAATCGTGTGTTTATACTGTGGAAAAGTGGTGTTGCAATGGAGTTTAACCTCCATATCCTTTTACATCAGCCAGATGGTCCTGCTGGGATTTATGTGGAGGAAGCAGAGCTACAGTAGAAGAGAGAGCGTACAAGGAGAGATGGAAGAAGACAGAGAATCTGAGAGAGGATAGAAGTCAGAAATGAACAGAACAGGGAGAAAAAGGTGGAGATAGATGGATGAAGAGGACTCTGCTCCAATTCCAGCTGGACATGATGGTGTGTTTTTCTGCTTTATATCATTTTCTCTAAGAACATATCAGGTAATGAGTGAAATTAATAAGTTATTGACTATTACATGTCAGGTTAACCTCACATGTCTGTCTTTAAATAAATGGTAGAAGAGCTACTGGAATTAGTCACAATGAAACAAAAGAGTCTTAAACAGTCACCAATAATCAGCTGCATAACAGAGATAAGGACGGTCGTCACTAACATATTATCAACCAGGACAGGCTGACAGATTGAAAGACAAACAGTATTGAGCTCTTTCATTGGCAGCTGAACACAGAAAGCTGGCAGCTGAGCACACCAGACATGCAGCAGTAGCAGTAGTAGTAGTAGTAGTCCTGACAAGATGGAGGAGGAGAAGCTCCACCTTTCTTCCGGAGAGTCATCCAGGGTGATCTGCTTCCAGGTGCTGCCTGCCTACCTGCTGGCCGGGCTGGGCATGGTGACGGCCGGCATGCTGCTGGACCAGGTGCAGGTCAGTCACCATGACGTCTTAAAATGAGATTATTCCATTAATCAATCAGCAGAGGATTCATCTGCAACTTTTAAAATAATTGATTCATCTTCTCAGCAAACAAACACAACAGTTAACACAACATATGACAAAGAAAAGCATCAAATCCTTCCACAGAGAAGCTCAGTTTTTGGCATTTCTGTTTGAAAAATGACTGAAGCGATGAACTGATTTTCTGCTGATTGACTTATCAATAAATCAACAAATCGTTTTAAGTTCTAATCTGCACTAAAGGAAAAAGCTTGGAAGTCTTTGAACTATTTTACTACAGTAGTCTCTGATGTGCCTGCTATCTGAAGCAATCACTAAGTGTTTTCTACTTAGAGGCCCAGCAGGAAATTACTCGTAATAAGAATTTAATCACATAATTCTCCCATCAAGTGCCAGGAAGTCTGGTAAAGTTTGTGTACGTCTCTCTGTGTCCTCATCTCTTTGACTCTTAGTGTCTCTCTATTTCTCATTGAGGTGAGAGGACTGACCTGTGTGAGTTTGACAGTGGTCACAGTAACCTGGTGGGTCTATAAAGTGACCTTGCCCCATGAGGACAAATAAACTGATCTTGGCACTAAGGTACAGCTTCATTTGATTAACAAGGGAATGTAAGCAGTGGTGGATGAAGTACAATGAATGCCACAATGTCAAATTAAAAGTGAAAGTCCTGAATGTTAAATCCTACTTAAGTAAATATACAGAAGTATGATCAGCTCCATTGAAAGTAATAATATTTCATAAAATCAGTCACTTTGACTGTTATATTAAACATATTAATTAAAGTAAATGATTATGACACTTAGCTAGTTTAGTCCAGTGGTTCCCAAACTAGGAGTGAGGATCCTAAAGGGTCATGAGATAAATCTGAGGGGTCATGAGATGATTCATAGGAGAGAAAAGCAGTTCATTTTTCACTTTCACTTTTCTCTAATCTTTGCTTTTCTGATAAGAGCAAAACAATTTGGGAACTACTGGTTTCATCTTTAATAATGCAGTGCAATTTAAAATGTTATGTTATTTCATGTCAAACTTTAATTTGAAAAGTAACTAACTAAATACAGTTGACTAAAAAGTACATTTCCTTTTTAAATGTAATGGACTAGAAGCATGGCCAGATCTTGATGTTGATAATAATGGTAGCTTATTATGGTCAGTAACCTAGTATGTCCAAAACTAAATATGGAGTTAAAAGGTTTCCACCTAACAGCAGCATTATAAAATGAAAGAGTGATGATTGGTTAGCAGGCCACAATGTTCTGTGGTTAGGTTTGAAAAATTGAAAAATGATCAACTAGCAGAACATAGACAGCACTGGTGGTAACCAAAAACAAGGAAAAAAACAAAGAGAAAAGGTAGAGAAAGAAGCGGCTACTAGTTTAAAAAAGGCTAAAAATGAAGAAGAGGAGTTTCCATTAATCCAGTCTATAGTAGAAGTATCAAATAACATGAATTTGTACCTCAAAATTGTACTTACAGTTATTGAGTAAATGGAGTTGAATTATTTCACCACTGAACTGAAGTACAACACAGTGCTATGCATAAATTAGGAAACAAGACCATAAGGCAAAATAAAGAGACACGTTGGTAGAATGTGTAATTGTGAATTGAAACACATTGTGATACAAACAGGTAATGAACCTGTTATGTAATCCTTTCATCTTGTTCCCTAATTCTAAAATGTACTATTAGATCTTTAATCTGTTGAAAAATGAGACAGAAGGCAATCCCCACTTCCCTTGTTTATTATGTCTAATTCACATCTGCTGCAGTGAATCATCACCGACATTGAGATGCACTGACAGAAGCTGTAGCTGTCTAGCTGTTTCCATATTTGGTCGCATTAAATGAAAAGTAATGACAGCTTCAGGAATTAGACAAAGTGTTTTAGTGTTGTCTCACTTGTGCGTACTGTTGACAGAGTTGGCAGATTGTGCCTGGAAACTCTGACGCATCTTATCCCCTTTCACTTTTTTACTGTCAATTTTCCTGAAATATGACAAAAATGGGAGCTTTGAGGAGGAGAGAGAGTTCTGTTGCTGTTGATGCTTCACACTTTACTTTAATTACAGCCTTAAGTCTGTAGGGGGAGCTGCAGAGAACAAATCGCCCATTCCAAGTCATGTCCCAAGGTCACTTTTCAGCTGAGTCATTGTCATTGTGTGTGTGTGTGTGTGTGTGTGTGTGTGTGTGTGTGTGTGTGTGTGCGTGTGTGCTTATGTTCCTCCCACACATTTACATACATTACATTAAGTGTGAACAAAGGAGCAAGGAGAGGCCACAAACTAGGACAAATGATTTCTTTCTATCACACCAAACAGCAGCTTACGTGCACAAAGACGCTATTGGCCATTATCTGCGTAATATGGAGTAGCTGATGATGCATGAAAGACAGAAAAAGAGAATGAGTGACGTCATGAACTTTTAGAGACTGAGTTGGTGGCAGCCTGTGTTTCCTCCAATCAAGCAGGATCTACTGTGTCCCTTCCAGGCAGCAGCAGCAGCGCCGCGTGTCTGTGACAGGTACAGCACCTGCTGCTGCTCCGAGTGCGTCACACACTCATAGTGAGGACAATCGAAGAGCAGAGGAAGGAGGAGCTATCAAAGAGACGAGCAGGAGGAGGAGGAGGAGGAGGAGGAGGAGGAGAAGGGGAGGTAGGTGGGGGGACAGAAATGCAGCATCCTCTGAACTCATCTACAAAGAAAAACCAGGAGCAAGAGGATAACTGAAGAGTCCTGATACAGACTGCTCACCTGGCTTCTACACATCAGCAGCATCACACACACCAATTATCCTCACACACACCTACACACACACCTACACACACTGTCCGTCTCCTCCCTCGCTTAATCACATAGCAACTCATCTATCCGTCTGGAATCAGAGGGAAGCCCTCCGACGAGCAGGACCACAATCTCCGTCTCTCTCTTCCCACCAGCATCCTTCACCTTTCTCTCACAGCAAAGCCTGGACGGACATCCAGGCGCAACCCCCACCCCCCCAGCCCCAAAATGAGGAAAGGGCTCCAGAGCGGTCAAGTTCACGCAGAGCATCAGCAGCACCGAGAAGAAAGGGAGAACGAGAGGGAGGTGTGGAGAGAGAAGGAGGAGGAGGAGAAGGAGGAGAAGGAGAAGGAGAGGCAGCACAGGAGGGCTGAGAAGAAGCTGCTGGCCTTCTGGATGTCCTTGTCTCACAGGACCTGGACCCTGTTTAGGCCCCGCGAGAGACCGGCCTTCCAGCGCTCCGCCTCAGCCGCCCGGCTGCTCAAGAGTGAGGCATGAGGAGGAGGGAAAGTGTGTGTGTGAGTGAGTGAGTGAGTGAGTGTGATTGTGTCTCTTGTAGGTCTGTCAGTAGCAGAGTGTCAGAAGAGGCCTCGCAGGCTTGCTGTCACTCTGGCGTGTGTGTGTGTGTGTGTTAGTGTTTGTGTGTGTGTGTGTGTGTGTGTCTAATACATGTGTGTCCTCCATTCAAGTGGCTGAAAGCAGCAGGTTCCACGCCTCTGTCTTAGCCCTCCATTTGTAAAAGTAAAGTGTGTGGCTGCCCTGCCAGTGCTGGAGTGACAGGCGGAGGGCAAAACAAGCTGCTTGAATCCTTCTGTTGGCAGTTTTTGGTGAAAGAGTAACTGCACAAACATCACCTGTGACTTTTAAGCGAGAGTCGTAGGAGGAGAGGACAACTTGGTAACAACTGAAGAAGAATTTCTCCCTCGGATGACTTGTGTTCCCTCATAGGAAAAAAAAAGGATCATGAGTTTGACTGATTAAGCACAAATCAGCTTCGGAGGCTGTTTTTTTTATTTTTTTTGGCAGCCCAGAAATGGGTTAACGGGGGATCAATCATGGTGGTGACCCATCTGGCGCTGGAGCTGAGCTTCCAGGGGAAGAAGCTGAGAGGCTTCACGTGTAAACTGACGCGCTCGGCCCACGGCTTCCTGCCAGAGAGCTCATGGATCATCGCAGCCCAGGTGGTGCTGCCGTACCTGGTGTCCGGCCTGGGCATGGTGTCAGCCGGGATAGTCATGGATATAGTGCAAGTATGGGGAAAAAGTGTAGCAAAGTGTGTGTGTGTGTGTGTGTGTGTGTGTGTGTGTGTGTGTGAGAGAGAGAGATTATATGATTGTACTGTTATTAGTTTAACCCTTTCATACTGTTTATATTCTGACTCATTATTAGTCTCTATGCTAAATCACATTCACAAATTCTCCATTAGTTATTAATAAATGTTTAATTAATCCTGAATGAAGCTGTCAGAGAGTGAACAGAGTGTTTATCTATAAAAAAAGACATTCACAATCACTATATTATACTTCAGGAGAACACTTTATAGAATATGAAGAATACAACATATTTGAGAATGCTGTTTTTTGATTTTTTTAACAAACACAGGTCAAATTTGAACGTTTGCTGATACAAAAATATACAAAAATAACAATATGATGCTTTTTTTTGGTATATTCAGGGTCACATTAGAATTCCACCTTAAAAAATGTGTATATGGTGTTTTTACAACTCTCAAATGTAAAAAAAAAGGCCAAATTCGACTCTGAACAGTATGTAAGGGTTAAGACAGTGTTCTTCCTCACTAATACAAAATGTTCCTGACTTTTCATCATCATCATCATCATCATCATCACTGTTTTCTAGCTTCATTGTGTCATGTATCCTCGAGCTACATTAGCAGTGAGTTGCTGGAAAGCTGAGGGAGTCAGTGAAGGGTGAATGTGAGGTTTATGTAATGAATGTGTCATCTAATACATATGGAGGATCAAATAGTACAAAAATCAGCTGGAAAATACAAAAAATATGTTTTATAAAACTGAGAAAAGTTCACAGAAAACATAGAAAATTATTCCTTTTTTTCAAGTAACCTTCAACTAAAACCTGATACAGAAGAAGTATGTGTGTCATAATGTCTGGCCTTCACACAGAGAAGCAGATTCAGTATCAAAAAAGAAGCAAATAGAGCAGAACACCTAATAGTTTTCTTCCCCCCTTCTTGTAAATATCCGAGGAGCAGCAGCAGCAGCACAACATGACTTGCAGTCTGAATTATGCAGCAGGTCAGCCAGCTGAGACCTGAAACATATAAAAGCCAACAGATCAGATTTCATGAGAGATACATGGAAACACATCCACTTAACAAATCACTCAGCTCTCACCTGCCAAAATATTCAGTACATGTGAGAGAGATCAAGTAGATTTAACCACAGGGAGAGTGTTTTTTTATAATACAGTGAATAAATAGTGGAATGTGAGGGGTTTAATCCGTATGAGATCATGTAGCGTGCTGGAAAATGTTTCAATGCTTCAGCAACTAAATCAGCATTTACTCAGCACTGAAAATAAGAACATTCATCTCAATTACAGCGTTGATTTTTCTTCTTTTATTTTATTAAAGTAAAAGTTCTACATTGCAAAAACTAGAAGCACTTGTTTGTTTTTCAGCACTGGGAAGTGTTCAAGGAGATCTCAGAGGTGTTTATCTTGGTGCCGGCCCTGGTGGGGCTGAAGGGGAATCTGGAGATGACGTTGGCATCCAGACTGTCAACAGCTGTGAGTGGAAACACACTCTCACACAAATGATAAGGGTTATTTATATTTATATCATTATATATTGTATATGTATTAATATTGAATCAAATTCTTAGTTAGTTTGTGATGCCGACTATTATTCTGTTTTTTAGCTTTCTAACCTCAGTAAATCAAATATCCACACAACTAATGCAGAATTATTCACCTTTCAGAATTTGACTGCACTTCAAAAACATTTATGATAATAATTTGTGGAAATTTCTACTCTTAACTTTAAGATAATGTGGTTACGTAAACCTCTTTGCGTCTGCAGGCCAACACAGGGCAGATGGATGAACCTCAGCAGCAGTGGAGAATGGTTTGCTGTAATCTGGCTCTCACTCAGGTGATACACACACACACACACACACACACACACACACACACACACACACACACACACACACAGTTAATAAATACATGTGGCAATTTATTCTGTTTTACTTTTAAGACATTTCATCAATATCTTTCTCAAATCAGCAGTTTTTTTGGGTCAGGGATGATTTAAAAATGTTTTATTGGAAGGAAAATGCATCTGCTCTCATATGTTGTCATGACTCACATGAAGACTTTATTAGTATATTGAATTATTTTGTGCTATTATAAAAAATATATTTCGAGACAACATAACCAAGACTTCTACAGACAGATATTAAATATATATAAAAATAGTTGTTTGTGTTGTGATGAATAATTCTATGTTTTAGAAATCCATTTTTCTAATTTTGATGCACAAAATGTCATTTAGAGGAAAATAAATGTAACTTCCTAACTTATTGAACACGTAAATAATTGGCTCTTATTCTGAAATCAATGAATCAACTAATCTTTATTTATATAGCACCAGATCACTACAAAAATCATCTCAAGGCACTTTTAACATAGAGCAGGTCTAGACTGTACTCTCTATACATATGTACATTTGTGTGTGTGTGTGTGTGTGTGTGTGTGTGTGTCTGCGCACATGGAACGTAACGTGCTAATAAGTTGAAGGTAAAAAGCTCTAACTGAAGGAGCAGGCTGACTGCTGTGTGCTGTGTGTGAAGGCAGCGAAGGAGAATTCTCAGATAAAAACATAATAGGTGGCTTCAATCTTATCTTTCTGCAGCACTTGTTAAACGGCAGCGGTGCGCAGTAAGCCGTGTAATAGGAGGGCAGTCTTGCGAATCGTTTTAATTTAGCAAAAGAAAGAGTGTTAATGAGCGGAGGTGAGATTAGATCAGGCGCAGTACTTTATTGCTCTGCTGCTGAGATTCTTTGTGATAACTTTCATTTATCCATTTTGTTGACATTGGCAGAATTTAAATAAGGAAGGAGATCAATCTTACTCTGTTTAGTAGGTTTTATAGTGTATATCAATGCACAGGCCTGCTGGATGATGACCTCTGACCTCTGTGCTCCCTCCAGCCAAATCTTAACATTTCTAAAATAGAAGCAAGTGTCTCTCTTGTCCTCTTCTTACTGGGACACACAGACAGATTCATATCTCTCTGCTTTGTCCTTCACATCCAGGTCCAGGCCACAGTCGTGGGCTTCCTGGCAGCGGTTGCAGCAGTGGGTCTGGGGGTTCTAACCAGGGGGAAGGTGGATGTTATCCAGGCTGTCATCCTGTGTGCCAGTAGCGTCACCACTGCCTTCATCGCTGCGCTGTCTCTAGGTCAGATAAAAGCACACACTGCTGCACAGACTAACACAGAATACACCATAGAGGACAGTAGAGGTTTATTAAATGACTGTTTCCTGTCTTGTCATCTCATGCACTGGCAGGCCTGGTGATGGTGGCGGTGATCGTCGGCTCCAGGAAAGTGGGCATCAACCCGGATAACGTGGCCACGCCCATCGCCGCCAGCCTGGGAGACCTCATCACTCTGTCACTGCTGGCTGGGGTCAGCAGCCTATTCTTCTGTTACAGAGGTCAGAGAGGTTCAGTACACAGTATGTCTACACATGTGGCATGTCAGGAGTTTGTTCTGTAAGTCAGAGAGGTTAGACCAGACCCAGGTCAGTCAAGATTATGAAGATTTTGTAGATGAAACAGCTTTTTAAACACTGCAAAAAACAAAAAATAGTGATTCAATTGTTGAAAAAAGACTATTTGTGGAGTTGAACTGTTTAACATTGGTGCAGGCATTGTACAGTTTCCTGTGTGTAGATTTTTTTGTACACTAACTGCAAAGAAAATAAGTATCTAGTTAGAAATTGGATAAACAGATTAAGGTACAGCCAGAAGAGGGCAGCAATGTCCTGGCTTTAATACTTGCCTCAATACAACTCTGGAGGCATCGTTCAAGCTTTCCTGTTTTCTTTTCATCGTATTTGTTGTTTTTCTTCTACTTCTTTTCACCAGTTTGTTAATCCAATCATATGACAGATGTTTTCTGTTTCATATGGTTCTACAGACTTGTGGTACTTGCCTCCTGTGGTGTGTAGCTTCTTCCTGCTTCTAATTCCACTGTGGGTAATCATTGCTCAACAATCTCAACCAATCAGAGAGGTTCTTAAATCAGGCTGGCAACCGGTCATTTTGGCCATGTCCATCAGCAGGTGAGACCACTTCACATTTCTCTTCCTGATGATAATGTACACTTTTTTTTTTGATCACAAATGGTTCAAATGTCTTCATCATTGCAATAAATCAGTGAAGTTTAGGAGCTTTTTGTCCTCTTGTCCTCTTGTCCTTTTGTCCTCTGTGCCAGTATTGGTGGTCTGATTCTGGATAAGACCGTGAGCAATCCAAACTTTGAAGGCATGGCAGTGTTCACTCCAGTCATCAACGGTGAGTAGAAGATGTGAAAATAATGTCAGCCATCAGATTAACCAGAAACACTTAAATGTAACCCCGTCATTAAGCATCTATAAGCAGTAAAACACTTGATTGTTATATATATGTAGTTATAAGCAGATGGACACACATTTTAAAGTATTTTGTCAACAAATGATTGCTTACTATGAATAACTGGAGTATAAACAGTCAATGAATGCTTGGTAACACAATATGATGATGTAATTACACACATGAACCACTTTTTAAATAATTCACAGGCAGGTTTCAAACATGAGCATGAAGGTTCATTCTTGATCCTCAAAATAATAGTGATTTCTCTCAGGGCTTTCAGCTGCCTCTCATGGCCTTCTTCAACAAAAGAAATGGTAACACTTTAAATCCCCTTATGTAGCATTTCTAAGCAGTGCCAGACATGTAATAAATGCTTTATAATAATGTAGTTATAAGCAGATGTGTTTGTTGACACAGCATTTATCACCAATCATAACATTTTATATTATCACAACTATCATTCATAATTAGTTCCACTTATAGGTGACCACAGGAGGGCTTATAGTAGCTAACAAATACATGAATAAACACAATTATGTGCCAACTACTAGTGTGTTATAAACCATTTATTAACTGCTTATATAATGATTATAAAGGAAAAATAGAGGAACTTAAAGGGAAGTGAAGGAAAAAATAAAACAGCATAGTACATATTATTAATGCATATAATAAATAAAAATAAATTATTTTCATATTCATATAAAATATGAAGAGCATATATATTCATACACCAGTGATAGACGCTTCACTGGATGGATTATAGTCATGACAAATGAACTAAAAAAAAGTCTATTACATTATATTGCTTTAACCTGTGTTATAAACCACTTACTAACTGCATATAAATGCCAAATGTTAGTCTCAGTGGATTCGTAAAAATGCCCCCAAGTGATTCAAGAGGTCTCTCAAATGCAAAGAACAAAAAGGAATTTAGGCTATTACATAACCCAAAGGTGATAAAATGTCAAAACAGGAAAGAAAAGCTGAAAAGGTGTCTTCAGTCTGTAATTATCCTAAGTGTCGTCTGGATGACAGAAAACGTGGAGCTCTACAGCTGCTGAGGGAAACCTTTTATATTCCTAATTACATGAAACCTTCCAGCTCAAACTTGCCTTTTTTACTTCAAAGAGTGAAATTAAATCTTATAAAAACATCATTAAATTAAATTAAAATGGTACAACCAGCTAAAACTTGCTGCTGCATTGTTTTCAGTGAGTAAAACTAGATCTTATGTAGGTAAGAACATCACTGAATTAAACTGTGTTCAGCTGACACTTTATTGGACAGGATTTTTATTTTAGAGGCCTCCAGCTCCGATACATGTAACTTTAAACAGATTTCATTTTAAACATCTCTCTTTTGTTGTGCTGAAACAATTATTGGCATTCCTTCCACTTATCCCAAGTACACAGAGCCAAAGAAAAGAAGGCTGACATGTTTTCCTGAAGGAGTAAGCAGAGCTGGGATTTGGGGTTATGGTGTTTCCACACTCTTAATCTTTGAAGAGTGACATTAAAGCTTCATAATTAGCTTTAATATTAAGAATAAAACCCCCTCTGCCAGCTGATGTCATGTGGAAATTATTGGAACATGCAGATGCCAGCAGCTAATCCTCATTATTTATAAATCCTGGTGTCTCCACACCCTAACAGTGAAGCTGTGGTACTTTCAAAAAAAAAGGAGAGCTTGACTTTTAAAAGGGCTCTGAATTTGAGCTATTAATCATTCATGAGGTATTAAACTGAACAGCCTCCTCCTTGTCAAGGGAACCTCAGAAAGGCGTAAAGTTGCCAGATCTTCACTGACAGAAGCTTGTTGCCTACAAAGCGGCATACTAAGTAGAGAGGAATAAACAATGAGCTTTACATAAAAGCACAAGCCTGTTTAGAATGCCAACTATGCATTCACTGGTTCCCCCCGTTTCCGCCGCATCTCTGCCAGCTTCAGCCGCTACCGACGATCCCTCCTGCATGCATTGCCATCCCAGGACAGGAAGTGCATTTGCATTCCGATTCAGCGCTCTCCCCTTCTGCCCTGTTGACCAGAAACACTCCTCCTGTTTTGTGCAAATGATCCATGTGCTGCAAAGCTCTGTGAGCCAAAAGCTTTTTATTCTGTTCCCAATGAAATCAGCCTGAGGGAGAGAACAGTGAGAATGCCTTTTCCAAACAGAAAGAGAAGAAAGTCTCCTGGGACGTTGTGTGTTAGGAATACCTGATGAACCGATTCCAAGCAAAGTACATTTATTCAAGTGTTTTTACTCTCATTGTACAGTGGTTGCTTGCTCAGACTCCTGAATGGCCTGTCAAAGATAATAAAAGAACCACGTCCAAACAACTGATGATGCAGTTTGTCTACTATAAGAGAATTATGAGGCAAATACCTAAATAAAAGACAAATGTGTTCTGCAGGCTCCATGCTTCCGTTTCAGTTTAATCTTGATATGTAAAGTTTAATACCGTAACGTCTTATTAAGAGTTTATTGTGAAATTAATCAATGCTACACACCTGTAATGCTGATATCAATACTTTCCTCTCATCCATGCAGGTGTAGGAGGAAATCTGGTGGCCATCCAAGCCAGCAGGATGTCCACTTACCTTCATTACTGGAGCACTCCTGGTGCTCTGCCATTGAAAATCAGCATGGGTGGTCCTGGACCCTGTGCTACCTTCTGCTCCTCAGGTCAGAGACAGAAAAAAATAATGATTTAAAGGTGCAATGTGTTTATTTCTTTTTATCAAAAAATTATGAATCAGAAATCACCCAATTTAATATGTGACATGAGGTTGAATTTAGAAGGGAAAGATTTTTGTCAAAGTACAAAAAGGACAAAAAAGACTTGAAGCAGTTTGAAGCTGAATAATCAGATCATGGTGGATGTGGACAAATCGTTCCCAACATGGTTACGCTCCTCTGTAAACATCAGGAAGAAGGAACATAAAACAAAAGTCTCGGTTATAACAGGAAGAGACCGAGTTAATGGGAAATGTGGTTAATTTAATAGCTTAAAATTGACGTTACCAATAACCCCCAAATCCCCATTTGTTTATAGGTATCATAAATAAAACCATCCTCAGCAGCAGCAGAAACTAAAACATAGCAGTTACCTCCTGTCTGTGTAATACACTTGGACACACTTGTGCACAAACTCTTTCCTTTCTGCGTTTATCCAGATGTGAACTCAAAATCAGCCAGAGTCCTGGCCATCCTCGTCGTCCCGGGTCACCTCCTGTTCCTGTACACCATCCACCTCCTGCAGGGAGGCCACACCGCCATGACGCCCACCTTCATCGTCTGCTACCTGTGTGCAGCTCTGCTTCAGGTCAGTTTTTCTTGCTCATTCTACCAGAAAATCAAAGGGTACTCTTACAATACAAATTGAATCTTCTACCAATTTTCCGCCCATCTGAGTTACATCCATTTGAAACTCATCCAGGTGGTGATTCTGCTCTACGTGGCCAGCCTGATGGTGCGCTGGCTGTGGCGAAGGGGACTGGACCCAGACAATTACTCCATCCCTTACCTCACAGCTCTGGGTGACCTGCTGGGGACCGGCTTCTTAGCTCTGAGCTTCAGACTGATTATGGCAATCAGCTCCGCCCGGGCCGGAGTCTGACTACAGACTCTCTGAATGTACTGCTGTCTGTATGCAAGTGGCTAAAAGAACGCAGGAGCACATGGGAGAGAAAATAAGAGTACGAAAGAGAAAGTGTGGACTTTAATTTGCACTTTAGTCTCCGTATTTGCCAGCTCTCTGTGGACAATAGTTGTGCACCGTCCCCCTCAAAGTTCCATCGGTCTCAATATAAAGCACCACCCAGCTTGGCTCTGTAGAAACATCCATCTCCGGATGGAACAACAGCAAATACTGTAGAACCACATCTGTACACCTATTGTCAGCTCTTAAAATGATTGTATTAAGGCAATAACAATATATCATTGAGTGCAAATGTATATTCATATCTATATATATCTATATATATCAGATGCTGCACTGTCTGGATGAATTTTAGATGTCTTTATTTTATGTAGGTTTGTGCCTTTAAACCGTGATAAGCCTTCAGTTCTTTGTGTTCCTGAAGATGAAGGTTTAAAACTCTGTTTGGTGTTGCCAAATTTCTACTGGATGATATTTTACTCGTGCCACTGAATCTAGTCTGTTGTACCAGTGTTAGTACGTGTTCCAGGTATGAACAGATGTTTCTTTATGCTATTTTTGTGTACAAAATGGTTTAGTATGCATCTCTCTGTAAGAGGCCTTCTCACTCGTTTGATATGCACTTTTAGAAAGATGCTCGCCTCTACCGATGCGTTTCTCCAAAAATAGCATCCGAAGATGACGAGAATCCTATTTTCACAGCGACATCAAGCTTTACTGGACTTTGTAGTGCTCTCATGATTTGTCATTTAAATAAAGGACTGATGTGGAAGTCATGATTGCTGTGTTGGGAAGGAAATCTGTACAGGAGTGTGTCAAGAAATCAGGATTGTTGCCTTCAAAACTACAAGACATGAATAATTCCAGTAATCAAATTCTTGCTGAAATGCATTTATTCAGAAATTGTGAGAGAAACTATATCTATTTTGGTTTGTCTGACTTTATCGGAGTCAGAAATAACACAATAAATAAAGACAATATCATAGTTACACAACAGTCTCTTCCTACAAAAATAAACACAGTCACAGTTATAAAAGTTGTTGTTGTCCTCTGGGGTCAAAAAAAGTCCCACGATCGAAGGCACATACTGTACATTTGGAGACATTTATCGTCCAAATGTAATGTTAATACTTGTGCTACTGTAGCGTCCTCCGGGCGAAGAGATTAAAATTTGTCGTGCAAATTTCAGACAAAAATAAAATTAAACCAGAAGTTAAATGTTTTTCACATATTTAAAACAGTGACCGACTGCTTCACTGTTTACAGTAAAATATAGTCTGCCTTCTTTAGGCAACCACTTCTTGTGATGAAGTGTTCCTCTCCTCCTTGTATTCGGGTGTAGGAGCGGCAGGCTTCTTACAGCTCCTTCTCACCCTGATGGATCCTGCTGTATGCACAGAAGTTCTTCAGCCTGATGTTTTGACTGTAAAAGCAATGAATGAATTTTAGAGCTCTGAAGCTTTAAACAGTATTTGTGGTGTCTGTAATAAGGCCTACAAAGACCCAAGCCTCCAGGCTCCGGGTCAAGTTGAGTCCATGGATGACTGACGTCCCAGCCTCATCTGAACTTGAGGTAAGCTGGCACTGAGTAGTTAAAGAGCAGGAAGTCCATGCGGTAAAGGTTGTACAGCTTCTTCTGGTAGAAGGGGCTGATGTTGTGGAAGAACTGGGCTGCCATGTCTCCTGTAGTCCTGGTGCTCTTGGACGATGCGGGGAAGCTGACCTGGTCCTCCACCCCGGCCAGCTGCAGCACGTAGCGGGAGTCCTGCTCCAGCGTCTCGTACTTCCCCACCACGTCGTAGTGGATGAGGCAGGGGTGGCACAGCGAGTGCACCCTCTCCCAGTGCTCGTTGAAGGGCTCCTCCCGCTGGGTGGCCGGGTCCACGAGGTAATACACAAACTCCTCGAACGAGACGTCGTTGCCTCTCTCCAGAGCTTCCGGCTGTGGGTCGGGCCTGTGCCGCTGCACTATCTTTGTGCCATATCGTTTATGGAAGGCCGTGTTGTAGCTCCTCGTGAACTTGTTGCGGTATGCGGACACCAGCCGCTCGAAGGGCTCGCGGACAAAGACGAACTTCAGGTAGGAGCGGAGGCGCTGGTTGATCTGGGAGGTGGTGTACTCCGACAGAGTGCGCAGATTTCCTGGGATGTGGGCCTCGTTGGCTGGTATCTCCAGCGGGTCTCGGTGAGACCCGGCGACGCCCGTCAGGACCATGAGCACCCGTTTCCAGTTGGTGCAGGCCACTTTGGGAACATAGCAGTACAGCAAGCCGTGCTGGTCGTCCACGATGACGTGCTTCAGGTCCTCTGGGATGAGGACTCTACGTTTGCGGGTGTAGGAGCGACAAGCTTCTTCTAACAGCTCTCGCCGGCCCTGATGGATCACTTGCACTGCTGGTTCAACCTACAGAGGAAAAAAGAAGACGAATTAAAGCAAAAGAACTATAATATAATAAATCAGTCCATTCACTTTTTAAGGATCATTCCAGTTCATACAACTTGGGTCCTGTTAGTATTGGTATTGGCCATTATTCATATCAGCTAAGATAATATTATACTTTCCAAGTACTTTCAAACTACAACCTCATAGGTCAGATCATGGATCAGTCAAAGAATCAGACAAGTTCTATCGAAAAACACTCATCAAAGCCAAGAGACAAAGTACAATGTAATCTTTACCCAACATCTGTCACAGTTTACAGACTGACCTAGTGCTTCATTTCAAACTGTTACATGTGCACAAACACTGTTTTCTAGTGAAGGTCAATATTATTCTTGGTCTTTTGGATTGGCCTTGGCTTTTTACCTCCAAATGGAAGTGTTGAATTTAGATCTGAAACAAAGGTTAGTCGATGAATCAACTGCTCCACTGATGCAATATGAATGTGTTGTTTAATAGACCAAATGAGTGGGTTTTTTGAGGAAATAATCTTCTATCATTATTATCATAATGTGCACAGCTTTTTTTTACCCCCTGTACATTGCATGTTGACTGTACTACTATACATACATATGGTCTAGACCTGCTCTATGTGTAAAGTGCCTTGAGATGACTTTTGTTGTGATTTGGTGCTATATAAATAAAGATTGATTGATTGATTGATTGATTGATCTCTGCGATTTGCACTTGGAGGACAAATAAAGTGTTTTGAATTGAACAAAAAAAAATCTGATTATATTGTCTGAAAATAATCATTAACTGAAGCTCTAGTTGAAATCTGGCTCACGGTCACCACTAAATACATTGGATTAGACAACACTTATTTTGACATTTTTACATCCAAATAAATGATCTGGTTAAACCGTTAGCTTGTTTACAACCTGCTCATGTTTCTTGCCCCATTACACTTTGTTGTAGTGAAGCTGCTGTGTTACCAGATCTCAGCAGCTTAAAGAAGTGATGGCCAAAACGATGAAAATAAACGAGATTTATCCCTTAATCACTCTCCAGTTGATTATTTATAATGTGAGACTATGAGAGAGATGTAATTGGCAATACACAACAATAAAACATTTCATATGAGTTAGCCTGGCACACTTTCTTTTATTACTGTAACTCAACATTAACAAGAAGACCCCTCAGTCAATGACAGTGCAACACTTCAGCCACAGTGGTGATCTCAGTCAGACACTGAGGATTGTAGTCCAACACAAATATGAGCATGACCACAGACCATTTTTTTTATTTCTTGGTAATGAAAACTATGAGGCCAGGCTAAGAAAAGTACAACAACTACAGTAACTACAGTAAGCCAAGTGGAGCATTCTCTGAGAGTGAGAAAGCATATTTACAAATACTTCTCTGGAGGTCTTAATCACGCTCGATCCCCTACCGTCTGCATACTGCCTTAATAAAATGTTCGGGTCATCCAGTTCAGCTTGGCCTCCTCGTGGCACAAACGTCTTATTTACTTCTTTCATTTACTCAGCTTGGCTTTGCACTGCAGCGGTCAGAGCCCTGAGACTCCCAGTTTGACAGTATGTGTGGCTCTCTGTGTTTACTGGCAGACACTGGAACATCAAGGACAGGCCAAAGACTGTAGAGCCAGCACCGACGTTTCTCTCAGCAGAATTCTGTGTACTGTACTGTACATATACGACACTTTCTTTCCACTTCACGACTTGAATCCCTTCATCTGAGCTATAATCGTGAGTCAGCACTGTCTTCGAGGATATTAAAATAGCTACCAGGATGCACCACAAGACAAATATGTCATTCCAAGAGATTACCAAAGTCTTCTTAATGAGTTGGGTAAATATGTTCTTTTTACATTTAATTAGACCAGATTTAACTAGATTAGGTTTTTAGGGCATAAAGGTGGTTCAAGTGAGGATGTGTATTTTTCACTTCTTAGAGTTAAATGCTGTCTCAGTTTTTACAACAAGGTTTTAAAGCACTGGTCCAAATTTTATATTAACAATGAGTACAGTAGAGGTTTCTGGCACAACTTCATCAACGTTCAAGGTGCACAGAGAAGGGAAAAAACATCCAGCAACACTTGTAGTATAGTAGAACAACTTTATTAATAGACCAACACATCCAGCTTGAGGCCTTCATCAGGGTGATCATAAAACACATTACAAACAGTATTTAAATAAGCCGAAACGCGTTGGTCTAACAATAAAGTTGCTATACTATAAGTGTTGCTGGAGCTTTGTAGAAATGAGTCAAATGAGTATGTGTAGGGCTGAACAATTCATCGAAATTTAATTGAAATTGCAACGTGCATGTGTCGTAATATTTGATCAGGTATTTTCTCAGGAGCTGGTGGAGACCAAAACTGAGCTAAATATAGAGTTACTATTGGAAACACCTGTTAAGTGATAAATGCTAATGTTGCTCCATGTGTGCTGGTTGAGTACAAAAGAAATAGTTTGCTTATGATTTCACCATATCAGCTTTATAAAGGTGATAACTGTTGTTGTGTTAATGGTTTGATCTGCTGCCCCCAAGTGGGCAAAATCATGTAATGCAGCATTGAATTTAATACTAGTTTAGCAGTTGAGGTGTGATGATCTGGATTAAGTACTAAGAGTTGTTTTTCTATATAATGTTAATGTAATTTTTATATATGTTTGTATATTTTCTTTAAATCTGTGAGTGTGTATGTGGTCTTCTTCTTGTAGGTAAGATGGTTTGGTGTTTTGGGGTTAATTTCCTCTTCAATGACAGACTAGCACAGGCCTTGATTTATCCTTAACTATATTGGTTTGGGCTTCCAGAAACATTAGCTAGATATCTTGAAGAAGTTGATCACTATCACAGTTTCTTCATTATAATATGATACTGTTTATCAGTCCAATCCAAACTGCTGATCACTGACTAAGACAAGGTACTGGTCTGCAGGCCATTATCCCCCCATTTCCATCAGTTACTCTTTCACCTAATTACCTGCTGCATATCAGAAAAATGCAACATGTACGAGCGTTCACATACTGATAACATAGTCACTAGTCTGGTGGTGCATTATACATAAATAAAAATTGATCTTTCATTAATCGTCCTCATTTCCAGTTTTCGTTCTGGTAGTTGAACGGCTTCCTCCTGTTGGTGGAAGCCTTTAAGTGGAAGGGAACAAAGAAAATATCACAAGCAATTAAAAGTTAATGATGTCTGCTGGAGCTGGTTTGTTTTCTGGCAATGTGTACCTTCCCTTCTCCTCACATGGAGATTTAACTGCAAACAGCTGTAAGAGGACTCCTTTTACTGGGCTGCGGCTCCAAGTGTAGCTCCAGCCTCTACATGGATGAAGATGTATGGAAGAGACACACCCAAGTGGGGGCTTAACAGAAAAAAATCCCCTTTGTAGTGACACTATGGTATTTGTTGTTAATGTGAGAAATCCAGGAGTGATTGCTGGACAGCGCTCACTCACTATTCAGCCATTTGTCCTCGAGCGCTCGGATATTACATTTCCTGACAGACAGGAGTAATGTGTAGTTCCATGGAAGACAGCTGTCCATCATCAAAGCTCCAATACAAAGTAATACTCTTATTAACACGTGACAGTCATCTCCGTCTAAAAGCAGATGCTACAAAGTGATCCAACGAGGATTTCTGGCTTGATTTTTAATTAAAAACTATTAAAAACATACGAAAATGAAATTTCACTCAAACAAGATGTCCTCAAGGGTTACATGTTTAAATTTCTGAGGTTATTTAAACAGTTTGGATCAAGGTTGGACTTATCATATGATACGTTTATCACTGTTGCCTGAAGCATCCTCAAATGTCTAGTTTTGTCACAATCGAAGGATATTAAGCCGAAAAAGGCTGAAGAAACCAGAAAATATTCACATTTGAAAAGCTAGACACAAAATTTCAACTTTTTTTCCTTAAATAATGACTAAAATGATTGATTATCAAAATAGTTGGAAATTAACGTTCTAGTCTGCAGCTAACAGATGAATGGGTGCAGCTATATTGACTTTGCAGTTACTTAAATAGTTTGGATCAATGTTGGCTGATCAGATTTCTGATGGAGGCACATATTTTCCAAGTAATATATAAATGAAATAAAAATAATTACCTCAGATATCATAATACCTATCAGATATCACAATTCCTCTCTTGCCCAATCAAACACAGCTCCAAAGTCACTGATCTGTTAAGTGTCTGCAGTCTGACACTAGCCAGCACAAATCCATGAATCCTCCTCAATAAAAGTCAGCTGTGTAATTAAACAAAGATGTTAGAACTCCCCCCCCCCCCCCCCCCCCCCCCCCGGCTTTCTGGAGCAAAAACATCAAAAAGCAGCTGCGCTATAATATCATGAAGGAGCCGCAAAAGCCACCGAGTTACTGACGAGAGACTTCTGTGACGGCTTTTTTGGTTTAAGATACAGACAGCAGACGTTTCATGTATTATTCATCTCTCCTACCTGCTTGTTCCCACTCAGATTCACACATGGTGGAGTGGAACATATCCCACACAGCAACATGCACAGACATTTCAAGGGCCAGTGGCTTAATTAAGAGAAATCCCTATTACACCAATTCACTAAACCCCCGGAGATTTAGTCAGGATTTGGATTTATCCACATGTTGAAGCTGGGCTGTAGTAAGAGCAATAATACTCTCTGTTTACAGCATTTGGGGTGTGTTGCGTCTTTTTTCTTTTTTTTTTTTTGTTACTTTTTCAAAAACAAAAAAAAAGCAAAATTGTAAGTGACAGTTATACTAGTAGTGAATCTTTATCACTCTGTGCTCTGTGAGAATGGAAAGTCTGACAGGCGTAGCAACAGTAACTAAGGGACAGAAGGAGCAGTCAGCTGCACTGTCCACTGTGCTCATCCTGTGTTTGGCTCTGAAATCAACTTACACACACGCACATGAGCATGCATGCAAACACACTTTTGTGCACTTGGATAGAAAAGTGATCATATGTGTGGTATATAAAACACATTTACATCAAATTCATCCACATAATCTATAAAAATAGGCTATAATGTGGGTTATATTTAACCCCAAATCCCCTTTCGTACTTACCAGACACAGTCATACTTCCAAGTAAAGCTGCAATCACTTAATGGCTTGGTTTTGTATTGCTATTTTTATAATTAATTAATCATTTGAAGTCATGTTTAAGGAAGAAATGATTTGATTCTGCCTTCCAACATGTGAAAACTTTCCGCTTTCTGTGACAGTAAACTGAATATCTTGGAGTTTTGGATTGTTGGGTCAAAATTAGACATTTGATGATGTCACCTTGTGCTTTGGGGAACATGTTTCACTATTTCATGGAATTTTATAGACCAAACAACAAATCAAATTAATGAGAAAATCCCCGACAGATCAACCCAATAATGACAATAATGGTCAGTTGCAGCCTTATTTGGAACCTTATCATAAATAGATCTGCAGTTAAAATGTCAAAACAACAGTTTGCTGGACATTCATGCTGTTGGCTGCTGCGCTTAAACAAACGTTGTAAAAAAAACCCTCTCTCTGTCTCTGTGTACTCCTCATTTAACTGTGTAACATTCAATTTGAAGCTTCATTTACATCTCGAGGTGACTATATGATAGTTTAACCCCTATTTGTGCATTTCCCAGCATCAACTCATAATTAGTCTCTATACATAATTTGGGAACCACAAATCAATCATGAATACCTCATCTGTCATTAATAAACTGGTGATTCACTTTGAATGAAGCTTTCAGAGAGCAGAGAGAGTGTGTTCTTTGCTTTTTATGCTTTTTGTCGATTGAAAAACAAAACAATCACACTCTACAATGGTCCACTGTTACACAACACTGGAGAGCATAATGCTTTCAACAAATGATGTTAAATGTGAATAAACAGTATTTTTTGAATAGTGGTTTTTGAATTTTTGAATAAATATGAGTCAAATACTCAACCAAAACCAAACCACAATATGTAACAGTGGCACAAAAACATTTTTTTGGTTTAGAAGTTTAGTAATTTAAGAAATTTCCATTTTTATTTCCATCATCTGGGTCACATTAGGATAAGTCATCAGATTTCGATCTTCTCTCAAATGTAAAAATTGGTCAAATTAGACCCTGTACAGTATGTAAGGGTTCAATCTGATGAAACAGAAAACTGCTGACAGACTGTGATATCATCTACTGTTAATCGGGAGTCTCGTGACTTCCTCACAATAAAAAAAAAACAACCAGATTAACAGCAGCAGCTCAAATATGAGTAATAATGATAGTAATTATGTGTTTATCTGCTCCGGAGGGACACTTCAGCCTTGAATAGCTACAGCAGTTGTGCACTGGATGTGTTCACACTAACTGCTTTTGTCATGAGTTGCATTTGTACTACAGGGGAAAACAATGAAACAGAAAAAAACAGAGTGAGACCTCTCAGAAACAACATTTAGATATATTACATGAATCTACACTGAAGCTACACTGCTGTTAATAGTTGTGTAATTGCTCATCAGCTGACAGTGAAGAAACTTTTCCATTTGTTCCAGTTTTACCCCAGCTGTGAAGTTATAGACCTTAATTATGTATGTAATTACTAATCAGGTCAGAGTAACGAAACACATGATGCAGACACTGTATCCGGCAGGTAAGCTGGAAAAACAATGACGCAGCTGACAGTGAATGCAACACGGAGGAACAGAGCCAAATAATGTAAATCTCATGGAAAAAGGTTGTAAGCTTCATTTAGCCCCTTTGAGACACCGCGCAGCAGGAAAACGCCTGAAGCTGAAGGTTTATAACAGATCTGAAATAAAGAATCTGAAGTAATTACCTCAGATTGCTGCTTTGTCACAAAAACAAGAAGAAAAACGTGTGTTGAGTTTGTGAGATGTACAGATGGTGATAGTACTGAGCCAAGTGAGCTCAGCTGAAAGGCCAAAAACTCACATGAGGAATCGCTTTAGTTTGTGTCACACAGATTACATATTAAGCGAGCTGTCACAGTTCAGATAAATATGATCTATGTGTGATTACAACCGTTTGTCCTTTTAGCTGATGCCGAGTACACCCTGCTATTGTTTTTCTGTCAATATTGCCAATTAAAGGTTCATTTTCATTGCTCCTGTAACTGGAATCCAACTTATATAATATTTCTGCAGCTTTCTTTAGCAGTAGCATGTTATATCTGCACATAATGTTGCACATTTAACTCACATTGTTCCACTATTACTTCATCATTTTACTGTCGATCCCCATTTCTTGTTTCTTCTTTTTTAATCGCTACTGACAAGAAGAAATTCACCTCATCATATAACGGCTCTCGTGCCACTCTTAAATAGAATAAAACTTCTAACTACTTTTGAATTGTGGCCACATCCAGAAAATTTCCACTTGGAGGTCTAAAATTGTACTTGAGTATTACTACAATGCTGGAAAATCATTATTAAAAAAAATATATATCAGAGAATCAAACCCGTACTTATCATTAAACACTGGGCCGAGCTCACTGCGGTTAATGCCGTCTGCCAGGTATTTTTATTCAAGCTTCGGTGGCAACGGCACACAGGAAACATTATCAGAATCTGTCCATCAGTCATTGCGTTCATAAATGACGATGAGTCATAGAATGAGACTGCAGTAAAAGGTAAAGAGGGAGGAGGGTGGGTGGACTGACCTGATCACCATCATAAAGCGTCTGTAGAGGACTCCTTCTTGATTTCTGCCCGCTGCTTCTGTCACCGACCGGCTCCGAGGCTGAGGAGACACAAGGAACACAAACACAACACATCGGTCATGACATGTGACTAAAAGATCTTGTTGTACGTAGGTAGTTTATAAGATATAAAGGTGAAAATAGATCACAACAGTAGAAATATACAGAACAAAGTAAACAAACTGTGAGATAAAAATAATGCAGCATGGGAACACAAATGTGAATTTTATTGCTCTGTTGTTTCTGCAGCTTCATCTGCTCCGCTGCTCTCGTAATGCTACATAAAAAAGGATCTGGCAGTCCACAGCATACAATTTTCTATATTTAAAAAATGACTTTTGTCAGACTCTGTGGACTGAAGCGAAGCAGAAACAGCCTCAGACAAGGTCTGGTTGTGTTGAGAAGCCTCACTGGGTACAAACAAGCTTGAGCTATTGTTTTACAAGGATGAGCTTTCACCCTGGAGTCACATTACACAGCTTTACAGGGTCACAGTCACAGTTTCACTACCTGAAGCTAGAACGCTATTTAGTCAATCTGTGGCCTCTTATAGAGCAGATGTGGCACTGCAGCTTTGTAATCTAATGCAGAGGCAACTTAAAATCAGTTTCACCCTGTGAATTACACTAAATGAGACAATAGAGATATTCTCTGTTGATCTATTGATCTGTATTACTTTATATTAAAAGGAATAGTTCTTTTTTTTTTGGGGGGGGGGGGGGGTACATTTATTTGCTTCCTTACAGAGAGTTACAATAGATGAGAACATTGATACCTCTCTAATATCTGTCCATATGAAGCTACAGCTGGGAGATTGTTAACTTTGCTTATAGCACAAAGCTACCTAAATCCACCTAACAGCACCTCTAAGCCCACTAGTTAACATGTTTTTAGCCAACATATATTTCTGAATCCATTACTGTGTCTGAAATCACACAAAACACATTCTGTGTAGTACACTGTGTACGCTATGTACTTACTTGTGTAGTGTGCAAATTTTGACAGGTTAGTGTTGAGTTTTGACTGTCCCGCCCTACTGGAAATGACAATTAGCTAGTTACCAAGCTAGCGTTAGCATTAGCGCTATTGTTCGCAGTACCAAATCATTACATTACATACTAATGCCTTGTATGTGACAATAGTATAGTGATGTAGTTACAACGTCCTCGGTTGCCATTTCCAGTTTGAAAAGTGCGGTCCCTCCCCTTCTGCTATGTAGACAAGATGGCGACCGTTGAGGTTGAGGTGTCCATACTATGGAACTATGGAACTATGGACTCCATAGTTCCATGCTCCACCTTCTGCCCATTTTGAGTGCACCATCCAGGTACTTATGGGCCTTTTCCGTTATAGAGTTCTAGCACTACTCTGCTCTACTCGACTCAACTTGTTTTGTTTGCGCTTCCATTAGGGATAGTACCTGGTACTTTTTTAGTACCTGCTCTGGTGAGGTTCCAAGTGAGCCGAGCCGATATTAAAATGTCGCCATTTTTAAATACTGGCAACAATAGTTTCACAAGTTAGTTACAGCTCTCTTCTCTTGCTTTGTTTGTGACAGAAAGCCACAGACTGAGCAGCTACTACACCATCGCCTCCATGTCCTCCTACCTGGTACCAAACCGGGTAGAGTCGAATCCAGCCGAGTTGTGCTAGAACTGTATAATGGAAAAGCGGCATTACAGTGCACCGTGTTTTCATCCATACTTAGCAATGTGAACGCACACAAAATATTAAGTGTAAGTACAGATGTACGTGACTTGAGACACAGCACAAGTGACGAGTATCACTTTGAGTCTTTATGCTAAGCTAAGTTATCCATCTGACAGATATGAGAGCTGTACCAATCTTCTGATGTAACCCTCAGTAAAAAAAAAAGCTAAATTTACTATTCCTTTAAATCACATCTTTATGAGACAGGAAGGCTTTTTATTTCTGTTTGTTGCCTCTCAGATTTTCCTCTTTCACAGTGTGCAGTTAAGTTTTGGAGTCCTCAGTCTAACCAGAGCTGAGCACTGCACTCACATTAACAGTCCATTAACTGGTCTCCGACTTGCTGACACACTTCCCAACAATAGGACTCTTTCAGAAATTGCCAAGGCACTGCGATCATCTCCACAGGAGCTCAGTTTGTCTGAGTTTTTTAGAGCGGTTCCTCATCGTCCGACACGCCACATTGTGCGTCTGCCAGCCACAGGTGTGTGATGTCAAATCAGCACAGAGAGGAGCTGCTGAGGGATCTGTAGCATATGCTGTGGCTTTGTGGATACAGCTGCTTTATACATTGAATTATTCGTCATAAGCTCAAGATGTGAAGCTGTTTCCATTCTTTCACCAGCTTCTTACAGTTGTTTGCTTATTGCACTGAGATTGATGAGCTTGTTAATGTTATGACATGAGAAAATAATAATATGCTGCTGTTAATTATTCCTACACACGTCTTGCCTACAGAGTCCTAATTCGCCTGAAGATTTAAAATAAATTATTTTACAAGGCGTCTTAATTCAAACAATGTTTTTCTAAATGATGACGTGATGAGAGAGGACCCAGATGCATGATTCAGGGGTGAACAGACAAAAACAAACCCTGCAGGTTGATACAGTCCCTTTATTAAATACCTTTTTTTTTTTTGGTTCTGTGTGTCGAATACATGTGGAAGAAAGGCAGCACACCAAGTACCAATCATCCCGTCATATTGGCACACTCAGCTTGGCTTCATACATCCACACATATGGCTCTTATCAAAGGCAAAAAGGCAACATTTCAACACGCGCGCGCGACAGCAGAGACTTCACCGCCAGTACATAAACAATGAAATGACAACTGTTTTCTCGCCGAGGGAGCAAACGATTTTTTGCTGGAATAAACATCTGTAAACAGAACAAGATGAACACAAAGCCAAGCAATTCCCAGCATATGATAATTAATCCTTCATGTTAATGATTCATTGTAATTAAAATGGGAGATGTAGCAGCTGTTGGTGCAAACAGTAAATAAGAGATGCTACTCTCTTTCCTCTATTTAAAAAAGTGCCTTGCGATAACTATTGTTAAGATTTGGCGCTGTATAAAGTGATTGATTAAAACACAGAAGCTCAAACAAATGACTTCTTGCAGCTTTATTGAATTTCGTAATTCATTATTTTTTTATGATTTCTGATGAAGATATGCACATATAAATTTGGCAGTGTGCATGAAAATGCTTAATCTCATCTTCAATCAAAAAAAATGGAATTGAAAGCCAACAGATACCTCATCTGTGAACTCTTAATAAAATTCCTCAGTCAGACAGAATTTAGTCCAGCCATCATCAAGGACAGGTGACATAGAGAGTCTCTGTGGGCAATGTGCTGAGCTGCATCTGTTTCAACTTTTCAGCTCATGGCTCTTCAGACTGTCTGTCTGCACTGTCATCAAAGTGATGCAAAGTGCCATTGACTTCATTTAGAATGCTTTCAAATTGCTTTATTTGATGATTTACATTGTCTCTACATTTTATGCTGCTGATGAGCTTCATAATTGCTTAGACAGTGATATTTGTCATCTGCATTTACACGCACAGTGGGATTGATGCTAATTAGCATTCATCTGTGAGACCAATTACATGAAGAGCAGATACACAAACAGTGGCTATAACAGACCAATAGACAGGCAGTAAATTCTCAGGTGAGTAACCATGGCTGTGTGTGTGCCTCTTTCCACACTTTGGTGTGATCGGGCCAGTCATGAGTGCCAAGCAGCTTATGAACTGTAAACTCAGTGACATGGCAGAGCCAGCCAGTGACACATGTACAGAGCTCAGTGTGTATTAAAGAGCAAACTGTGGGGAAGAGCGGAGCGTGTGAGGGATAAAAGGCAGATCTCATAAATTTTTTAGAGTTATCAGTATAATTCTGGTTAGTACAGCGACAGATAACACTGGGAGAAACTCAAAAATCACTGTTTGACAGACTGTAATACAGACACTTCTAACTTATTTGAGGCATGTAATCCATCACAGTGAATGACTAGGTGACATGTTCAAGGAAACTCCAACAACTGATGTTTAAAAAGTTGGCTGCCGGACTGCAATCTGCTTTTTTTTACAAGAAACAGCACAAACCACATTATCCTTTTTAGAATGTCCATGTTTGCTCATTGCTTTCATGACAGGCTTAGCTCCTGACACCACAGACTTGTCGACTTTCAATCCTCGAATTTCATAGTTTCCCTGAAGCCAACTGAAATTGTTTCTGCTTACAAATGGATTCAGACCTTTTCAACACTAACAGTAGGACAAGTTTTTATCATTGCCACAGGCACTTATTGACGCCATTCCCTCACCCATGCAGATAAATTCTCTCTCGAGTAACTGCAGCTGCTGTTATCACAGGGGACAGATTCTATAGAAGTTTCCTCCACAAACACTCCTTACTGACGTAGTTGCACTTGGGAGGAGTAAAGGTTACATTCACTTTTGCAACATCTGGCTAGAATGTGATTTCCATCAGTCTCAAATTGTTCTTGGATGCATTTTCTCTTGGCTTTTTGAGATCAAATATGCCAAAGATGAATGAAGTGACTAACAGCAATTTCAAACCAATAGTTTATTTTCTCTGTCTGTCTAAATCAGTGGACAAGTTGCTCAACTGGTTGTGTTTCTGCCTTGGTTTGGCTTCTTTTCACACAGAAGCACATGGGATCACGATTGTAAATACAGGAAAAGTCCAATCCTCCCAAATACCAAGAAGGCAGCTGCTTGTTGCTGGTCTCAGACCTCGACTGCTAACAACTGTTCATTTTGCTAATCCGCATCTCAAAATGCAAAGTGCACCTGGCTATGGCATATGTTGAGCTCAAACTTGGGGAATACCACTTGGAATTGGGTCCGATTGGGGTCAAATCACTTTCCCACCACAAACAAGCTGCTCCAGAATATGTTTGTGACCGGACTGAAACCACTTCCTCGAAAGGTCTTGGTGTGGTTGTTTTGGTCCACAACCAAGTATGATTATTGGGTTCAGATCGGCTCATAAGAATTGGACCTAGAGGAAACCCAACCACTAACTCAACTGGACCAAACAACACAGGATCACAACTGTGAATAAGTTAAACAACTTAAAACTGCAAGTGGATTTTGATTGTACTGCATGCAACAAGGTATAAAATATAAAATTCTCAGAAGACACATTTCTGTATCATTCTTAGCATAATCACATTATGACAGCATGCCCATCTGCTGCCTAACAGATGTTCAACTGTATGCGGAAGACGCTAGCTTCATTGTCTGTCAAGATACTAAATGATGCCTTATTGCTGGAATGAACAGAACCAGAGATGCTGCGTCCAAAGAAAGGCTTGGTCCTCTGCTTTGAGCTACTTAGATGAAGCAAGCATTCATCTACAGTCCACTCATTTATCTGACTTGTTCTCCAAACACATTACATTTCCTTATGGAAACTACCAGTGACTCAGGAACACATTTCCAACATGACCACTCCCTAAGCCATCTCAGCAGAAGGTAACGTCTGAAATAATTTAGGAACTGGCCAATACCTGGCAGACTGTGAGTGTTTCAGCAACAAGCTGAGATGGGCTGAAAGAGTTCATTGTGTGCCATCACTCCCTTGCTAATGCAGCATCACATCAGCAGGCAAGGACATTTACAATCAACATATTGTCTGTATTTAACACAGATGCGTTATATCAGGAATTCAAGTTTTAGAAATGTTGAACCGCTGAATATCAGAGGATGCATATAGAGAGAGATCGTGTGCATTTCCAAACACTGTCTCAGCTGTTCTTCCACTGATAGAGAAGATTCACTGACTCCACCTGAAGACCATTTAAAAAGGAAGCAGCAGTCCTGTTGGTTTAACCCTGTCTAGACCCAAACTGCAGAGCCTTCTCTTCTGCATTCCTCTGCGTTCATACAGAAACCAGAGCTTAGGCAATGCAAAATATAGAAAGGCCAATGTGTGTTCCTCCTGTCCGGGCCATAAACGGAGCTCTGTGTTTAGGTCCCACTGGGAAAACTGGGGGCCCCCTCACCCCCTCCTTGGCCTCTCCTGCCAAAGAGCAGCTTTACTGAGAGACACACACTGTACAAGGGAAAGTCTGATCCTTATAGACCACAAATGTGTGTGTTTAAAGGGTGTTAGTGCAAACGCGAGGCATGTGTGTGGTGGAGTTTATTGAGCCTCAGAAGAATGTATGCAGATGTCGGATATGAATCTTTTTGATACTAAAAGGCTACAAGGGTCTGATGTGGATTTGTGGGGTGAAACATTAGTTGGCTCGCTGAAATGTTAATTGTGGTATCCAGTTGCATGTTTCAACCCTGTTGCATTTAAAAGTGGAAGTTGGAAGTGCAAATTAACAGGGTGATGATGAAAAAAAAACATAAAAAATAAAATGTCATGCACTGATATATTCAACATTAGGTTAACAGATGTTCTGCTCTTATGGATCCTCTCCAGCGTTTAAATCATTAACTAGAAAGTTGATTGCCTGCCACACTCTGCTGCAAGTGCTTCATATTCTATGCTGTCACGTGTCCGTCATGTGTTTCAGTGAGGGAATAATGTTCCACTTTTGTAACTTTCCATGTGTGTTTGCTGAACAGCTATGGAGTCACAGGAGTGCCATAAAAAAAAGAATAAATCTGTATAAACCTGTACATGGATAGGAAAATAAATGTGGAAATATAAAGAGGAATGAATGAAGGCATAAATAAGTAAAAAAGAAAATATAAAGAGAAATAAATAAAAGAGTAGATAAATGCTGATATATAACGACATATAGGGTCAAACAAAAGCAATAGGGAAAAGAATAGGAAATATAAATACATAGAATAAATATATGACATATAAATAATACATAGTAATTGTAGTTTATATGCAATAAATACAGTTTTTCTTCAAGTACTTGGCCATTCCAAATTTCACAGCAATCCATCCAATATTTGTTGCAGTTTTTCACCCTGAAATGCTAAAATGGTCAACCTCATGATATCGCTACAGGAGAGGTCACATGATCAACAAAGACATCAGGAGTTATGACATTACAATCCATGAACATCTTTACAATATGTTGTGCTAATCCATTGCAATAAACTGCAAAGACATTTCACACAAAACTAAAAGTGCCAACCTTAAGGTGGCGCTAGGAAAACACACACGAGAACACTTAAGTCAGTGGGCTTCATCCTCTGCAGACCACTGAATGTCTGTAGAAAATGTCATTTCAATACATGCAATAGCTGTCAAGATATTTGAGTCAGAAGTTTTGTCCTTGCTATTTGTATTTACAGAGTCCTTGCCACAAGCATGTCAGGCTTCAGTAAAAACATCACGACTCTGAGGAGTGGGGGCCTTATTGAGCAATATCAACAGTAAAAGAACAAACCTCTCAATCAAATCACTCTGGGATTTGTGCTGTGAAGCAGATGGACTTAATGAAATAAATGCTTGCCGAGCAATCGGCTCCAGCAGCTCTGTAAATATGCAGCTGGCTGAAGGAAAGTGGGTTGGAACAGCAGGGTCACCCTGAGCTGTCATCAGACAGCTTTGGATGGCAGAGGATCTGACAGCAGTTTGGAGGCACAACTGATTTCAGTTGGCAACTGCTGGATATCGTATGAAGTTGACGCGCTGTTCCTTTGTGGATGTTTTGTTCTGGATTTTGAATTACTGTCATATCTATAAGGCTTTATGACATTTTAAGGGACAAGCAGTGCTAATGGGTTGACTCTTTCCACCCTCAACCCTTTCCACTTCCAATACCATGTCCAAAGCAACCCTGGATTTAATTTGTTTAGTGCACTGCAGGTGTTCCAATGAAGTCGGAGTGCTGAACAGTTAATTTTTATGACTCATGGCCTAAAGTCAAGCCCAGACAAGGGAGGTAAGAGGTGGGGGTACCTCTCAAGTACTGGGATAATGACAGCTACCTCAAGGCCCAAAACAAGAATCTGAGGTTAGTCTTGTAATTAAATAGTTAGAAGTAGCTGCCCATCAACCCACATCTGTATCTGTAAATGTTACTGGTGACATATAAATAAATCAATGGATTTTATGTCGAGGGGGATGTGCTGGACAATATCCTGACAATGCTATAAAACATAACACAACGCATTCCAGACTCTTCTTCTTTACAGAGGCTTTTTTCTCTTCAGTCCTGGGGTCTTCGTAAACTCTTTAGAGTAACCATAGCTGCCCTTGCAAGAAATGTCCATGATGACAAGTCAATACGGTCAAAAAACCTGTTGTTCTCCAAAAAGTGATACAAATCTGCCAGACCTGCGACGGTTTTGTTGATATCCAGCTCAAACTCCTTTGAGATTTTTAAAACTCACGTTCGCAGGCAACCATTTGAAAGAATCTTGGATAATGTTAAAAAACCAGATGTCAAAACCGCTATTTCCATCCACTAGATCGATGACAATGCAGCATACACTGCTTGTACAGTAAACTCAATCTGCATTTATGTAATTATCCTAAATTTAGATAAGCACTGTTTGCAAAAATGCACAACTCAAAAACAAGACAATTTCCACGTTGTAACCCGAATCTGACAGAGCATTCCTTTGTTATGTGGCTGCCCTCCTGCAGCTTTATATAGTCTTTGCAAAAACAATATGACCTTTACCCCAGATGGAGCAAGAGAGGGAAGGTGAAGGTGTTCTAAATGCAAATAAGCCAGACTGGGTTGCATATCTGAAAGCAATTTAAATTAATTTAAACCTGACAGGCAGGTTTAATGGATGAAACAGGAGATGCATTCCAAGTACTTTCAAGCTACTTGACACCGAAATACCAACGGTAACCTCTTAGACCCTCAGGTTTTTTTAGAGTGCTTATACTGTACTTATTTTAAACTACACATTTGTATGTGCACGATAGCTTCCCTCTATACCACATTTCTTAGTGCTGCGTGATGCCTGAGAAATAAATGCTACAATAATTTAACCCATGAGGACAATATTGGCAGTATATCATGTTGTAAAGAAGAGCCAGCAGCAGACTCTGAACAATAGTGGAATGTTTCAAAGATGCCTTTTCCCCACTTTTGTTGATTTTAACATTAATGATCATCTCCCAGGGTGACCACATATTTAGTTATGTTTACACTATGCAAACTCAATGTTCTTATGGCCTGAGATGATTTGGCGCCAATCTGATCCCTAGTGGATATGATAGTTACGATAACTTTCTCTAAATGTTAGACTTTGACAGTTCAGAGAGACAGTAATGGTGAGCAAGGAGTAGGCTATGTAATCCAGTAAAGGTCTGTAGCCTGAACCAAACACAGTTATGTTAGTTTTATGTCTTAACCAGTAGACTACCAGGACATCCCGATCATTTTTAATCTTCTGGATACATATATGGTAAGTACCAAGTGTGAACAATGCTGCTGGTCTACGTGGATGCAAGTAAAAAACATGTATATTGTATAAATGAGGGTCTGTGTGAATTACACGATGAGCTGACTTACCATAGCTAACCTTTAAGGAACTCTCAAAGGGAGAAAGCTACAATTTTAGCCTAACTGTGTCTCTCCAACTAATTTCATTTAACCATTCAGCTCTACAAAAGACATGGAAGACAGGAACAGTCTGCATTCAGTCATCACAAATAAGTGGATGGTACAAATATATGTGAGCTTTATGATATGTAAGAAGTCGGAGCAGGGAATGACGCCACACCCAAGAATTGTTCTAGTTTAGAAGTCAGAAAACCAGTTCTAGCCAAGTTAGCCATTGATAGCAATATCAGTTGATAAAAACGCAGTTCGCTGTATTTTGCTCATACAAACAGCGTAGCAATATGTCCACAGATAGAAATTGGACAGTTCTGTGTGTATGACTGATTTAATGAGACACAAATAAGACAAAACTGCTAATAAACAGGATATTAATACAACTTTCACACTGTTGATGCTCAGGGCTACCATCTTGGATTTTGAGTTTGGGACTGGTGAAGTCCGTCCGACCTTCTGAGTTGTAAATCCAACTTCAGGGGGCATTCCAGTTGAAATTTCAGGGTACAAATGATGGGACTATTAGTCAACGGAGTTAACAGCTAGCTTACTGCCCACTTAGCGAACAAACTAGCTTACTAACTGGTAGTTGGCTAGCTAGAAGATAGCAAGCCACAAGTAGCCACTCCAAAACCAGCAAGTAGTCACTAAGTCAGCAAGCTTCCAGCACAGAGTATTCATGAGGATGCATGAATAAGTGTTGCTGTGCCCTTTCCTGGTTTAACTGGCACTTACAGTAGGTTCATTTTGTTGTTTTGGTGCATAGTAGCCCTCTGTCACGGCAGACATTTTTACTTGTCATACCAGGAAAAGCACAGGTGTAACCAATGACACAATGGTTCTGTTTAAGTGTCCATCTTAGTAAAACCAGTCTTTTGATAACACTTGCTATGGCAAGTCTACATGTCTTTATTAAACATGAGAAATGGACAAATGTTGACAACAGCAGACCAAGCAGCCATATTTCTAGAGCAGATAATAGACTTCAATAGAACGAGCAGAAAACTGAGATCAGACCCGTCAACAGTCCAAGTCAGATTTTGTTATTTCTTCTACAGAAAGTGCTGTGTGACAGGACTGTTTCAAACAGAGGGCAACAATTCAGGGAAAATTGTATCAAAATAGCTACTGTGAATGACTCATCACCACAAAGTCACTCCTGGAATGCATCAAACATAACAAACAATGTACAATTATCTAAAGGTTCCAGGGTTTTTCTTTGAATGATTCAAATCGCTCCCAAAAATGTCTACTGTAACAGCACATTAAAACCAAGATTCCTCCTGGTCTCCACATGAGGCAGGTCTTTCATAGAGACAGTATTTTGCCTCATATCACACATCACACACATCCAGAACTAACCCTCTCTTTAAAAACCCAAACTGCTCCTCACAGTATGCGCTATATGAGCTTTTTTGGCTCATGATATAACTGGACATGTCTGAATGAGGCCATTGTATGTGGCAGAGAGGGGGACCTGGAAGAGGTGGAAACAGATCTCAGCGAGGGCCAAACCCCGCTACCAGCCAGCTGCAACCTCTCCCAACCTTCCTCCACGTAGCAGAGGAAACACTCCACTAACCAGTTTGGTAATTAAATTGTTCCTCGACACAGACCTGTGGTTCACGGGGTTATATACAGACACGGGGTGGGACTGCAGAGGGACAGATGTGATGGTGGGGATAGGGAGGGAGGATACTGTTGGCTCAATATGAAAAATAATTAATACCACACAGAAATCCTTTTGATCTGCTGTAAAGTCATTTCATCACCCTATTCTATACCCATGCACCAAGGCTGTAGGAATGTATACACATGTGATTGATTAGACACGTGGACATAACATAAGCAAACCTAAACAGAATGGGACCAGCTGGCCTGCTGCATTTTAAACTACAACATTAAACCATACATAGACAATATATACATCAGATATGCTTTCAGATTTGTACACAACATATAGAATACATGATACTGTCTTAAACATGGGTGTGTACAAATGTGTATCCACTAATGCAGAAAAATGCATTATGTTTTATGGGATCTCAGTTTTTTTTACATTCTTGTGTCTTTAAGTTAGTTAATACAGTACAGTATGTTGTATTAGCACCTCTGTAGGTATCATTAGGCTTTAATAAAGTTCACAATAACAATGTATGCTGGATATGTCTAGTATCCTTAACACATCCTTATATTCTGACACAGATAAATACATAATTAAATGATCATATTAAAACATTAAATGTATTTGAATGAATTTCTGCCCACCTGGCCTCAGATTGCTGTTAAAGTAAAAGATGACCATAATGAAGCATCCTAGACTCAAGGCAAAAACCATCCGAATGACTTTAGGTTTCCTCATCCTGAGTCTGTGGAAAGGACCGAGCAGCAGAGCCAAGTCCTGCCGGCGTTCATGCGACCAGAGGCGGCTTCTCCTTTTGACGGCGCCGCGGTGTCTGAGCTACTTTATCACGGAGAGGAGCATCGATCCGGCTCGCTGACCTTTGCCGCTCCTTATCTTCTTACGGTACATCCTCGCATGTCCAGTCTGGAAGTCTCGGTGGTGAAGATGGAAAAAAAGGTGGTGGGGAGGGGGGATTAAGAGGCGAGAGACGATCGGCAGACCCCCGGTGGTCCGCCGTGTCTTAACGTTACCGTAATGTGACTGTGCGTCGGTGTAGAGAAAGTGGAACAGGAGGCATTACTGTCGGTGTAGTCCGAGCAGAGGCCGGTCTGTTTGTGGAAGAGGGGGTTTTTATGCCCGCACGGCGTTTTTCCAAACCTTTAACCCCTCTCTACCCAAAAAATACGCCTGCAGAGTCTCAGCAAACCACAGTCCAGTAACAGAGAGATCCGGATAGACATTTCAAAGTGACACTCCCATACTGAGCTCCAGGTGACAGCATTATTTCATTAGGATTTCTGCTTTTATTTCAGCTGCTCAGAACAGAAAGATCATTTTGTTCTTTGTGCAATAAAAAAAAAAGGTTTCAAAATATTTCATTGTCTGTACAGCTGTCATTCTTTTATAATAATTTAATTGGGTCTCAGTTGCTGAATCACAATGTGTTGTTTGAAAATAAATCTGTAAATCATATCCATCTCTTGATGTATTTCTTAGATTAATACCATCAGACACTTTCTGCAAACCAGCATTAATAATTATGCAATCTGTCTTTCATCAGATGATGATAAAACACAAATGATATGTGAAATAAATTTCACTTAAAAAATGTGGTTTTGCTTAAACTAGACCGACTGAAATGTTCAATATAATCTGATGGTGGAGAAAGACTGAAATGTCAACAGATTCCACTAAAACTATGCTTAAATAGTTTATGTTTCTCTTACTAAGATAACATTAAAATGCCCAGACTTTTATTCAACTAAAACTTGACAAAAACACATGTTTCATGTTAACAACGAACAAAATCTTTTGATACAAGATTACATTTGTAGGTACATATATTGTTTATTACAGATGTATATTGTAACAGATCTGAATGTCATACTTTCTATTGCATCTCATGTGGACAGTTGTTTTACAAGTTTCAGTTGTTAAAAGCACAATAAAAAAATAAAAAAACAACTGCAAAAAGGGTTTTCAAACCTGTTCATATGGACTTTGAGAGCTGAATTTACTCGATTTAGTAGACCATTAGCTTTAAAAAGTGAACAATTTAAAAATGGAAAACAAAATAAAACAAAGACAGCTGGGGGCGGGGTTACAGCCTTAGCTATCGCCCTGAATACAATGGACACTTATGCACATATGCATATATAAATATATACAGTAATAGTATACCAAACAAGGTGTAAGAATGGTAAAATTCAAGTTTCAGTTGGGTCTCCATGTCGAGCCATTCTCTGCTTTTATTTTGAAGCAGAGATGAACATATATCCGTCCTTTCTCTGGCTGCCTTTACACAACTTTTAGTGTCGCAAACGTCCACGTGTGTATGACAAAAATCTGTCAAATTGATGGATCAGTCTGTAGTAGAACATCTGCCGTTGATTTCTCCTATCATCTCCTCTGCATCAGATCATTATTCACCCTTAGATCAAATGTCTTTGATGATATTATTTTCTATCTTTAATGATAGATTTCTCTGTGGTTGTGCAATGTCACCACACCACACTCAGCTGGAAAACAAACAAAAGAAAAGATAAAGGTCACAGTGAACTCATCACTCGCACAAAGGATGAAGAAATATTCCATTATTATTTTTGTTGTTTTTATGTTATTTGAAATGACAATTATCAAAAGTAAGACTGAATGCTACTAAAAATGTCAAGTGGTGTTACCACAAAAAAATGATAAATAATAAATATTTTATCACCTACAGTGTATTTAAATATACAAATAATTGCTTAATTAAAAACAAAGAAAAACTAAATAGTTCCTGATCTCCATGATTCTCCAGATTAAATTGAATATTTAGAACAATTATATTCCATTACCTTTATTTAATATAAACAGTTATAATGTAAGATCATGCCAAACTAGTTGATATGGTGTTTTATTGAGAATTTAACGTTTTTAAGCAAGTTTTGGTACAAAGTTTTTATGGTTACACCACTTAGACATTTTTGCCATAATAGTCTAATATATTCTCTCAAAATGGATTAAAAGCTGAAATTTGATGCTGGGTCCACAAAAAAAGAATGTGTGCAAGTTATTCATATGTTTATTTTCACATTTTAACCCTTTACATTTGACTAAACCACATGCATACAAAAAACCCCATAATTGACCCACATCCTAATATATGTGGCAAAAACATCATTTTACAACATTACAAGTTAAGATAATTGTGTTTGTGGATGGTTATGTAAAATATGAAAGTGTTCACTATGTAGTACTATGGAGTGAACTGTGCTGTAGACATTCTCAGTGATTTTCTTTGACAAATAAAGTCATAAATCTCGTGACACTTTAATGACGACTCACTTCTGGTACGATCCTCTGAAACATTTTGCCAAGTTATCTGCAGTACAGTGCATAATCTTCCATATGTCTAACCTCAAGTCCAAGCACTACTCTGAGAAGCTGAGTCTCTGTTATAACCTTCATTCCAGGATCACACAGGATATTCTGCTTATTCACTCTTGGCAGGCTACAGAAAGAAGAGGAAGACCTAATACTGGATGTGGGATGAGACTGATGGATCAAATTTCAACCCAACCATAATCTCTTGATCCACTTTGGTTCTTGCCAAACGCTGGGTAGAGCATCTTTAATGATGTGGTTAGGTTACTCAAATACAACCCAGAAATGCTTTTGACACACATCCTATCTCCTGGAGACAGTGTAACCCCCCCATAGGACAAAGCACATGACTGCAGGTTAATCCGACATGTGATAGAACTGCTCCCATCCTGAACCCTAAGGTCCAAGAGGGGATCAACCAGTCGGTGTCCTGTCACTCCATTTAAACCCAGAAAAGGAGTCCAGGTTTAGTTAATTAGAACAAGGTGGACTTCCTGCAGAGTTGCTTTTCACCTCTGACCTTTCCCCGCATTCCTCTTGTCCATCTTCCCAAAGCATCATGGATCAGATCCCTGGGAGAAGTCAGGATGGGTTAGGAACCACGCGACTGATCAAAACCCCCCCGACCTGATGGCAGGACGGTGTGAAGCCTGTCAGTGTTTACTGTCTGAGAAAGGAATGATGGGTTACCATTGGTGGATATGGGGCTGGTCAAAGATCTCACGCACATTCCCCCCCGCCGCAGCTGACCAATCACACAAGAGGTGTCAAGGTGAGTCAATCCAATGTTAGAATGTAGAAACAGCTGGCTCCACGCAGAACGTTGTCGGTTTGAATCTGGTCTGTGTGGAGAAGAAGAATAACTTTCCCTGTTAATGAGCTCTTTAGCGAGACATTACGCTCCCAATTTATCTCTAATTGCCTGTCAGGAGAAGATGGATGGAAAAGAACACAGAGCTCAGCGGACTCTCTGCCGTTCGATATAAAATCACAGACCATTAACTCGCTTTTAAACAAATGATGTGGAGCTTCTGGCTGCTGCTGTAGTTTTCTCAGCTGAGCCCAGCCGTGCAACTTGGCAGGAGAGCCAAACAGAAACAAAGGCATGATGACTAGAATGTGAGAATATGATGGTATATATATATATGTGTAACATGTTGCTTAATTGACAAAATCCTCCAATAACACAATAGAATTTGTCATATGATGTCTTTTGTGGCTTTAGAAATAGAACAACTGTACAAACTTTCAGGTAAACAAGAGATTCAGTAAGATTGTAAAACTTAATAATAAGAAGAAGAAGAAAAGAAAAGACTGAGGCACACATATGAGCCACAAAAATCTAATAAAAAACATTTGATTAGGAAAGGAAGCATCAAGCAGTCTTATTTTTAGTCTTTGTACTCTTTGCTTGTGCAGACAGACTAAATGAAGTACATATCCAAAGTGTTTGATGCGGTGTGTGTGAGAAGAAAATATCTGGATCTAAAGGAGGATGTGGAGTAGACTTTCAAAGATCCTCTCAAAGTATCCTGACAGGTAAAGAACAAATGATTGGATGGGTTCGTCACATTTCAAATAAGGAAACACCTCAACCCCATCAAATGTATGCTGGTGGTGATGGCCTTGGACCTCTTAACCAGGTCATATCAAAATCGCATGAATGATTCCATACTATGTTCTTTGGAAGTAAAATGAATCATCACAAGTTTCATTGAATGCTGGGTGTTAAAATGTATCTGCATCTGAGAGCGCCTGCCATATCCAATGTCCCTGGTTTGAATCTGGCAAAAAGGACTTTGGTTGCATGTCATACCCACATCTCTCTCCCCTTGTTTCCTGTCTCTCTGCTACTAACTTACTAAAAAAGACAAAATAGCCCACTCAAAATATATATAAAGAAAGAATGCATGGTCGATGGCTTGAAGAAGAAGGACTGCACATAGACTCTTGTTTCAACACATCAGTTTACTCCTTCACCACGGGACAAACAGGAAGAAGGGTTGAAAACCAAGGGTTGAAAACCACTTGATTAACTGTCACAGCAGGCATCCTATGGGACAATGACATAGTTCAGTAGTCATCAGTAAGTCATCTGTGTCACCTGTATTATCATCTGTCTTTACTGAACATGTTGTAGCAGCATGTTGTGATTAAATGAAAACAAATCAAACTAACAAAAGGAAGAAGAAAAAAATGTAATTTCAGTCAAATTTCCAAGGAATAGAGTGAGAGAGTGAAGGCTTCACATTTCCCACAGAAAACAGAAGAGCTGCCAATATCTGTAAATGTAACTAGAAACAACTTGCTCTTTAAGGACCTTTTCTTCTTTCTAAAATATAAAGTGTTTTTTTTTCCAACAGCTTTTTTCAGTGTAAGTCAATAAATAGAAGGTTCAAAATTTCAAAACTGAACATTCTGAAAAAGAGATTTGTTAACACTTTTCTACTGATTCATACTCTTCATCCCTGCTGTCCTCCTCATAACTATCCTCATCTTCACTACTATCCTCATTTCAAAATAAAAGCCACCACACAATGTAACTGTATCTTAACTAGAAGCTCAGGATGAGGCTTATTTTTCATAATACAAATCCTCCAGATGCTAATGGCTAAAAACATAGCTGGAATTTCAAAATCAGTAATTGATTTCAGAGACAACACTTTGTGATTTCTTTCAGCTGTCAGCACTCACACACATTTAACTGCAGGAAATGCATTCTCTAGTGTTATTATTCTTTTAATATGTTTGTATGTGCTTTCATTTTGTGCATTTGTTATAAATCTCACCCTCTCTAGTTAGTGTGTGTGTGTGTGTGTGTGTGTGTGTGTGTGTGTGTGTGTGTGTGTGTGTGTGTGTGTGTGTGTGTGTGTGTGTGTGTGTGTGTGTGTGTGTGTGTGATAGGCTGCAGGTGGTGTGGTGGTTCTTGGAAACTGGGAATAAGGGACTCTCTGTCTTTCATGTTGTGCCAGGACTTCCCCTAAGCCGCTTCATAACATCCAGTAATATTCAAAAGGCTAATCTTTTACCATTTATTACCAGTTATTAAGTTATAAAAAATCATAAAACAAACAAGAGCAACAAAACACCCAAACAGAAAAATGGACTCAGACATGTATGAAAAATAAGTAACTGTAATGAAAGGACAAGTGAAAAGGAAAAACAGGAGCAGTAAATAAATAAATGGATAAATGGTTAGACAACTGGATTGAAAATAAGATGAAGTAACATTGGAGCTAGCAGTTATACAGGATGCTTTAGAATGCTTTACACACATCCCAAAACAAGGACCAGAAGAGAGTAACTGGATGAATTATTATTCCCACTCAGGCAAGGAATGAGTCCCAGATAGCTGAACATGTAGTAATTGAGTCAGCTCTCTATAACCTGAGTCTGAGGGGGAGAAGTCCATTTCCATTCCATTAAAATGAGTCTTCTGGCAGCAATCAAAACATGTTGTATGGTAGTCAGGAGGTATACAGCAACTCTTAACCCTCCCGTTGTCCTTAAGTCAATTTTGAGGAGGACAACAGGTGTTAACTCAGAAATGAGGTATAGTTTTTTTGGACCAAAATCAAGTTGCACATTAAGATTTAAGATCTTACTCAACAGGGAAGATGAAAGTAAATCATATAGAAAAAAGCAGCACGAATGAACTCCACCCTGATTAGTTGCTGCTTATATGTTAATGCATCATTTGGCTAATAATAATGATCCAGTAAAATATAAATATAAAACATAAACATATAACACTCTGTTATCTTGTGAAATCTGAATCTCTCTTTTAACCCTGTAAAGTCTGAACTATCAAATCATTGCCAGACAATTCTAATTCTTTGAAACTGGAGTGTTTATTGGACCTTAATTTAAAAAATAATGAAATATCACTTTGCATATGTGAGGTTTATTTTGTATCATACTGTATTTGATACATATGGGCTTTTGCAGTTTAATTTTCATAGCATATTATGTATGATGATGATGATGATGATGATGATGATGATGATGATGATGATGATGATGATACGTAATGCATGATGACAGATGTGCAGATAAATGATCTACCTGCTGTATCTCATTTTCAACAGGAATTAATATAATAACTACAAAATATTGAGTCATTGAACACAGCATTGGGTTATCTGTGCACTACATGTATCTGATCTTATACATCAGGTTTCTCAGGGAAGGAATGATCACACTGATGAGCTCTCTAAAACACATGTATCAAATATAATTCACTTGGCTTTACAGGGTTAATAATCTTAGTTTTCTCTTTTTTCTGGGGAGGGTTAGGGTTAGGGTTAGGGTTAGGGTTAGGGGAGTGCCTACAATAAGCCCCCCAGAGGTTTTTTGCACTTCTCCATCACATCATATGTTGCTTATATGTACATAATCTGTATTATTTGTATGTGTAAAGTAATACAAATCTTAAAATAAATAAATAATAAATCTAACACTCACACGGAGCCCATTCTGCATAATGAATACTTTACTGTGATAAATGATATTTTGCTGACTCAAGTAAATAAAAAGTTTTGAATGCAGAACTTTTAATTGCACTCTCTCTTCCACTGAATCTAAGCACACATTTCACCTTATTAATGAATTCATATTTCTGCTCTTCAGGATGAATGTGCTATCAATAATTCATATTTATTACTACATTCAATCCTTGTGCTTTTCCTTATCTGCTGAGCTGTCATTCCAGCTCTATACTGCTTGTTCATGAAGGAAAGCAGAAAAGAGAGTGAAGCTACTTTTAGGCTCTTATTCTTTTAACTGTCATCTTTATTAATGACACCACAACAGAGCATGTATTGATTTGAGTGTCATTCTCTAGAAGAGGGGATAATGAATAATAACAAGGCAGCAGTGAGAACACATCACTAAACTCTTTCCCAACACATCATCGTTCTATCTCGTCTGTCAGACAGGTCCATGTGATGTATGTGAAATGAAATGTAGAGAGGAGAGGTGCACTCCCTCTCTCCGTACGTCTGACACAAGTCCAACTCTTAACTCCCAGCTGAAAGGAGTCGCTCTATGCTCCGAAACGCCTCGCTCTCCCACTGCAAAAACCTGACCCCAAGATTCATGAGTAACAGAGGAGGAGGAGCAGGAGGTACATACTGCTTTATGGGGAACAGCATGTACTATGAGAGCAGACTGCAGTGATGCCTATCAATGCACAGGAAGAGAAAGACACTTTAGATATTATTGATGGTGTTTTGACCAGCTGTAATGTGTGTGTGTGTGTGTGTGTGTGTGTGTGTGTGTGTGTGTGTGTGTGTGTGTGTGTGTGTGTGTGTGTGTGTGTGTGTGTGATTGAATCATGATGTGAAACACTATGCTAACTTATGTGAGCACTAAGTGTGACATCATGTTACAGTGTGAGCTATTGTAACACAATGTACAACCAATACATGCTATTATCATAACCAGGTTTACTGGACCAAGACATTTGTTAGACGGTGCTGCCCCCTACAGGTTAACAAGCGTAAGCAACATGAGAGTGAATGATTTTGATGAACATGATTTTCCAATGAATTTATGACATCATTGATTTGTGTTTGTGCCTGTAGATTAAAAACACAACTGTAACTTCCTCATATTTTAAGCACAATGCATTATATTCAAGAAAAGCAGATGTTTATCTACTTGTGGAAACTGACAGATGTTAAAAATAAAAATGTATCTTTTTATTGAGGCTTTATGATAAACATAGTCATAGTAGACAGTACACAGCACATATTGATATATTGATTTTAAAGTTCTTTAAAAAGGGTCTTACACCAGCCTGTATTTAGTTAGTAGAGTCTTTTAGTTGTTTCAAATAGACAGCTTTTAGCTATTATCCTAGAAAGCAGCTGAAAATCAAAACCTGCAGCCTACCTCTACCTCTACCTCTACAGCCTGGCTTTTGATTAAGAAGAATTTCTAGAAGTTTACTTTATTCACTTATTTTATTGCATTCATGTTGTAAAATTGTCATTTTTTCCACAGTTATTGATTTGATCACTCTTCATTTTATAAAATTTAAATTCTCAAGTTTTTTTTAAATCTCATTTCTATTTCACCCATTTTAATATTACAGTATTTTATTATCATATTATTATTTTATTATATGATTATACATAAACAACACATACAACCCAATACATACAAATACTAAATTACATTTTGAAAGGAGGGATTTACAAGGCTGATAAAGCAGCAGGAATAAATGACATCATGGTAGATTGTATATAGATAGAGTATATGCAGCCTGATGATAGCAGCATGAATTCACAACACTATAGATGGCTCAGATCAGCTAGATTACTGTCTTGATTAGCTCTGTCTTATTATTGGTTTGTCAGTCATTTGTGACACACTTTGAATTCCACTAACCTGTATGAAAGGTGCTATACAAATATACAGAAGTTTGATTGATTGATTGATTGATTGAAAAGCTATGTTTTTAAATTATTTGTATAAGTATAGGAAACAATGATTTTTGAGATTCATACTTATGAGGAAGCTGTTATATTAGTAATCATTGATTTATGGGGAAGAGGTGGGGTTTAATAAGTTTTCACTTCTTCCTGCTCCTTTTACAATGTGGTTGATAATCTAGCATTACGTCATGCTTACTGTTACTGTATGTGTAAGTCTATTTTTTCAGTACGACCATTTTGCTCTCTTTTTCATGTTTGTCTTTCACACATTCAAAATAAAATGTTGCAAAAATACTCTTTCACTTTCACTCACACACACATACTCACATAAAGCTCCATTAAAAATCCTTTACAATGACATCTTCTCCTTCTCTGGAAAAATTCACTCATTTCACAAGTTATAAGTGTTGGACACAAGATGTCTCCTATTTCACTTCTTCAGACTCATTCTCAGTGTTTGTACAGTTTCCACATCACGCTTGTGTAAGCTGAATATTGGAAGACGATTGGTCGATGTCACACATCCTGCTGATTGGTACACACCTTGAGCTCAGATGTAAGGTGAGCACAGAGAAACTTTGAAGCACACAAGACACCCTCTCTACATTTAAGAGTAGGCTTAAAACTTTCCTTTTTGATAAAGCTTATAGTTAGGGCTCTTAGAGCTCTTAGCTTATGCTGCTATAGGCTTAGACTGCCGGGGGAGTCCCATAATTCACTGAGCTCCTCTCTCCTCCTCTCTCTCTCTCTCTCTCTCTCTCTCTCTCTCTCTCTCTCCCTCTCTCTATCCATCCATCTATATCCATTAACATTCATGTACTATTAATACATTCAATAACCTAAACTTCTTCCCCGGAGTTGTCTTTGCTTTCTGGTCTCACAGGTAATCTGGGCCTGGAGACGTCCGGATGACAGATTCCAGTCCCCGACCTTCAATGTGCTTCTCTCTCCTATCCTTCCTTCCTTTCTCTCTCCTCTCAACCCCAACCGGTCGAGGCAGATGTTCTCCCACTCTGAGTCTGGTTCTGAGGGTTCTTCCTGTTAAAAGGGAGTTTTTTCTTGCCACTGTTGCTCATGTGGAAATGTTGGGTCTCTTTAAAGTTAAAACCTGAACAGTACGGTTTAGAACCTGCTCTATGTGTAAAGAGCCTTGAGATGACTTTGTTGTGATTTGGCGCTATACAAATAAAGATTGATTGATTGATTGATTGATTGATTGACAAATTCTTATTGGAGGTGGGCTTTAAAAAAAATAAAAACACATAAAACTAATGCAATGAGCCTTTCATGGTCTCCACCTTTAATATGATGGAAGTTACCAGCTGTTCATACACTTCAATTATTCATCCAATCTTTCATGAATGTTTTATTTTTTAAGGTATCCCTATTATTAATATCGCTGCCAATGAACCTTACCTTTTCAGCTCAGGTTTGACTATCAGTGGACACTTTGAATTTAATCCTATTATGATCTAAATAGTGAGTCAAGCCTTTTTCAGACTCACACACACCTTTATAATTCTTACAGGAAATATGAGAAACATTTTTCAGGTGAAGACACTTCATGACTGCATGACTCAGTTTCAAGTAAAAGCAGTTAAGCAGGCTATCAATGAGTAACCCATATTAAATAGCATGTCATCATTACATTCAAATCTATATTCTGACTTGAGACTGTTCGATTCAACGTGTGTTAATCATTTCCAGCGAGCAGCACTCAGAGGACATTTCTCATTCGACAGCTGTAATAAATGTGAGATTTGATTACGTAAGCATGGGTTTTACCAGCAGCTTGTGCTGGCTGGTGTTGATAAGGAATGTGTGTGTTGAAAGCAGCAAGTCATAGTGAAACAGGGATGACTTTTGACTTTTCATTGATTGCACATGCAGCGTGGCGTCAGGTTTGTGTTTCCTTCTGGCAACCTCCAGCTTTTCCAGGAAACTTTATCCTGGAGTTACATCCTCCACAAAGCAGCTATCTGAAGGAGGAATCAAAGGGGAACTGGGTGCTCTTTTAAATGAGGTGTCACTTTGAAGAATTCTTTAAAAAAAAAGAAAAGCCTGAAATGATATCAGACATAATGGAGGACAACAAAGAGATTTAAGTTACAGAGGCAGAGGAAGAAGGCTAGACTAAAGTCCACTGTGGTTTGTTCTCACTTAGTTCCAACATGAGCTGGTCTCAGATGACACTTCCTTATTAGAGGGTGATTGAGTAAAAAGAATCTTGCAACAGCTGCAGGTCGGCTCTTGCAAGATATTCTCAGAAATATAGTAAAAAAAAGAGTGAACAAGCCACAATATAGAAAGAAAGAAAGAGAAGTACTCTTTTGTTGCAGTCTTGTCTATTGTTGGATGTATTTTGGTTAAAACCTTCACATACTCTTCATATCCTGACTCATAATTAGTCTCTACACCAATTCACATTCATCAGTCATTAATACATGTTTAATAAATCCTTCTGTTCATAATCACTGTTTTATGGTCCAGGAGATCATTTGATAGAATATGATGAATAAAACATGTTTGAATGCTGATTTTTGAATTATTTAAAATAAACACAGGTCAAATGTGTACATTTCCATATATAAAAATGTGTATCAGCTGCACAAGTATTTTAAAAAGATGCATTTTATTACCATGTTCGTACTCTGTGGGTCACATGTCTATAGGCTGCTTTTACAACTTTCAAATGTAAAAATGGGTCAAGGGTTAGGGTTAGGTCAAATTTGACCCTGTAAAGTTTAAATACTCAGATACAGATCTCAAATATGTATTATGGGATGTTTAGAGGATAGTTATCTCTCGGACCCCTCAGTTATAGAACTCACTCAGAACCAGTCATCTTTTAAATCTCTTCTTAAAACTGACTTTTATGAAAATGTCTTCTTATAGCTTTACTGACTGTATTCCTCATCCTTTTTAATCTGTTTTAATTCTATATCATACATATATCTATATTTCATGGTTTTGACTATTGTTGGTTTTATTGTTTTATGACTTGATGTTTTATAATCTAACAGCCTGTTGTACTTTTATCACAACTATTCATTTTCTCTTTCTGTTTTAATTGATTTTATGGACAGCGCTTTGTAACATTGTTTTGTGCTATATAGATAAAGTTATGATGATGATGATGATGATTATGACTGTAAAAGACAAGCAACAGCTCCACCTCTGACACGAGCAGCAACAATCCCAACTCAAAGTCCACTTACTAGCTTTTTTCCAGAGCTTTTAACTTCGTCACACAGTCGTCATCAGATGAGGGAGTTTGCTCAGTTGTCATGGAGATACAACATGCAAGCTCAGTAGATGCTAGTTGTGGAAAAAGCTAAGGATCAAAGTTCATTGTTGAGTTTAGAGACATAAACTTGTTGAGACAATCCCAACTCAAGATTCACTCATTAGTTTTCAACTGTATTAATATTTAATACAGAACTATTTCCAATGTTAAGGTTCAACTTTAATGTGTGATTCCACTTTTCTACATGGACTGATTTCTTACATACAGTGTGTCCTAACCCTCCTCTTGTCTTCCTGTTGACTGAGCCATTTTTGTCCTGATGGGTCAAAATGTACCTGGTTTGGTTTGTATGTTTATAAAACATAAGGTATAATTATCACCCAATATTGTGTTAGGCCTTTTAAGCCAACTTCATTACAACTTATTACCACAGGTTTTACACATAGTTTTTGGAAGTTAGGGTTAATAAGCATGTTGTCCTCCTGGGTCAAAATTGACCCAATGACCCCAGGTGTGTTAATAACCTGATTATAAAGGAAAGTCACTGCCACTATATCCTTAGCTGGGTTGTAATTAATGTCTTCTTGATGCTTTGTGTTTAAGGAAGTGGTGATTTTAAAGTAGTTTAGAAACCATAATGCAACTGTTCATGTAATTCATACATATACGTAAATAAACACATATACATAAATAAGAACAAATAACAAATACAAAGTATAAAAAACAATGTAAAATATGTAAGAACATGATGTTAAGAGGAGCTTATATCAGTGGCTCATCACTGTCTTATGATGTTATTATTGTAAAGTCTAATAACTTCTCAAATGTTCCTAATTAAGCATCATTTTACAAACAGCTGGAGTGAGTCTACACATACTCATAGTTAAATTAAGATGCATTTGCTCTCCTTTTCAATGAATCATAATAATACTAATACTCCTGTAGCTACTCCTCTTTTGTAAACACCTCTTCTGTGTGTTCATTTGACTAAACACTGAAACCCTCTGACTAGAAAATCAATATACATTAAAAGAAACACCATGAGACCATCATGTGACATCCACACCACATCCACCCTTTGTTCTTTATATGGTCACACCAGCACAATTGTTTCAGTTTATTAAGGAGAACCAGTTACCAACCAAGCCCACATGGACTCACGAGCAGAGGTTTGAGTAGTTTTAGAAAGGAATAATATTATATGTGATTTTAAAAGACTGATATACTCTGATATGAAACTCTGTCTTCATTCCTTTGGATGTACGAGGATGTAAACGATGTATAAAGTGAGTCAGCACATAAGAGGAGCCGATGTCATCTTTGAACCCCTCCGCAGCCTCTCTCACCCTGTTTGTTCTGTTAGTGGAATAACAAACAGCAGAGAATCAATGAGCTCATATCACCAATAGATTACCCCCTCAATAAAAATGTGCACCGAGTTGCCATGGCAGCCCGTGTGCAGGTGACAGCGTTTTTTTGTGTTTTTTTTTTTATAGATGTTGGCCAACAAAGGCTTCACACCAGCTCTGAGGCTATTGATGAACACCGCCACATGTGGAGGCTGAATAGTCCCACACAGACGCAGAGACACAGAGGAAATGAAGCTATTATGTCTGCGCCGCTCTCTGATGTGGAGCGTTGTGAATGGGACCGAACCACTTCAACTGGGACCATTTTGATCCACTGTAACCTGTGTGACACTCAAAATAACCCCCCCACCCCCTCTACCCCACGTCTCTTCATGACATGAGTGGCAGCTGGTGTGTGGCTGAGGGGCCATGAGAAGAGACAGAGATCAGGGCCAAAGCAGGACACAACATTTGGGTCTTAAATAGGGTCCAAATTTTGGAGATTGGTGTCATTTTGCTGCCATGAATGAAGAGCTGAAACTTGATCTGAGTTCAAGTAGTTTCAGAATGTTCTGGAAATATTGTGGAAAATCTTCTTTAATCTGTTTCTTTTGTCTCTTAATCTCTTTCTTAACCTAGTTTTAGTCCAGCATGTATGAGGTTAGTTAGTTTTTACTCTAACTCTACTTATTTATCTAATTATTTTATCTATTTAGTCATTTTTCACTTATTTTATTTACATTTTTTCATCACTTATTTTCTCTCGTGTGCATTGGTCTCAATTTTTTGTCTTTGAATTTGTTTTTGTTTTTTTATTCCTTTTCTTTAAGTTGCCACTTGCTCTGTCTTATCAGCTTTTCAATCAACTGTAAAGCACCTTGAACTACATGAACCTGTATGAAAGCTGCTATATAAATAAAGTTTGATTGATTGATTGATGTATGATGATGTTTAAAGGATATATAGGGTTAGGGTTAGGGTATATCTTATATCTGTTCAAATTCAATTCTTCTGTATCTCATTTAATTCCATTTTTATAAATAACATCCAAAACTGTTCATATTGATAATGTCAATGCAGCTACAGTGGAAATAACTAATAATAATGCTACTTATGATTCATAATGTGGAGACTATGAAGCCGATGAGTGATGTCACACAGCCATGATACAGCACCTTTAGAGGCCTGCTATTGGTAGACATGATTGTAGTTCTTTCCAACATGGAGGAAAGTGGACTTCAAAAGGTTCTTTTTAGGGTTTTTTTTTTTTTTTTAAATATATAAAACTTCTCAGTCATACTTCTTATTAATAATTTGAAATCATAAAATAAAGTTGTAAAAGTTAGTTACCATAAAATCTACATTTAAAAAAAGAAAAATTTACAACCAGATACAATGAGTCCCAATTAAAGGTAAACTGTTCCTTTAATACACATTTATAGGTTATTGTAAAATATTGTTTTATCAGGAAAGCTAAAAAAAAACAAAAAACATAAAACATTTTTTAGCTTTCCTGATGTAATAATAAATTACATCATATGTACAAAATGTTACTTCTCTAAATTTAAAAGCAATAGATATCCTCAAAATTGTGCATTAATCAGATAGAGGAAATGCTGCAACCTGGCTAAAAATCGGCACTAAATCAATAAGTAATGATTGATCACTACATTATCAGTTCAGTTTGTATTAAGTTGATGGTAAAAGCTTGAATTAAGTCACACAAAAAGAAAAATTCAGACATCAGTTGAAGGTGAATCCATCCTTTATTAAATCTTTTAGAGAAGTAATCTACAGTGGTTTGACACCAACAAACGAGTCATTTATACAGATGACCGATGTCACACTGACAGCAGCCAGAATACTGTCCTCTAACCAGACTGAATATATCTTTTACATACACATAAAGCTGAGGCAAAAAAAACAGCAAGATGCAACCAACAGGCATTAAATTAAATTGAGTAAAAACTTGAGAAAAAAAAAAAAAGCTTCTTGTTTTTCTTCTACTTCACGACATTCAATTCAGTACGATTCAGGTTGGATTTTTATTCCATTTGGATTTTTGATGTCAGAGGTTTGAAAGGTGAAGGTCTGCCAGCTCTTGATCCCCTCTGTCCAGAACCAGCTTTTTAACACTTCACTGGTCAAGTGTGTCCTTTTTTAAAAAGGCAGTGAAACCTCTACACACACACACAGACAGACAGATAGACAGACACACACACCTCAAATTCATCTTCAGATCCTGGTAAGCTGGAATGTGTGGAATGATTAGAGCTCAACAGAAGAGACATGATGACATTTTCATCTACACACACGCACACACACCAGTTTCTATTGTTTCCTTCAGGAGCTGGATGAGAGGTTCAGAGTGGAGCATCCATCTGTTCAAACCTTTGTTTTAATCTGTTTTAATGAAGTCAATTTCAGTCTTTATAATGGGGGGGGGGGACAAGGGGGTGTTGGACGAAGGGTTTCGGACCACCATCAGGTGCTTCCGCAGAGGTACATCGATCCTCGCCCACCTCAATATTTTGGGTTACGGGTGAGGACGTCAAAAACAGTCCAGACACACACACTCACATACACACTCAGAGGTGCAGTGTGTGTGTGTGTGCTGGTGCTCCTCTGAGAAAAAACATAACACACTGGTGGAGCCCGGTAGTATCAGCAGAGTAACCCCGCTGTTCAGCAGGCTGCCCTCATTATTAAAAACCACCTTAACAAAAGGGAGATAGAGACCCCCCCACACACACCCTCAGTGAGCCGCTCCAGCCGTGTTAGGTTTGTCCTGAGAAACAGCGTGGAGGTGAAGGTGAGCTCAGAGAGGGAGGGGGAGAGAGAGAGGTGTTAGGGGTCGGTCGGTTTTTAACATGAGAGCAGCCCGCTAAACGAGCAGGGTTTAACCTCAGCAACCGGCCTGGGTGACGTCTCCGCCCGAACTCTTGGTCACGTCCAGAGTGGTGAAGATCTGAGAGAGAGAGGGAAGGGGGGGTAGGGGGGGACATGAGACAGGGACACATTTAACCTTTAGTAACATTAAAACTGTAAATTAAACTCTTTAATTAATACTGCTTCATGTTTAAAACTATAATTGTCCTGAGCAATACTTTTTAAGTTGTGGTGTGAAAGTGATGCTGAATACATTTAAAGCAACTGTACACATCTGTCTGGAAGCTATAAAATAAAAACACACACACATCAAAGCTTAAATGTTAAAAACTCCACTAATATTAAACATTTTTAAAGGCATTTTTAAAAGGGGAAAACACCTTTTAAATTTAAGGTAGTTCATCAAGTGGATCATTTATAAAGATACTTTTTTTGGGATATTAATATTCAACTTTATTGGGCACGACAAGGCTGCATTAACTCTGTCCTGCCTTCATTGAAACATGAAGATATGTGGGCCAAAAATGGAAAAACCCAAGAGGTGTAAAAAACACATCAAACAAGATGCACTCGAGCAGCTTAATGTGCTGCAATTATCACTGTAATACATTAACATAATGAACGAGACATGCTGGGGCTTTAGCTAATATATGCACATAATGTATCACACACAGAAGAAATGAAATATTAATATTAAAATCAGGTTTAAGCTTTGCAACTGACTAAAAAAAAAAAAAAGTGATTCAAATGAAAAATGTTTGAGCAAAAAGAAAGTAAAAAATGAGACGTGTTAATACTTTAAGCCGCTGCCTGTGGCTGATTGAATGTGTCTGGCACACTGAGATCATTCACTCAGAATTAGAGAGAGAAAGAAAAGTGGAGGAGAGAGAGAGCAGAGAATGTTTCTACCAGAGAGGAAATGTTTACCGCCTGAGCTTTCTAAACTTACATGTTTAAAAGCAGCTGTGATGTACTCATGGTATATCTGCACAGAACACGCATATACACAGCTTTCTATGTGTGTTCTGTTTATGGCAGGATTTTGTCACTTCCTGTTGCGTTCTTACTGATTACTCACACAATACTTTAGCAACATCCTGTAAAAAAAACTGACTTATTTTCTTACTCTGGGAAATGTTTGATCAAGTCAACTTTATTCTACTTTTGGCTGCTTGTATGTAAGCAAGAATGTGATGAAGCATCTGTTTAAAACATGCCTGGTCACAACACTGTCTGTCTGGCCTCCAGCTACTAATTCAACACATAGAAACATGAATGAAGTTGATGAGGTGTGAATCAACAGGAGACATGAAAGAAACTGACACTATTATATACAGATGATGTCAGTACTGTAATGGTAAATAAATGTTATTTTCTCATTTCAAAGTAAAATAAGGCCTGTATTTCAAAATAAAATAAAGTTGATGGAGGATATTGAGCTCTTCAGTTGAGATTTGAGTGTGTGCGTTTGCTGTGAAAGGTTTGTGTTTTGTCTGTAGTGGTGCTTCACAATCACCACTGTCTCGTCATAACATATAAGACTAACTGGGTCTGAACTGCTTGTGGACGTACTTGTCCTTCATTAAACAGAGTTAAGTAAATCAGAGCAAATATACATAGAGAGATTCCTTCCTTTAGCTAACACATGTGAACACCAGGCTACAGATTCACAGTATCACACAGTCTGATTCCAACTCAACTAGCTGGATCAGGTATCTGTGACACTGGGCTGATGTGGTGTCAGATAAATAACAATTCTGTCAATGTATATGCATGTATGTGTTACATTTTGTTTTATTAAGTTAAAAAAAGCAACTTTTAAGTCAATCCTGGTTTTGTCTTAAACATAAAGTCATGATCTGAGTCTCTCCCACACAGCTTTTTCATGTACTGGCTCTTTACTTGGTATCAGCTGATACCTAAAGCCCAGGCATCAGTATGTCTGTTGGAGTTAGCATATGGGTCCAAGAGACATTTTTGTGTGTCTTTACATGATATATATGTATACTGAATTTTGTTTGTCTATGTTAATCTCGAGCGAGGGGCTCAATTTTAAAAATTTGCCTATGGGGGAGCTGTTGAGCCATTTTGTGATGCTCATTTCAGCAAACCCTAAAATATCACATTTTTCACCGGGTCTGGCATGTTTACACGTTTGTTTTTGCAGAAGAATAATAATGTAGAAGAAGAATTCAGGTCCGAAAAAAAAAAAAGAAGATTAACTTTAGGCACATAGAGAGCGACTTGCGTTCTTACCTCAGCACAGGTCGGGTGGATGCCGATGGTGCCGTCCAGCTGCTCTTTAGTGGCGCCGCATTTCATGGCTGTTCCGAAGCCCTGCGTTACCTCTCCTGCATTTGGACCCAGGTAGTGGAAGCCGATCACTCGCTCCTATAGTGACGACAGGGAGAGAGTTAAAGCTTACTGGTTGCTACGGGTTACCGCTGAACTCAAAGTAGTAGGAGTAAAAAAAAAACAAACAAAAAAAAAACAAACAGTGATGGTCTTACATTGTCCAGTTTGTTACAGATGAGCTTGGAGTAACATTTGTTGTTGTCTCTGCCGGGTACGGTGAACTCCAGAGGCCAGAACAGACTGTGGTAGACCTGAACACAGAACAAACAGCTTTAAATAAACATCATCAGTTCAACTTCAACCCCATTCAACACATTAAGGCAGGGAGGCCTTGTATTCACAGTACTAATGACACACATTTGCTCAGGAAATTAGGCTCTCTTTCACCTATATCCACAGTTACAGTCTGTGTGTGTGTGTTGCTGAGGAGCTCATATCACTGTCAATTGTGTAATAATACACTGTTTGCTGGCTGGCAGCCTGAGCAGCCTGCATGCACAAACAAGTAGAGGTTCACATCAGTGCACTCTGTGTGTGTGAGTGAGAGTCAACATTCAGGCTGCAGGCAGTGACGTGAAATAAACTACACACACACACACACACACACACACACACACACACACACACACACACACACACACACACACACACACACAAGCTCTGTTTCTACACAGGAGGCCTTCAGGTACAGTACAGAGTGTGGGTCGTCTGTGTTTTAGCGGCTATGTGCGTAAAACTGAAGAAAATAGAGTAAAAGCATTAAAATAGACTTCTGGTTGCAGTTACAAGCAGTTAGAGTGAGCTGTGTGGTTTGTGTGGACAACTGGATTGATCGATATACACAATACTGCTGTTTATTCATTTTTTCTATTGATTTTTAGAAACCCTGATTACTAGTAAAACGGATCGTCTCAGAGTTGCACTTTGATCCAGACAGTCACAAGGTTCACAGTCAGGTGAAGCACATACATCATAAATTATTCAAATGACTGCGCGTGTGTGTGTGTGTGTGTGTGTGTGTGTCACACCTCGATGTTCTCCTGCCCGTAGAGCTCGATGGCTCTGTCCTCTGAAAGGCCACAGGAGCCGTACTCCAGTGGGGTGAAGACAGTGGTGGGGACGTTGATGTAGTCACACTGCACAGACACACACATTATTAAAGTTAGATGAAATAATGCACACTGTTACACAATGTCACACAATGTCACACAATACTGCAGTGATATCTGAAGAGGGGAGTTCGGGAAGTTTTTAACAGCTGCATGTTTCTATAAGCTATTGAACATTTTTATTATCTGTTCATGCTACATTCACACTGAAACAGCTGCAAATGAATACGTTACATATGTGAAGAAATATTTGACTTGAAGCTTCTAGTCTCATCTTTTCATAGTTCATATCACACTAGTAGAATACAGAGCCTTTATAATTACAGCAGATAGTTTGTTCTTATACAGTATTAAACAAAACTGTACATCCCTGTTACATATCACTAAAATGTTCAGTATACATCCTTTCCATTTAATACTTTATTTATTTATTTAGAATCCAAAGAAGAATGAAAACAATTTGAAGAACAAAATGTTTGATTAATTCATCTATAATGAAAGGTCCATATTTAAGAATGAACTGCAACACAAATCAGTACACCCTTCATTAGTACGTCTGCCTTTGATAACAGACTGGACCTGGATGATTCTTCACAGATCATTCTTTACCTTCTATTTTTAAAATACTCTAAAAAAAGATGTGTTGGATTCAGAGTCTTGTGTCATGTTGTAAAACTTCCTCTCCTGTCTACCCTCTTGAGACTGGGAGTCATCTTGTCTTCACTAAACAAACTTGTATTCATGGTGCCATCTATAAATGTCACCTCCTTCATCTCGTTAAAAGAGGAAGTGTTTTTCTAGCCTCTGTCACAAAGTGCTGCTTGTGAGGGAAACTCTGGGTCTCTAAATTAAACAGTAGAGTGTAAAACTGCTCTGTGAAAAGTGACCTCATAACTTCTGTTGCTGAATTGATGCTTTTTTAAATAAACTGAGTTAACATGCTGCTCATACACTGATGCTTCTCTATTAATAATCTAGTGATAATAATATATCACTCAGAGGGACCAAATCACTACTTTTACTGTAATACTGCATACTAGTCACAGAGACAGGATAGTGCTTGCTTTATATTGAGATGAGTCATCCTCTACCTCCTCACCACTGCTGCTACTGTGTTTTGGCTTTTGTTTAGTATCCTCCTGAAGATCTTGTACCCTGATCTTTATCGAGGCTCAGTGTCTTTTCTTACTTGTTGAGGCATTTCTTCACCATGTGGAGCCTCGCTGCATGAGACCCAACCCAGCGCAGGACTAACAGAGAGTTGCATAAGCTTGTTTCTGGTAATTAGTGTGAACTTGAAGTCACAGTGGTAATCGCTTTTGTCTCAGTGGTCGCAGGTGAACTCGTGTTTGTTGTGCTGAGGCTTGTTTTCAATGTAGTCTATCTAACCGGTTAGTTTTTAAAAAAAGGACTAGGTACCTTGAGTGTGGCGCCGTTGTAGAGGCGTCGTGCCAGCAGCCTGCCAGCCTGGATGGCCACGGGTGTCAGCTCCCACTTGCCCTCCAGAATGTCTCCGATGGCGTAGATGTGGGGCACGTTGGTCTCCTCTTCATCGTTGACTGGAATCTTTCCATTTCTGGAAGGTTATAAAAAAGGAGAGGTCATCATACATTTCATTTTGGGGTTGTTGTTCCCCCCCCCCCCCCCCCCAACATATACGTAAGGATTTTGAGTTTTCCCAGAGCTAATGCTATATAGTCTATTCATCATAAAAGTAGAAATGTAATAAAGTGGGTCAAAGGTCATGATGGGGCAGCGTGGAGTAAAAGCAGCTGTAATAGTATTTATACTGTACAGCAGCAGAACAAGCAGACCTGCTGACGGGCCCCTGAACCTTTTGCCCCCCTGGTGTGTCGGCTCCGTCTAAATACTGCCGTGGTCATAAGACCGGGGCATATGACTCAAAGCGCTCTTTTAAAGCTCGCCTCATGCCGTCTTAATCTCTGTTTGAACAGCTCATTCACAAAAAATCGTAGAGAAAAACATCCTCTGAGAAACGGCTGCATTGTCCACGCTGGGAGTAATGGAGTAAATGAAAGAGTGCTGATAGAAAAAGAGCTTTTCCGGATGTGAATTTAGTTTATTAACCAAAGCAGTGAAATTATAAATATGTAGGAAATAATAAAAAAAAGATGTACTGATGATGAGACAAATGGAGTTTAATGAAATCAGAGCAGACAAAGAAGAAGAATAATGACAGCGAGATGAAAAGCTCTCAAATTCACATCATTTATTTTCCGCCATTAAAAACCTGCTGATAGCTTGTTCATGAGCTCTCTCATCTTACTAACAAGACCACCCCTCCACCCCACCCCCCCACTACTAAATCCCCCTGTACGCACACACACACACACACACACACACACACTCCACCCCCCCTGCGGAGAGCCATGGGACAGCAATAACTGCTGAATCACCATGACTGCAGCACCAGTCTTAAAGGCACAGGCCGCCACATGTGATGAATGGATGGAGAGAGAGAGAGAACGAGATAGAGAATGAGATAATAAACTTACTTGGGGTTGACTTTGACCCCTGCCTTGTCCAGGCCGATTTTGTCTGTGCATGCGTCTCTGCCCACTGCTATCAACACCTGGGGAAAGAGAGAAAAAGCCTTAGTTTAGTTCAATCTAAGCTTCAGATAAAGACAAGTGGAGTAAAATAGAAGACTTTAAAAAATGCAGTGGAACACATGAATGTCTTATCTGGTTTAAACTGATTATCTCCACAGAAAAATGTTTAAAAAAAGTTATAAAAAAAAGATGTTTTAAGGAACATTTAACTGCCGTTTATATATATGAAAAAAAAAAAAAAAAAAAAGCTTTTCACTTGATGTATTTTGTTCCATTCAGAGTTTTAATGTATGAGGTACACATGCTGAGGCCAAAGTGTACCCTCACACACAATGTAAAATTAAATGATTGCTAATTAAGTCATTCTTATATTGGTAAAATGAAGATTAAAAAAAAGCAGCTTGAGTTTAGTTTACACACCAACCTTCCTTTCATTTTTCTGTTTTTATTTTTTAAATGTTATTATACCTATATATTGTAATTATTCATTTTGTTCTATGTAGTCATATTATTATTCTGTAATACTGTGTAATTAACTCTTTTTTTTTAAGTTGGAGGCTTTAATTAAGCCCAGTTGGGTTTTCTGTCTCTCCCTGCACTCTATGTTATTTGTCATGATCTGTTATGTTTTGTGGAAATTTTAACTTGTGCAAAATAAACTAAACTAAGATCTGTATAAATGATTAAAACAATAACTTTTTAATAGACTGGCACCAAAAACTGATGGTAACCTTTGATTTACTAACTAAACATGTGGAAAGAAAACAGGCAATAGACAGATATCTGTAAAAAATAACATGTGTGTGTGTGTGTGTGTGTGTGTGTGTGTGTGTGTGTAGTGATCAGTACATACAGTGTTGTATTCTCCCTCCAGGAGTTCATCGGTTTCTGTGGACTTGGCTGTCACCTTCAGCCTGCCAGGAGTGCCTGCTTCCAGCTCCTCTATCTGACACACAGACGCAGAGGAGAGGGGACAAGGAAAAAGAAAGAGAAAGAAAAAAAGAAGAAAAAAAAAGTCACCTTTGTGCTTCTGTCACATGTCCAGAGAGATAAAACTTATGACATGACATTGTACGACAATAAATGAAACCACAGATAAAGCAAAATGAAATAATTACAAATTAAAAGTCGTTCTTAAATCAGTTCAATTAACATGTAAGTTAAGTCTCATCCACGCTAACCTTTACTGGGACGTATTTTCGGAGGAACTTGACCCCGTGCTCCTCCATGTGCTCGCCGGCTCGGTTGGCCATGTCCTGATCGAAGCCCCTCAGCAGGATGGAGCGGACCATGACGGTGACGTCGAGACCCAGGCCCGCCAGGAAGCCCCCGCACTCCAGAGCCACGTAGGACGCCCCGATCACCAGGGTCTTCCCCGGGCAGTAAGACAACGAGAAGAGGTCGTCGCTGGGTGGAGGAGTGCACAGAGAATGATTACCTTACCAGACATTTATTCTCTGCGTGTGTCACAAAAACAACCTTTGGAGGATTTGTGGGATTAAACGAGAAGCACGAGGCTTGTTTGTAGGTTGACAAAACGGCCTCGTAATCACAAAAGACACCCAAGGATAACGTTACGTAACATTTACACAACTGAGAGATTAATGGATGCTCTGAGGAATACGACGCCTGCTGAGGAAAAGTGTCCTAATGATTAGAGGCTGACAGGAGATGCTTCTTCCCACCTACTAGTCTACTAATGTCATTATATATATCCCATCCTGTGCTGTATGTTGCTCTCACCTGGTGATGCAGTACTCCTTGTCTCCAGGGATACCGAGGTAGCGCGGCCTTTCTCCTGTGGCTAAGATGAACTTGGCCGCTGTGTAAAACGTCTCCTTCCCTCGTTTATTTGTCGCCTGGAGTAAAAAAACAGAAGAGTCTTTTTATTCAGTGAGGAGGAGGATGTTTTGAAAACGGCATGATCATTTGCTTTGTGTGCAGCTAAGGAAGTACTCTAACGGCGCAGAGAGAGAATAAGAGGCTAAAAGTTGAGCAAAGCCTGTTTAAGATAAACAAAAACAAAAAAACAGGTTGGACGCATTTTCACAGCTGATCGAGATAAGAGATCGGTGACTCTGTCTGCTTGATTACAACTGAAACAAAGTGTCTGTTTTATCGCACGTATCAAATCGCGGTTACCTTGATTTTGTGTGGTTCAATGAACTCTGCATAGGCGTTGACATAGTTGACATTCTTGTCTCTCAGTGCCACCCTGTAGCCCCAGTTCAATGAGCCGATGTAGTTGTTCACCGCTGTCTTCATCGTCTCCCAGTTGTGTTTGACTGAGGACACACACACACACACACACACACACACACACACACACAGATCAGTGGAATTAGTGGTAATGATAATAGCTCCGACTCCTCAGAAAGGCTTGCCTCTGATTTACCGCGGCAAGCCGGTCCGATGTCCCCCCTCCGTGACCTCCTGGGTCGTTGCTCTGGGGCCTCACCTGTCTCGTCGAACTCCCAGCCGAACTTGCGGGCGTCCTGCAGTGCCGTGCCGAGCAGGGCCGTCTGGTGCATCAGCTTTTTGGGGATGCAGCCGACGTTGACGCAGGTGCCGCCGAGACCTGTGAGCGGTCGGTTAGAGGAGGAGAGTAGATTCAGATAAATACTTTCATCTCTTGCATCTAACTGGTAATCCTTGAAGTGGAAGCGTCTTACCCCAACTGGTTCCTTTTGGTGTGGGTACGACATAGTCCAGAACCATGACCTTCTTCCCCAATGCAGCAGCTTCCTATTTAAATAAAAGAGACAATGTTACTATAACATCATGTGGAGCTATTACTTCCTAAAGTAGAAGCTGCTCATGCCTCAAATTTAACTACAGTTACTCAAAATATCAACCACAAAAAAATAATGACACAACAGAGGAATGAGGTGGAAACCCCTCAATTCTGAGATGCATTGCGATACAAATGTGGACGATTGTAATTAAAAATTTGGAAATATAATTAAGCTTGCATGAAAAAAAAAAAAACTGCTGTATTGGCTGACTGCTTGAGGATAATTGTTAACAGGTGAATCATAGCTTCACACCTCTAACAGCCACTATAGTGATTAAGAGCAGGTGTGCTGGAGGTCATTGTGTCACCTTTGAGCAGGCCAGGCCTCCAGATCCTCCTCCAATCACGATGAGGTCGTAGTCGTAGGCTTCGTTCTCTAGTAGCTGCAGCAGGCTGCCGTCTTTATGGGCCTGACGGGGACATGAACACACACAGTTACATCGGTACAGACACCACAGATCATACTACAATATGTGCAGTCTGTTTTAAATCCTCTATAGAGCTTTCAGCATGAGCCTCTCACATAGCTTCTAGTTAGTCATGCTAAATTTTGCCCACTCATTCTGGTGACTGATGTTTCCAGTTGTTGTGATGTCACATGAAGTCAACAATGAGGCTCTGTTAGCCAGCTGACAGTTCATATTAAGACAAGATGCTGCACTTTAAAACCTGATTGACAACAGTGCTGTTTAATGTGGATTTCACTCCATTTGAAATCAGTCTAACATAAAGGGCAGACACCACTAATGCTCACTGGCTCAAGGCAGCATGTAAACTAATTACCGCATGTGCCAACAGCATTAGAAGCTATTAACAATACAGGCCAGTAAACTAAGGCTGTGACTAAGGATTATTTCCATTATCATCTTCATCTGCTCATTACTTTGTAGTTTCTTTGTCTCTAAGTGTTTAGAAAATTACAGGAAAAATGTCCCATCACACTTATCAATGAATTGCCTTCATCATTTCAGCTCTACAGTAAAGACACATTCACACACTTTGAGTTTAAATTAACAGCAGCTACACAATCAGCTGTTGCCTGCCCATGTTACCCCCTCCTCTAAAACAAGCCCACTACCTCCCGGTCACTCTTCCTCATCATCACTGGGAGCCTTTATCATGTTTCTGATACCTGCACTGCTCTCTGTGATAAACCATGGCACACCTACATATTTTTAGCTAGACCTCCTTCTTTTCCTGCGGTGTCTGCTCTAACAAAGGGTCTATTGAGTATTGTGTTGTTCTGTTATTAGGAGGGAAGAACACACTGTGTACAATTCATGACTCATTTTTTTTTTATGCAAATAAAAGAAAACTTGTGAGTTGAGCTTGGAAATGTTACTCGATTCCTAAAAACAGGCTAGTCTGGACAAGTATAGGACATTCTGTTTGAGCTGGTTTCACGTGTTCAAAGGATAGGTGTAACAGTGAGTGACCATATTAGGGCTTTACCTGCATGGTTTTGTCACAGCCGCCGAGGTGCGTCTTGTTGATAAAGACGTTAGGGACGGTTTTCTGTCCCGTCATCTCCCGCAGCATGTCCTGGTAGTTGGTTCCATCCTCTGGACAGAAGAGAGGAAGAGAAGGGTTCATGTAGTGCAAGTGAGAGAAGTCTTTCAACACATCTGCTTTTAACATGGTGATATTTGTCAGGGATGGAAACCTTTTTTTTAATAAATCAACTTTAAAATGTTGATTTTCAGTGGATTTTTATTATGAGGATATGAATGAAAACTCTACCTAGAATGTATGTAACATTTAAAAGTTAAATACATCAGTCTGGTGCCCTTATCAAACTATTTCATCATAAAACACACTGGCTGTATAGTATAGATATGAATAGTGATGACACAGCAAATATAACCTACTATTACAACTATATAACCTTATTCTGACATTACTTTTCTGTTCACTTCTTATTTCTGCTCAAATGTGTACTCAAGGATGAACTAATTATTGCACTCACAAAATATTAATGAAGCTGTTGAAACACTTGAAAACAGACAATACTGAACCAGTTTATCATTACTCAGCATGGCTACAGGAAGGGCGGCTGATAGTAACTAAAGCAACCTGTATTTCATAAGATGACGACAGGTCTGCACTCCTGATTTGTACAACCACTGTGGTGTAGATTTGTTTGTTTTAACCACAGGGGCGGCCTGTCTGATGATACACAAACAACATGTAAAAATATGCATATTATTTTCGTTAAGACTGAAGTAACACTGTCTGCTGGTGCTTTGAAGTTATTGTTATGACTATCCACCGCCACACTGTAATCTAGACTAGCATCTGATGTACAGATTTAACTGTAGTGTAGTTGACCAGCAGTGGCAGCAGCAGGAAATCTGTTTATATCAGCTGGTTTTCTGTTTCTTCTAGAGTCTCGGCAGAAAGACTAAGCTTGTATGTTGTGGGCTAAAACTTAAAAAAAGGACTTATGCTCATTTCAGCTCTACTTTTTTTCTTTATTATTATTTTGTTTTTGGACTCCACTAGATCAGCTTTGCATGACTCGGTTGAAAAACCCCCAAAACAAAACGACTCCTTATTTGTCTTTTTGGGACCCTTTATGCAGCCCCTCAGTATACACCTCTCTCTTTACAGGCTATTTTAGCTCCTTTCTCTTTAAGGCCCCCCTCTCAATGAGGCCACCCTGCTCTGATTGGCCAGCTTTACGCATCACTTATCTAACTTAACTGCCAATGCAAACCAAACATTTCCTGTGTTATTGCTTCAAATTAGAAAACTACCAAGAGACATATATTGTAAAGAATTTTCAGGAAGTGAAAGATGTTGCTCAATGAATAAGCAGAGCTTCATTAGAGGTGCTAAAAACCGGCCGAAACAACCACATATGGAGTTATTTGGAGTTATAAATAATGCAGGTTGGAATAATACAAGCAGAAACAGCCACAGTGATGATGAGGATGTTTGATGAAGAGCAGCAGGTGACCAGCACACCTCCAGCAGGTAAACTACTTATATTACTTTGCCCTGCTGTGTAATGGAGCCATGACTCGGCACTACTACCCCTGGAGTGGCGCAGTGAACTTGTGTGTTGTGCATGTTCATGTAGTCCATATAAAGAAATCTGTCACAAGATGACATCACCTCGGGCTCAAAGTAGAAAAAAAATGTTGGAAACTTGGTGCTTTTTGCTCACAATTATTACATCTACATCAATGTTTGGCTGCTTTTAACATGAAAATCTGACCTTGTGCCATTATTTATATGACTGAAAATAAGGAAAAACATAATAGGTGGTCTCCTTTAATGTGAAATGCTGTCAAGAAGAACCATCACACAATTAAAGTACTGTGAATCTTCACAGCTTCACATAATGGAATATCTTGTTAGTGTGCAGCACTAACAAGATATTCCCTTATGTGAAGCCACCCCCCCCCCTTCTTATTTCTAACCATCATTAATAGTAGTTATATTTCTAAGTCATTTAAATACTCTATACACTAGGATCTGACAAACATAAATATGCAAAAACTGAGCGGAGAGGTTGGAGTTTACTGAGATATGGCATGAGGCCAAGATATCTACAGTGAGTGACTCAGCATGTTTGTGCTGCTGCAAAAGGAAGAGCACAGCCCAGTCTGGAGTCACACAACATCACTATTATAATGATTTTCACATGTCGGCAGAAAACTGTGTCCATTCAGATTCAACTGTGAAAAATGACATTGTGTTGAATTAGACCGGTAGTACAGGATGGGCTTAGGAGGTGAACAAACTGCTAACACGGGTGAAATGACGCTTCCGTGAAATGACACAGCTAAAATCATGTTCAACAGACACATAATTACAACAGTAAAGGTTGTACACTGTTCTCTATGTATGAGAGGCAAAGTGTGCCGGTTAAACTCCAGTTCAACTACAACGTGTTAACAATTAAAACAACAGATGTGAAATTATTGGTGTAGATCCAGAGAAACACAAACACCTTTCAGACTGCTGTTCTTCCAACATTATCCTCTGCTTCTCTATTATTCCTGTTCAGATAAACTAGTTTTATTCACTCAGCCGCACCAATAAGTCTAATTTAATTATTTGCTCAGATTGAGAACGGTCACATCTACAGAAGACATTTTTTTTTTGTTGGCCAGCTTCCTTGATGCACCTGTAAGATATACAAATTATCCTGCATGATGAGTTTTTTAGGAACTGTACAGAATGGAAAAATGAAAGTGTGGATCAGCAGATGTTCATTTTGGCATTATGATATTTTTTAAATACCAAAAACACAATCTCTGTGTACCACTGTAATAAATCTAAAATATTGGACTATACTGCTTTGATATTGCATGTTTGTTGGGTTATTTTATGGAAATATAATGCCAATATAACAGTATCTCCAACCTCTCACTGAACTTAGTAACATTTCCTAACTCAGATCTTCATTTTTTTCTACAACAAACTGACAAAACATCTCTATCTTACCAATGAGATCCAACTCCACCACATTGCAATCCACCTTCAGCTCTTTGAACAGGTCTTTCACCTACAAAATACACAAGACGGGTGTTAAAAATAACATCAATTTCATCAGCCACATACATATAACCAAGTTACATAATGTCATTTGATAGACTGGTTTTCTATCAGCAAAGATTCACGTGTTATTGATTTAACTGCACGGATAGATGCTTCACAGACTACGGAAATAATCTGTATTCATTATTTTACGTGAGTCACCAGACATTACTTTGATTCAATACATTTCCAGTTCATTGTTAGCTTAACTCTCGATGAGTAAGTCAGCGGAAGTCTGAGCGAATTAAAGATATAAGAAATACAAATCAGAAAAAAAGAGAAGTTAAAGAGACTTCTCCTAGAGTTCAGATCCAATGAGTTGATAAGTTAGTGACAAATTACGCAACTTTTCTGTTGTAACCACATTCAGATAAGCAGCTAACACGCCGGTATCTGAACATGATAACACTTGATATGTTCTCCACCTCGTTAAAACTGCTCAAATGCACAGACGTTCATTGTTTACGGCTGATTTGATAAGAAGAAACTTTACATTCAGCCTTGAACGTACTGAAGTTGGCGGCTGCATTATTGCAATGGGGTCACGCCAGTAATTAGACCGAGCCCGGTCAACGTTACTTCGCGGGAGAAGCTGGAAGTTTCCGACTGGTCAAAGCAAACGTTTCCCCCCCGGTCGATAAAACAAGTATCTTACCTTTACACAGTACGGACAGTAGCTTTTGCTGAAGACGATGACCTGATTGGTGTCAATGAGCTGCTGTATCCGAGACTTGAGTTCAGTCTTGCCGGTGTCATTTTCCACGGGAGGCATTTTCGAGCTGTTTCCGCCTGCGCAGGGCAAAGCTTGGCTAGACGACTGACTGGTGAATACTGAGAAAACAAACTCAATTAAAGCACCTTACTATCTCTTAGTAAATATACGAGTTATCTCTTTAACCCACGCTTCTTTCTACAGAATATATGACACAGGAGCTGGACGGCAGCTCTGACCACGGTCCCTCTCCCTCTCCTGTCAGCAGCTCGTCTACCAACCGCGCCAAACGCCTTTCACAGTTTCTTTCCTCACTACTACGTGGTGCGCTCGATTTAAGTCACCGCGTACACCGTATATTTCGCTGCACATATAGTCAACAGAATAACTCCGCCCACAAGGCCGGTCTTACGTTACAAAACGCACCTACTTACAAAAACGTCACAGAGTCGCCTATTTACGTGCCTTAAAAGCAGAACTACATTCCCCAAAATATACTCATTCAAAATGATGTACTTTCTAATTAAATGTGTGTTTTACATCAAATATAAATACCCCATACTAATTTGAGCCATGGTAACATAAGCGAGGGGGCCTACAGGCGCCTCTAGAAGACAGCTAACTTAAGAAAGATGTGAAACGAAGAATAATATGAATGTATTAAGGTTTCATATTGTAGATACCTATAAATGATTAAATGATTGATGGCGTGGTAGCTCTGAACACTTCGGATATAGCCTTTAAGTATCTGCATGTTGGTCGAATGATTAGAGCAAATAGTTTGGTGTCTAGCCCCATCTACTGGTGAAAGTCTGGCAAGTAACAGGTGCACTATACAGACTGTGGGAGTAATGTGATCTTCATATATTTATTGCTGATAATGTATATTGATATATTACCAGAGGGCCCAGACTACTTAGTTATCAACTAAATGAGCTTTAGTGATGGGAAAAGTTATTAATCATAATGACTTAGCAATACTGTAAACTCTAATCAATGATTCAGAGTATTGTTGCACAATGCTATTTTCTGTTCACTGTCAACAGTATCACTCAAAATAGTCAAATGAGTTGTTTAGGAAAGAAGTTTTACCTTGGGGATTTACTATTGCACTTTTCATAAATCAAACTAAACATAAACTCGACAACAGAACAGTCAAATTAAAAGCAGCAGATATTCTGATTTAATTGTCTCTTACATCAGTCAAGCTGGATCCTACACTTCCCATAATGCAACATACAGCATCTTTTGTTTGACCTTCCCTGCCTTGCATTGCTCATATCTGTCAAAGTCTACTCAGCCAGTCTGTAACACACACTTTCTGTTTGAAAGCTGAAGTTTCAGACATGAATTGGGAGCACCCTGATGACATCATTGATCATCATTTGGAATGATTAAAGACACACATGCGCACGCACGCACACACACAACAGACACACACACGCACACACACCTGTAAGTTATAGTACTGTATTGTACTGTAAAGATGCAGGGCTGTAGGCAGGAGGTTTGAAGGACTTATAGGACATGAGTCCAAATTAGATTATATAAACATTGTAATTGTTATTTTAATGATAGTAAAATGTCCTAAAACTCCCAAATTCTCCCAAAACTGGGCTTTTCCATTTGCATTTACAAGTAAATGCAAACATGAGTAGCTATATTGGTCATATTAGTCATATTAATAACAAACAGGTTAGTCACATGCCTGTTGTGAGAAGTAGATGTATCAACTGTAGCCAGCTCAACAAACAGTGTTACTCAGCTCACCAACCAGCTGATGAGGCGATAACAGTGTTTTCTATGGCACAGGCATGACCAACACAAACAGGCTGCTATTGAGCAACTGTACATTTCATTATGCACATGTTTTACAGTACCTACAAGAGAGGAACTGGCTGTCAAACACGGCCAGTGTTGGGGAGCAACTGGTTACATGTAATGGTGGTATGTCATTTAATTACAAAATAAACGTAACTTTAATCCACTACAGTTCCTTAGAGAAAAAAGTGTAATAAAATTACAGTTATTTATGAAAATGTTGATGATTACAAAGGAGGTTACATCTGAAGTCAGATCTTTAAGATTTTGCTCGGGAGGGGCTTTTCCTCATTTTTTAATATTTACCATGTTAATGAATACATATATTGCTGCTTTTAATTATTTGAAATCAATATTTTTTATATTATGTAAATAAATCATGACATGGGCCTGCATATTGGTTTAAATGGTGTCCCCAGACTTTAGACTTTTTAAAACTACATAAAAATATCTTTATATTATATTCCAAAATCTACATGAACTAATGAATACATTGTCAAAAGAGAGATAAATCTTGCTTTATAAGAAATGATCTCCCTTATAAATCATGTCAGTATCCATGAAAAACAGCTGAACTGAAAACATTCATTAGATAATTAGAAAAGTAAAATGTAATAAGTTACATTACTTTGATCAAGTCATTGAAATAGGCCTAGTTACATTAGGCCTACTCATTACATTTTAAATAATGTAACTTGTAATCTGTAACCTATTACATTTCTAAAGCAACCTTCCCAACCCTGAACGCGGGATTGTGCAGTCCTCTAACTTTTTAATTAAAAATAGAAAAAAATAATAAATAATAAAAAATAAAAACAGCAACGGAGTTTTTGGAGCTACATATGAAAGCAGCATTTCAGCCACTACCTCTAACCACAGACTGTATCTAACCCAAATTCCCCTACTGACGTCATCGTGTCCGACACGCATAACCAGAGAAACGCAATCTACACACATAATTTACAGGTGAGTGTAGTCGGATGACTTCCACCTCCAGCTGGGAGTGCGGTTTTTGCAACAGGGTAGGCTTCACTATGTTTGTGCAACAGCTTAGGACGGGTTCCCAGTAATTCCTCCAACAAGTTTGAACAAGCTCACACTCCTGCTGATGGTGATGATGATGATGATGCTGTGAAAAGTTGAGGCTGATCACCGCCTCTTTCTGTGTGTGTGTGTGTGTTTGTGGGTGTGTGTATTGCCATTTCTATTGTTGCTCCACCTCCAACGCCTTGAATTGAAGTAGCAGTGCAGCAGCGTTGAGGCAGTTTCTCAAGAGGAAGCAGACGGGAGGTGGATTGAGCTGACTGAGGAGACCATACACAGAAATTTGACGATGGCTGAAAATAATAAGATGGGCCCGAACATCCAGGCAGGAGCCGGATTCTTCGCCAAACGTGTCCAAAAGTCATTGAATCGAGCTCAGGAGAAGGTGAGCCAAATAAAATCAAAGTTTGTAAACTTGAGGAGTCCATCTAACTTGTTAACTGTACACTAGAGGCATTGTTGTGTGTGTGGTAACCAATTAGACAGACTTATTCTAGCTGCTTTTGTCAAACAGCTTAATCCTGTGGTTGTATAAACTCATTAGGAGACTTTACTGTAAAGGCAACCACACTCTTTAGACTTTAATAAGACTGTTCTGGGAAACAGAGCACAATATATGTCAGATGGGGGGTGTAGCTTGAAGGATTAGATGTGGTTTCAATATAAAGACTAATAAGGCCACATAGAGTTTTAAGAGGAAACATAGTTTAATGACACTAATATTTATCTTAGTAGAAATTGGCACACACAAGCATGGCTGTTCTTAGGAAATACTGTATGTTGTAATCACTGCTGCATCCAAGAGAGGGGATACAATTAAACAAGCTTTAATACTGGCCAATAGAGAGAGGGAAAAGATTCTAAGCAGCCCATTCTGTGTGTAGTCTGTGTTACGCTTTTCATTGTCTACATATGAGTGATTCCCCCCTTTTAACTGTTAACCTGATATATGAATAAAATAGTATCTAGGACTTTCCATGCCACAGCACCACGATGTTGTTCAGTTCTGCACAGCTGTTATACGGACACACAAGCTGCCACTTCCTGACTGTGCACTTCCTCTCACTTGCTGAAGCTTTCTCACTTAGTGTTTTGGCGGTGGACTCGTTTGATTTTGCTACCTCACCTCCAAACAGCAAGCAACAATGTCTAACTGGAGTTTGCATTCTCTAAAGTTGCAAGACCCAAGGCTATTTTGGTGATTCAGGGATTTTTTAAAATCTTTTTAAATCTGGGAAAATGGGTGGATAGACATGATAATGAAAGCCTTTGTTGGACATTTAAAGTAAAAAGGTCATGTGATTATATGTATCATACAGGCTTTCAAACAGCTGCATGCAGCGGACTGTGAAGGGCTTTGCCATGGTTAACCGCTTGTATCTAGTTTAAGTGAGGCATAGGAGTATGTGGTATATGGTGGTATGATTAAGAGTGCTAGGTCGATAAGTCACTTGGTCCAATGGACCCCAAATAAGTCCCGTCATTTGCTTATGCTTTGATATATGTCATGATATATGTGTCAGCTTATGTGTTAACTTATATGTAATGTTTGAGGTAATTCAGAAACAGTGTTTGTTCAGAAGAGGGCACTGAGTTTATATTATGTGGTATTTAGCACATACTGTGGTCACAATTCTTAAAAAAGTTAATTTAAGGGACCCCAGAATGGGGAGGGGGGGGGGGGTACAGCTGATGTGCAATCATATTTATTAAACTTAAGAGTATCGGTGTTAGCCTAAAAAAACCCAGCGTTGGTGAGACTGGAATTATTAAAGGGGGAACTCTTACACTCATTTTAAACACCAAAGTGTGTGTCCAGGTGTTGAGAAGTAGTACTACTGCATGTGTAAAAAAAATGCTAAAGTTTGAATGTGTAAAGAAATCAGAACAAGTGAGGTTAGCAGATGAGGTTGCTCCTCATCTCCACTTGAAGGTAGCAGCTCAAGGCTACGTTAGCTGCTACGAGACTAACATGCTTGAAGCTGTACAGTTGATTAAATTGAATTGCATGTAGGTGTAGGTGCCTGATTTTGTCAAGCAAGAAGACCACATGGAATAAAAAGACAAGATCTTTGGTAGGGTTGGCTATCAGTACTCGATAACTTTAAGGTGTAGACCGAAATAAATCAATACCAAGTAGTATTGAAATGTCTACCGTCAAACAATACCTACAATTGATCCTTTTTGTACCCAGAGCTAGAAAACATGACTATTTGTATGGACTTTGCTCAGCGCCAATTAATGCAAGTATTATTTGATTGGCCCACTGCCACAGCAGCTACAACCCATCTGTGGTGGTGAAGTCACTGTGAATTTGAGTTATTAGTTAAATGCCTTTGTGTAAAAATCAAATCATTTACATGTGGAGGAGAGGTGACATGTGCAATTTCTTGCATATTCACTTGATGGGTATTGAATGAATGGAGTACTCAATTGGCATCGTTATCACTTTAAGGATACCTGGATTGGTACTCGTATCATAAATTTGAAAAGATAGCCAGCCCTAATCTTTGGTTCTCTTGCCTCGATTTCTATTGCGAGTCCAACAATGTTATACTCTTTTAATGCTAAAAACCTATGATCTAATAAAATCCTACTCACCCCATCTGTTGTCCTCTTTCAGGTCCTTCAGAGACTGGGCAAAACTATGGAGACCAAGGACGAACAGTTTGAGCAATGTTCCCAGAGCCTCAACAAACAACAGGTACACCAAAACGTTGCTTCTCTAACATGAGAAGGTGTCTACTCCTTTGTTATACACTGTAAGACTGCAAATCCACTTTTTTAGTTAAATAGCTTACTAAAGATCTCTAATTAAATTGAGGTCTAAAAAACTGACAGTTTTGTGTTGGCTGTTATTGCATCAAGACGGCAACACACAAGTTCAGACTGTCAGCTTGGCATTGAAAACAGGAAATAGCTTAAACAATATGCAACTATTTCTTAGTGTCTTACTCTACATAAATACTGATAACCTTTTGATGAGATATACATTTAAAGGTCTAATCACACTTTTACTAACTTATAACTTGACCCAGTGTTGGTCATCTAAGACAGGGTTCAAGTTGCTCAATGCTCTTTCAGTGTTAAGTTCAACAGCGACGGTACATATTGGAGGGAAACTGACGGAGTTGCAACAGGAAGGAAGCTGACACGCTGACAAGACACATGGCTTTCACTTCACCGCTAACATCACCACATCAAATGTAGTGATTGCCATTTAAATTTAACTCAATACTGTGGTCAGACTGTATAATTTTATTGTTTGTCTACCGCTTGGAAATGAATGCAGAAAAAGATACATTGCAAACAAAAAGCTTTCACAATCCAGCAGAAGCACACATTGCTTTCGTCATCTTGAGGAAATGATGAAGTAAAAATGGCTAAGATCAACCCGGAGATACTGTAACTGAGTGAATTGAACTTTTTGGTGTTTGACTTATTTTCTGCTTTGTATCATCCTTATGCACACAGATGGATGGAAATAGGTTGTTTAAAGATGTCAGAGCCTACTACGCAGCAGTTAAAGGTAGGTTTGGAAAGCATCTACAGATACCCAACACAATGTTAACAGAACACCACCAGTTGTAGCGGAGAGTAAGTGAATAATAGGGAAGTGAATTTCATCTATTCTGGGATTCTTTGTCAACTTTTGCAATACCGTCTGCGTTGCCATGTTGAACAAGAACAAATAAAATCCTGTAGTGAAAACAGCAGACGCAGCATTGTATGTATGATTCATGTACAAGAAACTGTTGCTTTTCTGGTGTTGTCAGCTATTGCTCCTGCATTGTGAGCTCCAGCCAGGAAGCCAGTGTTGTTCTGACCTTCTTATTGTGGGTGTAGCAACCAAGCCACAAACCCTAAAAACAATACCACCGCAGTGCTTTGCACTGCTGATGCTAGATGATAAGTTGATCTTTAAGGAGTTATGAATACATCTTGAGCTTTTTTTCCCCCTTGTCCTCCTACAATTTCCTGTTTCTTTCCCACAGCTGTGCACGACGCGTCCAAACGGCTGTCACAGACGCTGCGAGAAATCTACGAACCAGAATGGGATGGAGCAGAAGAACTTCCTGTCATTACAGAAGTATGTTCATGATGTGTCATTGTGAAGGTTTGCTTGAGGATTGGAGCCACAAAGCCAGGTCAATGGATTAAATCAGGGTGTAGAAGGTCAGGACTCAGGAGTGAATCGGGAAGTTGGGGTTGAAGCTTGGTCTAAGTTACCATGGAACCTCACGTGCAGCATGCACATACAAAATGAAACCAGGATTTGGCGATGAAACTCCATGACAACCGGACATCAGTCATTATAAAGTCGATATGGCTAACATGTTAGCAAATACTTGCCCATGTGCACATCCAGCAGACATGGATTAGCATTTATTTGGAGTTATTGTCATTCACTTCGTCTACCACCAACTCTCCATTCAGCTCTGTTTTGTTCCACTCCTTCATGATTCACTATTTTCACCTGCTACTTATTGACTGTCTGCTTTTTGAAGGTAGGCAGCCAGTGTGTGGTGGGTTAATCAAAGCTTTAATGCTGAAAACAGCTGCTGTTGGAAACAATGGGTTGAAGTCAGCACTTAGACTGAACCATAACAGTCAAGTTGTGGCCTGTAAATGAGCTGAAAGAAGCTAAAGTGGTTTGTAGAGTAAAAAGGAAACTGCAGTTGGGTAATAATTAATGTGGGTTGGTCACTGTGAACAGCCTCTTCCACGTTACACTTAGTCATGTTACCATTGTCCACATAAAAATACAGATCACCGCAGCTTTAAGTACAAAAAAGCCACATCGCATTATTGGAGACAAGAATTATTTTTCTTGTCACTGATTATATTGTCTACAAATCCTCATCACTATAATATTTGCTCAATCTTACTAAATTGCAAAAACTGTTGGTGCAGGAGCTTATGTTTGTATTTAACATGAACACAAGATGGAGACTTAATTCACTCGGAGTTGTTGATGCACCCCAGCAATCAGTTTGAAGCAAATACGACCTGGCTTCCTCCCTTTTCATAATACATTTTAGAATAACTTAGGACAAGTAAAACATGGAATACAAGAGAATGACATCTTCGGTCCGTAGTGCTGTTGAATGTAGTTGAGGTATGTTGCCTTGAAAAGCAGGATCATACCCCATGTTCTTTGTAGGTGAATTTCTGTATATTGTTAATTTTTAGTTAGTCAAGCTTTTTATAATGATGTGATACTTTGTCTCTCAGAGTGAGGACTTACTGTGGAACGACTACGAGGAGAAAATGAATGACCAGATTGTTCGCACCATGGAAAACTACACAAGCCAGTTCCCCGAGGTCAAGGTAACCTGACGCTTTTTAATTAGAATGAGATCCTGCACAACAATACTAGAATGGCTTTTTTTGGGGTCTCTCAGCCAACCACCGTCTGATTTTTGATGGCACATAGAAGAATGATTCATCTTCTTAATGACCTGGCTGCCTGCGTGACTGGTGGCAGGACATATGCTTGATTGACAAAAATTCAATCTGTTTTTCAGGAACGAGTAGCGAAACGTGGTCGTAAGCTGGTGGACTACGATTCAGCACGTCACCACCTGGAGGCCCTGCAGAGTGCTAAGAAAAAGGATGAAGCCAAAATAACCAAGGTAGCATCGTATCACTGTACACAGAGTACAGAGAGCTAGTGCCGGTTGATAAGACAGCAGTTTCAACTTTTTAAAACAAAATTCTGCTTTCAAATCCTGTGTAACAGGCGGAAGAGGAGTTCAACAAAGCCCAGAATGTCTTCGAAGAAATAAATAGCGAGCTGAGAGAGGAGCTGCCCGTTCTTTATCAAAGGTAGGGTCGACCATCGTAAATAAGCATGGGCCTAAAAAAACACTTAGATAAATCTCACAGTGGAATTTGGGATAGTGAGAGGATGAAAGGCAAAATGTATTTTAGTGAAATGTGAGAAGTGGATTGGAAATGCTGGAAATGTGAAGTGAAACATGAAAAGGCCAACCTCAGATCTGCATTTACTGACTGTAGTGCTTCTCCAATTAATAAATGAAACCAACATAAATTCCACTCTAATTTTACTTAGAAACTGATTTGATCATAGAATGCAAAATAACTGGTCATCTGTAACTTTATATAGATATTTTCAGAATAAATGAACTCAAAGAGTTTTTTCTTTTTTTTTGTCTCTTTAGCCGGATAGGTTGCTATGTGACAGTGTTCCAAAACATATCAAACCTGAGAGATGTCTTCTATAAGGAAATGAGCGTGGTAAGATATCACATAGATTTGTATTTTTATTTACTCTCTCTCATACCAGTAATGTATATAAGTATTTATTGTGTAAAAAATGCCCCGAAAACTCTTGCAACTGGATTTTTGAATAACATATAAGAAATGGCATTTGTGTTGCAAGTTAGATTTTGTGTTTATGTTGCACTTTTGTATTGCAGCTGAACCGTGAGCTGTACAATGTGATGAAGAAAGTGGAGACTCAACACTCGGGGAAAGCTTTCATCATCAAGGGTCTGAATAGGTAAGGTTCCATGTTGTACATGTACTCTCGTCTGTGGTTGTGGTGTGACCAACAGGAAATGCCTTGCCTAATTTAGATATACACATATTTGTCCTACGTGTTTACTTCTTTTAAGGTCACTCTGTGAGTCCAAAATTAACTATTTCATCTTCTCACAGCACAACAACCAAGTCAAAGAAGAGAAAGTCCCTGGTCATCTCCAATCCCATCCCCTGCAATACAGCTTTCCCAACCGACCACGTCTCCATCCACGCCACCACCCAAAATGGAAAAGACAATGCGCCTTCTCCTCCTGGTCAAAGAACTGAAAGCATCTCTGAAGAAACCAGTTCACGGGAAGAAAGTGGCGTCTCATCCAAAGATGTGAACTCCTCAGACTCGGATCTCAGCTCTGCCGGCACCAACACACCCAAGAGGCAGTCGATGTGTGACAATGAGAACAGTGACAGTGTGGCGAGTGAAAGTCAAGAAGAGGTGGCGGCTACGGCGGCGGCTACGGCGGCGGCTACGGCGGCGGCAGAAGCAGAGCTCGCTACAAACCAGTCAGATGACTCTGGTGTGGGCGTCCCAAAGGCGGAGGCTGCAAGTCAGGAAGTGTCCAGTCCCTCTGATTCTACAGAAAGCGATGTACCACAAAGTTCTGAGCAGGAAGATGTGAGTGATCCTCCATCAAACGAGGCAGAAACCAAACCTGGACCGGTTCCCACCCCTCGCCATCGCTCCACAGATAAAGGCATCCCGGCTGAGGAACAGGAGACAGAAGCAGCATCTGACAACCAGGAGACAGCAGAGCCAGGAGAGGAGTCTGATTCCCTTAATCCACCTGGCTTCCTATACAAGGTACACAACTATGCTTTTGGAATTTGGTACGCTTTAGGTGATATATGCAGGTACCCAGCAGAACTGTACATCAATGAGTGATTGAAAGCGAACAACAAGAAAGGAACAGAAAAGGTTGGGGGAAGACCAGAAATGAAAAGGGTTTTACAAAATACGAGAAGGTAATTACAAAGAACTATGAAGAGAGGAACCGAAGGAAGGAAGTCATCATAAGACTCAGATGTGGATCAGAGATATGTTTGTTTGTTTATTTTAAAGCTTGAAACAAGATTATTATCTTGTCATGTTTGTGTATTACAGTGGCCGCAGAGCTGGAGTCAGAACACTAGCTTAGTTTAGCTGAAAGTAGAAGCTGAAAGTATGTAGAAACAGCTAGCATAGCCACATTCAAAAGTATGCCTACCAACACCTTTAAAGTTCAAAGTAATTAACATGGTGGATCTTGTTTGTTTAATCTACACGGGAACACAAATATGAAACTGTCCGGGTTTATTTATTTTTTTTAGAGAAAATGAGGTTAGCTTGGCTTGTCCACCTGCTTCTGGTTTATGCTAAGCTAGAAAAAACACGTTATAGTTTGAGTGCTTCCTAACACTCAAACATGAGATTGATACCGGATTTTTCATCTCACCTCCAAAAATATGTGTATTCTCCCAAAAAGCTTTAATTATTCCTTCAAAGTGAGTCGATGTAACTGAAAGAGAGGAGAAGAAAAGTAACATTAGCTAACATTAGCCACCATAAGCTACTGACCAAGTAAGGCCATAAAAGTGAGTGTCAGTACTTAAGTGTATTTTGTTGCTTTTGAATTCATTTTTTAATTTGTTATTTCTTCATTCAGAAGTGTCTTAGATTAGCATGGGTTTAAGTTAATTTGTAAGACTCTATTTATATGCAGTACAAAGTATTTACAGGGTAATATGAACTTTAAATTCAGGGATATGTGCTATTATAATGTTTTCTTAAAAGATTTATATTGCTGTAAGGTGAACAAATTGCATTAAACTGCCTTATCATTCATATTAAGAATATTGGACAATTCTAAAAATCAGCTATATTTACTATACAATTGACTTTTTGAAAGTTTATTTTTTATTTTTTACCTAACCCTAACCCTATCCCTTTATTACGGATAGGTCAAAACAAAACAAAGGTTGGACTCAAATTGGGACAGGTGGCAGTTCATTTTCAAGTGGTCCAATATATAAATAAATCATATATTGATGAACTATTGATTAATTATTTAGTGCTGCTACCTTCTTAGTGTACCAAATGTCGTTTTTGCTTTTAAAATAAAAAAATGGCAACACACTTTGGTATCTTAATTTTTGGACCTTGGAAGATGAAATGTTGATAGTTTAAATGTAGTCCACAGTCCTCTCTGTAAAGAGTTTTCACTGATACTACTTTTTAATGAAGAAATAGTCCCCATGAAAACTGTGGACAGTGTATTATCCAGATTAGCAGGGATGCTTTGTCTGTAGTTGCTGTTGAATTTAGGAAATGTAAATCTGTGGGCACCATCAACATGTTTTTGTTTTATTTTTTTTAACCTCCAAAGTATTGGTGTGCAGCCAGAAATCTTGGCTATACAACTATAAAGTACTATAACACTAGAGATAATTGGAAAACACTCTGCTATTTAATATTTTGGTTGAACCATGCAAAATATCATTTTTATGACTTTATACTGATGTGATCTGTGTTTAACACCAGGGGGTGGCACTAGAGAGCCATGCAGCATCTGATGAAGGCCTGCTCCAGTTCGAACAGGGAGACATCATCCTGGTGCTTTCTGACACTCATGAGGTTTGTGTGTGTACTTGTAAAGCATATCTGGCTTCCTGTGACACTTGAGATAGAAGATAACACATTTCCTGTTGAGACTGCCCTCTTTTTCACTTCTCTACACCTAAATAAGTTATTTAGGCCAGTAGATTATGGGAATGATCTCTCTGTGCGAGCAATTTCTGTGCATCCTCTTTGAGAAAGGATATACTTTTCATCACATTTCTGCTTTCATTTTCTTGTTAAGTATGAGTTTGGAGTTTTTCCTGTGGGTAGCCTGGCAAACAGATGTCCCACTTTGATATTACCACAGCAAATAAATTGTCTAACAGCAGGAAATGTTTGAAATGTTTAAATTAAAATATCTCTGTTAATCATCAGATTTCAGGGTTAGTGTCCTAGACCACAGGAAACCAAACTAAAAGTAAATTCTGACACTCATTCACAAAATATCTGATCTGAGGGTGGATTTGTTTTCTTAACATTTTACATGTGTTTTCATGTTTGTGTCTCGCAGCAGGAAGGCATGGTGAAGGGGATCAGGGAGGAGAGCTGGAACCAGCACAGGGATCTAGACAATCACTCTGGGATCTTCTCGGAAAAACTCATCCAGCCTGCTCAGGCCGAAAAATGAGGCAATAGTCACTCCTCAGTCTGTAATACTTTCTTATTCCATCAAGCAATTTGTGACTCACACACACTCACACATATACACACACCCACACACACACGCAGAGGGAGTGAACCCATATGTTTTGGGTGCAGAAGCTGTACAAACAGATGAGCATAAGTCCCACGTGGTTACTCACATGTTATGATGTCGCAACTCGTGGAACAAAAGTGATGAAGCTTTAGAACATTTTGTGAGATGTTATGCTTGTTACATTTCACAGTATTTTGCTCTTTTTGTATTCCTAAATCTTAAAAACTGTGAAACAAAAGAAATATTTTATATTGATTCTTTTATCTTACATGTAAAATTTCCAAATAAAGTTTGCATAAAAGAGAAAATGATGTTCGGCTATGAAATCTTGACATGTATTAGTGTTTGGGGGATGGTTACTTGCATACACATACTATATAAAAACACAGTTAATGGTAACCAGCTAAAGAAAATTTTAGGAAATACACCAGTGACTTCCTTTCTGAGAGATAGATGAGAAGATTGATATCATTTGATATCAATATGAAGCTGCAGCCAATTAGCTTAGCTTAGCTTACTTAGCTCACGTTACATCTAGTTTGTTTAATCAGTACAAACCAAAATAAAGGTGTAAAGATGACAAGTTGTTCTTTCACTGGCAGGGCTATTTCTTAACAGAGCTCATTGACCTCCTGGAGTCTAGTCATTTCCATTCCACCTGTTTACTATTTTTATGCTAAGCTAAGCTAATGGGCTGCTAGCTGTGACTTCATATTCAATGGACAAACATGAATGTAATCTATCTTTTCATCTAAGTCTCAGCAGGAAAGCAAATCATTGCATTTCCTCAACTATCTAGCCTAGCATGGACTAACTCGACTGATGATACAGCTACTTTGGAAGTTCAAAGCTCATTCTTACTCAAATTTCAAAACAAGGATCCTTATCTTGCCACTCGCTCGACCGATCAAGTCATTTTCAATGTAGACTGAACGCAAAATTGGATTTGCATATCGTAAATAAAGGAAATTGTTTCTGCAAGCTGGTAGATAAACAACCTGAGCTTGAGAAGAGACTACAGTGATTCACCAGAGTGGAATGTGAAAATATTGTCAAGACCTGGAAGCTGAGACACGTGGATTGATTGACTGTGAGACGTTTATAAAAGAGAGGTCTGTCTTGTTTAAAAAACCTACTCAGCTGCCGGGGCTCTTTTCACTTAGTTTGGCACTTCTGCCGTGTGGAAATGAGAAAGTAAAGTATACACAGACATAGACAGCTGCTTAATGGTGCTGAAAGTGGGATACAAGTAACTACAGCTACAAGACAGTCCTGTAACATGGGTGTTGCATGGATTTTCAGCGAGCTTTTTGCTGTGATTTGATGGTTGGGTTTGGTGTGGTTATGTTAAGGTCAAACAGCTGGGGTAGCTTGTATCATTTAAGTGCATGTCCCCTAAGTACTGACACAAGGCAGTATCGCACATTTAGTCTGAAAAACAAGACTAAGAGGAGACAATTACCATTCCTGTGGTGCTTAACACTATTGGACTCTTTTGAAGGAATGCTCATTTCGAACAGCATGCAGTGCTAATTAACACTGTACATAAGTCCACAGTCATTCAATAGATCCCAATGTGCATAACAAACACAAAATATCTACAATAAATGGCTATATGTCACATACAAATCGCACATACAGTTCCCCATAGCTTTCAATCACATCATATGATTTTCATCCGCAGATGGAGTTTCCTGTTGTCATGGAACTGAAGATGTTTACATTTTCTATTGTTTTAGAGCAATTTACCGACTTCTCGTCCATGTTAACCTCAGTATCAAAGTTGATCTATCTTCAAAAACATGTACAATTCCCCCCAAACTGTGTTAAGCATATCTACTGATGAAGATCATGTGATATGATTGAGAGCTTCCGAAAAAGATTATTAGCTGCTGTTTCCATGGTCAAGCATGAATTAGAACCTCATATATGTCAACACAGATTACATTATTCTTAAATTATTTTAACTACATTGAAAATTTGAAGGAAACAATGACAAAAAGTGACTTTGTACCAATATAACTTAAATGTCACCGGCTGTTTTTGATAGTTTGGATGTGTGAATGAATGCTGGAGGGACAGTCTTTTCTGTTCCAGATAAGAGTGTACAGCTGCATGACTGTCAAAATCTCTATTATTCGAGTAAACCTCATTCTGCACCATTCCTGCTAAATGAAGTCACCACAGTGACACAGGGACTTAGTGTAATACTGGTCTGACTTGGATTAGAGTCCTTTTTCACCCACGATTTCCTGGAAGAAGAGCATGAGATCAGTTTCAGTACCAATGTCAATTGTTTTTTTTTGTTTTTTTTAATTCTCCTATGAAATTACAGATATTAAGTGGTTTACAGCTAACACGTTCTCTTATTAACAACAGCTGTTATTTCCAAGAAAGCAGGGAAATGTGTCACTGGAACATTATGCTAACAAACAATACTAACACATTTGCCACAATAAATAACTCTTCACTTACAGGAAGGACTTTCAGGTGGGTGTCGGCATGGTGACTGGTTGATAAGTGATGTATCAACCAGTGAGGGGACTTCTTATCGAACACAGAATAATGTTGCATTTCCTCTCTGAGTATACTTCATCCTCAGTTTCCTTAACAAAAAACAATTTACTCTTGATTTCATTCTCTCTTCCGGGGCTTTCCGTCAAGTGAGAATTCGCTGCGTGACTCAGGGACTGACAGAGAAACCTGACATTTTTTCATTGGAATATTTATTAAGGAACCAGTGGGAATACACACTGAAAGCTCCAGTAACTTCAATTCCGTTATTTATAGAGCTGCTCCATCACTGAGAGGTTAATATTGAAAGGTTATATTCAAAGTGGAAGACTCTGGGCTCTTCTCCAATATGAATATAATGCATTGTTACTTGTGTTTTTTCTCAATGAGAGGCCTTTATCTGAGGGAGAGCATCTCTCTGAGGTCCGTTTCTTTCTCTGCTGGCCTCGTGCTGCTCTGCTTATTTGCGGTGTAAGTTTTCCTCGCCGTTCCTCTGGGGAATAGGCGTGTATGTTACACGGGGCTAACTGCTATATTAGCTCAGGTCCATTAAGAAGTGGTGTTGTGCCGACAAGGCAGTTGACAGATAAATGTTGATACGGTTTCCCGGGGGAGGGGAGGGTTATGGAGTTTCAACCACTGCACAGTCACATTTCTCGCCCCGCAATTCATTCTGGATGAGGTCGATAGAAATTACATGCTTAGATGATGCAAAGAAACCAATCAGAACTTTTACTGCTATGCATGCAAATGCATTCACTTCAGATTATGCACTTTCACCGAGACAGCAGAAAGATTGCAGAGAAAGGAATACTTATCATTAATGTTAATACCCACGTTATCAAAGTCATTAAACAAAGTAGAAAAAAAGAAGCAAGGGAAATCGTTAATCTTTATTTCTTCCTGCAGCAATATTGTGTTTCCTTTTACCCCCTGTTCAAGAAGATTAGAGGTCAGGGAAAGGTCAGAGGTCATGCTCAGTCGTACAAAAACATCCTTGGAGCTGGCCGTGAGTCAGCTTGTTGCTGGACTCACGGCCACATGGGAGTTTAAGCTTGTGTCCTCCAGTTGAAGATCCACAACAAAGGCAATGATAAAGGCAATGAGAGAAACACTAGCTCTCACACAACTGCGCTGTATTTCTCTACAGGAAATGAAGAATATCTTAGCTGATGATCTTGAAACCTGCAACTTGTTTTCGGTATCACTTAGGGGTAGTGCAACAAGCTCTAAACATACTATCGTTGAATAAAGTTGTCATGGAAAACTTGTCAATTGCTTATTTATACAGAGCAGACATGGAGCACCATTAATATTTATTTGGAGTCACATTTGATGAAATAAGTCCAATATTCACTCTCCTTTTAGCTCTAGTTTTGGTCTCCACCAATTGGTGGTTTAAATATTTGGCTCTTTAGCTGCTAAATCCTATATGCTCAGCAGCAAGTCTCTATCTGTGACTGCTGTATAAAGCTGGACAGGCTGCACTGGGTTTATCAGAGGCTTTTTGATAAAAATAACTGCCTACTGCTGCTATACTAAAAAGGGGATTGGGTGAGAGCAGTATAAGGGAAGCAAAACACTTCAGTTAAAACCAAAACAATGGGCTGAAAGTTGCTATAATGCCATATAAGAATTAAGTGATAATTCAGTTTTAGTTTGTCACAACATGAATAAACACCTTTTACTTTACACATAGTAATGTTAACATTTGTTATTGCAAAAATATTGTCTATACCTGCTTTAAAGTCCATTATTTGAACTTATTAGTTCATCCTGGAAGAACTTGCCTAAAAGTACCTACTATACCCCACATATACCAGAGTTTAGAGCCAGGAATAGAATAATCTTAATGAATTTGATACGTTGTTGGTTGATGTGACAGACTATTACCTTAAATACCCTAACCCTTTAAATCTGCTAAAAGGGAACTTTAACCAAGTGCCCTTTCAGTCATATCATAACACATTGACTTGTGACTACAATAAAGGAAAAAAAAAAATCAAGCCATGTGAGGGTGTGTGATCTTCCTGAGATGAATCATTTCAAGCTTGGTAAATAGGCGGAGGCTTTAGCAAGTACTGTACTAAAACCCCTGTTAACTCCATGAGCCGTGTTGTTGTTTTAATTGTGGTTTATCTTGTGGCTTCCTGTGTGAGTAGGCAGCCTTATTTACGTGCGTTTGTGTGTGTGTCGAGAGAAGAGTGCATGCAGAACCGTATGCAGACACTCCCAGTAGGTATGTGTTATGTCTCTTATCACCTTCTTCTGACATGATGCAGACTGCGAATGTGTAAAGGGCAGGGTGGGGGGTTGTGGGGTAATTTTGGCTGTGAAAAGACATAAATAAAATCCCCCACACACGGCTGGCGAGTTGACCAGTGGAAAATGAAACTCCTTAAACTTTACAAGCATCCACATAGCAAAATAATTGCAGAAATGCTGAAATAGGTGTTCCAGCTTTCTTCTTTTCTCAGGCTTTTCCAATTTGCCTGCAGATGTAACTAGCACAGCAGGTCTTTGTGCTTTTGCAGTTTCAGCGTGCTCCTTGATTTTTTTCCACAGTCCTGAGCCAAATCTGTAAAGGTCTCATGTGTTCACTTCTTCCCCCTTTTCTTTGAGGTAAGGAGTCCATGCATCAGATAGTAATATTTACTTTGAGTCTGATTAATCTTTTTTTTAATGTGATAACTGGCTTTAGTTTTCTGGTCAGTGTTCACACTTTAGTAAAGACAGAAAGCCAACAATGCACAGACTCCCATGTTTAGCTCCACTGTCATTCATACCAGTAAAAGCTCAAACTTCCCCCTGAGGTGAGTCTCCATTTCCAATTTCCTACCGAAATAAAAACCTGATGCTTGATTTGGACCAGAGAAAATATTTGTATCTGATAACTAAATTTAAACACACAGCAGGGGTTTGAAGTTATAAGGAAACAGTGTTGTTGGGATGGTGTCTTGATACTGCAAATTGACATATTTCAGGATGTTGAGACAAAAGTGATGGTTCAAAAGTTCAGTAAGTGAAAGTAAAAGAGAACCATGTTACTTAGGAATGAAAAGGAAACAAGATATACTATATGGCTGCAGTTTGTGGCTAATTTTCATTGATATAGTATGTTGCAATATTGAAAATTACCCAGAAAAAACAAAAAGTGAACAGCTAATTAGATTTTTGATATCAGAGGAATATTACCTTTTATTATTTTATTAATTTTTAGCTACATGGAGACAGTAAAACAAGCAGCAACATTGACATATTATGACTTTTAAAGTTAAGGTTTATATTAATGTGTTCGACAGCAGTTGCATATTTTACCACCTGATGAAAATAAGTTCAATATTTTGTGTAACACTAACTCCCAAGAGAAAATATCAAGGTGTTTAGATGCTAGATGCTAAATGCTAGTTGCTAACTTAGGTGTTAGCCAGATAGTGTAAAGTTGTCAGAACTTTTTTTCTTGAAATGGCTGCCAGATGCTGCTGGAGGTTGATGGGATTAGTGAGAGTGAACCAAAACAGTAAAATTATAGGCCATAAATTCAAAAAACAACGAGCAGAAAGATGCTAAAACACTCTGAAGGGAACCATAGAGGAGCTAATTCACTGTGGGTTTGTAACTATGAACATCTTGTACATAACACACTCAGTCATTTGAACCATTGTTATGAAACATGTTGATTAGAGCAGCTTTAAATTACATAAAATCACAACAACTACTTTTACAATCTTCTTTTTTTAGTATAATGAGCATGTGTTTCTTATCCTCCACGCTACATGAGTTTAATTACTTTTTACTAGTTTGCTAGTAGCAAGCTAGTAGGTTCAACTTGCATTTTCCTCTCAGGAGCCAGTTTGTGGATGTCAGAGTTTCCCACAAGCACTTGAATGCAGCAACACAAAAGAAGAATGTACAACATAAATACTTGGCGTCAGAGGGAAACTTACTATCCATTAGTATATGTATGCTTGTTATAAACTGTTATTAAATACAGCGTAACATTAACAGTTACTTCCCCAGATGGTTCCCAAGTCTAGGAGCCAATTAACAATCATTTTTCCAGTGTTTATCATCATCATTGATAATTGACCATGAGTCAACAGAATTCTACAAGGAGCTTCAACTCCAGCAACAACTACAAATCATTCATCCAACTTATAGCTGATGGGACTAACAAAAGACTTGATGGAGTAATAAAAGATACCCAGGAGATGAAAACAAACCTGTAATTCATACAGAGTTTGGTTGATGATCTAAAAACAGTGGAAAAGAACACGAAAAAAAAACAAAACTGCATGCCATGGAAGCAGAAATCAACAAATCGCTGGAGGACCTCGATGGGATGAAATAAATCTAAATTTGACTACACGGAAAATCAATCGAGGAGGAACAACTTACGTGTGGACGGCATCACTGATAAGCAGGGAGAGAGCTGGGAAACTTCTGAAAAGAACATCAAAAATATGCTGGAGAATAACCTAGGTTTGAAAAGTGAGTGCATGGAAATTGAACACGCTCACATAGTCGGCCAATTCCGGCAGCATAGGAGACCCAGAACAATTGTTGTTAATTTTGTTTCAAAGATGGACAATCCATCATCTCTGCTGTGAAAAGGCTAAAAGTCAAGACTATTTCATTGAAATAACACCAAATCACAACAGACGTTATCTGAGGGTACTTTTTACATAAAGCAGGTCTAGATCATACTCTTTAATTAAATGGAATCAATGAAGACTTCTCTGACGAAGTGAAAAAAAAGGGGAGCGATCGTCTTCCTAAGCACCAAGCTTCCAAAGAAAGACTAACTAGTTAGTCTGACCCTGACTAACTGAACGCTAAACTAGCAATTACTTTGCTTTTAAATCGAGTGTACAATGTTTTTTAATATGACTATGAGCAACATCTGTGGCTTTATCTAAGAAAGGTTTAAGGATTGCACACCTTAACATCTGCAGTCTGAAGCATAAAGTTCAAGATCTCTCTATGCTACTTAACAACAATAATATAAATGTAATGGCAATTTCAGAAACACATCTGGATATATCATTCAACAACTCTGAAGCAGCCATACCTGGTTATAGTATTTTCAGACATGACAGATATAAGCGTGGGGGCGGTGTTTCCATATATGTGTAAAACCACATCCCAGTTAAGGTCAGAAATTACTTGATACATCCTATTATAGAAGCCCTTTGGTTTCAAATTCACCTACCTCACATAAAACTAGTGCTAATCGCTTGTTGTTGTAGACCCCCAAGCACTAATATATAATACACTGATGACATATGTACTATGCTTCATAAAGCTACAGATGCAGACTGAGAGATATACTTTCTTAGGGGCCTAAGCTTAACTGACTTTTCTCAGCCTGTGCTTTGAAACAGAGTATACTAGTAGCAATGAATGTATGCAATGTATATCTAATAATCCATGTGCCTACCAGGGTAAGCTCTAACATGTGTGGAGTCATATCTGCCACATGCAGTGACCACATTTACACCAATGCCAGTAAGCTCTGGTTTAAGGCCATATCCATCCCTGTTTTAAAGACCACAATATAGTTATTATGGCATGAAGTAACGTACTGAAAGGTGGGCCAAGGGTTGTGCTGCAAAGATCTTGTTGTTAATGACAAAAAATATACAGTGGGACAGAGGGTAGTCAAAGAAACATATTCCACTACAAATGTTCTCAGACTGTTGCTGACTAGCACGCACCAACTAAAAAAAATCACTGTGAGAAGAACATCAGCCCCGTGGCTCGATGAGGAATTGAAAACATGCATAAATGCACGGGATAAAATGAAACGTGTTGCAATAAAGTCAGAGGACTCTATTCAATGGAATAAATACCATGAACTCAGATACCAAGTCACAAATGTGAATAGACTGTAAAAAAAAAAAAAAAAAAAAAGATCTCACCATCAAAACAAGATTTATAAACTAAAGCTGGATGGGAATAAATTATGAAAAACTTTTAACAACATATTAGACCAAAAGTACAGTTCTTTTATTGAATCAGATGGTGTATTTATTACAAAACCCCTTGAAGTTGCCAACTATTTTAATGATTTCCTTATTTATTTTATAGCTGATCACATTGCTGAACTGGTATGTTTATTTTTAACCATAGACTGAAGGCATGGAGAGTTACCAAAATCATTCCAATACCTAAGAACAGTAGGAACACCTTCAGTGGGAAGAACAGCGGACTTATTAGTATTGTTTGTTGTTGTTAACAAACTCATGGAAAGACTAGCTATCTCCTATCTGGAATTATTTCTCTGTCAGTGGTCTTGATTCTGAGATTCAGCAAGCATAGCAAGATGGTTACTTTACACATGTTGGTGCTGTCTTGCTTGACTTTAGTGCTGCTTCCTGTCTATCAGAATGCAGTATGTGTACTTTAATGGTAGCTTTCTACCACAGGAAAGTTAGGGTGTGGGGTTCAACAAGGCAGCAACCTTGGTCTTCCCCTCTTCTCAATTATTACCATTGACCTACCCCTGGTGTTAAATAAGTCATCTATAACGATGTACACTGATGATTCTACCTTGTACAAATCCACCAGTAGTCTAAATGAACTAATGTTCAATGTGTGTCAGCTTGTGCTAAATGTATCTAAAACAAAGTGCATTATCTTTGGTTCAAATGCATTGAGGTATGAGTTGCTTCTTTCCCTCTCAATGAAGGGTATATAGCTTTGGAGCACTTCCATGATGCTTTTGGGTGTAACTCTGGATGAACAACAAACCTGGTAAAGTCATACAGATAAGATCGTATAAAAAATGTGAAGATCAATGTCAGTTAGGCACGTTATACACTCACAGGTTTTGTCTCATTTTGACTATTGCTCAATAGTTTGTTCAAGTGTGATTAAAAAGATTTATAGTTATTCACAGTTCATACAGGGTGAGTGTCGAGGGCAAGCATGAAGCTCTCTCCTGGCTAAAAGGTGAGGACAGATTTTTAAGCAGTCTCGTAATTTTCCTTCATAATATCTGTACATTGCCCAAACTGAAAAGCCTCATATCTCAATAACAGACACGCAGTCATACTACCAGAGAGGTAACACAAGGCCATGTAATAGTAAGTAGAAACCTATGCTATGCAGTAAATGGCTTTCTACATAGTTACTTCTTATTGGAATATGTTAACATGCTCCCTTAAAAAACTACCAACAGTTGTCTGGTGTTTGACCTTATGACTTTTGGTATTGTTGCTTTTGTGTGGACCTTCATAAGGATCTTGTTTTGTTCAAGTTTTGTGCTCAATTTTTCTCCTTTTCCTTCCTGATGAAAATGGTGTTTTCTTTGGTTCTATTTTATTTTGTTTTCACTGTTTATTCCTAGTATTCATTATCATTGTTGTTGTGAAAGTGAAAGGTGAAAGTGTTCCATGAGGGTATGAAGTGATCTGTGGGGTGCTAGATGAATTGAGGGTAATCAGGTTTTGGGGTGTGAAGTGTAAGGGTTGTGTTGTCTGGCTGTTTCTTATATGTAGTGTGTTGATGTTGTGTTTTTTTATGTGTGGACCCCAGGAAGAACAGTTCTTACCACAGTAGCAACTAATCGAGATCCCAATAAACAAATAAACAAATCACATTAGATCATAGTATTCTGTATTGTTACTGTATTTGCTCTTATAAGCTATCTTGCAGATTTACGTTAAGTATAAATCATAACATTAAATGAGATATTAGATACCTCCTTATCTAAAAAAACCCCAAAAACTGGTGGTGCACTTTGAATGTTGTGAAATGCCATGTTGCAGTTCACACTTCATGCCTATAGGGGTCAATAAAGGTCATAGATTACCTGATGTCCTTTAAATAAGAATACAATTCAAGGCACCAGCTACCTCTGGACTGGTGTAGGTTGATGGAGGCAGGACACAGCCTGTGGAGAAGGCTAAACTGAGGTAACACAAGTTGTATGTATTAAATTGATTGATTGATTCAATTTTGCAGTAACAGGTAATAACTGATATAATAATTACTTCTGTTCTATGTATGATAACCTGTGAGAATGTGTGGACATGTCCTTTTAAATCAGTTGAAAGGGTACATCAATTAATCAAATAAACTGTTGAGTAAAATAAGATCAGCACTTTATTAAACCAATTGTTAGTTTATGAGTGGAACTAACTGCTAAATTATCATTTGCTACAAGGCAGAGTGTACGGCCTCTGTGCCATGTGAAACTGTGTTTTTACAGAGAGAAAACGCTCTTTGTCCAAGTTCTGTTGCCTTTGGCAGGTAACACATCATGACTCACTGTTCTTCAAATCTAGGGGCCTCTTTTCCTATAAGCTACAAACACACACACACACACACACACACACACAGATGTTGACAAGGAGACCTACAAATAATCACGTTCAGTGTGCTTGCCTGCTTGTCAGTTTGCCACGATAGCAAGGTCAGTTCCAACTGAGTGTTGAGAGACAGACCTGAAGATGGATGTCTGCGGGTTTTCCGTGTTTAGTCACAGTGATTTCTGCCTTGACATGTTGAGTATGATAGAACAAAACCAGAAAATTATGACATTAGGCCTCCTGTGGGAGTGCACTATAATATGCACCAAGGTAGTTTGAGTTTATGATAAACTTTGGCAGTTTCTGTGAGGATACCTTCAGTTTGCTGAAGTGTTGTTGCTGCTGCTGGCGACAGAGGTGGAAGATTTGTATGTGTGTGTGTGTGTGTGTGTATGTACATGTGTGCGTGCGTCCAAGATTTCCAATTTTGTCTTCCAACTTCGAAGGCAGGTGTAGGCTACTGAAATCTGAAATCTGTGATATAGGGTCACAATATTTGCTTAACAGCTGTCAAAATGTGTGACCCCATCTTAATATTAATAAATCAAAATACAGAATACGGTGTGATAACAAGTAAAACATTTGTATTATAGCTGAAGATCCTGATGAAGTCACAGCCGTCTGTGCATCACCCACATCCATAATATCATTCATTAATTCATATAGGTGTTATTAATTACAACTGTGGTGGCTCAGATTGTGTGCAATAAAAAAATGCATATTGGAAATGTCTTATTGCACACACACACCCCCACCCACGCGCACACACACACACACACACACACACACACACACACACACACACACACACACACACACCCACGCACAGACACACACACACACACACACACACACACACACACACACACACACAAACCCACCCACCCACGCACAGACACACACACACAGACACACACACACACACACACACACACACACACACACACACACACACGCACACTGAGTCATTGTAGTTGATATGAGTCATATGACATTCAAAATTACAAAAAATAAACATCTTAATAATAATCCAACAATATACATGATACCATATTTTATTTTGGATAAATAACTCCAGTTATATAGAAAAAAAATAACACTAATACTGGATGAAAACAATATATTGTCATGGGTGATTTTCTAGTTATGGGCACCAGTTAACCCAGTGTTGTGTTGGTACCATATTGACTCAAATTGGGAGGAAGAAGCAGCATCAATTATTTCCTCACTTAGTATTTTATAATATATTCTATGGCAGTAAAAGTTTACAAAGATCTGTTTTAATTGGATTTTTCTATTATTACTAATTAATATGGCACATTATACTAATACTACTATTCATTTACAATATGTTTTTTATACTCAGTGATGAGCTTATGCTGACTATAATATATTTCTTTATAGTTTTGTCCTCTTTGTTGTGATATTAGTCATTTTGTGTCTGTTTAACACAGTTGCTACTTTATTTTTTTCTGTATGGAGACAATCTGCTCATATTTAAAGCTCCACCCCAAATGAGGTTGCACTGATTTCTTCCCCCTCCCTGTCCCTCTGTCTGTGTAGCCTTCCCTCACTTTCCACCATTCACACTCTGGATCAGCACACTGGACCTGGAGGAGCTATTCACCACACACCAATTTAATGATCACGACTCAGACTGTCCTACATAAGGAACGGCACGGATGATGCGTTTTGCGCAGCAGCCATTCAATGAAAGAAGAGACGCGCAAACGAAGAGATGGGCACCGTTCCTGGACTTCTACCTTCTACCTTTTCATGGGGAAAATGTTGTCATCACAGCGTGCTGGTTGTACCTGTAATAGTGGCGGTTCTGCTCCAGCTTTGCGCAGCTTTTAACTTAGACACAGAGAAACGCGTCGTCTTTACCGGACCACAGGGAAGTTATTTCGGTTATTCTGTGGAGTTCTTCACTAACTCATCCAGGTACAGTCTTCATGCATCTTCACAACACTTGATGTTATCTTTCACTTTTGCATTTGCCAAGTCAGAGGGAGAAAGTTTACAGGAGTTCTCTATAGTTCAAAATGACTTAATAATACTCTTTGTGATTGACTGGAGCTACAATCTTGCCCATTAAGGAATCAACATATTTATATAATCTCACAGGGTGTTTAGACTACCATGCACAGTATGCTTTACACTTTTCCTCTCTTATTGTAGCCTTATGATATTTTACCACTACATAAGCCTAACAATATTTAACAATAATGTAGTTGTGCTCTTTTAAATAGTCATTTCTGAAGACATATTTTCATATTACACAATATCGACAGTATAATGTAGGTTACTCTTAGAATATTCCTATAAAAAACGTATTTTGATGTAGTCAGTATTTAGTTTAAAGTGATCTTGCCATGGTAGCTAATCATCCATATGATCTAATAAGAATTTATATAACATATTATAGTTAATAGTAGTCTTTTTCATATATTTCATAGTGATACAGTGGTTGAAATGTTTGGATATAAAGTCATATTAAATAAAACATACATCTCTCCACTCTCTCTCTCCACACACGCACACACACACACACACAGACACACAAAGCCACACACACACACACACACACACACACACACACACACACACACACACACACACACACACACACACACACCGAATTCCAGCCAAAGTATGATTGGAAACAGACATACAAGTCTGTATATGTGTGTGTGTGTCAAACTAAGAGCAGGGGGTTAACCTACAGCAATGTAAGAAATATGCTAATCTTCAGAATATATACTACAGGGACAGTGGGGGTTTCCTGCTGCTTTTCTGTTGACAGATGAGGAACTGCTGAGTGAGATAAAGTCAAAGATCAAACATGTTCTTGGACTGACTTAATGGACACGGCACGTACCATCAACCTGTGTTGACTCACTGATGAAACTCTCTGGGCTGTAGCGTGGAACACACACATGCAATAGATAATACAAAAGTACAAATATAACAAATATAATACATAACATGTGAAGTAAATGAATCTCAGCTGGTGGCTTCATTGTGCTCCATTAATTAGTTGCATACAAATGTGTCTAAACACAATATAACACTAGGAATAAAAACAACTAAAGCTTCATGATGTATAGGTCAGCACAATGATATAATAATATCAGTCTATTACAGATTGTTTCCAAATGTAGTCTGTTGTGATCCAACACTGTCTTAACTTTCAGTTTCCCACTCCAAAACACTCAGCACTTGGAGAAAACTCAGTTAAATGAGACGATGTAATTTCTGAATAAGAAATAAACTGTGAATTCATCAGCAGTAAATCACACCCTCACTCAGTCTAATTTGCTAATAGTTTATTTGATCTGGTATGAAGCTTATTGTAGCCACTGAGCTAGTGTTAGCAATTTGCAGGGAGACAATATGAAACTGTGTTGCATTTTTGAGTTGGTTTGCTGACTTTTTGACTTTTCTTTATTAGTGCTACTGCTACACATGTGTGTTACACTCAATAATCTTGCTTTAAACTGAACAAACTATCATTAAGCTAACTAGCCAGCAGGCTCAGTTAGCAAACCACAAACATTAAAGTTACCTGTTAGCATAAATCAGGTGTACACCTACTAACTATGCACAAGTCCGATTTAAGAGTACGCTATTTTGAATATATATATATATATATATATATATATATTTTTTTTTTTCCTTCACAGAATTTCAAATAAGAATGGTTTGTAACATTTTACTCCACTTATCATCTGCATTATAAAGTAAAAGATCATACAATATGATGACCATGAAGATTTAAACACTCTGGAAAGCAGTATTTTGCAGAGTTATTTTTGATACATTGTACTCTCACTGGCCTATTATTGAGTGTTGTAGTGGATTGCATTATCTTGAAAAGTGTTCCCAATATTTTGCCCCTCTTATGTTTGTTAATGGAGTAGACAAAATATTATGAACACCAATGAATCTAATGCACCCCAGCACACCACCACCATCCACTACGACCTCAATAATAAACATAAAGTAGAATTATAACCTTTCAGTGTCAACAAAAGCTGAAAATGTATAAACTTTAAAAAAAAATGGAATTTATGGCAGAACTGTTTTATTGGATTGAATTAGATTTCACAGGTGAACCTGTTTTTGTTTGTTTTTCACCACTTAAAGACATTGATGGCAAGCTGAGCACACATTACAGTAGAGTTAACCGGCTAACAATCGGAAATTCTTTTAATACAACAATATGATCCATCGCATTTAGTGTATTTACTTCTGTCACCACAGCCAAACACATTTTGGCTTTGTCCACCCAAAACGCCCTCCAGCTGTTCACAGCCGCTGTCCCTCCTGAAGATGTGTTGCATCATCTGAAAGCTCTTTATACATGATGATAGGGTTAGGTTTAACCGTGTGCACAGCTGTTAAGCTTTTTTATCTGCTCTATGATAACCTGACGGCAAGCAGCTTGTAGCAACTAATCTTCAGTTTCATACATCCCTGTGAAAGTTATGTACACAGCTGATCCTGTAAGTTATACCTTATCAACTCTCTGTATTGCCTTTCTCTCTCACTTAGCCTACATCCTCGAGGCTTCACGCGTGGAAAGTGATGTTAGTTTAATGAATGTGGATATTATCCTGTGAGGAAATTGGCTAAGATTCCCTCAGTTTTCTTAACTAAGCCTCCAGCAGTTAGGGGACATGTTGTGGAGTAATTACTGAGATGTTGATTCAGACCAATTTGCAAAGCCTACCCCCACTTTTTCATTCCTCTGGTGTTTTCGCTTACACTGGACAATTTTGTTCCCGACCAAATTCATGTATTTTATCGTTGTTGAACACGTTCTTTGTTTCTTGGCTCTTGTTTTGTGACAGGTTAATAACTCAGCAGGAAGAGAATTCTCTCCTAAATGAGTGAGATGTTTGCATTCTGCTGATGGGGTTGTTTCTGCTGCTTGTTATGCTTTCTGACAATTACTAGACTGTTCAGCTGTAGGGAGCCTTGTTAAGAGTTGTTCCCGTTAACTCACTATACCATCTCTGTCCCAGCACACGTGTACAATAATTTGAGTCTCTAAGGCCAGTTTAGGAAGTAGGCGTCAAGTTCGCTGGTACAGCTTTTGCCTCCTCATACATATCAGGTGCTGTCCTAAATAAATATCACCCATGTATTCAAGTGGACTAAGCTTTCTTTTGGTACAGTGCAAGTTTTAAGGTAGTAATCAGAGATACTTTAGGTTGACAGGCTTGTGGCTCTGTGCTGCACTGGGCAACTTTGTATGCTGTCAGTAATGAGGGGTTTTCCAAAACTTTTTCAGTTCTGTTTGGCCAAATTTTGAAATAATCAGAACTGAGTAAGAAATGAATGAAGCTGGAACATTTCAGCACATTAACTGGGCTGGAAATGAGGTTCTGGATGATTACTTGGAGGGAAAAGGACATTTTATGTTTATTTTAATCGTCAGTGGTACATGCTCTCTTTAACTCTAACCAAAAGTGGACTGAGGGCTGTAATACTCAAGCTGTGTCCCAATTCCATTCACCATAATAATTGTATAAATCATCGATCGGTGGAGAGGGGACAGACTACTTATGTACACATTGTTTTTCAATTCAATTCAAAACTTTACTAAGGACACAGCTCTTGGGAGGTCCATATCGCAATAAAATATAAAGGGCATAAAAGAGAGAGAATAAATAAATACACAGGCTAGAATGAGAACCTGGTAGAACTCAGCTCAGGGTTGGTTAAAGCCACAATAATACTATTAACAAAATCTATGAAAAAGTATTACTTTGTTTTTTTTGCAAGATCATACATGAGCCGGCTCAGCAGTAAATACTTGAGTAACATTTCATTTGTGGATTACCTTGTGAGACATTAGTGTACATCAACAATGAAATTAAACTTTTTTTGGAAATGCATTTACTGACTTTTTTTGATCATGATCGTTTTTGTCGCTTTCCAATTACAAGCACACTACATACACAAAACCTGCTTGGCATTAGTAAGCAGTTGAGCCAGACTGATATATCGTTAGCCGATAATTGGCCTGTAACATATATATTTCGATATATATGTTGTCCAGTATGTAGCAATATTAAAAAAATAAAAGTTATATATGCAGTATTTTATGTATATGTATTCCTTTTCTTAATTCAGGTTTAATATCTACATATGGGTTTTTTTGTTGTGTTTTAGTATTTATAGGAATTTATGATTATTGAATTTCTAATGAAGTTAACTGTTTCAGTGCACTAATGACGTGTTTGATAACCACCTTGCAAAAAATGTGTGTTTGTGTATATATTTTGTATATATGAGATTATCAGCCAATATATAGATATCAACATTTTTTGAATCCCCTAATATCGGTATCAGCATCAGCCCTAAAAATCCAGTATCGGTCAGGTAATCAGTATAAGAATAGGACACACTATTTAAATCATGTGGCCTGATGTCAGCAAACTTCCAGGTTTACTACAGACTGTACCACAGCTATGTTGTTATTCACGCCTGTTACTCTCTCATACACTCCATTACTCATTGAGTCTCAGTCATGATCTCATGGTTGAGACAAGCACTAATTGAGTTTTATGTCGGATAATGCTGACCACCCACACACCAATGAGTTTAACATATTTACATGTTAACCAAATAAAGCAGATGTCCAAGTTGAGGATCTGGCTCGTATGAGCATCATATCCTGTTTGTAATAACAACCCAGATAAAATCTTGAAAAACTTGAAAGGGCTTAACTGGGATACAGACAATGTGTTGGCTTTCATGGGCATATATTGTGTTCATAACTAAATATACAGGAAGATCATATTACTGTATGTCAGTGGTTCCCAACCTTTTTGGCTTATGCTTCTTAAAAAGGAAGTCTACTTGTGACCCATTGTCATATGTTTAATGTGGCAATCTTAGAGGCTCAAAGGGTGAAACTACTCAGTGTTTTAGAAAAAAAGGACTTATTAAAGAACGTTTGAAAAAGTAAACATCATTTTGGGTAGAAGAAATGTTTTTTTGTGTCTTTCCTATCTGACAGTGAAACTGAGTAAGACCTACTATTAGGATATGACTTGTTTCAGAATAATGTTGCCATGTAAGTGTAATCACTGGGGCTCATAAATCCTTTAGCAAAAATTACATGTTGCATCTTTGACCTCTCTGTGCCTCCAAGCTGTTTCCCTGTTTGCAGATGTTCATGGTAAACATGAGTTAAAAGGAAAGGAATCCTAGTTTCATGTCTTCACGCATCCATCATCCAGCTGATGAACATCGTATTGTTAAGGAGGCTTTTGTTTTGGTGTTACGGGTGTTTTTAATTGTCTCAGGGGTTTCAACCCCACACGTGCACAGATTACAAGGAGAGGTGGCGGGATAGAAGTTGTACCTTTGAAAGAGAAGGCCATTGAAAGCCTTCGCCCTGGTCGGCTGAGCGGCTGTGGAGTGAGTGGTTTATAAGGAAAGCTAATCCAGCCATGTAAATATTCCTCTTGTGCTCTCCAGACATTTTGGGGGATGGAGGTTGGGGGGGGGGGGGGGTGGGGGGTGGGGGGGGTACAGTCTGTCTGATCTCTGCTAATGTCATCAGTCACCAATGTCTTAAGTTGTGCCATTCGTTCTGCGCCAGGCCTTTTTAAGCTGGGCTGTCTGAAAACCTTGAAAGCTCAGCTGGTTTGTAATACACAGTCTCATACACGCACTTGCACGTGTATACTTGCATGTGCTTGTATGATTTACACACACAGTCATGCAAACATATGCAGTGATAGTGTTGTGGTGGTTGTAGCATCTGTTTTGCTATAGTATGCTATTCATTCATTTTCAGATTGTCATCTTGCAAAAACATGCTAAAATGTCTCCAGATACTTCTTGTTTAGTCTATCACTCTTCATGTCCTCACACACTTTCTTTTAAAACTATATTAGGGTTAAAAACAGCACAGCAATAGCAGTTTCATTGTCCACGTTTTCTACATATTTGTTTTCTATTTAAGCACCGTTTTGAGGTACTTATACTTTACTTGAGTATTTCCATGTGATGCTACTTTATACTTCCACTCCACTTCATTTCAGAGGGAAATATTGTACTTTCTACTCCACTACATTTATTTGACAGCTTTAGTTACTTTTCAGATGAAGATTTAGGTTATAATATAACAAGCTTTTAAAATACAACACATTGTTAAAGATGAAACCAGTGGTCCCCAACCTTTTTGTCTTTTGACTTCTTACAAAAAGCAGTGTGTAGTCAGGCTCACATTTCAGATGTCTATGAGTTGTTAACAGCTCCACCAAATACTGATTTTTCCCTCTAAACTTCTCATATGATTCAATAAATGTTTAAATGATCCAATATTTCAGCAAAAATCAAAGATTATAAAAACAGATTTGTTTTTTCTTCTTTCCTCTCCCATTAATCATCTCACCACCCCTCACATTTATCTGCTGACCCTTTGGAGGAGCCCCACCCCTAGATTGGGAACCACTGGACTAAACTCCCTAACTGTATAAAGTAGTTGAAACTGGCTTCACCTCCAGCAGCTGTAAAAGTAACATGCTGCTCTAACACTGATGCTTCACTATTAATAATCTAATGATGTCATATATAATAATATATCAGTCAGAGAGACCAAACCACTACTTTTACTGTAATACTGCATACTATATCAAGCTCACAATACTTACGTACTTTTACTGCAACTACATTTTGCTGCTAATACTAAAGAAAGAGTATTTTTACAATGATGTATTGGTACTTTTATTTAAGTAAAAGATCTGAATACTTCCACTACTGCTTGTAGCGCAATTACACGACTACATGTCCCATCAAACAGCCTCTCTTCATCGAATGGAGGAGACCAAAATCATTGCATCTTTGTCTTGATGACAATGTAAACTAAATAGAGACCAAAACCATCACCAAAAAAGAAGTTCAGATGGTTAATTGTCGTTCATTAAGCTAAAACAAGCTACAGTTGCACTCTGGCATCATCATTTCACCACTGCTCAGGCTTCTTGCACCCACTATAACTTGTAATCATTCAACCAGCTTGTGTGGTAGTTTCAATATAGCAACTATGTGGCGAGCTAAATTTAAAGCTGCACTAGTCAATATTTTTACATTAACAATTGACGAAATCACCATCAATGCGAAAAAAGGTTGAAAGGGACAAACCACACAGAAGATTATCACCTGATTCTGCAGTTTTCTCTCAGCTTGGAGCTTTTAGCGTCTTTCAGTTTGCTGTTTTTGTTTTGAGGACTTGCAACTTTACTCTTATGACTCACTCTCACTGCTCTCAATCTCATTTCAGCTATAAAATCCACTGCATGCTATTTGCCCAACACCAGGCAGCTTTGTCCAGCTAGTTGCTAGACAAAGCTAGCGAGAGTTTAGCCACTAACAAGATTTTTTAGCTGCTAACAGGATTTTTTTCCTCAAGAGTTGGTGGAGACTAAAACGAAGCTAAAAAGAGGCAGATGTGTTTCTTTGTGTCGACCAAATGTGTATATAGCTAACAGTTTGATAGCATGTACCATATAAGGTCAGTGTTGAACTTATAGCTTGTTGCATTGCCCCCAAATGTCCAGAAAATCAATTAATGCAGGTTTAAAAGCCAAATTCATCTTGAAGAAAACCCCACAAGTGAATGTTAATCATATAATGTATTTTCTGTATGTTAAGTTTCATTTAAAAATACTTTCAGTATAATGAGTACACACTGTAACCCTGTATGGGGCCCACAAAATGCTCCTGCTTCTGTTGAACTCATTTCCCCGGACAAGACACTGGGCCATGGCGGAAATTGTCACAATTACAGCTTTGTTAATGACAAACAATGCTTCACTTGGCAACATGTCAAAACTACACAGTGTTCTAGGCCTCTACAAAAGGCTCCTCTGGCTACATTGGTATTTAATTTGTACAGTAACAGAAGATAGATAATTGCAGCGCTGATTTAGATCTCATGCTGAGGTTGCAGAGCTTTGGCAGAGCTTTGGGATTATGCAAAGTTGCATTTGTTGATCATGAATAAATATTTAACCTTCTGGGCAGCAATACTATACGTGGAGTGTTTTCCCGTATTCTACGTCTAACAGCTTCCATGACCGACTGCTGGTGGTAATGATAGGGATCAGTAGAAATGTGGTGACTGCTTTTTAAATGTTCTTTAAATATCATTACAGAACAGTATTGCTCTACCTTACAGGCTCCAGTAAACAGGAGCATTTGTCCATAAGGGAGAAGTCAGCCTCAGTTCTACTTTTTGAATCTTCTAATATGGTGGTTCTTGGTGTGTTTTCCACAAACTAACATTCTTTGGTTTTCTCTCTACCATTATATTTGCTCCTGATTAACACATCCAGGAATCTCTGCTCCCCCTGTCTACCTTTTAACACCCACCCCCATCCGTCCTTTTTACCCTATTCTTTACATATTTCATACCTATATTTTATGAGTGCATACACCAAAACTTTAATGCGACACAATTTAAATGGATTTGACTTGAGATGAAAACAACTATTTCTTGGTATAATCTCTGACTTTTTGTGGACTCAATTCTTTACCACAATTTAAGACTGTGTTTCTTCCTTTCTGCTGTCCAGTATCAGCATTTTGATCGGCGCTCCAAAAGCCAACACCAGCCAGCCCAACATCAGCGAAGGAGGAGCTGTGTACTCGTGCCCCTGGAGCCAAACTAACTGCAGCATTATCGACTTTGACAAGCAAGGTAGGGTGCCTTGTTAAAACTAAATTGACGGTTGGCCTTTTTGTAACCATATCAAGGAAAAATAAATGTGATGATTGAACATTCATGCTCGATATTCGAAATCCAAGGGAGAGAATTTTCCCTACATCATAATCACAGCAGTGGCTAGTAATTCACATTGTTCCAGGATGTAAAAATGCCACTTTCCCTAAAAGGTACTGTTTAACAGTTGAGACAGGGCTGTGCAGTAAACTTCAGCTGTGTCTAACCAGCCATAAAAGTGGCTGAGAGAAGCTATAGGTAGCATCCAAAGTTAGACACCACTGTGCTTGACCCTGAGGTCAGGAGAGAGCGGCTCGCTGCCTGCTCAAAGCTCCTAATCCAACAGTTCTCTGTTTTGATTGAAACCAGGCTTTGATGTCTCTCCTGTGTTTTAATGGTGGCTGAAGTTTTTCCTGCTGCTCCACCCCTCGGTCAGGTCTCCATTTTGGGGCATGGTCTGTGTTTGCAGTGTTTCCGCAGTGCTTTGATTTCCTGCTGGACTTGGGCCCAATGTTGTGAGCACTCTTTAATTAGGGCAGAGCCATTACGGGGACAAGGACCCCAGAGGACCTGGGCTGCCCCTGGCTCTGCCAGAAATATAATCACTCCCATCAGAAACACAGGAAAGCGATAAGGAGCGGCGTTTGAGGATCACAGGGTCTAAGTTATCGTACGCTCTCAAATGGAGATATCGAGTGGCGGTTTACACAGAGTCAGAGCTGCGATTATGAAAACTCTGCCTACATAAATACACACATACAAAGTGTTTACAAACACAAACTGCCTCTGCAGACAGCCTCCGAAATGTGATACATCCTAGTAAAAGGCATGCAAAACCACACATATGTTAACAGACACACACACACACACACATGCACACATGCTGGTGCTTTAACATTCAGTAGTCTTGCATTTCCCATTAAAGGCCTCAGGATTCATGGTGTGTTTGAGGACACAGCCCAGACTCCATTAACCAAACAGGCACCCTGAGTTGCAGCCAGAAGAGTTTCATATCACCACTCCGCTACAGACGGCAGGCGCATATATTAGACAATATACCACAGTAAAGCTTACACAATTACAGGCACATTTTAGCATGATTTAAATTTGTTAGGGCTTAAACAGGGACACGCTTTCTCAGTCAGGCATATTGCGGGTGTCAGGTTTTGTTAAATGACTTTTCAAGGATGCGGAATGGCAAATATGTTTGACAATTAAAATAAATTAGGGTCTGACAGTAACTCTCAACATCCCAAACTTTTATTTAGTACTTGGGTAAGGATGTGAGCACTTTTTCCAGGTCAGAAACTTGTTTTTACAGTGTTCCATAGGACATTAAGTCAGCCTGGCTCACCTACCTGGCTCAAGAGTTTGTTTTAAGGACCAGGAATAGCAATTCAAGTAGAAATATTACTGTCTTGTTTTTCCCCCAATTAATTATTAAACCAGTCAAAAGTGGAAAGTGAAATTCCTGGAGGTGTAATGCTGCTGAAGTTGCAAAAATAAAGACTTTGCAATTTGGCAAGCAATCACACTCTCACATATACACACACACTCCTAGCGCTCCAACGACCCCCACCCTCATCAGGCCAGGGCCTCTTCTCAAAACAGACCCTGACAATGAAGTACAGCCGTTTGGGTTACAGTAACGACAAGGTCCAAGTCCCTTTGAGCTGTTTGATGTGTGCCATAGCATGGAGGATGGATTAAGACTGCAGACCCCGGGAACAAGGCCATAAAATATCCATGTAAAAAGCCAAGAACATGTGGGGAACGCTCTGAAATGAAGTACAAAAATCAAACGCTGATGACAGCGGGATCTTCGACTACGTTAAAATAGCAACTCCTGACATCACAGAAGTTTCTTTAAAGTCCCAGTTTCAGACTAAAGTGTAGAAAATATAGATTATTCATTCACAGAAGAGGTCTATACAACTGTGTAAAAATGCTTTTATGTAATTTTCTGTTCTATCTTCTTCTAGGTGATCAGTATGTTGATGTAAATGGCGTGAAAACTCAGGTTGAGTTCAAGTCCCATCAATTGTTTGGAGCTACTGTGCGTTCCCATGGCAACAGTGTCCTGGTAAGAGTTTTTCATTATGGGGTTTTGGGAATCCAGGAACCAGGTTGTTTAATATTTCTAAACCTGACTTCCTCTGCGTACTAAAAATACAATAGAAAAGTAAACTCAAAACAATCTGAGGAGTCTCTAACCATCAGTTTTGGTACTAAAAAGATTGTCATTGTCCAGACAAGATTCAATAACCTGTGTGAAACTGTCCATTATCTTTGTTTTTCTGTCAACTTTTGGCAGACATAGTCAGAGAGCGTTGAATGTTAACAACAACTCTGCAAAAGCTCTTCAGTTTGCATATAATGACTACAATCAAACCGCAAAAACTTATAAGTCCCAGTCAAAAAGTAAGACACCACTTGATAATTCATGTAGAACAAAACAATGGGAATAGAAGAACAGCATTGTTCTTGTATTGCAGGGTAGTTGGTGCTTGTACCATAACCTAGCCTCAGATATGAACTGAGTTCGAGGGTTACCATTTATTGTATGCATTTTCAAACAATATAACCATCTTACTTTTACAAGGATAAAGGTTACAAAATAAGCATTAACTTGATTAGTATGGCAAATGACATGGCAGGATAAAATGACATCAAATACATTTCCCCAAAGTGTTGAGTGAGTTACAGCACACTGCTGTGCCTAGAAGTCTGCTAATGGATAGTAAACATTTGAGACTGGCGCCTATGAGCTGAATATATTGTACCATTCTTGAGCAGGGCACCATCTAACAACCTGTAATTCCAAAGTGTAGTTGGCTAAATGTTATGCTTCTCCTTGGCCATGCAAGAGGATTTTCTTCCAGGCATGGTAATGTTAGTAGTGTACTTCAGAGCACACATTGCTTCATCCATAACTTGTAGTTGCTTAGACCACTATGATTCCACAATCCTTCAAGGGAGGAGTTTAGCGAAGGGTCAGTTTAATTCTACTGAGCTAGAAAACATGATCAGGTTATTTGGTCATTGAGCTGTTTCTCTGTGCTTTCCAGGCCTGTGCTCCAAGGTATTACTGGAGGACCGAACACGACATACCCTTCGCTGATGTTACAGGAACCTGCTACCTCTCTGTAGACGGTCTCAAAACGTTTGTGGAGTACGCCCCCTGTCGAACAGGTGAGTTACTGCAATGATAGCTATTCTCTTCTTGAACTGGCACAGAGGAAGTTACCACCTTCAGCAGATGAATGTAACCCTGCAATCCATTGAAAGTTGAAAGTCGATAGTTCCAAGTCGATATTATCGACTTCCAATATATATGCGTGCCAGTGCATCTGCTCAGGAGAACATGGACACCACAATGAACTGATGTTTTTATGGCAAGTCTCTGAACTTAACAAGTACCTACTGAGGACCTTTAGATTAGGACACTTTAAAACAGACGGGAGGAGTAGGCCAGGACCAGATGCTTACAAAAACGTCTATCAATCACAAGTCAACTGAACAGAAACAGCAACTCTGAAGCTATCACAGCAGGTTTCACAACACAAACACTACATAAAATGAAAGTTGATGAAAAGGTTATTCTGCTTACTTTATATTGCTGTGACATGAGGTGTGTTGCTGTTGGCAAACTGGTGCTGGATGGTTCTTACCCTAGTTTCCGACTTGGAATTCCAACTTGTATGACCGTTCCACTGCAGTTTCCTTTACTTTCTGTTCCTAATTCCAAGAACAATGGTTTGGATCATAAAAACAACCTTCTGATGTCAAACTCTGCACATACACCATTCTGTACATACATGTGAAGTTATAATAAACACATTTTAAGCTTAGGGGAGAGTACTGTGCACAATTTAGGCCAGCTTTTTAAACTAGTTCACAGAATCTGATATTCACAAGTCTTACTCGGGTAACTAAGTACAGTATTTGAATAGCTAAGAAAATATAGTCAAGTCAAGTCAAGTCAAATTTATTCAAAAAGTACATTTCGAAACAACAACCACTGACCAAAATGCTCTACCATCAAAATAGCAAAAAGATCAGTTACCACAAGCTATAGAAAGTGGATCACATAATGTTGTTGGAAACCTCTGAAAATCAAAGAAATGGCAGCATATGCGCTCAAATTGAGGCTTCATCTTTTCTGTATTTTTTCTGTTATTTTCAAAGTGATGGTGTTGAATTTAGTTTTGGATCAACGAACAAATGAAATGTGATGAATTACATTGGAGATTGTTGCTTTAAACAGAACTGAATGTTTTGTCTCTAAGAAAGGTTTGAAGTTTCTGTATAAGTGTTTCTCATATTGCGCTGCTGTTTAACTACAGAAAGACATGGACCTGCTGGACAGGGATATTGTCAGGGGGGATTTAGTGCTGACTTCACCAAGGTAAGGGAAATATTTGCTGGAGTTTTCTACATAGTCACAGTTTTTCTGTTTTGGCTGATGTAAGCAGGGGAGATTACAGTGTGTAGATCAGACTTGCAGAGTTTGTTGAAACTCGTGATGGAACTGGTGACACACGAGATTCCTCAGTTCTGGCTACTGTTCTGTGTTTCAGAGTGGACGGGTTGTGCTTGGAGGACCAGGCAGCTTTTACTGGCAAGGTGAGCTCACAAGAATGTGGAGCAGCAATGGATTTTTATGAGATATCTTTCAATGGATTTTCCCTCTGAGAAAGACAGATCAAATCAATCCATCATTGTTGTCAGCCGACGGTCTACAATGTAACCTCTCAGGCGCCAGACCTTTAAAGTCACACGTCTTATTTTAACCTCTGACCTTTAACCTCTTGTTACCCATCTGTCCTGTAGGTCAGCTCATTTCAGCCACTACAGAGGAGATTGTGAAGGCCTACTACCCCTCTTACTTTCTTCTGTCAGTCGTCGGCCAGATTCAGACACGACAGGCGCAGGGGAGCTATGACGACAGTTACCTGGGTGAGGATATGAATGATTATGATAGATATAAATAATAAAATGATTAAAATTTAGATGTATTATTATGACTTTGTGCATGTGCTACTACTAATATGACAAATACTACTACTGATACTGCTGTTGCCACCATTGTCAACTACGTTTACTACCGCTGTACATTTTTACAGCAGCAGCAGGGCCTCTCTTGATCCAACACAGATGATTTTTTTTGGCTATCTGTTTAACAGTTTGGTCCACAGTCACATACATAAACAGCTACAGAATGCCATGAAATTTTATATGATATTCACGTTCCTCAGAAGGTATTATTTGATGCTTTTCGCCACCCTTTAACCTTTTGTCCCGCACCATCACAAGGTCAGCATTTTTAACCAAAAGTGGTAAATCCCAGTTAAGGAAATAATAAATACCTTGAAAACTGACTGGATTTTCATTTAGTTTGGTAATAATCTTCTGACTTTACTTCTAGTTCCACCAGCAGGCCAAAAACTGCACTTGGATAGCAGAAATATACAAATCTAACCAACACACTTTCCCTAAACTACCACCCTTTCTTTTTTGGATACTTGTAGGTTTTCCACTAACACCACCCTCATGTCAAACTGTCAACTTTATCCTGTGCACAAGAAAACTGAAAAATAACTGTTGGATTGCAGTAATTTTGCTGTCTGTATTCACTGTCTTCTGACCTTTTCTCTGAGTAAACTAAAGCCAAAATATCATCTTACACATGACTCATGTCATGACTCAAGATATGTCATAATCTAATAGGCAGATTTCCAATGAATAGGCTGACTTCAATCATGCTCCCCAAGGGATAAAAACGGATCATTACAGCAGATGGCTTTTCCTCCAGTGCATCTTTTTTGTATTTGATCCCACTTCTAGTAGCAAAATCAGTATTTCATACATTTATTACAAACTTTAGTATTATGGGGCTTAAGGAACTTTCATGATTTTTTCTTACCACAATTTTTTTTTCTTACCACAGTAAAAAAGCAATGTATCCCTGTGGTTTTGGGGTGATGGTGGTAATGAGCTCAACCCTGCTGTAAGCATCACATGACTATGGTAATAAGCAGTAATAGGCCTCATGGAAGAAAGACTCATACGAATAGACACTTTCTAAATATGCATGAACGAGTGATTTAAGAACATTGGAGACATTTAATCTAAAGTATGAAGGAAAATTACGAGTGGTCCAAACCTGTCGTACATGTCATGAATAGATTGTCTCTAAAGATAGAACTAAAATAAACGTAATGCAAAATGAATATTCTCTTCACTGTACTATCATCACCATGGCTGCCAATTTACTGAAAGGTTTTTCAGATCTTGAGATTTTATTGGATTTTTATAAGCAAACTTGTCCAACAGCTGCCTCTGTGTTTGTGCAGGTCTAACTGCTGTCTAATTGCTTTGGGTCCTCTCCTACTAACACTCTTAAATTTGGTATATTTTTGTCTACTGATCTCTGAAAGCAGGACTTGAAGCTGCGTGGTGTTTTTACTCTCTGAGGACTTTTTTGTGAATGGAAATGAACATGGAGCCTTATATGGCAATTTTAGATCATGCTAATGAGAAAATCTCACAAACCTACTCATGAACAGGTGGCATTCATCAATCTTAAAACGAGCAATTTATGACAAGTTCAGGCAGTAGTAGTAGGCAAAGCACAACAACGCCTCTACTTTCTGAGGAGGCTAAGGAGAGCCAGCCTTCCCCAGAGGCTGTTGGTTAACTTTAACAGATGCACCATAGAGAGCATCTTGACTAACTGCATAACAGCCTGGTACAACAGCTGCACCAAAGCTGCCAAAAAAGCCCTGCAGCGTATCATAAAAACAGCACAGGACATTGTTGGCACTGAGTTGCCATCACTTGAACATCTCCATAACACTTGCTGTGTGAGAAGGACTAAAAACATCCTCAAAGACATCACTTATCCTAGACACAACCTGTTTAAGCTCTTCCCATCAGGCAGGCACTTCAGATCAATCTACACACGCACAAGCAGACAAAAAAATTGCTTTTTCCCAACTGCCAAAAACCTTCTGAACTCTGATATCTCCTCAGCCTGAGATAACCTCTCACTGATCATGTACAATAAGATATGTTGGAATGTGCAATGCACTGTCTACTATATGTGCAATACACTGTTTACTATTTGTACAATAAGCTATGCTGGTAATGTGCAATACTATCTTGACTATATGTGCAATAATAATGCTGCGGAACACTGCGGAACATTCTAGTAATACAATAAAATGCCTGAACTGAACAGAAATAATTAAACACAATTATTGCTTTCAAACCTAACTGTATCTCTTCTCTGCATGTCTTTCCTACAGGTTACTCTGTGGCTAGCGGTGAGTTCAACGGGGATGATGAGGAAGGTGAGGGTCTTATTTACAGTGCAGAGTCCCCAAAACACGGGGCTGAGTACAGGGTTTGTTGACCCCTCCTCAGCTCTGTCTGACCGCTCAGTCCAAACACACATGCTTGTGGATGGTCTGCTGTATTATGCTGTAAAGAGATTAATAAGTCTTCAAGGGATATTTGAACATTGAGAAACACACAAAATCTCAGTTTCCCTTCTTAGTTTCTCTTTTGTTTTGAAATGACCCCTCCTAACCTTTAGCCCCTGTTGCAGATTTCATCACAGGAGTTCCGAAAGGCCTCATGCTGTATGGTTTAGTAAGGAATCTCCACACTTTCATTTTACACCATTTTACAGTGCAGATAGTGTACAAAGCATACAACTATGAAGCTGAATACATTTTAGTTGAATAATCCAATATACAATCTATAATGACTTTTGTCTGTCTCAATATAGGTGTCCATATTAAACGGAAGTGATCTAAAGTCTGTGCTCAACTTGACAGGAGAGCAGGTATGTGCACATCTGGCTGGAGATATTCTGTAGCCTGGCTCCTTATTTTTCATATATGGGTACACATTTAAAGTGGCATGTGTAAAGGAGGGTTGAAGAGATGAAGGAATTTGCCCTGTGGAGAGGCCTATACCAGGGTCAGAGGTTGAGCTTACAGTATGCACAGCTCATGGTTTCCAAAAGCTGGAAAATCAAAGCCAGAAACAGCAGACCAGGATAGTGTTCATGTTGTCACTGTATTGATTTGGCATGTGTGTTTTAAATAGGAAGAGTGGCAGCTTGGCGCTAGCTTGGCTTTTAGTCATATTGCTTAAAATATAACCCACAGATGAGTATTTTTAAAATAAAATGTCACTAACTTTCTTCTGAAACTTTCTTATGAGCAAAAAAATGACTCATCTGCTGTGCATTTTAAAGTGGGAGATGCGTCCCACAGACTACCAACTCAACTTCCTGTGGAAACTGAAGTGCTAAATAAAGTGCAATGGATTAGATCCACAGTATAGTTGCCAGTTACATCTTGGGAAAACTTATTTGTCTGTTACTTACTTGTGTACTTTAACAAGGCTTCATTGTGTAGATGTTGCAAGATGTAAGAGCATGTGACCATTCACGAGTGTGTGTGGCTGTGTCCGTGTGTGTCTTCAGCGTGGGAGGTCATCAGTCACTGCTACGAGGTGTCAGTCTGAGGGTGGGGGGCGCCATGAGTAAACTGTTAATTCATGGTGAGAGTGATCTAAGGTAAACTCCTGGTTAATACACTCTTTGCTCTCTGTGGGTGAATGCTGGCCCCTCTGTGGGTGCTGGGACTTGTGTAGTTGAAGTCAGCTGCAAAAACACCCCAGAGGCAAGAGGCCCTGATGATCTGGTGAATGAAACCTCAGATTTTGTCATTTGTTATGCCATTAAACAAAGAGAGATGTCAAGATACACAAAACCAAAATATTTCCTCTGTTTAGCCATGTTCCACTGGTTTAGCTGGCTTTGGTGGGCACATTGCACTATTGTTGGGCAATATGATGATATATATCCCATGAGATGACAGAAATGTGTCTAGCATCAGAGATCTTGCAACATTAAATACCATGCTAGCTTTCCCTTTAGTATCTCTGTTGGTATAGGACCACTGTGGGCAAAGCAGCAAATCAGTGAGCTGTACAACGGCTCTGTTTCTATTGGATTTGAGGATTTTTGCATTAATGTCAATAAGTGTCTGGATTTTTAAGCCACTGGATAAGTTATTTATTATATCTATGAATTGTTTCTCAATTAAAATGTTGGATGCTGGTCCATTTCCTGGTATAAGAATAATAGGGAGACCAATAAAGTAACCTAACCTAACCTAATACAATGCATTCATTTCTTGTATACTTCCAGTATATAGTGTATATTTTACTGCATGTAGTATTAAATGTGGACACAATGACATTTTAATAGGCATGGACAAATGTGCACCATGGACTGTTAAAATTGTTCCTGGGTCTGACCACATAGTGAAGGCCAACAGCAACAAATTTTCAAACAGAGAAATGTGGAATTTTGCTAGTTTCGTATTTATTGCCTTTTATAATATTACAGGGCTTTCTGTTAGCATAGTTAGGTAAATTTAAAGCTGTAGTAGTTAACTGCTCTCAGCAGCAGAACAGGCTGTAAACACAAATTTTACAGATTTTTACCTTTGATATGGCATACATGTTACATTAGCTTTCTTTAAAGTTGTATTTCTGTCCATCTGACAAATGTTAGTCTTTTAGCTCTGTTTTGATCTCCACCAACTACTGAGGAAAATGCCTGGCGAAGGTGTTTGACTGTCCTTATCAGCTAGCTTTTAGCTGCTAACTTTAGCCATTAGACGCTCCACTTTGTTGATAAGCTAGTGGCTAACTTTGTCGGACAGGTAGCATACAGTGGGTTAGTCAGGAATGTTTTTGCTAGGTATGTGAGCCACTGTTAGTATGACAAACATCAGTATACAGTAGTTGTAGTGTAATTAATAGGGCAGGTTTAATAGAAGAAAAGAAAAAAGCTAATATAGCAGCGTTAACTTCAACCCAACAATGGATAAAGATGCTCTTCATCTATATTCCTATAGTCCTTCAGATAAAACTACTTTACTAGTTGGATGTAAGATAATCACAAACATTAGATCAATTATGGTTGCTAATTGTGAAAATTCATGGTAAACTTTCCTAACTTTCGTAGCTTTCTGATTTCACCTCACTTCACCACAATTCAGCTGAACATGTGTGGTGGCTCAGCTCTACAGGAAGTGTTGATCATGTTTCTTAAGAGTGTGAATGTATTGCAAAGCAGTGCTCCTTGGATATCACTGTGGATTTGAACTTTGTCCTGAGCCTCAGTTTGATTTATGTTGATATGAGTTGTTTTGCATGTGCAATGCAGGAAGTCAATCCCCCAATATTCAGGCTTGTTTTTCACAAGGGTCTCTAAACACACTTCTGCGTAGCCACACTACAAATCACTTTGAAGCAAGAGTCACCCAAGGATGTAACATGACCCTAATTTATCATACATGGTATGAAATTAAACCGGAAAAACTTGAGCCCCATGAGCATTTTCTTGGAGTGAGATTTAAAGGAGTTCAAGTCCTCGATCTCCAGACCCCCTACCTCTCCTCGAGCTTACAGAAGCCCTAACACTGAGCTCCATGAAAAGGGAGAAGAGGAGACCCCGGGGGATTGTGGGATTGAGAGATTGAAGACGAAAGCTTCTGGGGGTGGTGGTGCAGGGTACAAAAGAGAGGACATGGAGAAAGAAAATGAAAGAAAAGAAAGGGATCTATGCACCATCGTGTGATTACAGACTAACTGGGTCTTGTTTATAATGTGTTCCAGATGGGGTCCTACTTTGGCTACGCAGTGGCAGCCACTGACATCAACAGTGACGGGTGAGTGAATGGAGTGATGGTGACACAGATGATGGTAAAAAAAAGGGGAAAGGGTGACAGAGTGGGTGAAAGGGAGACAAATATCAACTCAAACAAGGCTAAAAATAACGGGTGAGGTCAACAAACTGAGGTCAACAGTGTGAATTTCTGGAGGTTTCCCATGCTCTGTCTCTCTGTGTCATACGAATCCTGTTCTCTCATTCTGTCTATACTTCCTCTGCATAAAGTTCAGTGGCAAATTTCACTTCCTCACCTTGGAGAGACACACCCTCATGGGAACCTATGTTTTAACAGTTTCAGTTCATTGCCTATGAAGTGAAGCCCTTAAAGAAATGGCAGTTATTTTGTTTTCTCATCCTTTTCAAACTGTAGTTAGTGTAGTAAATATAAAGCAGTTATTTCAAAATGAAATTGATTTGGAAGTGCTTACTGGTAGTTGTACGATATATGCTGTTATTTAGTTCTTTAAATTGCTGCTCTTTTTTGTCACTCACTGCGTGAAACCAACTTTCTTCCTCAGTTGTTGACGTTTGCTCGGTTGTCTTGGAAACAGAACAAACTTAAGTGAAAATATCTATTTTTTTCACAAGATCGTTATAACCCAATTGCACATGGTATTTTAGGGTGTTTTTTGAGTTGCGGTTGGGGCTTCGGGAGTGAGGATGCTACCTCAGCAGCATAGCTGATGTTGACCATGTAGACTGAGAGATTTTGCTAGTATCACCTGTGAAGAGTATAATCATATTACTAATAATTACTCAGCTGTCCTTGTTCCTTCATTCAGTGTTTACGATGTGAATTAGAGGACGGGTTCACAACTTTTCAAGTCTGTCTTAAAACAATAGATAGGTGCCAAAATGAACATTGAAACAGTGTTTGCTCAAAGTAATTTTCCTCCTGACTATTAAATAGATATCTCCTCCTAATGAGCTTTCAATGTAAGTGATCAGGGACAAAATCCACAGTCCTCTATCTGTGCAAAAATGTATTCAAATGTTTATCAGGCATTAATAAAGATACCCTCTTCATTTGTGTAAGTCTACATCTATTAACCCTGCATTTATTGAAGCCCCGTTAGCATCAGATCAAATTTTGAAAACACTTTTGTACAGTATAAGAACTGCTGATTTTATACACCAGTGGTGACTTCCATTTGAAGCAGCTTTGGAAGTGTTAATAGCCAGTAATAACAGGAGGAGTGATGACAGCAATGGAAAAATGCTCATATGCACACCTGACTGCTGATTTAAGACAGACTTTTTGTGAACGTGTCGTTTAAAGGGGAACTTGATGGGTGTTGGGTTTGGATATTTCATTAGGTGTCAATATCATATAGCTTCCATAAAGAGCTTGAACAAACTGATACTGCCAGAGAGTGTGGAAAAATACTTAAGTGTGAATGCTAAAAGTTTTGTATCTATATTTAAACTTCAATTTTTATTTGTCTTCTTCCTCTGTCTTCATCTTCATTTTTTGTGTCTTACTTTTGCCTGCCTCCTCAGTATGGATGACCTAGTGGTGGGAGCTCCAATGTTCATGCATCGAGGGTCCAATGGGCGCCTGGAGGAGCTGGGTAAGGTGTATGTGTACCTCCAGAGGGGCCCTCTGGTGCTGGAGCCCAGTCAATCCAACCTCCTTGGTCCGCAGGCATTCAGCCGGTTTGGCACATCGCTGGCTCCCTTGGGCGACCTCAATCAAGATGGATTCAATGGTAGGTGTGATAGATACAGTAAAGTGTGTGGCTGATACTTATAGAGTTAAATTTTGGATAGCAAAGTAGTGATTTATATTCTCCATCTGTTACATTTTATCCAGTCAATTAAATATTTTTTGTGGAACTATATGAAAGCAGGGTATTTTTCCCATTCTTGGAAAGTGGTCACAAATTTTTGGACCCTACTGTATGCTTTGAGGGGATCTTTAGCCTATTTAAGGATAAACAAAAAGGGGGAAATGATAGAAAAAAGTGAAAAATTCCCTCACAGTTTCTGAGAAGCCATATCAAAACTGCTTGTTTTTCAGAGAAATAGTACAAAAGCTATTTTATTTACATTGACACAAAGGAGAGAAAAGCCATTGAAACTAGGACTAATGGATTCAGTGTATTCAGTGTTCAGTTGTATTCCAAATGTGAAACTTGGCAACACTAGCTAACTTACTGGAATATCTCATTCTCATTCAATCATGATTCGGCCAAAGAAAATCATTATTATACCTACCCTACTATACCCTTATCTATATTCATACTTTCATATATGTGGTATATAACCATTAGGGCTGGTTATAGGTACTCGATACCTTTAAGGTATCGACCGAAATAAATCCATACCATGTAGTACTGACACATCTCCTGTTAAACGATACCTGCAATCAATACTCTTTGTACCCAGAGCTAGAGGATATGACCATTTGTATGGGCTTGCTTACAGCCAAATTAACGCAAGTGTTCTTCGATTTAATGCGACGTGACTGGCCCACTGCCACAGCAGCTACAAGCCATCTGTGGTGGTGAAATCGCGGTGAATTTGGGTTGGCACCCTTAGCAGTTCAGCAGCCAAGATGTGGCTACACTACACGCCTGTTACACGAGATAAAAGCAAGTGCATTAAATGTGTAATGTGCCCTAATAACCATTATGAGAAAAAATGAGATTCTTTACACAGTGTGTTGTTGCTGTTTACAATCAGACATGGCCATTGGCTGTCCCTATGGAGGAGATGACCAGCAGGGATTGGTTCTTATTTATAATGGTTATACTGGAGGACTAAAGGACACACCCACCCAGACTCTTGCTGGTCAATGGGCTTCCAGCTCTTTCCCTGCCAGTTTTGGCTTTTCTCTGCGAGGCAACAAAGATCTGGATCAAAACGGTTACCCAGGTACTACAAGAAACATTCCACCTCTAGACCTCTATCAACTCTTTACTCTCTCTTCATTTAACTCACTTTCCCTTCTTGCAGATCTGATTGTTGGTGCTTTTGGGACTGACAAAGTTGTGATGTACAGGTATGTTTAAGCACTACACCAGTGTAATAACAGATATACAGACAATTCTTCTTCTTCTTATCCTTTCATACTCTGTGTGTTCACTCAGAGCTCGGCCAATAGTGAGCGCAAGCGCCTCTCTCACAGTGCAGCCAACCATGTTCAACCAGGAAGAGAAGACTTGCGAGCTGGACACTGAGAATGACACCATTGATGTATCCTGGTATGGACACCCATTTTTTCCTGTGATGCTCTGGCATTGTTGCATTTTTCCATTGTTTTGGGGGTAAGGTGGTGCTAAAATTAGTAGTTTATCTGTTGAAGGTGTGTTGGTCATCTGCTGCTTCTTCATCATCACCATCATCATCACTGTGGCTTTTTCTGCTTGTACTATTCCTCCCTGCATTATTTCTAACTGATCCACTCAACAAATAGCTCCAAATATCTACACATCCGCTAACAAAGCTATGCTAATATGTTGAGGAATTTCACATTCACTTCCTGTTAATTCTTCTCAATAATAGTCTCCCATTATTTAATCTTTTAAAAGCTTTTAATATGATGCAGTAAAGTACGAAATGTTGGGTTTGTATCAACGGTAACTTAACGTAACTCTGATACGTGCTGCTCCATGGTAACTTTAAGAAAGCTGGCCAATCAGAACAGAGTGGGCCTCAAAGGGACAGGAGCTAAAACTGCCTGTTAGAGACAGAGGCTGAACTGAGGGGCTGCATAACTGCCGGTAATAAGGAGTTTTTTTTAACTGTGAATCATGCAAAGATACTCCAATAGAGTCCAAAAATAAAAATTTAGAGCTGGAAATTAGTATAATATGTCCTCTTTAATGGTTTAATAAAAAGCTTGAGAGTGGTTAAAGGGCTGTCTGACTATAACAGAACATGGAAAGTCTTGCAAATGTTATGTAACACACATCTTATTTCAATTTCCAAAGTTTACCTCACGAGAATGTCAAATGACTTCATGTTTGCCAGTGTCCTTTCCAAGCTGTTCTGAACTACACTCTCAGTATTCTTAGATCAGAGGGAAAAAAAGAGGAAATGTACCCAGCTTTCAATCTCAATGAAGCCCTTTCCACAAGTTCAGTTTAACCATAATCGTAATAAACATTTTTAGACTGCTGTAAGAAGCATTCGTCACACTGGCTGGTGTTTTAGTATATTCCTGATAGGTTGATAGGAGTGAGTCTTGTTTTTGTGTTTATTGCTGTTTTGGCTGCCTTGGAGACAAGAAGAGGAAGTGGGGGAAAAAGGTGGAGTAGCTACATGGAAAGATGAAAAGATGGAGAGAGTGTCGAGTGCAGTTATGGGAAAGGTTGGAAAAAGGATGTAACTTTCATGAAATGAATGCGATATTGTTTGGTAATGGAAAGACTCCTAACAGCATGAGGCATACACTCCCTCCACGACCACACACATACTTAAATGTGATTTTCTAAAGCATTTTTTGACACTTGGAATTAAAAAGAAACATGGAAGTATAACAAATCAGTGAAAACACATCTCTGTAAGCTCAGTGGGTATGCATGTTAAGTGTTTTTTTCTCTCATATTTTTGTCTGTCTCCAACCTCCAGTGTCAGCATCGGTTTCTGCCTGCTGGCTAATGGGAAGCACCTCCCATCTCATCTAGGTGAGGCGCACACACACACACACACACACACACACATACACACACACACATGGTCCCTATTACCTTGCTTTCTTTGTGTGGCTACAAGTATGCCGGACCTCACTGTGGTCAATTTGGCAGTTAAGATCAAGATAAAAGAACAATCATGTAAATACAGGGCAACTTGGTGGGCTCTGGCAGTTTAGAAAAGTGTGTGTGTGTTTATTTTAAGTGCGTGGGAGTGTATTGTCTGTGTTCCCTGCATAGTTGTTGTCATGTGGGACATGGCAATACCCTCTGTGTGTTTCTGTATACTGTACAGAGAACAAAATAGCACATAAAGGCACTTCACAATAATAATAGTTTACCACTGTGTGTGTGTGTGTTTGCATGTGGTGAGGCATGCATATAGTATGTCTGTGCAAATATGTCTTTCTGTGTGTGCGCATACATTAAAATGCATTTTTGTGTGTAATGTAGGCATATAGATACAGACGATGGGAATATTCATTTTTTTCTTGCCTTGTCTTGTGTGTGTGTGTCTTTATATGTGTGTATTTTCAAGGCTTTGTCGTGGAGGTTCAGTTGGACAGTGTGAAGCAGAACCAGAAAGAGTCCATCAGGAGGACTCTGTTCCTAGACAGCCAGCAGCCCAGTCTGGTGAAGACCCTCAACCTCACCATTGGAGAACGCTCATGCCATGAAGCTAAGATCTATCTCCGGGTCAGTCACACAAATTGTTTTTACTCCTCAACATCAGGCAGATTGGATATCAGTTTTTGAATGCTGCAAATGCCTTTTAGATATGTTTCTATCAGGTAGACTAACAATGATACATATTCTTTAACCATTAAACAAGATGCTAGTGGCTCTGTGAGGCTAAATGCTAATGTAAAAAGTTAACCATTGTCACCAGTTAGCTATAAACATGACGTACTGAGGCTGAGGGGAATGTCACAAAGTAGAGTATGGGACAGATTAAAATATTGAGTTATATGAAAGTTAAAGGATCACCAGCATCACTACAAATCATCCTGGGGGGTATGAATGTACTGAATTTCGTGGCAATCTATCAAGTAGTTGGTGAGATATTTTGGGTTTAGATTGTTGTATTGGAGGTAAATCATTTTTTATTGAACCATCTGGGTGTTGGGTGACACTGCACTCACCACCATAATTGGAGAGATTTCGGGGAAGAGCTCTCCTCTAGAAAGCACAGCACCGCGGGGCCAATAAAATACAAACAGCAAACTGCTTTGCTCAGCAACAAAAAATCTTGGAAGTTCATTCTCTGCCTCTGGGAACAGTGCATAATCTACATAATCTTGGCTCAAGGTCCACCTATGAGCTTTTTGGAGTTTTCAACTGTATCTGACAGTCAATCTTGTGAGCCTTTTTGGACTGCTGTTCACAGACAATTTATGTGATTTTGTTTAATTTTTCAGTTGTTCTACCAAGGTTGTGTCCCAAGTCTCACTGTAAATAAAACAGCATTGTGCATCTAAATCAAACTTTAGTTTGGGCCCAGTAGCTCTGTAATAACTATAAATCTTCACCTTTGTTTAGACCCTTTGTTTAGGTAACTGGGTTAAAAGTACCCTGTTAACATTTTGCTATAGAGCAATGCATGATGAGCAGGCCCTTAATTTTGTACAATATCTTGTATACAAGAATGCACGCAGCTGCTGGTGTCGGTAATGCACCAATAAATGTAGCATTGAGCCATGAAAGGCAGGGAAGAAGAGGGTGGCAGCAAACATTGATGTAAACAATGACGACTTCAAAATGGCCACAAAGTCAGCTTTGAAAATGTCTTATGGGGAAGAAAATGAAGTCGACGTGTGTGTTAGGGGTTAAGGCTACAAACAGTGGGTTTTGGTGAGAAACTATGAATGTAAATATAACTGTGTTGTTTACCAAAAGAAACCCCAAAAAACCTCCACTGTGCACCTTTAAAGTTGAACAGTTTAAAGCTTGTAACTTCTTGGACTACATCATATAGCTGTTTTCACTTGTGTCACTGTATTGTAGAAACAGTGTTGATGAATAGTTCTGGTCAAAACATATGAGAGTAAGCCCCAGGTTGTTAAATAACTAATTTTTTTCCTTCCTACTTAGACAGGTCATTTACTTATGATGTAACGACTTGTGACTATTCCTCATCTCAGATCTGTGCCTTTTATATCTTTACCACATTTTCCGGTTCTTAATCCTGGCCTTCAGGAACCAGAGCCCTGCTGGTTTTCATTCATGCCATCTAATCAGAGACTGTTTTGCACCTGCAACACCAGGTGAATGCAATTAACTAGTTTGTAGGACAGAGGTTAAAGTCATTTCCTAATTGTCAGGGTTTGAAGTTCCTGTTTGAAGTAGTATTTTGGGAGGTACATGTAACTGAACACAGAAGTGAAATACTACAGTACCAATCTTCTCATCACTCAGTGGTGACCTGATCAAAGAGTATATCTGACAAAAGCACTTATGTCATAGATATTCACTGTAAGGACATAACGATCAGAGCCCTTTGCTCTTTGACAGGAAAAGAGATGGTTTGAATAGAAACTGCCAACCATCCACTTGCCTGTCAGTCAACACTCGTCTGTTTGCAAACCATTTTTTTATTCATTAAAGGGGTCACATAATCTTGGTTGTATCACTTCTTTAGAAAACAGGCTGAATCCTGCATATAGGCCATATATCGCTGTAACATCTGCTTTTGATTTTATATAGTGTGACATGCACATCTTGTACATTTACTTGGAACAGGGCTTCACACAAATCTGCTATAAAAAGCTAGATATTGCTACCCTTGCAGGAAATTGCTAACAATCGTAGATGGCCAGTTTGGTTTTTTTTTACCAATTTTCTATGCATTTATTTTTGTCTGTGTAGCATTTTTAAACTGGCCCTACCACACATGTATAGTATTGTTTTGTTCATAAACTTATCATTTTACTAAAGTACCAGGAACCCATGACACAAAAATGTACAAATGTGAAGTCATAATCATACACAGCTGTAAAGGTTGTAAAAAAAAAAATACTGTTTAACTATTCAACTTGTTTTTTCTTTGAAAATGCATGCCACTGTAAATCAATGAAAATATGACTAATTCCTAGTTGCAAATATATCTTTCAAAATGTTTCAACTCGACATAAATAAATTTATGTTACTATAAATAGAAAATGCTCAGTAACAGATGGGTGCCATTTATCAATCCATGTAGATGACACATGGCCTGTCATCACTTCCTCCACAATGACTCATACAGTTGCATCTCTGTCTGTTGCAGGGTGAAGAGGAGTTTCGGGATAAACTCTCTCCCATTTACATCAGCCTGAACTTTAGTCTGGATCCTCAAGCCCCAGTGGACCAGCATGGTCTCAGACCTATCCTGAACTATCAGACAGAGCAGTTTATTCAACAGAAGGTATGTCTATGAACTCACATGAGTAAAGTTATTTACCTCATAATATCATAGTGCAGAAAAGGTCACACAGTAGTCTACATCAGGCATGTCCAAACTATTCCTTAAAGGTTCATGTGGCTGTAGGCTTTCATTCCAACCAAGCAGGAGCACACCAGACTTAACTAGTTTAATCAACTGATCTCAGTATTTAGACAGTTGATTGGTTGAATCGTGTATTCCTTTGGTTGGAACATAAACCTGCAGGCACATGGCCCTTTACGGAATAGTTTGGACATGCCTGGACTACACCATAAACTGCTCTCTGTGATTGGTCATTACTGAAGCGCATAATGCATTCCCCCCACTAATAACCTATTCAGTCTTTGCTCCATGTTTCTGGCTGAGCCCAGAGTGCGTTGATGCTGATTGTTGGAAAAATTGCAAAAATTTGTTGGCCACACCCACTCACACGCACTACCCACCAGAGCTTAAGACCTGGATCTGCTGTTGTGCCCTATCTCAGGGAAATTTGTAATTTCATGTGTTTCAGATTTTTATTAGATTGTGTATTTCATTTGATAACAATGCAAGAAATCATGGACTGAAACACATCATTTAACTCAGGAAGTCGACTTGGTTTAATTGCTACACAGCACTTTCACATCCAACAGTGAAGGTTGGACAAAAATGTTCCTTTTTCCTTTTCCAAAAACTGTCACAACTAAAAACTTTCACATGAAATAGGCTAATTTCATCTCGATTGATGGCCCCAATCAATCCAAATATGCATGCTGTCAGCGAATGAGTTCAGTGTGAATCAGACATTAGTTTATACTGTCTACTGTTTTAATATGATGTTGGAAAAGCCCTTTTTAGAAATTTAGGGTTGAGAAGCTTTGCCCAAATTTCAAACCTGGATATCCATGAGGCACTGTGCCCTTTCATTTGTCTTTGGAAGCTCAAATCTCACAAGGATATGAAGTGTATCTGTGTCGACTTGTAAAGTGTATCTATATATTGCATTACCACACTAAACATCTAGACCACACCACTCATACAGCCACACGCCTTGCATTTTATGACCTAAACAGATGGTCACCACAACGATTACCAGCAAAGAAAGAGAGAGCAGAACACATGGCCTGATGAATATTTTCACAATACCTTACCGACACACATTCAACCTCTCGAAAAACCACAGCACATCTCCCGCTGTTTACATTTTGCGCGCAGGAAATTTATTTGAATGGCAAAGACGGAGGTTACAGGCTGCCATCTTCAAATTGAAATCAAATGTAAGGCCTCCTTTATAGTGCTGAAGCCCATATGGTTAGAGGTTGAGGGTCAGAGCTGATGGAGCGAGAGCTGATTACTGCACTCTGGTCTCCATCGGTAGTTTTTTTTCTTTGTTTCTAAGAGTCGGAGGGTTTATGGAGGACTGGCGAGTCATGGCTGTGCAAAAACACAGAGGGAGGACTGACAGCTCTGTTTGGGTGGGGCGGCGCTCGGCCCTCAGACATCTGGTTGTGGTTTGTTTATGTATGTTGCCAGTGCTCTCCTTCACCAGGCGAGAGCCGTAGCCCTGAAAGCGTGCACATGTTTATGTGAGTGATATAAGGGGAAGTGTGTATGTGATGTGGCTGTGTGTGTATATCATGTGCTTGTAACTGGCTGTTTTTAACAGAATACACCCAACTTTCTTTTTTTTTTCAGCCCAAAAACTTTTTAAGGCAACACTATCGATCAAATCTGTTGTCGCTCTCTCTTCTCTTCAAATGAAATCCTCATATGAAAGGAACTGAAGGACTTTTTGATCCATTGCTCAGTGAGCCTAAGTGATGACAACACAGATGCAAAAATCATCAATGATCCCAGTAGAGTATGGACCCTGATGCTTCATGCTAACACTTTAGTTTCCACTAGGCACTTGAACAGCTAGCCTGCCTTACTGTGAATTCCCATTTCAGTGTCAGTCCATGTCCTTTATAGCATTGTAGATCATCAGTGCTGACTGGCTGATTGTGAACTGTTATATAACTGTATGTTACAAGTTATGAAAAATGAGCACAACCCATTTACGACACCCAGCAAGTTAATCTGAAAATTATGTGCTTGCTGCCATCAAGCTGTTAAATTTTTAATATTAAGGCAATGATGTAGCAAATGTACTATGGTGTAAAGTTAAATCACTGATGGGTGTGGTTACAATCCAACAGACACAGCAAAGCTTAAAGTTATAATCTTCGATCCCCCTTTTCATTAAGTCAAACCGCATTTATGACAATGAATGGATGCTATTGTTAAAGATCCCTTTCAAACATACATTAAGAGTTTTAAATACTTTGCATGGAGAATGTGAAAACTTGGCACCTATATTACCAACAATGCAGCTTTATCGATGACAGCTCATTTGGAGATTTGGTGTGGTATGCTAGTAGCTGCTAATGTAGCCTCGAGTAGGCCTTGGTATCAGTACTTGATACCTTTAAGGTATTGAAATACATCGATATCAAGTAGTATTGAAATGTCTCCCATCAAACGATACCTGCAATTGATCATTTGCACCCAGAGCTAGAAAATAGGACTATATGTATGATTTGTATACGTCTATGCACATACACACATACAATTTATAATATTCGCATGTGATGTACGCTGTGACCCACATGCTAGTGAGCATTTTGTGTTTAGTAAATATTAAAAAGACTTTCAAAATGTATTTGTGCATAAATCAAATCATTTAGATGTAGAGGAGTGGTGGCATTTTATGCAATTTAATGCTTCTGTTAACATGATGGGTAAGAATGAAGTGCTCAATTGTAATTTTTTAAATGATACCCAGCCCTAGCCTTGAGCTATTAGCCTTAAATAGAGATGAGGAGCAGGCTACAGAGGTATGGTAACCCTTTAGAGTTCATTAAGTTTCTAAGTTTGTTGTCTTAAGCTATAAACGACGCTCTCAAGTGACATCACTAGAGGCAATTTGCTCAGCTCTCTGAAGAGGCACAAATTAAATTAAGCTTTTTCACATATGGAGTAATACCCCCCAAAATTGAGTTCCCCTTGTAGCTCTAGTCTATACCATAAAGATGAGGTACTAATTGATTAAACAGTTCCCAGGTAAGTATTATACTATTGTTATAATAGCTAATTCATATTCTTAATGTGTTAGTGCTCCACAGTCACTGAACATAGTCTTAGCATGAAGCACAGCCAATGATACACCAGGTATACTTTTAAAGTCTGTGTTTTCCTGGCTTCAAATCCCTAAGTCAGACAACATGCCAGAAGAATGGTATATTCCTTTAAAAGCTGGAGGGAAACATGGGTCACATGGATCAAATGAATGAGAAGATGTGGAGATGAAAGTAAAAAAAAAAAGATGAAAAGTGTTCAGATGGAGGGGAAGATAAGTTGGGACTCATTACTTGATCTTAGTAAGTCTATTATAGAGCGTGTGTGCTCCTGTCTGTTTGGTGTTAAATGACCAATAGCTTTTGGGTCCCGGGCTGAAAATAAAACCGGGGACTTGAATGAACGATCTCCACTGAGACATTGTTAACTATTGCCAGGCTGATTCTTTGCACTCTGTAGTCCTCCATAGCATTCTTTTAGGAATCTAATGTGTCCCATATGTTGGAGAGATGAGGGTACGGCAACAATGACAGTGCGGCTCAGTGAGCTACATAGGGGGAAAACAAATGGTGGAGAGAGAGAAAAAGAAAGAAGAGAATATCAGGAAAAAAGCTCAAGGGACGCTCTGGAAAAGACAATACCGTCAAATCAAATCTCATTTATCTGTTCTTGCGGTTTTTACCCAGTCATCTGTCACGTACGACTGAAGAGCAGATTTAGCCCTAACCTCTTTAAAATTCGAGGGGTTTTTACTCCTTTTGATCGAGGCTTTTCCACAAAAATGTAATACTTGTTTAGATGGAATTAATCATCCTTTCATTCTCTTAAACCTTCACCATGTTTTCTCTGTTCTCCCCTTTCTTCTTCCCCACATGTAAAGCCCATATTATGTTCATCCTGGAAACATGAAAGAGTTCTTCTTTCACGCAACTTTTTGGCATCTAATTGTTGCAAATATTGTTACAGTGTTGTGAATGTATTGAGGACGTGTATACGCTATTTTCTCTCATCCTTTCATTATATCATGAATCTAATTAATGGCAGCGGCACCAGAATGAGTTTTGAAGTGGGGAGGGGCATCCAGCTTTTGATGACATAATATGCTAGTAAACTTTTTCAAGTCAATTTCCTTTCAATCTCACCACAGCCTACTGTTTTTGTACAACTAAAATATGGTGAGCAAAATGGTAACAGCTTTTTTTCTTTTTTAACACAATGGTCCGCCAACTAGGAGCTAAAAAGGTTCATTTCAAAAAGAGCATCCTGAGTCCTGTCCCTCATGTTACACTGGAACCAATCAACCAGCCAAGATTCCAATGAAAATCTTTACAGAGTCTTTACATCTAATATGCCTACTAACTATGGGCATGCATCTCTCTAATATAAGATGATCCAATATGTATCTAGATACATAGGGTACAATACAATTCAGGGACGATACATTTGGAACGATTCGATACGATTCAATACAGTTAGTTTCTTGTTTAAGTAGACATTCATTTTACATATAATTAACATTAGTCAATCCTTTAAATGTGGCATTGCTTACCTTCAAATAGATATATTTTATAAAAAGTATTTTTCTTACTTTTGACATGTATCAGTTCAGAACCATGTCATTGTGTTTATTACTGTAATACATTGCACTTTGAGAACTTTGCAAAGCTCCTCTGACAATGACAACAAACTTAATATTCAATCTTCACTATTGGCACAAATTAGGGCCAAAGAAACTAGTAAAGCATATGAAAGAAATAAAACATTTGGACAGAGTTCTGTGTAGGCTCAGATCAGAGAACAATGTCACAATGTCAGTGCGTGAGCCAACACAAGAGAGTTAATGCAGCAGTAACAGTAAGCCTGTTTCCCCGTGTCGCCTCACTAAGTGAGTGTTGAGATAAATCGTGCTTCCGCTGTACTTTAGTGCTGTTTTACACTCCTTACATATTGCAATGATTTTATCTAGTGTTCTGTTCTTCTTTTAAAATCCAAATCTCTTCCAAACTTTCAGACTTGAAGGTGTATTACAAATCACGTTGGTGGTGTCGGACATGTTTGTCTTTCCCTCACAAGCGGAGCGCTATCTTAATGTTACTGTGACAAGTCTTGCGAGAGTTTTATGAGAGAGTGAGAGAGAGAGAGAGAGAGAGAGAGAGAAAGAGGTGTACACTGAGCAGACAGAGCTTTCAGCAGCTGATTCATAACTTTATAATTGGGCCATTGGCTGATTCAAAGTACATTTAGACCAATCCAGGAATTTGTGTATCGATGCACTTACTTCTTTTAAATTTAAACAGATTTCTGATTTGTATCAGTTATTTGTAACACATATACCTCTAACTATAGAATGTACAAAAAATCTGCACATAGTAAGCGTGACGTCACCAATAGGTTCGTGGACTGCCATTTGAAGCCTCAAATTTGGCAATTTGACTGTCACCGTCTTGGATTTTTGGAGCCAGAAGGGGCCATAGAGGCAGACACAAAGTCGGATCCCCCCCCCTTTTCCAGTATCAGTGGTGTAAGGCTTCCTTGAACATGCACTCCCTCGAAAGCTTTTCTCTCTCTATACCTTTGGACTCTTTGTTCCCTGAATGCCTCTCTCTCTTTCAGCCATCATATCTATCCCTCGCTCCTCCCTCTTCCTCCATTGACCTCTATACTGTCTTTCCCAGGCCCAGATTCAGCTCGATTGTGGAGAGGATAACATCTGTGTCCCTGACCTGAAGTTGGCTGTTTATGGGTGAGATGAAATCACCTTTCAATTACTTTACCTGTTTCAACAAACACAACTTAAACCCTCGGGCTATGCAATGCTAATCTGCCACAGTTTCCTTCCTCTGTGACCAATATAACACAGCTCAACCTATACCAAGGAAAGCTCTTATATCTGCTATATGGAACACACAGTGTCTGGGGGGTCTTTCTTCTGGTGTACATGAAGGGATAAATTATGTTTTTGGTTAGTGCAGACTGAACAGAAGAGGAAGAGCTGCATAGTTAGCATGAGCTACAGATGCTGTCTTGGCTGAACAGACAAAGTAAACAACACTATTCACAGGAACCACATGCAAAAAAGATACTAAAGCACAGACCACACTGGGCACAGCAATATTAACTTAGGTTCTTTGCCATTTTTCCTTTTATAAATGTGTTTTGGCTAATGAGTTACTGAACAGTTGCCTATTCATGCATCCCACTAATATGAAGCAACATTAGCATTCATTCAGTGTTGTGTTTTTAACCATTGGAAATATAAATTAAATTCCTTTTAGCTTTATTTTGGTCTCCTGCTACTTGTTGCTTGTAGTAACGTTGATGAGAGCCGTGAGAGTGAACCAAGACAGTTAATGCTGTTATACTAAAACATTCATTTAATCCATTGGTAATATACAAGTATCGATTTGATGCCACTTTAACTACACTGGAAGGTGATTGGTACTAAACAACACTGACTAAATATAATCAAGTAAATGTACCTTTAAATAGTGCTATTTTCAGATATTGTTTGTTATCCATCATTTTAAAGGTAAGTCAGGTATTGTAGGATTGTGTGTCATGATAAAAAACAAATAAGGTGGAGTTTTATGAATGTATGATCACATTTATATCATGGCCACTTACCAAAAAATGTGTTTATCGTCAGTCAAATGTACCCTGTGGAGTTTTTGACCACTGTTAGCACTATTAAGCAATGTTTTTTTATGGTTGCAACTAACGATTATCTTAAGCATTAATCTGTCAATGTTCTCAATGAATCGATTAGTTATTTGATCCATAAAATGTTAGAAAATGGTAAAAAAAAATTGTTTTGCCTTGTTTTGTCTAGAACCCAAAGATACTCAGTTTACTGTTATAGAAGAAAGATAGAAGAAAATATTCAAATGAGAGAAGCTGAAACCAGAGAATTTGGACTCAAAACGATTAGCTGAAAATCAAAAGAGTTGGACATCACTGTACATATTCCTGACGCTGGTTTCAAGTTATTCTACTGATTGAAAGTTGGCGGCTGTAAAGCTGTCCAGCAAGTGCAGGGAAGAAGAAAGTGCAAGCAAGCAAACATGGTTGAAAACAATGCAGGCTTTAATATATTCCAAGAATAGTTTTTTTTTTTTTTAATGGTTTATGAGGTAGAAAACACATTCAACTTAGATAATTGTCTTGGGTTACAAGAAAGATAGTTAAATGTGACGAGTGAAAGACGATGAAAAAGAAGAAGCTTTGGAATGAGATACAAGAAGAGTTTAAGATGTGGAAATAAATATGATATATGTTCTATGAGAGTATTTAAGACACAAATGATGGGTCGCTTGTTTAAAACTCATACCATGCCTGCGCTGGAATACACATCTATCAGAAAGACTCCCGGCTCTTGGCATGCTTTCATATTATTGTTAATTAATCATCTCTTTTTGTTTTTGAATGGACGTCAGCCACATACTGTATTTGGCATAAGTTTGAGTTCATTCACAAAGACACACACACACACACACACATGCACGCACATGCTCAGACTTTATCCTCTCAGCCAGCCGCTGTTATGAGGAGTGTTTTGCATTACATGGCCATGTGATTTCTCTTAACTGCAGAAATACAATCAGCGCTAAAAGTTTCCCATGAAAACTCAAAGATCTGCTGTTGTAGTAGCCAAGGGACCAAACTCCAATGATTCAGCACTTTCACTAAACTGAATTTCCCTTCACTGACATACTATAAGACGCAGTGTTTCCAAGAATTTGCAAACAGTGGGATGTTTAACATTCACAACGCAGAGGTCTCGTCACCGGTGTTTGACATGTCTCTGGCTTCAGTTAAGATTCAGAGCTTCGTTATCCGCTGTTATATTTTCCCAGCAAATGACTCTCATTGAAGTTAACATCTCAACTATAAGCTGCACACTTCTCTCCACTCTCTGCATCTGCTGACTGTTGGTGTTAGGCCATCAGCGTCAGCTTCCTCTGCATTTGCTAAACTTGCCGGGCGCCTAATTAAAATCATCTGGTGGATGTCTTACCTAGCGAGGGGTCACTGCGTCCAGACCCTCTGAAGACAGGGTGGGGGAGGGGTGGAGGAAACATGAAATGAAAGAGGAACCTCAAATTTTGACCCCTCAACCAGACGCCTTTCTCGTCTTTCTGCTCAATAGAAACATGAATTTACTACCGCAGAGCTGTTTTGGGGGAGGAGGGGGTGGGGGGGGGGGGGGGGGTGGGGGTGGGGGTGGGTTGAAGTCGGAGGGCGTCGAGAGGATTTATCACTACACTGAAAGTGTGTTTTGTGCACGGGGGGGGCGTCACTGTGAACATACCGAATATAGGTGGGGGTCAGTTTCCTGAGACAAATCACAGTGATCAGATTTGGGTCATTTCCCAGGTCAGTCACGGACAGATACGCAGGAGAAAATGGCCTTTGGGGGACTGTCTAAAACACAGATGCATTGTCTGGAAAGAGTGCACGTCGCTGCTTTTCATTACATTTTACAATCGCTTCTTAGGCATTTTGGTCATGCTTTGCACCAAGTGACTGAAGGCAGCAGTGGAGACAGCATGAACTGTGCCAGCGTATAAAGGCTGCTGTTTTCACTCATTGTAATTGTAGATAAACAGGCTGTTCTAGACTGACAGAAAATAATGGCTGTGTAATAGAAACTCGCTTAATAAAAAATACATCAATCATCATCAGTACAACAGGCGCATTATCGTTATACATTTTTTTTATCTTGATTTCTTGATCTCTGGATTATATGTGTGTTTGAATTTAACTTTAACTTCAACTTGAACTTTATTTATATAGCACTTTAAATACCACATAGTTGATCCAAAGTGCTTCACACAGAGGAAAAACACAGACACAGACACACACAAAAATACACAATAAAAACACAATAATAAAAATTAAGAAATAATAAAAAATGACTGTAAATACATTAATAAAAGTACATGGTCATATAGAACACATAGAGACTTAAGGTGAAACACCCTTAGCTGTTTTTTTATTTTTTATGTGTTTTTGTCAGACACAGTTGAAAGCTAGGGAGTAGAAGTAGTAGTGGTTAAAAGAGTATGGTTTAGAACCTGCTCTATGTGTAAAGAGCCTTGAGATGACTTTGTTGTGATTTGGCGTTATACAAATAAAGATTGATTGATTGATTGATTGATTGAAGTATGTTTTTAGGTGATTCTTGAAAGTCGTGATAATTTAAATTTAAGATATAGAATAAACCACAAAATAGTCATTGTGCATTATAGAAGACATAGTATAGTACATTACTAGTGCTGATCAAGTCTATATAGTTTGAGAATACTGCTTTTAAAACTCACTGGTCACTAGGGCATCGGTACTCGGTTAAGGTATCGACTGAAATAAATCAAGTAGTATCAAAACGTCTCCCGTCAAACAATACCTGCAATCAATCCTTTTTCTACCCAGAGCTAGAACATATGACTAGTTGTATGAACTTGCTCACAACCAATCAATGCAAACATTCTTGGATTTAATGCGACATGTGATTGGCCCACTGCCACAGCAGCTACAACCCGTCTGTGGTAGTGAATCCTTGGTGAATTTGAGTTAGCAGGCGTAGCAGTTCAGCAGCCAAGATGCCACCTAAACACTCTAAAGTGTGGCTACACTAACCGCCTGTTAAACTGGATCTATTGGTGTCAGTATCACTTTAAGGGTACTTTGGTACTGGTATTGTCATTTTTTAAATGATACCCAGCCCTAATGGTCTCACTCGCTGTGTTTAAAACGAATCCTCCAAAGTTCAGTAGCTTTAAAGTTGAACTAATCAATATTCATATTAACAAATAGATCAAAGGACAGTGTGCAACATAGCATTACTTGTAGTGATGAACTAACCACCCATGTCTGCAGTTCTTCTCAGCTCATTATTTTGGTTTTAAGGCCAACAACTTCACTGTTTTAGTTCAGTCTCACTGCTCTCATCAATCTCGCTCCCAGCCGCAGCAGCAGGAAGCTTTTTCAAGGGAAAACCTCTAAAAACCTCCTTTCAGTCCTCAGCATGAGAGCTACTTGTGATTGACATAGTGAAGCCAAAACATAAAACATAAAGTACTAGGGAGGATGGTGATATATAAACTCTTTACTGGATATGTTTGATATCTGTTTTAATTAAGTTGGTTTTATTAATCCACATCATAAAAAAGAGACTTTTTAGAATATTACACGTTATTATTAACAGTATGGGTGCTCCAATTTAGTTTCAGCTATGTGGGGGCGGGGGGGGGGACTCTATTAAACTATTAACTTCAAAGGGTGCATCAGTTGTGGCAATAAAACATTGATAAGAAGCGTAGTGATGACATTTTGTTTTCCTCTCTCAGTGACAGAACGGAGGTTTACCTGGGTGATGAAAACTCCTTGAGCCTGACGTTCAATGCCAAGAACGAGGGGGAGGGAGGGGCGTACGAGGCCGAGCTCTACGTGGTGCTTCCCCCGGAGGCCGACTACAGCGGGATAGCGCGCAACAATGTGGTGAGGAGGACCAGGACTTGTGGACCATGTGAATCTTTGCGTGGTCACGTCCTGGGTCTTTCATAACAATATACTGCATGTTTGCTTATCGCTTGATTTTTTGTTTCCCACAAAGAAAAACTTGAATGTGGGGCTGTGTTGCAACTGATGTGGAAAAACCCACATTGTGTATATTCCCACCAGCATCTCAGCAGAGTACCAACTATTAAAAAAAAGGAGGAATCATGTAGTGGCAGAAAACATCATTATCATTGTTAGGAAAGTTACCAAACATATTCAGATATCTTGTAGTAAGATCTTACATTTTAGTCGTTTTAAAACTACAACATACCGACTCACTTCTGTTAGCAATACAGGTAACTACTGACTAGTAATCATAGACCCCAAGCGGTGAAGACTTGACAGTAATTGATGTTTTTGTGTCTTTTCCAGAGCCTGACTCAGCTGACGTGCAGCTATGAGGCAGAAAACCAGACCCGCTACATTGTGTGTGATCTGGGAAACCCCATGAAGCCTGGTACCAGTGTAAGAACTAACAAAGCCCACATGCTGTCTTTGGCCCTTTTCAGTTTTTTATGTTTTTGTACAATTAAGTCAAATTGTTCCTGCATGGTGAAATCACACAATACACATTCAGTTTTTACATTTACCTGATAATAAACTGTATCAAACTTTCATGTGGAAAGAGGAATATAGCAGTAGAATCTTTATTGTCTGTTCACAGTGACATTTTTTTTCTTTCTGGCACTTTAAAATGCACAAACTGCTTTTCAACCTTTTATCACTATCAATAAAATCAGTTGGACTTAAATACTCTTATACAGGCCAGAGGCCATTTTTACATCTACTGAATGCTACTAAGTGAAAGGAGGAAAAGTACTGGCTGCCTTGTAAAGTACTACTGGAACAAATTACAGAACACAATCAAATGTAAGACATCCCTTTGATTTCTCATGTTCTTTGGATTAATTGTGCGTTTTCTGTGGCTTATTTCCTAGTTATGGGCTGGCCTCCGCTTCACTGTGCCAAGACTGAAGGACACTCACAACACCGTGCAGTTTGAGCTCCAAATACGAAGGTAGGTCTCTCTTTACAGCCAAGTACTGTATCATGAGTCATGTGTCGTGAAGTCCAAACATTGTGCAGGTATATTTAAAATTTAGTGTAATATTGATGCTAACAGATTTAGCTGATCTTTGGTTTTTGAGTGTCTTAAAATCCAATTTCAGATCACATTTAAACAAGTATTAAATAGCGTGGTATCAATATTAATTCTCTTCAGTTAAGATTTATTCCAGAATGAATGCCATCTTGACAAATCTCATTTTTTAAAGTGAGTTTTACATGTTTTTGTTGGATGATAAATACATGTTTCTGAAACATCAAACTTTTGCTCATTGTGTGTTTTGTAGTAAAAATGCGAATAACTCAGAGAGTGAAGTGGTGCAGTACGAGCTGGACGTGGCTGCGATGGCTGATGTCATTCTCCAGGGGTGAGGCTTCATTTCTAACTCTACCATTACATCATTACACTATATAAACATTCTTATTATTGGGATTCTTGCTGAGGTTAATTGCTTAAGTTGGCGTTTGTTTGTTGCAGCGTTTCTCGACCAGACAAAGTCATCTTTCCCACTCCCAACTGGAGTCAGAGTCAGAGTCTGATGGAAGAGCAGGACGTTGGCCCTGAGCTTCAGCAGGTCTATGAGGTACACTGTGATCTATTACTACTATATCTATTATGAGTTGCCCTTGACATTCATGGTTCCCAAAGGACAATACCTACTGACTTTCGTGATGTCCTGATTTTTCTTCTAGCGCCACTAGCAAGTTAACATTTTTGACTTTGGTGAAATATCTTAATTGATACATGATAGATAGGCTTAGTACAAACAGTCATAGTTTCCAAATGCACCACTGTCAGGTCAAAATGTATCCAATACTTTATGACCAAACACCTGTATACAACTAACATTCCTGTCAGCCTCAACTGTACTTGTTTAGTGCTAATTAGCAAAGAGTCCACACACTCTAGCACTGAATGCATAATGTGTAATTTAATGTAGAGTTGAATTATACCTTCATTGGGAGCTGCATTTTCTGCCTTTATAATTTAGTTTTTTGGTCCAGCACCTGTTTGTTTTTTTTTATTCTCAATGTATGCTTTGAAGATAGTAACCATACCTGCTTAACATTGTTACGTCATTGTTAGCACGTCGGCATGGCAACGTTAACATTTAGCTCAAAGCGCTGCTGAGCCTAAATACAACCTAACAGAGACTCTAGCACAGCTGTAGACTCTTATCTGCTGCCCCATATCTGTTGTTTTCATTCATAATATAATGTTATCACTGAAAAGGCTGTTGGATTAAATTTTAATTCAGTCAATTATTAAGCCATCACAAATCTATCATAGTGACCTGCATGAGGTGGGCAGTGTGGCTGACCTTCATGAAGGTGTTTGCAGAAATAGCACCAAACTTATCTCCTGTCTTTCAGTTGGTGAATAATGGTCCCAGTGTAGTCAGTCAGTCCACATTAGAGGTGAGATGTCCTCTGAGGGCTCACAACCACGAGCTACTCTACCCAGTGGAGGTGGTCACCGAGGGGCCGCTCCGATGCTCGTCCAATCACACCTTCAACGCACTTAAACTCAAGGTGACCACATACACACACACACACACATACACACACAAACAGCCTGTTACTCTCAGTCTATTCTTGGCCCTGAACATTTGATTGTGTTTGTTAATGACCCTGACAATGTCCTTACATGCAGCTCCAGCCTCCAGCAGCACACAGTCCCACGTCACTGAAATCCAACCCTGAGCACCACATCCAGAGGAGGGAGGTGTACAGAGATCCTCTGGCTGAACATGGAAACCTGGTGAGATAACGTGGAATAGAAAGGAAATCCAGATATAAGGGATGATTGGGGAAATCAAAGACAAATAGAAGATAATGTGTATTCTCTCCTCAATAAAGCTTCAATAAACCTTGAGCTTAAACTTCCCCCAAAACTACACAACCTTCATTCCTACTTTAAATGAAAGAGGATTTGTGCACCCTGACATGATAGTATTTATCCTCACTTAACTCTGAGACAGGGAGCAGGGTGAACTCAAAAACAGACTTATTTTTATATCAGTGTTCACATCTGAATTTAAAAGCATGAACAGACCAAATTGATCTTTTCCTTTTGAACTTCTTGAGAACATTAGTTCCTCATCAGGAGAGAGCCGTCTGTTCCAGTGAGCAGCAGGAGTTGTTTGTTTTTTTCCCTCTCCCTCTCTCTTTCCTCTTTCCTCCAGCATGTGGAGCGAGTCACTGTGACGCGAGTCCGTAGAGCCGTTCACTCTGAACAGCACCACAACAGACGCTCTTAAAATAAAATCAGTGGCTCTCGTGCTGGTTATTCAACTCATTCGCTTTTCATTAATGTGCGGCTATTACTATACTGAAGTGTGCTGTAACTTTTTCTTTCCCTTTCAGTCTCCTGAGGGGGTTTTGCACATTATGTCGTACATTTAAACCAAAATAGTCTTGTCAGATTGTAGGAAGAAGTAGCTCTGGTCTCTGTACTTGAAGATTTTGAATTATAATGAGATTATTTCTTTCAACGGAGGAAATGGGAATAGATGTAATGACTTCTGGTCAACGTCTCCTGCTGCTGGCTGTAATTGTCTATGAGATAAAGTTAATTTGGTTTGTGATTTACTGGGTTGCTTTGTGTTACTTTGCGTCACTGACTGTAACGCTTGACAGCCCATCTCTGACGGTATTTAACCTTTGAATCGGAAAGTCCAACCACATGTTGAATATTTCCTGACTTCCTTGCTCCACTGTTTTAATGCTGCTGTTAATATGAGAATTACTCAATCATTGCTAAGCTAAGGGGGATTTTGGAGAGGATGCAGCCCTGTCTGAATCACAATTACACACAATTTCATAGAAATATGTGTCTGTACCAAAAAAGCAACTGTGTCAAGGGTGTTCATTCATATGGAATTGTTTAATGTGTCACAATAGTAATGAATTCAACGACAAAGGAAAGAGTGAATACTTCATTTCCATTAGAAAGTCCAAGGAATACTGCACATGTGGCTTGCCTACTCCTCACAATCACTGTGCAGTATTATTATGCTGTAATACAACCAGCCCTCAATTTCCTGTCAGATTATTTGATTAAACACAAATTAATTTGGAAATATGTAATTATAAAGCCCAAAATAAAAAAAATAAAAACAAACAAAAAAAATCAAATTGCCTTTAATTTAAAGGTGCAGTGTGTAAAATGTAGTGCCATCTAGTGGAATAGACTTGGCAGAAATATAATATAATATTCATAAGTATGTTTTTATTAGTGTATAATCCTATGAAAGTTAGAAGAATTGCATTTCGTTACCTTAGAACAAGCCTTTTATATCGACATAGGGAATGGGTTATTTACCCTATTCAAGACAGGGCTTCAAGATGAGCTACTAAAGCAGGATTTTCAGTTAATATTGCCAAATAAATGTTCAATGAAACTCGCATGGAAAAGTAGTTCTCCTTCTGGGGCTCTAGAGCAGTCGCCTGCTTTGTCCAGCTGGTAATCCGGCCTTGTAACATGTTACAGGGCTGCCAAAACTATTTGATTGATAGGTGATGTCTAAAAGGTGCTGTACAGAAAACACAATAGTAACCAGTACTGAACTGTCACACCAGAGAACTTTAAGTGGAGCAAGTCTGTATTTATTTAAAAAGGCCACTATGGACAAGGGATGTGGATGTATATCATAGAATAGGAGATATTCAATTACATACAAGATATGTTGCTTTCTGTTTACTGCTGGGTACTGTCAGAGACAGTAATGTTATTAATGGAGAACTTCTACACAGACTAGACTGGGTCATTTGTATTGGAGAGATATAAGTCTTTTAAAATAAAGAGAGTGTACTGTACATGTAAAATTCTTTAAATTCTCAACAAACAAACAAAAAATGCTAAAAGACACAGAATCATAGTCTATCCATTCATCATTAAAAAAGTATTAGAAGTATTATTGCATGTTATACTGAATGTGTTTGACTCTGCCCCATCACAGAGCTGCTCTGCAGTGGAGTGCTGGCAGCTGCAGTGTAATGTTGGGCTGTTGGAGAAAGGAGCCAGTGTTATACTGAGTGTTCGCTCCAGGCTCTGGGCTGAAACCTTCATGGAGGTGAGACTATATATTGCTCTTATCTGCAGTGCTGGTTTACACTGATGATTGTATATTGTTAGTACAAAGAAACTCCTGGAAAACCCAGACTATGCATAACATTAGAGAATGTGAGTTCCTATACTGCCCTCTGTAGGTCACTTAGCAACAATTACAGATGGTCCGTCTCAGCCATAGACAGGATATAAAGAGGCCCCAATTCCACACTACATGGTAGTTCAATACAGCATATATACAGGATATACTCATTTTACACTATATGTACTTTTCTTTAGTTGAAATTAATATACTTCATCATTTTGCATCAACACATGATGCAAAAAGATGCAAAAGTTCATGTCAAGTCTAGTTTGTCAGTATAACTTTATTTTATGAAAGTGTCTGTCAATTAAACTAAGTAAGGAGAAAGTAATTCTGTCAGTTTTCCATTATTTACACACAGTCTTGTCAATGTTAGTATGTTTTATGGAGCCGGGGCACTTCTGGGTTGATTCAAAACCTGTCTTTACCCATATTTACCCGTATCAGTTAACACTGGCATTCTATAAAGCATGACTGTCTATCTTTGTCAATAAGTGTTACTCATTTTTGACAAGATAAATAGATGTAGTTAGTAGTAGGATGTAGTTAGAGAGATGATTATCTCTCTTAGAATTGATCAGTGTCCAATGCCCAGTGTCCAAAGGAAAATCAAGTGTTTTACCTGTACAATATACAAAACCCCCCAAATAGTAAAAATACTGACTTTTGCCAAAAAATATGCAGCCTTCAAATATCAGTCCTTGATTAATATGTCTGTTTCCAACTGTGTTTTGTCCGTCTACAGAGGCCTCATAAGCAGTTTGTTCTTGAGTGCTCTGTTCAGTACAAGGTGGACAGGATGCCTTATTCTATTCTTCCCAAATCCAAACCATCGGGATCCAAAAAGGTAACAACATGGGATTCTTTTATCAGATTTATTTTAAATTCCAAGAGCTTGTAAACTAGCTTATTTCCATATGAATGTCATGGAAGAAATCTGCACACGCCCATTTGGATGTTTGGTGGTTTCCTGTTGTTCAGGTGGTGACGGCTGTGATGTGGAACAAGCCGGACAGTCTGTTCTATGTTCCTGTGTGGATCATTATCCTGGCTGTTCTAGCTGGACTGCTATTACTCTCCCTGCTCATATATCTACTGTACAAGGTAACAAGCTTATATAAATAACCCTGCTCATACCTTTATCTCCGCAAATAACCAATTGAGTATCAGGACACCTCGAAAACAGTTCGGATGGATTATATAAATATGAAATTCATATTTTCAGATAACTTGGGGTATCTTTTCAGAGCTGCCAGCCTACTTTTCATTTAGCCAGTCACATACCTTGTTCATAATTAGCACTTTCTAAGTGCTGCAAAGCCACAAGTTTGTGTTTTTTGGTAGCTATCATGATGATAGTTCTGAAGCAATTCCTACAGTCAAATAAATGAAGGTTGTGTATATTAATAACTCTCAATAACACCATTAAATGTGTTAGTTTTTCCATGAGGGGAGATCTAGACTTTATTGAAGAAGTGAGAACATGTCCTTCCAGACGTCACTTAGGGAAGAAAGATCATTTTAGCTGACAGAGACTGTTAGTTTTGTGTGAGTGTTTGACTTTACTACTAGTGTGTATTCACAGAGATTTGTATCATCTGCTTTAGTGATCCTCCTCAACACTTACTTTGAGTGTTTTAGTAGTTTCAGCTGCTTGCTTTTGGTTCAGTCTCACTGCTCTCGTCAGCCTCACCTCCAGCATGATAAACTGACTCTATAGTACTTCGCCAGTTCCAAACAGCTGACTCACAAAGAAAGCAACAACTCTCCTAGGAGGTATCTGCATATTTAAAAATTTCTTGATAAACATAGGTTTTTAGCATTTAAAAAAGTCAAATATGAAGGCAATAATCTTCTTGTTTTAATGTTACAAAGGATTTTTTGGGAGTGGAAGTCTCAGCATACACAGAATATGGAGTGTCCATGCATGTGTGTGTTTGACGTATTAGTATGACTAGTGTGATTGGCTCCAATCAACTTCTTACATCAGAACTGAGGCATGCTCGAATGGGCCAACATCAGAATGACCTTTATCTAATCTAGAAATCATAACATTTGTATTTTAAGGAAGAAACTTCCATGAGTATAAAACCCATGTAGGAGATAGAGAATACTCCTTAAAGTCTAGACTGTGTCAGATTGATTTGTACCTGATCTTCCTGTCTCCATGTCTCCCTCCAGATGGGCTTCTTTAAAAGGTCAGATCCGTACGGTACGACCATGGAGAAGGCCCTGCTCAAACCCCAGGCGTCCTCTGAAGCCTAGCTCCGACACGGAGCCTCCCCCTGCAACTGCAGCTGTTCCACAGAACTGGAAGTATCGTCACATTCCTAAAGAACAAAAACTCATGCTCATGATAAGCAGGCAACCCATTGATAAAGGGACAAATATGGGTGCTGCATCACTGGAACACATCATATCTGGTGCTGCACTAAAAATGCCCAAAGCAGGGAAAGACTACGAGGGTCACGCAGTTGAATATGCACTGCTGGTTTGGACATTAATTTATGCAATCAGAGCAGGATTTATAAAGCTTCTGCAAGAAAAAAAGCAACAAGGACCTGATGCTTAGACGCTGATCCCTGTGGAAAAATCTTCGGAAAATAGTCATCGGCGTGTTGAACAGGAAAAGATTAGGATTTAACAGCCTGTATCAGTCCAGGAAAACAAACGCACCTCCAACAAAAGGCACTAATTCTACGGTATTCCTGCATTCTTTAAAAAAAAAGGTGTATCTGAAGCCATATTTGCAATCTCAGTGTTTGATATTTTCTTGAGGTTTTCCTGCTTTTGTACGTTCTATACACCAATTGTTATTTATGGCACAGTGATTTCCTATTGATTATTGAATGTTGTACTGTACTGTCTGCAGGACAATCCTGATCGAACTGCAACGTTTAACTTGAATTATTCCTCTCCCATATTGGGAGGTATTTTGCGTATGATGTCATGTATGTAATGTATTCATTGTGTTATGACCCATTGGTGTTGTGGCCCAGAATAAAGCCTAATTTTGTATACTCACCCCAAAATGTGGATGTGCCAGCGGGAAACCGAGGTTAAACAAAAGCCCTGCTATTGACATGAGTTGATGTATGTGGGTGATGGAGAAGTACAATGGAGAACATCACAAAGACCCAGCTACCACAAGATAAACATGACAGAATCCAGATGTCGAGTCTTTTGAATTGATTCACTTTTTCACAATGTGTAAAAAAAACAAAATAGATTAAAAACGACAATTCATGTTTTTTTATGAGTTTTTATTAATATGATTTAACAGTTCAATCTAAAAAAAGACGTTTTTTTTTCCATTGAGCTGCAGGCAATCTGTTGTCTATTACCTCCCTCTGCTGGTGACATATGTTACTACACTAGACATTGCCTGTTCTCTGATGCCTTCAAGTGCCATCACAAATATTAGAGGTTTCCAGTTTCCACATCACAGTTGTGTTAAATGCATATTTGACCCTGGCTTCTTCTTCAAACTCACAGAATCACTCTGATATGTACACATAAACTTTTCTCCTGCATTAAATGATTGTAAAAACTGCCTTAGTGTCAAGTAACAACAACCAAAATACAGTTTGAATAAAGGGAAACTTAAAGTGGTTTCTCTTCTTGATGACCCATCCTGGACTTCCATTACAAAAATGTGCATAAACTATATATGCTGTTTTTTTACTAGATATATTGTGAAAATGTTGATGCTTTCTGTGCATGTTTTCATATGAAATTACTGTCTGCCTTTTCTGAAACAGAGCCAAAAAGACTCTCTTCTCTGGCCTAACACTGTTACATGTTTTTCATATTGCATTCAACAACCAAAGCGTGAAGTTGTTGATTTGTGAGCAGATAGTGACAGCTTCCTGTGTGAATGTAAGAAACCTCCCAAACCCACAAAGGAAGCAGAGGGTGACAGGGTGATGAGGAACTGCTAAATTTAATCTGCTCTTCATCCTCTATTCTGGCAGAGGTTCAGGGTTGGACTAACCTCTCTTATCCTGTCATCCTGGGCTTACTGTTGACTCAGTGGGTGTTCAGGTTGTTTTTTGAGGTCTGGTAGCAGGTAGGGTGCTGAGACTGGTTCAGTGTGTTCAGTGGACTGCTGTGATGTAGGAGCTTCCTGGGACGATTGGTTGGTTGATGTCCACTCTCGAATTCCTAAAGATACAAGAAGAGTCCCACCCTGAGAAATGGAACAATGAATGGATCATTATGGACACCTTTTCCATTGAGTGAACTTTAAATTTCTTGTTTTGCTTTGTTTTATATTGTTGGATTGGTACAGAAAAGCAATAGATACAAATATGTATTTAATTCTGGTAAACTGTCAGCACCAATGCTCACCAAACTGAATTTACACTATTGAATATGAAGTGAAGGCCTGCAGGGTAAACCACCTCAAAATAAACTTTAACCTGTGTTGCTGGTGGTGGATTTGAGTCTGGAAAGCATTTTGTAGGCTCCACCTTTTACAATATTGGACTAAAGGAATATTATTATATAAAAAAAATATAATGTACATACAGTATGTCAATTAAACTAGTGTATCACCACTTGCTACCTTTCTAGTTTCTGGTAGAAGAATTACTTACTGGCATTGTGTCAAATGTGCAATCTGATAACTGAGACAAAGGTTTCAAACCTACATGTGGTGTGTGATACACAGCATATCCACAGCTGCTGCAGGGTCAGGTTAATGCTCACTTATTGGAACATAACGTGGCATTTGTAAGCGCTGCTGTGATCTGACATCTGTGAAAAAGAAAAAGAAAGTAAAGAAAGGGAATAAGATAAATAATCATTTAATTATTAAATAAGTGATAAGAAATGGTTTTTAATTAGATCTTACATCTGTTTGGTACAGACATCTACATTTTTAGAGAAAGAAAAGGATATAAAAGAGTCAGTAAAATGACTTTGAACTATTAAATAAGTCATTTTGCAATTTGCAGTATTGCTAATATGGTCATTTATTATTAATTTACCTTTGATGATAAGTGATTCCTTTAGTGCATTCTGGGTCTGCCTCAGGGTCTCATGGTTAGAGGTTCCCAGGACACCTCCACAGGGAGCTGTTGAGTTATTTCATGACTGAAATTCCTCAACTGGCTTTGTTCAACATGAAGGAACAGCAGTAAAGTGTTGCTAGGATCTCACAGGAAGGCATGCTGAACCACACCAGCCATGGACTAAAAGGTGAAACAAGTTACAGTCATTTCTATACTATAAGAAACTTGTGGGGATTTTGAGGAATGTGTCTTACCTGCATGATAAGACACCTCCAATCCACACAGTGATTCTCAGTGACTGGGGAATGGGTATTACATTTAGGAGTAGGCCCTTAATCCATCACCTATCACGCCCTCTAGGTTCTTTCCTCTCTCTGTGCATTTTGCTTTCTCTTTGTTTTTTGTGTTAATTTCGTTTACATGTGCAAAATAAACTCTGACCTTTGATATAAGGTGAATACTGGCTGTTGCTCGTGTTTGCTCCGACTGGTATTTGTGCTGAGTGTGTGTATGTGTGGTTCTGCTGAGTTCTGCTGGTTGGATGCACCCTCCCCAACCTGCAGATAGGGTGTTTTGTGTCTCTCCTCTTCTCCCTTTCTCTCTCTCCCTCCCTCTCTCTCACTGTATGTGTATGTGTGTGTGTGTATACTCCCTGGCTATAAAAACCACGTTGTCACGAGGGCGTTACCCTGCAGAGGAGCTCAAGTGTCGGTCAGAGAAAGAGACAGACGAAACAGAGGACTGTGCTTGTCTTCCCCTGGCTGTGAGTACTGTGTCTTATATAATTATAAAGAGCTGAGTGTGTTGTATCTAGTGGAGCATGACATTAATGTGCAACTACTGTATCTTTAAAGCCTGTGACTTTGACTTTGCAGTGAGATGACTCAGCTGTTTATATCGGGAGGCTTAGTTAGCAGTGAAATGCAGTACTAATATGCAACAAAAGAGAGTTTCATGGCCACAGAGCTCTAGACTAAAGCCTTTCTTGTTGTCTGTGCTTCAGATAAAGTAGACTTTCAATGGAGTCATCTTGAAGAAAGAGACTAGACTGCTACTTCCATTTGCTACATGAATATAAACAAGCCAAAGAAAGTGTCTTAGGATTTCTTATATAATGTATAACTGTGTAGTCTCTACTTGAGTAGATAATAGTGATTACAGTAAGTAAAAACATTCTGATATCTATTCCAATATTGGATAGTTTAAAAAAAATCACACTTTCAAAAAACAAATATTTAGGTCTCCTTGGCTACTGGTTTCTAGGTCAACAATTTTCATTGCGATGCGGACAATACTCAATTATATCTTTCAATAAAGGCAGATGAAAGCAACTAGAAACTACAAACATGCCTTAAGGACATAAAGGCCTGGATGACATGCAACTTTCTGCTACTAAAACCAGAAAAAAACTTTAGTTATTGTGCTTAGAAACACATTATCTAATGATGTAACTGCTCTGGATGGCATTACTTGGCACCACTGTAAGGGACCTACGACTTATATTTGATCAGGATTCGTCCTTCAATTCTCAAATTTCAAGGAATGCCTTTTTCACCTTCTCTCAACCCTAACCGGTCGAGGCCGGTCGAGGCCTTTCTTCCCTTTTAAAGAGTTTTTCCTTGCCACTGTCGCCAAGTGCTTGCTTATGTGGGAATGTTGGGTCTCTTTACTTTAAACTTAAAGAGTACGGTCTAGACCTGCTCTATGTGTTAAGTGCCTTGAGATTACTTTTGTCCTGATTCAGCGCTATATAAATAAATATTGATTGACTGATTGATTGATTGATTGATTTAACACATGAAATCCCAGGTTGTTTTTCTGCTGACTGATGACCGGTTGATCCTCTGTGATACCTCCTATTCAGGATGTAAAGAGGGTGGCTTTTGCCTTGTCTGTTGTGCTGTGAGTCAGCAGACAGGGTATTAGAGTTTGGGTTTATGTAGATGACCAGGCTGGGTTTGGGACTCTGGGTCCTCCCTCGTATGGGTTGGTCTTATTTTGTAACGTTTGCAACCCCGCCGGACACAAAGCTTTATACGTCAAAACAGCTATTCATCCGTGTTCAAATTTACAGCAGTTCATATTAAATTCTACTAAAGATATCAAATGTTTCAATTTGTCTAAAGCAGTCAATCAACTGCCTCTAATGTAAGACCATCCTTGTATGTGTTTGCAATATTAATATAAGGATATATTATGGCAAGCATGCTACTGAAGAGGATGCAGATGCAGTTTAGAATGAACCAATGCCTGATTCGTGGGGGTTGATATGGGATTCTGTTAAAAACTGCAGCAGATACAGTTATTGATCTAAGTTGCTGTTTCTGCTGTGCAGGACCGGCCTTCTCTGTAAAAGCTGTAATCATGACCAGAAACCTGCTGAAGAATCCCAGTGGGGAAGGTAAGATGTCATACAACTATCTTAATGATTGTTTTGCTCCATAAAGTAGGTGAAATGTACAGAGGGATTACTTTATGGTGAGGTTTTTTAGAGTTCCTGCACATAAAGCCAGATTTGTGCTCATTCTAAAAGGCTTAGGTTGACACTTTTGGAACGACACTCATTAAATTTCTTGCCACTTTTATGTCTGTATGGTAAATATGAGGATCCCACCAGCAGCCAGTAAGGAAATCAGCTTGCCTAAAGGTAACAACATCCACCTTCCGGCACCTTCAAAACACTGTCTGCTAGCTGTGTCCTATATTTAACAGACATGAGATATAAATCTTCAACCTTCTTATCTGACTCACAAGACTGAAAAAACATCCTTACTCACATTGACAAAATAATGTTGATACAAGGTCCACTCACTATCCTTCTCTGTAGCTTCCAACCACATCTCATGGTCTTCATTAGCAGATGAAGTGCTCAATTGTTGATCCATTCCTTGACATGACAGTTGATGCTGCTTGTGTTTAGATTTTTTCACCAAAGAACCATTTCCAATCTCTCTCAAGGTCTTGGTCCTCTGTTGGTGGTTATGATTTGTACATAACTAATCCTGATATTGGAACTGGACTTGATTCAGTAAAAGTGTAGATGGTAGAAAAAACATAATACTGCTGTTGGCAGCTTGAGATTGTGCATTTCCCTCCCAGAGCAGCTGGAATTCTGGGAGCTGACGGAGAATGGTGGGAGCCAGTGGAAGGTGGAGGACATGCCAGGAGACTGTGGCCATGACTTTTGCAATGACATAGTGACCAAATACTTTGCAACCTCCTTTGAGTGAGTACTTATTACTGTTTGTATAGATATACAACTGATATTTAAATGCTAAAAATGACACTCACTAGCTGCTGGCCTCCTGTAGACTTCTGTACGTGTCAGTATATTTTGTAAGCAAGTTTCTTGCTTCTGAAAAATGTGTCCTAGGTTGTGTCTGAAGAGGCAGGTGATCGACTTGTTAGAAGAGGGTTACTCCGGCGATCAGCTGGATGCTCAGCCTACCGTCACGGTTGAGGACTGGTGAGACAGAGGTGGACCAACATTCATGCACCTTCTGTAGTGACTATTGTCTGCAATGGATTACTGTCTGGCTCATCTTGCAGGTACTGTGGGAGGACGGACTGCGGCTGCACCTATCAAATGACCGTGTGTCTGCTGGATGAGAATCACGAAATCATTCAGGAGTACAAACCCGACCCGATTACTCTTGACCCCGACAGTGACGACTGCTCATGGAAACAGGTACGCAGAGTGGGTGAGATGAATTCCCTGAATATTCAGAGGCTCATCCTGGAGTACAAGGGCACACGAAGGTCAGAGAGATCTCAATTCATTACTCCCTCCTTTGTTGTCAATGGTAAGGACAATTTTTCCTTAGAGACTTAGTCCTAGGAGCACCCTGTACCTGAGTGCTTACAGCACGTACCAGAAACCTGCAATGTCCCTGATTTGAGTCCGGCATTGGACCTTTGGTGCATGTCATACCCATCTCTCTTTCTCTTCCCTCGTTTCCTGTTGGCCTTTATGCCACTATCTACTTATAAAGGCAGAAAATGTTTAAGAAAAGTTGTCAAAGACTCAATCCTCTTAGTGTCTTCCCATCGTGCATACAACTTTTGTCCTTCTGGGTCAAAATTGACCTGGTCTGGTTTGACTGTTCCAACTTATTATCATGGGTTTTGAACTTTTTTTTTTTGGAAATTAGGGTCAACAGGCCTCATTTAAATTAAACAATACCTAATTTTTAAGTTAACACCACTCCTCCTCCTGGGTCAAAATTGGCCCATGGACAACAGGGGGGTTCAGGACATTGTGCTACCCAGAGAATCCACACACACCTAACTATACAGATCATCACTGTGGTATTCTCTCTGTATTTGTTCCAGATCAACCATACATTTTCTGACTACGGTCCAGGAATGCGCTTCATCTCCTTTGAGCACGGAGGACAAGACACCAAGTTCTGGGACGGCTGGTTTGGAGTGAGGGTCACAGGAAGTTCCATTATTGTGGAGGTCTGAACCAGAGGAGAAAACAACAGAGCGAAAAAGGGGAAGGGAACCGAGGAATACTGAAAGGTGGAGGAATGGGAAGAGAGTCATATAAAGGCTCCAGAGTGACAGAGTGAAGTGTAGGTTTGGAGGTTTTAAAAGGACCAGCTTTGCATTATGCAACCTAGCTTGTATACCTAGCCTCTGTATATCATGCATATTGCAGTTCATGCTGTGAAAACATATATGCTGCTATGAAGACTGTAGTTACGAATCTGTGAGACACAACCACAAAAAACACCTTACCTTAGTGGCATCTTTTAAATTTTAATATTACTGCTTGCAACAATCATTAATTATGACTGCGACACAGTCATGTATTAACTACTACCTCTGCACAGCAACTCATCCTGCGGTTAAAATGAAGTGTTTGGTGGGTGGGGGCAGGTGTAACATATCACGTGGTTTATCGTTCAAATGGGATTAAAAGTGACAATGAAATAAAGTGTAAACGACATCATTGCCTTTTTTTGTCAAGTTGAACTTTCATTTAAAGATCAAATCAAATTGAATTTACATATAATTGGGTGGTTGTGGTAGACTACTGTTAGGATGGAGTGTATAAGAGTCAGGCAAATGTTAACCATTGCAGTAAGTATTGACTAATTACCTGTGCTGTCATGTTGCTCTTTTACTGTGGATTTTACTCACCCTAGTATGAGTTGACAGGGGATTGAAGTTTAAAGATCATAGAATTCAGATTATTTCCAGTTTTAACCTAAAAAAGAACCTAACATTTGAATCTAACTTAACCTAAAACAGGAGTCACAGAGGAATTTCATATAAGACATCCAGTCACAACTGTGACTATCTACTGTTTTACATTAGTATGTGGATATGGACACTACACAGAAAAACATTAATTAAAAAAAATCTGTTTTATTTTCATGAAATCAAAGAAGTTGTTCAGAGTGACTAACAATAAAATGCAATATTACTTCATGTACAGACCAAATGGCGTACAATGCAAACAATGTCATTCACAACATAGTGTTCAAAGGGAGCACCATTAACACTGGCACATTAAGGGCACTGTCTATTATATAGCTACATTAAGAAATGTTCATAAATGGCTGGAAAACAAACTCTTGCTGTATTGCTGTTCCAACTTAGAATCAATAGCTGTGGCTGCAGCTGTAGCCTGTCAATAGTAACTGAAGTTATTGTCTCTGTCATGGCCAATATCAGTCAGTCTAGTTACATTATTTACAGTACCAGTCAAAGGTTTGGACACACCTTCCATTCCTTTAAAAGAGAAAGTGTGTCCAAACTTACTTTACTGTAGATTAACAAAAATGTGACCTTAGCAATGCAATCAAACTGCAGCCTCACCTCCTTTCACCTCTTATGCTGGTTAAAGAAGCCAACTGAATGCTACCTGCCAAGCACTGGACAACAGAGTATCCATTATTCTATTGTTCTCAGGAGTTTCTTAAGCAATACTGGATCCATGACAATGAGTGAGAACAAGGACTCCAGTGGGAAGCTCATGTTCTTTTCTTAAGTGTAAGTGATGTTATCCAATGTGATAAAATCTAAGCTGATTAGAATGTGATGAACAGACTTTCTACATGAAGAAATGTTGATTTGAGTTGAATGTTAAAAGTACTATACACAGAGTGAAGTATTGAAGGGAAAGTCAGTGACCTAATGTGTTTATAGGAAATATGCAACTCTGCTTCCTGTTCTCAATGTTTGCTTTCAGTTAATGGTACAGCTTATAAATAAAAAAAATACTCTCTGGCATATTCAAGCAGGTTACAAAATCAGAGGAAAGTCAGTAAAACAACAGGAGCAAAGATTGTCTGATTCAATATTAGAAAACAATGGCCTTCTGTGTGTTTTTCAAGTCTTCTCAGGATGTGAGACAGCACCACAAATCTACCCAACTATACTGTGTGTGTGTAAGTGTGTGGTTGGGTTCAAGTTTGCATGTACATGCTGTTTTTCGGAGGAAGACGGGTCCAGGTCCAGATTCAGATCTACATGATGGAGGAAGGAGGAACTCTCATTCTCCTTGTGACTGCATCTGTTTACAAAAGGTCTCAAACTGCTGCTGCTCCAACTCCGTCATCACCTTGTTCAAAGCATAGATCTGTAAAGAAAGAAGAGGTATGACACACAGTACAAAACACTTGGCACACTACCACAGACTAGATGAATGTGTGTGTTTGTGTGTGTGTGTGTGTCAGGTTAAAAAACAGTGCTGTGATTCACCTCTGCTCTCTGCCTCTGTTTGAGCTCTTGCTGTGCAGATTTCTGCTTGGCTCGGTCACCTCTGGTCGGGGTGGAGTTCAGCTTCGGCTTGTCTTTACGGCAGGCGGGCTCCATGGTAACAGTCTTCAACTCAGTCAACCTTAAAGATAGTTTAAAGAAGATACACATATTCACACAAACGCATTGGACTGAAAGTAACGTTAGTGACGCCGTTTATTGTAGCTATAACGTAAACCCAACTAGAAAATACCTACTTGTCAGCTAAACGCTAAACGACTAGTATTAAAGCAGGTAAACGTTAGTAACGAGACTCACTGTTAGCAGCTGTCGTTTAGCTCTACTCTTCATACAGTCCGACCACCAGTCATATCTGAGGCAATTCAATGACGCGCTTAACTTACCTGTGAAATATAAAGGACGGGTGATAACGTTAGCTAGCTGCTGGCCGGTCAAAACAGCTGTTCCCAGTGTGTCACCGATAAACAAAACCGACTTCAGTAGTAAAGCGTTTGTATAAAGGTTCCGGTGCACTTTTTTCCTTCTTCTTGTGTGTGTTATAGTGTTTAACTGCGCACTACCGCCACCTAGTGTTGTGAAGTGAGGACTAGAGTTTTATTTCTTTCCTGGCGAATTGACCCTTATTATTTTGTTTTTATTAGGTGTGGTTCCCAACCTTTTAGGCTTCGACCCCCTTAAAAATAAACCAGTTTACCTGGTACCTCTCCTCACAACATTGCATTTTGTAGTGAAATGAAAGAGAACTTATAACTTTTAGATGCTTAAAGATATAAAACACAGTAATTTATGATAAATGAAGAAAAAACATAGTGGAAAGTTTTTCGGGTTTTTTTTGCTGTTGTTGTATCCTTCACAATCATCTTGTGATCCCTTAGATTAGGTCCAGACCCCCAGGTTGGGAACCACTGGTCTGTATACTCACTGTACTAAGTAATCACATCCTCAGCTTTTCCACAGCACACTCCATGAAATACATTCAAACATTGATTAAAAACACCCCATTGAAGAGGCTATTGTGAAAATCACTTCCCAAATAAGATGTAGCCTATTATAATGATTTAGTACTCTAAGTTAAAAAAGAAAAACTAGGTTTTCTCATGTTTTTCACCATGTATCAAAACTTGTGCCATACTGATCACAAATGGCATCAATTAGCCTAATAATAAGCCTACAATCAAGTACTACATTTCCTTTTGTGCACTCATGCTGACAAAAATAATGCTATAAATGATTTTTATTTATTGTCATTTATTGTATCAGTTTACTTCATACAAAGGGCAGAAAAAAACAATCACATCAATATTTGGTGTGAGCAGCTTTGTCTTTAAAACAATAGCGGTTCTCCTCAGTACATCTGCACACATGTTTTCAAGGTACCTGGCAGGTGGATTGTTCCTGCATTTTAGAGAAGTTGCCACAGTTGTTCTGTGGATTTGGTCTCAGTTGCTTCTGTCTCTTCATTTAATCCCAGACTAGCTCCATGATAATAAGATCAGGTCTCTGTTGGGTTCATACCATCTGTTGCAGGTCTCCTTGTTCTTGCTGCTGAAGGTGATTCTTTATGACTCTGGCTGAATGTTTGGGGTCATTGTCATGATGCAGAATGAATTTGGGACCGATCAGATGCCTCTCTTGTGGTATTGCATTATGGATAAAAATTGAAATATACAATATTTGTTCTTTTTGTAATGTAGCAACAGTTAATGCTCATATACTAAATGTTCTCAATTTAAATGGACAAAACTCATCAGCAGGATCAACCCTGTTTGACTGTTTTGTGACCACCATCGAGGGTGACACTCTGGGGTTTCCCAACATAAGCAGCAATGAGAGTGTCTGTAAAACACCATATTCTGCAAAAATAAATTAAAAAAAAAAAAAGTAAGGTATTTAGGTGATGACTACACTTTTTTGACAAGCTTCAGCATTACCACATCTGGTCTCTGTTTTACAGCTCATCTGCTCTCCAGCCAGGTCTCACCACAAGATGTCACCCTTGTCTAACAGTCCAATTATACTCTTTAAAGTATAGGAGTTTGCATTAACAGATATTTTGTGCTTTTGACATTTTTCCACATTCATTTGTGCTTCTGACATAGATGGTACATTTGAAGAAGACAGAAGAGATCTTCAGAGGCTCTAATGAACTGATCCTGTTGAAGTCTTAAGTATCACTAAAGCCTGATCCCCTTACACCTGCTCATAAGGTAAAAAGTGATTTTTTTTTACTTGAACAAACTGTTTTCTAAGTGTTTTCCTTCTATTTTCACCTTTGATTTATAACAGTTAGGCGATAGGCCTAAGTGTTACTGGGAGCGTATACACACATTGTACAGACTCCCTTCAGGGCACGTCTTTAGTGTATAAATCAGCTGGGTGAGGAGTGAGGCTGACACCAGCTGAGGGGTGGTCCAGAACATATTTATCATCACAGAAACAAAAACAGTCATTATGAGGGACAGAGTAACCACTCTCACATATGAAGTGAGGGGATTGTCCTCTCAGACAAAACCACCTGACAGCACTGGTCGTCTCTGGTGTTGTTGTGAACTTGAGTCTGAATGTGTGCATGTGTGCCCTCTGGCAGTGCTACGCCACAGAGATTTATCGCGCAGCATACCAATGGTTTACCTGGATTTATCCTCCGACTACAGGAGAGTGCTCTCCCTCGGAATAATATCCTGCCAAGAACAACTTCTGCGGAACGCTGCAGACAACAGCCAGACCTGCTGTTCCATATGCACAGCAACATAAAGAAAAAACACACTTATATAAAGCTAGACAATCATCAGCAGGGGTTCGCTGTGTGCTGTGCAGGATGCAAGTAATCCCTCAACTTACATATCATTGCTTTTTGTTGAAAACACTATGTGAAAAGTCACATTTCCAGGTATTTCGATAATATTCTGGATTATTTCTGCCTGTTTTGCTGCTTTCTGTTAGCAGTTGATACAACACAGTATATATTCAGCCTCAGCCAAGCTTAACCAACTTCATGAAATCTTTAAAATTTGCTGTCATAAACCCCAGAGTTGGAAGAGAGGGGGAAAAATCCTTGGGATGTGATGTTTCTCATGGAGCCAAATTCATCTGAAATAAACAGTACACAAACTGAGCAGTTAGCAAGTCATCACGGCTCTCTGCAAAGCATCCAACCCAAAGAAAACCAAGGCAAAAGACGTCACAGTGCCGACCACAGTGTTTGATTGACAAGCAGTTTTTGGAAAGAGCAAAACAGAAACGCCACAGTAAACGACTGAACCAAAGAAGAAATCTCAGGAAAAAGGTGGTGCAGGTGTGATGAGTGACTGTATGGCAACTTAATTAACCTGCCAAGGAATGATGATTTTAAATTAGTTTGCATGAAGATTAAATATTGGCTTTATTTGAGGTTCTCACTGATCCAGTGTGGGAACTGGTTGACTGATATCAAATTAACAGCAGGCACAGTATCTGATATCGATCAATGACATCCAACAGTGATTTGGCTGTAGTAAAGAAACCTCATTTCTATTCCACATTTTTGTATGTGCCTGTGTCATTGCAATTCCTGTGACAAGCAGTCATGAATGACATAATGTATATCAATCAGGAATGCATTATATCCTGAGCGTCATACCTCTGGATCTGTGGACTCACCAAACATTACTTGCTTCTCTCAACCTCTTTGGTTATCTGGCTTGTATACCTCCATTGCTGTAAGAGTTTTGGCCTTTGCTTCATCAGTTTTAAAATAATTTCTGGCCTTGCTTACCAATTGTACAAGTGAATTGTACAGAATAGAATCAGCTAGGTGCTGGTTAAATTGATTCTTTTGAGAAGGTCATCCCACAGGCCATCCTTGCAGTTTAAGGGGTGCCCATTACTGTTATTGATTGACACGGCTCAGATTGTGCAGCTTTGGAGTTTCCATGATAACATTTGATTTCATTCAATGCAAATGGAATAGCTTTGTAGCTAAATCTCGGAGCCTTTGTTGCATCAGCTCTCATAGACCACCTTGAGTCGGAAAGATTATTCAGTAACAGACCGAGTCCACAGATCAACATGTGTCACATCAGGTGTTTACAACAAATACTTTAACGTCTTTTACAATGGTTCACATGACCTTTTCAACCATCAACTGAATGAACTCACCACAAACAGTAGATGACAGATAATTGGTATTTCCCTTGCCCTTCTGTATTTGGCTAGCTCCTCCAATAGCAGTGGATCAAAGCCACTAATTAACTTCAAGCAGTCCAAAAAGTTCCCAATGTGGGGTGATCCCAGTAGCTCATTGTTGCCATAGAAAGGCAGTCCTTGGAAATAAAGAAACTGGATAGTTGCCACTATATGTTTTAAAATGCCATGCCATGTTCTCAGATTCCACTTGCTGCACTGAATTTGAATCTTTTCGTGCATGTTTATGTCCAAATGATGACAGACTGAACACAGCACTGTGATGATCCAAAGAATTCTCATGTTCATGTAAGCGACTAGAACCATTTTTCCAGTCATTATATCTGGTGGTAAATGCAGTGTCTCTTTTACTGAACAACTTGCCGCAATAACAGAATACAGAGCCAGTAGACAGTGAGTATACTAACCATTCTCTCAACAGTATTTCCCTATTTAGGTTTTTCCCAAAGAAATGTTCCTTTGTTAATCTTCGGTTTGTGTCTCCGTAATTTTCAGTGACGCAGAAAAATCCCCAATATTTTGACAGGGTTTGTTTGATGCAAAATAGTCGACCATTATGTTGTCAATTTTGTTCCAATTTGCAGGGTCAGATAAATAGCTTGCCATTATCCTGTCTGGGTCCAGAGGTTCTGTGAAGCCTCATGTTGTCTGGTTTGCTCTAATTCCATAGTCTTATCTTGTGATGTTGATGCTGACGTTGTTGTTGATGTGTTGTCTTCATCTGTTGACCATCATTGTTGCTTGTGTAGGTGTTTTTGCGGTGTTGTAGAGGAATCATCTTTGGTATCTGTCAAAGTGACAATCCACTGCTGCTATACTGTTAATGTAACATTGGGGCTAAAATCACCAATCGCCTCCTGCTGATGAGTCTTCAGGCGTTGAGGGTCTTTCATCTGCTAATTGGGGCTAGCTTGAAATTGCAAGGGCTGATAGAAACTTGTGTAAGGCTCCACTCTGTCGTTTTCTTTCTCCTGCTTCATTTTTTTGCGCTTTTCTGCAACCAAAAGCATACGAACAGCTGCTAGCCTGTATGTCGCTGCTGCTAACATACAAGCAGGATCTCCACTGAACTGCAAATACTTTTTCATACACATTGGCACTTATGTTTAAAAAATAAAATAAATAAATGAATATAGAAACATTGAAATAAACTTTTAGAATTTGTATATCTTTAAAACATTTTAAAATTCATTAAGCATGCACCTACAATATCTGTGCGTAGATCTGGCCATGTTCAAAATGATGCTAATATGTTTTTAGGGCACACAAATGTTGCCAACTGTTTGTTTTTGTTGTCTCTTCCAAAACCTAACAGGGTTTGTCTAAAGCTTGATCCACTTTTTGTCTCGCCCCATTAGTCAGACTTTTTCATCACCACTTTGTAGTAATGCTGGAATGTTCCCAGATCACAGCAGGTAACTTTATGAGTACAATGTCACAGGTATTATCACCACGAGGAATGATGGTCTGTACTACACAATCAAAATTAAAATTAACCTGAATTATTCCTTAATTTAACCATGTTTCTACAAACATTCTTAAATGTATACACATTTTCCAAAGTTGTACTTAATAGTGAGTGCACATGTACACTGTTAAGTGCCAGTTGTCCATGGTGCTGAAGATGATACTGAATCTATCTACAATTAACATATTTAACTGTCTGTAAGCCATGCTATGAATTAAAATTCCACACGCCAGAAAGTTATGATTCATGTTACTGGGTGCAAGTCAGGCTTAATGTACATTTTGACTTATTTAGCTGCTGCTCAAGACAGACGTCCTGAATCTTGAGCTAATATTAATGATAAAATGACAGACTTTCTCGAATACGCACGTCATCTGTTGTGAATGCTACTATATGTAAGCATGTGAAAACAAAAGAGAAGATATGGAACCTCAAAATATGCCATCTGGAAAGTGTAATTTCATCTAGACGAGATTAATGTATTAGTTAAGAAGAGAGAGAGGATAACAATGAAGACAGAAACTGGCAGTTCAGTTGAAATGATTTGATTTGTGTGTGCGTTGGTTCAGTTTTATTATCTCATTTTTAAAATGAATCATCACTCATTTTATATCAATCATTTCCTAACAAAGAACATCTGTGTTCATGATAAAAGATTGAAAAATGAACAAAAGCACAAAAACATTAAGTTCTTGGTTCCTGGATGGACATTACAGTTATCTCATCCTTATGATGCTTTTGGAAAAATGGGGTCCTCATTTGAGCCTCGGGTGCACTGCTTCATCAGTACTGACACACCCCTGCTGCACAGCCCCACCCACTGAGGAGCAGTCAGGTTCATGATTCTCAGCAAAAGAAGTAAACACATAAAGGTTAGATCTTTCACAAACTCACAGAGAGCATCATTGTGTTAACCAACATGATGATGACAAAGAATGCAGTTGAGAGGTTTTCTCCTTTAAATGGAAACTTATTACCATCTGATGTTGAATCATAAAGTCAGTCAGGATCAAGGAGAGGGAAGGGGTGGCAGATGAGAAGGTTAAGAAGTAAGAGAAGAGTGGATGGAGAGATGGTTAAAGTTTTATAGAGTGGCAGAGAGAGGGCTGGCGAGGGGAGGGATGAGGTGTGGAGAGACGGGCCAAGGAGACGGCAGCGGCACAAGTGTGTGTTAGGAGCCTTGTTCTTCTAAATTAAACTCTCTCTCCAGGGGGAAGCGCTGCTCTGACTGCTCTTTCACACCAGCGGCCCTGAACACACAAACTCACCACAACCTCCTAACCCTGCTCGCCAGTCCACTGCCAAAAAACACACACACATACACAGTGCTCACACACATACACACACACACACACACACACACACACACACACATACACACACACGTAAGCACAGTGTGTACAAATCCCCGTAGACATGTACATACGCATACACACAAAGTCTTTCAGGACTAAAAATAAACGACCACGCTGACTGTGCCTAAAATAACTGGACACACACGCACAAACATATGCTTACTGTACACGCATGCACACACACTGAGACACGAACATGCGAACACACTCTGTTGCTCTCTTCACGCCTGAACCCCAATAGACTTGTAGCCGCCAAAACAAACAGTGAGCGGCAACCAAGAAATGAAAAAAAACAAAAAAAACAGATATGGACAGGATATGACCTGACAAGTAAGGGTCAGCGTGAGTGATACAACACACACACACACACACACACACACACACACACACACACACACACACACACACACACACACACACACATTTGAGGTTCCTGTTTTGAAGGTGGGAGAGGTTTTATAGATTTCATGCCTTCTTAACGCTGCTATGCCTCGCTGTTGTACAGCTATAGGTAGCTGCCTGCTACAGCTGAGGATCCAGAGAGATCAGTGCCTATTAACTTAAAGGATAAGTTCATAATTTTTCAAGTCTGTCCCAAAATAAAAAAATAACATGCAGGTGTCCATATGAACAGTGAAAGAGGTTTCTCCCGCTGTAATCATTCCTCCTGTTCATACAGACTATTAAAAGATCTCCTTTAAATGTGATTTCAATGTAAGTAATGGGGGCCAAACCCCACAGTGTGTCTATTTAGTGTAAAAATGCATTTAAAAGTTGATCTGAGGTCTTTTTAGCATCAAATTCCCTCTTTGCGTTTCCTTGGGAAGTGATTCCCCATTGAGCTGCAGTGGAAGTATAAAATCCAGATCATAAAAATAAAAGATGTGACAGGAGAGGTCAAGAAGCCACAAGCTGACGCAGCGGACCTCCCCTCAACTTAGGGAGAAAAACAAACAATAATAGAAAAAGGAGGGAAAAACATAACAGAACAAAAAAGTAAGCGTAATTTAGGAAAATACAACAACAAATTCATGATAACAAGAAGGACACAAAATGAACAGAAAGAAACAGTAGACAACCATCTAATAAAAGCAAAGAAGGAAGTATTCAGGCAACAAAAACCTGTTTCAATGTTCATTTGGGTACCTGACTGTTGACAGGTGCCGAATTGTGAACCTTTCCCTTAATGTAGATGAATGGTTTTCATTGGGTGATCGGATAAATTAAAGACAGAGACTGTTATTGATGTGGTTTCTTTATGAGAGCAAATGTCCCGCCAGTTATTTAATGGATTTTGTCTGTTGAGCTGTTTAGAGGAGGGGGGTTTGGCTGTTTTTTGTTTGTTTGTCTATTAGTTTTGTTTTTGACTGAGTTTAAAAAAGAAAAAGAGAAAAAAGGGACTAGAAAGGCTCTTTGTGTCATCATCCTACATCCATTCCAACATTGGATATTTACTGTGTTGTTGAATATCTAAACATTTTGCTGTCATTTCTATTTTGTTATAAACCACAGCCTTTTTATTTTGTTTTGTTATTTTAACATGTTCAAATGAATGAATAAATAAAATAAATATATATGTCAAGTCATGTTTCACAGTGTCACATTATGAGCATGGTGTGTTGCTTTGACAACTTTCTGAACTTTGTTATATCAAGAAGACATTAACGTTGGATTCTAATTACCAGTTACAAAGCACAAGAACATCCAGACATCACTTTGACTAACCTTTTACTATTATACTCACAGAGGTTTCTTCTCCAGGTGAGAACAGTCATCCATTGTTAACATCCATTCAGTGTTGGGAAATTGATTGTGAAGTAAAGTTAGAACTAATGATTGCAATAAGACATTTTGGCTTTGGGGAGTAAGTTGGCATGGAATTAATGATCATTTAGAAGCTTGGTCAAATTGAAGTGGGTGCAGAACCCATCTCCATCTTCACAGAGGTACTAGAGACTCTCTGCAAACACTCCCACCATATCTATGTTGAACAACCAATTCTGTCCCAACCCCCTCCCCACCCCCTTTAGCATCAGGATCTTTCTGGAGACTGAGGGACTTTAGACCTTAATCTCCTGTCTCCTCTTCTAGTCTCTCACTCTCACATAACACACTTAGTCTGGGTTGTATTTGTGTTGAACACATTCCCATGTACACATATACACATTATGTCTCCTTTGACCATCGTACCAGGATAGTGACATATGATATAGGACAGTAGGACCTCTACTCCTGCTGTCACTGTGAAGAAAGAAATTCCTGTTACAGTGTCCACAACAGACAACAGAATCCACAACATTTTTTGGAATTTTGAAAGTATTTCTTCGTAGGCATTTACTCCAGAGCAGTGACAACCTGTTTCACTAGTGATTAATCCACCAATTATTTTTCAATGAATCATTCAGTCTATAAATGGTTCACTCATTTGTGAACCAGGTAAGCAGAATAACGAGCTGATGGAGAACAGCTGTGCTGGCAGGTGAACCAGTCAGGTGACTCACAGCAGAAGAAAAAAAACTCCCCTCTGCTCCGGCACGGTGGTCATGCTGGTTGGCGGGTTTGGTCCCTGAGGTATGTAAGCGGAAAGTAAAAAGGAAGCGTGTTTATGTATATCATGTTTGTTAACGGGGTGGACAAAATACTAGGTACACGTTTAAATATAATACAGTTCAGTCCACTGCCACCAACCACCACCACCCACCCTGAGTTCAATAATAAACATCAAGCAGAATTATCACCTTTCTCGCAATGTCAACAAATATGAAAAATGTATAAGCTTCATAAAAGTAGGAGTGTATGGCAGAGCTGCTGTATTGGATTGCACAGGTGTTCCTAATGAAGTCCTTGGCGAGTGTATATAAGTCAAGGTCTTAACACATGAGCTTCCACCTGGAGGAGGAGGTGTGTTATTTTTCCCCTCTATTCATACCACATGTAAGCAAGAAAATCAGTCACCAGTCACATCATATGGAGTAAATGAGAAGATGAATACATAAATAAAGGACACATTGAGCATTTAGTCCCACTAAAATGAGGTCTCAATAAGAGTACCAAAGAGTACTGGTGTCAATACCTGTATTGATAAAATCCCATCATTGGTTTATAATGGGCTGTAAAGATGCATTACATGTTTTCTGACTTGAATAAACTTTTTATATATCTCTATGGCAACCAGTAAAGTCCATCATCAGTGTTGTAAGCTAGTGTGTATGGGGGGGGGGGGGGGGGGGGGTAACATTCACTGTGGCATGTTTCATTTCACTCGCTCCTTTCACAGCCAATGCATCTCTAGACAAGCTTGTTCAGCATAACTGCCCCGTGTTTCCCGCACGCAGTTACAAATGTACTTCTAATTGCCATCACTCACCTCATACGCCCCCCACCACCCTCCACCCCTTCACCCTCACGCTCGCACCTCGGTGAATAGAGGGGGTGAGAAGGGGACAGGAAGGAGTACTGTAGGGGTGAGAGGAGTGAGGCTGATGAAGGTGATGGTCGTGCTATAGGAGGACAGAAGGGAACAGTGTATCCTTTAAGTCCATGTGAGAGAGACAGCGGGGTCAGTGTGTTTGGCCTGGCCGGGTCTCCTCCATCCCTCTCTCTCTCTCTCTCTCTCTCTCTCTCTCTCTCTCTCTCTCTCTCTCTCTCTCTCTCTCTCTCTCTCTCTCTCTCTCTCTCTCTCTCTCTCTCTCTCTCTCTCTCTCTCTCTCTCTCTCTCTCTCTCTCTCTCTCTCTCTCTCTCTCTCTCTCTGTCCCAGGAGCTGCTTCTCATTAAGCTTGTTTGTTTTGGCCGTCACACAGTGGCACTTAGCAGCAACACGCTCACCCACATGTGTGCACGTGGATGCATAAGTATCACACACACACACACATGCACAAAAGCACACACACACACACACACATGCACAGCCTTTAGTTTGTTTTGGCAGTGACCAGGTGCCACTTAGAAGAGCCTCTAAACGCTAGCGATCAGCCAAACACACCACTGTGTTTACTTTCGCCGAGCGTGGACACACACCCCCCTCGGCCCGTACACACGTCTAACCGAGCTGAATATGAGGTAAATATGAGTATGTACACCAGCAATTCATATTTTACCTATTTTCACCCCAGTTATTTTTTATAACTGAGTGCTCTCCCAATAACCTGAGCGACAGCGACCGCACTTTCTTTGAACAATATATTTATTGTGAGTCATAAACCTTTTTATTGCTGCACAATTATATGTTAGAATATACAAATCTTTTCTCTAGTCAAACCACATTACCTACCTCCTGCACAAGTTCAGGTCAACTCATACTTAAAACTAAGATCCTTATAAAACAAATATAAAAATATATTCAAATATACATAAACATTTCATAAAATATTGAAATGTGTCCATCTAAAGTTCCTGAGGACTGATTATCCAAATTATTGTCAATTACTTTTCAGTATTATAGTATTTCTGTCTTTATTTACTTCTCTAACTCTTACATACTGTTCATATTCTGACTCATAATTAGTCTCTACACCAATTCATATTCATAAATTCCCCATCAGTCATTAATACATGTTTGATTAATCCTTCAGTTTGATTAATGTTCATTCATAATCACTATTTTATGCACCAAGAGAACATTTTTATAGAATATAATGAATAGCTACATGTTTGAATGTTGATTTTTGAAATTTTGTAATAATAGCATATCAAATTTGTACATTTTCATGCATAAAATTTTGTATCAGATGCATGAAAAAAATAAATAAAAATGATGCTTTTTCTTTCCAATTGTATACTGTGGGTCACATTAGGAAAAGTCCACCTACAAGAAATGTGTATATGGTGTTTTTACTGCTCTCAAATGTTAAAATGGGTGAAAATTGACCCTGAACAGTATGTAAGGGTTAAATACAAGACAAAGTTCTTTGAGGGAGGATTACATTTTTCTGATGCTGATTTTTGAAGTGATCTGATGGTAGAACAATTTAGACCATGAGTGGTGTGTGTAACTAGAAAAGAGGTAAGTCTTGTGCCATGATCTGCAAAAAAAAAAAAAAAATCAATTAGGATTATTAATTATAATTATTAATTAGGAAACATCATCAACTACCTGATACCTCAAATTCTATTCTATAAATATATAAATACACTGTATCTAAGAAAATAGCTCCACATTAGAAGTTCTTTATGAAGCACACCAAGTGACTTAAAAGTGCTGCTCAAATGTTGTAAGCTTGTGTTGAACATTTTCATTCATACTATAATTTCATACATGACAAAATATTTATGTGGACGATGTTGAGATATTTATTTCTAGACAAGGCTAATGTCATACAAATGTCATACATATGCATGAGGCAGTGTGTTTCCCCCGAAAGGTGTTTCTTATAAGTGGCACCTAACCCTCCTGGCTAAGAGGAGGCTGATCACTCGACTCCTTACAAGGTGCAAATTTACTTCACATTTAGCCTGAAAGTGACATGGGCACCTCCACTACTCACAAGGGTTAGGCTGATATTTATTTTTAGGGTTAATAGAGGTCATCACAGCAAACCAGAGGGCCACTCACTTTCCATGAACTTGCAATTAGTGAATATGGAGGTCTGTGCTTTTGCAAAGAAACTCAACTGGACCACTTTGTGCCATATCGTCATTTGCATTAATGAATTAGTTCGATACTAATGAAGCACAGGATTACACATGCTGCCTGAAAGATGTGCAGAAGATGTGTTGATGAAAGATCATGAAGGCAGTGTAATGCCATTCACAACAATGAATACTTCTGGTTGGACAACATGTTTTGCATGTGTTCTTTGTGTGTTTCAAGCATACTGGATCCCAACATTAAACTAATTTAGCTGGAGAGAAACCACTTATTGTTTTTACTTATATGTTTCTAATTTTCAAATGAAAGACACTCTAACATCTGGTCATGTGCCATGTGTCCTCTTAGGGTTTTATGCAATTTCTCACTGTGAGATTCTCTGGATAAAAATGTCATTTTGGTAACAAAACCTTAAATTTGCAAATCACTTTAGCCAATGATGACTAAGCATCACACTGCATACATTTGTGTTGTATTTAACCCTTTAACCCATATCCCACACTCTCTCCCAAGAGGAGGATGGAGAGAATGCTGGAATTACACACACACACACACACACACACACACACACACACACACACACACACACACACACACACACACACACACACACACACACACACACACACACACACACACACAGTGCCAGTGTTTCTTGTGTTTATGTTCCGCCGAACACTGACACCCGTTTAGTTTAGATAGAATCGATAATACCCCTTAAAGAGCCTGTCACAGTGAGGCTGCTCTCGCCCCACCGCGGGCCAAGCCAGAGGAAAACATACGCTACACAGCCATTACACTCTGCAACACACACTCACACCACTGTACACACGCTGAACACACAGCGCAGGAAACAAACGCAGCGTTCTCTTCTCTCACTGAGTGTAATTTAGACCCCAACCCTCCCAATTTTCTGTCTGGGACAGCCTGTGGACAGGCTGTGGAGAGCAGCGAGCTTACAGCCCTGTTAGGCTTAGGTTTCCCTGCCTGTTTCCCTACACACACCAGGAATGTGATAAACAATACACGCATTCTTAGGATCCGGCACATGAACACACATACACAGATACACTCACATGCAAACATGCATGCTGTGAGACACATACAGACAGGTCTGACTGTACCCTCCAGTAGTCATAAAAACTATTGTGTGTAGGTTAAAACCACTTCTCTTACACACACACACACACACACACACACACACACACACACACACACACTCACACACACACACACACAGCAGGACTGTGAACACACACTTAATTCAGCGTGCGTTCTCAGGGGCAGAGTGTTTCCCAACAGGGTCCAGGCACACTGCAGCCCTGTGGTCAAAATGTTACAGAATGATGTTGGATTAGAACCAACAGTCACTCTTTTCTTTGGAAAAATGGGAAACCCTTATGCAACATTCAAGCCTGCAAAAAAAAAAGACACTATTGGCAGAAAATGTACCATATTGCAAGTCAGGGATATACAGTGGACACATTCACAACTTGTCATTACTATGAACCATGAAACAATATCAACTGTGTGAAAAAGAGGCAAATACCAACACAGTTTATATAGGGACCTTTTAAATAAATACACAAATAAAAGACCTGTTGGCTTTATGAGAATAAAATCATCACAAATAGGCTTAAAGGATAAGTTCACAATTTTTCACATCTTTCTTAAAACAACAGTCAGGTGCTCAGATGAACATGAAAATGGGTTTAGCTTGCTGCATTCCTTCCCCTTGTTCATACTGACCATTAGAAGATCTCTTCCTACTGTGATGTGTAATGCATGATGGGGGAAAAATCTCTCTCTCAGTTCTTGTTTTGTGCAAAAATATATTCAAACCTTTATGGCTCCAGCAGTCTGAGTTAGATATAAAGTGGATATCTTCCAAAGTTTAAGTATTTCTACTATGAAATTCTTTCCTTTTGTTTCCCTGTTGGGTGACAGTGAAAGCATATTTGCACTAATAAGGTTTTTCGACACTTGACTGGACTGATTGCACAGTTGAAGTCTCATATTAGCTTCAGATAAACTTATAAATATATTTTTACACAAAACCAGGAATAAATTTTGTCCAACATCATCCATTCAAAGCACATTAAGAACTAATCTCTTAATGGCCAATATGAACATGAGGACTGATTACAACACTCAGAACTCTACTAGTGTTCATTTTGAGCACCTGAACTCTGTTTTTAAGACAGACCTGAGTTTATCCTTGTCTTTGGTCATGTCTTATTTTTTCTGAGCTTGACTCACTAGTAGAGCCAGACCAATACATTAGTCAGTTTATATTGTTGGCCGATATTGGATTACCTGATATGCACCAATATTTTTCTTACATTATATAGGCAGGGTTTTATGTATATTTAGTCATTTTTCTTAATTCAAAATTAATATATTTTTGTTGTGTTTTATTATTTATAGGAATTTATAATTATTAAATTCCTAGTTTACAGTTTCAGTGCACTGTGTTTGTAGTTAAACTGTAAAATATCATGCCTGCATTACATATATTTATCACAGGGATCTGATAACCACATTACAAACAATGTGTGTTTTATATACATATTCTGGATATATAAGATTATTGGCAGATATATCAATATCAGAATGTTTTATATCCCTAATATCGGTATCAGCATCAACCCCAAAAATCCAACATCAGTTGGGCCCTACTCATTAGTCACCTTATAAAAACCTCAAATTAAAACTAATTCATTTCAGTCCTGAAGTGCAAAGTGAGAAGAGTTGTGTCAGGTGTGAACGCTGCCAATCAACCTCTGGTGCTGGTCTGTTCAAAATTTGAAAGCAAACAGACCAACGACAGTATTTTATGATAATAAATGTGTTAAAATAGTGTGATTTCAAAAACCAAAATGCTATTAAATCCATCTTCTGGTTATGAACTCTTCAAGACGTGATCTGTAGGCGATGTTAATGTCAATATTTGGTAACCACGGTAACAGGTTGGTCTTTAGATCTTTTTCAAATGAGGGTGGATAGATGTGATAGCTGCTCAGCTGTCACAGGTGATAAAGCTGAGTGAAACTTGAACACTGTCTGTCGAATAATCATAATACACAAATGCAGAGGTAACATAGTCTGCTAATGGGATATTCCATGATTTTCCTCACAGCCTCAGTCATTTCTGCAGGGTTCCCATGCTAAACGTTTAGCACACGTGTTCAGTGATACCAAGCTTCCTGAATTCAGTTATTGTTTACTTCCTCGCTGTGAATAAGAGAGTTGCCTGAACATGACTCTGGTATTGAGTAAATGATGTTGCAGTTGAATTGAGCTGCAGTGTGGAGCTGCTGGCTTGTGGTGGCGACAGAGGTGTGAGGTCAAAGGTTTAAGGTTTCTGTGGGACGTCTGAGGACACTGCACTGCCTGGTTAGACCCAGCTGTCAAAACACACATACACACACACCTACACCTACACACACACACACACACACACACACACACGTAGAAACACATGTAGAAACACACAAAGAAACATGCACTCCAAGACAACCAGGTGTCTTTGTATGAATGAGTGTAGTGTATCCGACTTGTGTGCATACACACACACACAGTCACACTAATACAGCTCAGACAGGTGAGACTGATGACCTGAACTGTGTATGTATGCAGACAGGCCTCCAGAGGGGGCGCTGTCTGAACTAGCAAACTAGTAGGTAGACCTATCAGAGTTGTCAGCAAAATTGTGTGTGAATGTGTGTGTGTGTGTGTGTGTGTGTTTGTCTGACTCATTTTGTGGGGCAGTCAGGGTACTGTATGCATGCATGTGTTGACTCAGTGAGATTGGCGGCTTGGTCTCGAGGGAGCTGTGGCTTAGCCGACGCCGGCGCACTGTTAAAGCTAAACACACCTAATTGAGGAGGACGCTTACAGGCCCTCCTCTGTGTGTGTGTGTGTGTGTGTGTGTGTGTGTGTGTGTGTGTGTGTGTGTTGGAGAAAGAGGGAGAAAGTGTGAGTTAGACAAGAAGGTATGGAGTGAGGAGAAAACAACAGTCTTGCTGTGGTAAATACAGCAGCAAATGCGTCAGTGGCCCTTTCTGCCCCGTTGTTGACAATTTACCAATGTCTCGTTTCAGCTCATTGCATGTACCTATGTAAGAGTGATATATATATGTAGACACTCTCACATACAGTATGTATGTTAAACTTGAGTATATATACTTGTTTATTTTTAAAGGGGCAATTCACCTTCTTTTAATTTTTGTTTTTTAGAAAACATGGTGAAGCTAAATAATCTGAAGGGTACTCCACTGTGATTGACAGTCAAAAAAAAAAAAAATTGAGTCAAAATCAACAAATGCTGATCACTTGCTGCAATTAATAACATTTCACACAGCTCCCCCCACAGACAAAAAAAAAGCTTTAATTTTTTGTGCAGTAGTGCTCCTCAACACCTGGAAACAGTCTCACTTACAAAGCTTTTCCAGAGCTTTCAACCATATTTCATGGACTTTAACTTCAGAAAAACCCTTTAAGTCCTAGAGCTGTCCAGCAAAGCAGACTGTTTTTGTTTGAATGTGTCAAAGTATTGAGAGAGGTGTCAATGAGATGTCTTCTTTGACCCAAACACAATTGAGCTGAATGGAATTTCATTCATGATGTTCAAATTGTTGAAAAATGTACATATCCCAATTACAAGAGATAATACTTAAAACTCATTGTTGACAGGGTTAACTGTACCAATGTTACCTGTTGAATGCCAAGTAACACCCTAAAAGTGTTCTCATATTGAAACTCTTAAAGCTGGAGAAATGCTTTGAAACTGTGAACTGAATCTTAATGCAAAAGTGCAACGAAGAGTGAATAATGAGGTAAAATAAAACTTTTGAAGAGACACGCAGCACATATCATCTCTCAGACCACAAAATCAGGGTCTGGTAGACCAGCCTTCTTTTTCATAAGGATCACTCACAAAGCATTGTCAGTGCACCTTGTAGTTCTCTGTCTGGGCGGTGCCTTAATCCACGAATTTCCAAAACTGATGCTATTTCAAGGATGGTTTTTCATCTGCTTCAGTGCATATAGAGATGGATGTAGTAAGGTGACATCACCATTGGTTTGCATTGGAGCTGGCTGCAGTCAGTGCCATCTTTTGGAGCCAGGATAAATAAATAAATAAGGACTCTGGAAACATGCCCTACAACCTCAGACCGAAGCTAACAGTAACTTATTGGGAACACCAAGCTGTGAAAACGTGTGCTAATATTATCTAACTAACTCGGCAGGTATTGTTATCAAATAACATTAAACTTAATGAAATATTGGGACTGCAGTCCAACACAGTGTGAGTCCTGGAGCTTGGGAAAGCAGCAGGTGAGCCAACTGTCAATCACAGCAGACTTCAAAGCCAATATTCATCTTTATATCTTATTAATAGAGCAATCATTTTCAACATGAACTGCAGCAGCCTCAAAATGACTCGGTGAAAAAATGAATTGACTCAGTATTTCATGAGAGAAGTTGATGCTTTTTGAACAGGAGTTTGTTGTTGCATGAGCAAAGCAAACCTTAAAAACCAAACCACAAAAAAAAAACATTATGTACATGTGTTGTCATTTAACACAGTAAATGCACTTTTGCATTAGTACTAGTTATAAGCACAAGTCACCATTTGTGTGTGGAAAGCTGTCCATTTGTTGGAGTTATTTTTAAATCCACATATTATTCTAAATTGCAAATATTTCCTTCTACATTCACAGTGGTTATATTTTTTGGCTGTAACCTGACATGAACAGCTTCTTTAAACTGGAATCTCATATCTGCTGCCTCTCCCACATGACGTTAATGCTGCATTAAACAGGGCAGGTGCTGCAGGTGTTGCAGATCTGCTCTGGGCCGCCTCGCTCACTGAGCCTCGTTCAATGCGGGCACTGTTAAGTGAGTGCGTGATTCCAGTGTTTTAGCAACTCCTCTGGCTGCTTCCCTCGGACGATTACGCCAGCAGGGTTTACTTAAGGATGGGAGCGTGACAGCTGCTGGAATGCCTCTGCTCTGCCCACAGAGAACGGGACATGGGTCACACCAACACTACAGTTACACAGGCCTGGGCAGCACGGTTCCATCAGGGAGCTTAAATGGGCCGTGGATCAGAGGAGCTCGTTCCTTACTTGGCGACAGATGCTGACATGGATTGGATGTTCTAAATGTCCTGAGTAACGTTTACATCTGTCCTTAACTTTTGCACATTTTTGTTAGTTTTATAGATTTACGGTAATTCTATAATTATTCTTTTTTTACATTTTTTTTTTATGACGGACAAGAAAAAATGGGGTAATCAACTGGATTCCAGCTGCTCCTTTGGAAACAGTCCCAGTAGGGAAGAATGTGCAATAACCCTATTGTGGTAGATTATGTCAGTGGTATTTTGGTGTAAAGATGAACAAGTTTGTGCTGCAAAATTGTAACAAGAGTTAGAGATCAGCTACATCAATATGAGACCAAACATTTTGTAACAAATTGTAACAAATGAAAAGCAGGAGAAAGGAGAGGCCCTTGAGAATGTGCAACAAATGTCACATTCATTGGATTTTCAAAGAAAATCTGGTTCTGTTACAACCCTTTTGCGCATTGGCTATATATATATTCTAAATTGTATTTATTTTTTATTTTATTTAAACTATTAATAAAAGTTGATTTATTACTCATACATATAGAACTTAATTGAAATAATTATTAGCAAGTACTGGAACTAAAAATTCAGGATGGAAATGAAAATATATAATATTATAATATCATCATCAATTTATAATAGACTGTAGACAATATGTAGAAATGCAATATTTATTGAGTAATTTAAAGGTGATATATGTAAGATTTGGCCTTCTGACAAATTCATACTCCACACCAAACAAACTGGGGGCAGCACTAGAAAGTTGGAGTGTCTACCTCAATCGTAAGAAACAGGAAATGCACAGTCCCGCCCATAGCTCTTTGCCACCTTCCCTCCCGCATTTTCTTCTTTATAAGCTATCGCTAAAGCGCCAACGTTACCATTAACACCTGTTTACATACCAGTCTTCAATAAATGTTGCAAGTTCAGCATCAAACATCCTTTACTCACCAACAGCTGTCCCTCCAGCTATCTTAACTTTTGTTTTGCTTCTATTTGTATCACTTCTTTTCTTTATCGCTGATTGTGGTTTTTTGTTGGGAGCGGGTGGTGGAGGTGATAATGGTCTCTTGCCAAGAGCATCAGCCGTCATTGTGTTTACTGTTCCAATGGGGGGGCAGTACCTTAAATATGATTGATGAAAGGTTAGAATACACTTTCGATGCAGCGCTACTTCTTCTTCCTTTCATGTTGTACAGAGGTAGACTGGACACTATGGTGAGTCACCATCACCTCCAACAGGATGGGTTGAAGTTAGCTAGTTAGCATGCTAACTTCAGTTGATATCTCTGCAACATAATACATATTTGTCTTTGGCATAACCTCAAAACTGTTATTTTTTCACATTCTGTTTATAATTTTAGTCATTGTTTGAATGATTCAAGCTAAAATTCTTACACATAGTTCATTTAACACAGGATGTAGCAATTCAGTATTACAGCTCTATAGTTAGGGGACTTGCGATAGAAAGATTTTTTAAAAATGGTCAAAATCACTGCAGTAGTGGCTGAGATATCTTGATTTGTAGTGAAAAACACTGGATCCTACATTTTCCATACTGCAACTCTTTTCCATTTAAACACTGTGGTCTCTAAGCTACAGTCACCATCAAGCTTATTTTCTTAGACTTCACAAAGCTCCTCTGGACCTGAGTAGTACTCTCCATGACGACTAAACTCATCTTGATGGGTAAAATCTGTGGCGTGTCTTGTTAAAAACAATTTCTCATGGAATTTTGGCGTTATTATGAGGTTTACAGTAAAGGACGACAGGGAAGATGAGGCAGTAAAAATACAACAGCCTCATACCAGTATCCTCACCTCATTTCTTCCTCTGAATGATAGCAGCTAGGTCAATGTTATTCTGTTCTGTTTGGTCAGAGCATGTAATGTATTTTTTTTTGCTTTCATGTGTCCTTTCAAAACACAATCATTTTTATAGTTGTGTGAACATACACGTTCACCTGGGACCAAACATTACTGGAAGGCGTGTTGGTCCATGGTCTTCTCCAGCTGTATTTATTTCCTGGCTGGCAGCTCAGTGATGGTGACGATGGTTCATGTTAGTCACGGCCTGGCTCCTTCAGAGCAGCCACAGAGAGTTACTCTTGGCCCGGCTTCAGCCTGGACCAGAGACCTGATTGGACGCTCAGGACGGCAGCCGGATATCATGTCTTTGGACATGCATTCAGAAAGCTGATGAGTTATTTGTCTCTGCTTGTCTATGTGCGCATTTACTCATTCCAACTTCCAACTATTGAGGAATAATATCTACATTTTCGTGTGACCATCTGCTGTTTTTTAGGGTCTGTTGGAACAAAATTAAGGATTCAAATGTGATATTGTGATAATGGATGAGTGCTAATAAAGTCCAAGTAAGTGGCAAGAATTGTGGTTCATCACTTACAGTGTTCCCAGATCTTCTATAAGCTGTTTATATGTGGGATTTTTTTTGCTGACAGTCTGTTTCTCTAGGCCATGGAAGAACAGAGTTGGCTGGGCGAAAGCCAGATAAACAGCTCGACATGAAAGGTGAGGAGGTCCATTAAGCAAATTGACTGACAAAGTGAATTGACGTTGGAATGGCCTTCAGCGTGAAACTGGCACTCAGAAGTCCTTCATGCGAGACAGGCATGCCACTCATTCGATCTGAAATTCATAAACACACACATACACACACAGACACACACATACACACAAGTTCAGCGAGGTGGGAAAAGAGAAAGCGACTTGGCATCAGTGTGTGCCCTTAGCCCCTACTGTGATGCTCTAGCTACAAGAGATAAGAGCTCTCAGATCTTCAAAAACCATAGGTGGCTGCAACATGGGACCATGAGTACTTGGCTCACAGCAGGAGATGTCAGTCACTTAATCAACACCATATACAAGTATACCCTAAAACATCAAAGAATATGAATTGTGTACAAAAAGATACATACAAACCTCCCATGACAGACTCCACAGGGGCAGTTCTGAGTAGTTTTGGCCTGCCACTTGAGAAGAAGGGGTTTGGTGAAGTTCAGTTCAGAAATCTTTCAGCACTCTGGCCTTAGTTGACCACTTTTATTTGGCAAAGTAGAGCCAGATTGAGAGATTTGTCTTTGCTGTGTTTTTAACAGACCATCATATTAACTCAGCAACCCAATCGCCTTAAAATGGCTTTCTATTCTCTGAATTTGCTGTCCTGAATAAGTTTAGAGAAGTTAAGAGGGAATGTGATTGCTGCCTAAATATTTTTTCCTATACATGATGTAACAATAGAGAGGATGTCAGGGTGAGTGTACAAAGTAGAGGACTTTGACATTAGACACCAATTTTACATTTAAATTTGTATTCACTGATTTTCTTGGCCACTTGGGGACATCAGCTTTGACATATAAATATGATAAGCGAACGTGTTAGCAAACAGTTACTTATGTACACTTCGATCTGACACGGAGCGACATTAGCATTTGTTGAAATTGTGAGCCTGGCTGACAAATGTACTGTAGGTCCAACACTCACTCTCCTTTCAGTTCTTTTTTTTTTTGTCCAGCTGCTCCTTAGAAAAATGCCTGGCAGGTTGTGTTCAGAAGGTTTTTCGAAACCGCTTTCCAGGAAACCATGAGTTGTGGTCTGTAAAACCAAAACAATTGGCTGAAAGACATTAAAATGCCCAGTAGAGCTCTGTGGCTCTATCACTGCGGGGAACCTACTGCAAGTTTCTTAACCTCCTGCGACCCTGCATCCTCATATGGGGATATTACATTTTGGGTTTGCAAGACCTTATAATTTATTTTTATTATTTATAATGCTTAACCTTGACCTGTTGTCCTCAATCGTACATACCTTTATTGTGCCACCTAGTGGTAGCAAAAGAAAACAATACATTAATCAGTGTAAAAACCAGATGGCAGGCATCGTGGCCAAATGAATCAACAGCCGACCCCAGACAAAAGTGGACCAGGTCCAAAACCTTATCAAATGTAGTGGTTGAAACTTGTTTATTTAACTTTAATCACTTTGGTTTGATATGTTATACAAATTTGACTATATTTTAGCAATAGCAACAAGCTACGACACAGCTAATCAGGAAGTACTCATTTGAGGACATTGGGACTTAATTATCGTTCGTGCAAAAGAAAGGAGTAAATGTAAGGAAATAGTTTTATACACTAGTGAATTAATTGTGTTATACAGTAAAATAAACAGTGTCCCCATATGAGGACTTTTTTTTCAAAAACTACTTCTTGTTCAAAGACGAAGCTTAGTTTTTGTACTCATCAGGTTCTACTAATCCTAAATATATAGAATTTATTGCATATTTGCAGACAGCTTCTATCTATCTATCTTAGATAGATATCTATCTTAGATAGATAGATAGATAGATAGATAGATAGATAGATAGATAGATAGATAGATAATTAATGAGAGTAAAAGTAAAATTAGGCTGCCTGCTGTCTTATGGAACATAAGACAGCACTGCATTATAGACGGTATCTTCTGTCCTCTGAGGTTTGGTGATCTACTCAAGAAGTAGACTAAAACTTGGGATTTCAGGAGAAAATGTGTGTGTATGTGTGTGTGCATGTGTGTGTGCATGTGTGTGTTGGCGCGAGCACACTACCACAGCTGCTTGTCATTTCGGCCTTAGCACGCATGGCCACCTGTTCTGAATAAAGTGGTGCTCCCCCCCTCCCCTCTGCTCTCCTGTGCATTTATCATGTAGTTTACAGTAAGGTGATATTCAACATGAGGGCTACGTTCCCTGTGTGCTGCTCCACTACAAATCATAGAGCATCTGATGAGTGTGATAATGCAGAGGGCTGCAGGGCCTTTTCAGCTCTCCTTTCACTAGTCATTTCCTTACACTCCTTCACTTTTCCCTGACTCTCCATCATAAATTGCCATAAGTAATGATGTTATAGAAAATAACAGATCGTCCGTATACGGTCACTCAGCACACTCAAGGTGATGACAGGAACTCTGAATATTTTAAAGCATAAAACGTAAAGTGGCTACAAATCCAGTCATACCAAATAATAAAGGAAGTGTGGGCAACAAAACATGCAGTTCTACAACTTGGGCATGAACCTCAACACCTCCTGGCAGTTCCTCTGTGTTTGCTGAGGTTGTAATATACGCATACGATGTAGATAGCTCAGCAGTCCTTTGCAGTTGCTTTGACAGTACATCACATATGATCAGACCACCATGGATCCTCAATTTCACATCAGGTGCACACCTGTGGGATCACCCAGGATGTGTTTTAGTGCTCAGTGTGAGCATGTTACTACCAGTGGTGCATGAATCTCAGCTTATAGTTCATATGACATACTGGAAGATGCTGCGGGGTGATCAGAAGCTGCTCTGTGGGATGGGTTTTGATGGATTTCAACATTGTGAATGTAATGTCATTTGTAACCACTCCAACAAGAAACAACAATCGGCAATAAAACATTACTAACCCTAACCTTGTATAAAAAAAGGAGAGATGTATTGCACCGGGTTTTAGCAAGTTGCTATCTTTCTGCCCGTAGTCCCTGGGCAGGTAGATGGAGACGTACATGTATGCGTGTGTCTATGCACGTGTTCAACAAGTCCTAACACCTGAAGAACAAAACCTTTTCAAATAACCCAAATAACAACTTCTATCGTCAGCGTATTGTTATATTCAGGTAATTTATACTACCTCGTAATGATAAGGGAAAAATGCCATTCATGGTTAAAAACTAAAAAACACACAAATTGTCAATTGCTGCTAGGAGATCAGGTCAAATAGTGGTTGTTCATGTCAAACATGTTTTCTACATCCACCCATGTACTGTGACTCTAGATACAAAAAAGTCAAGCTAAGCGAAAGCTGCTCTTTTGCCTCTAAAGCAGTCAACATTCGCAAGACCCGAAGGGATCACTTGTAATGAAAATGTACACTGCAAGTGTTTGAGGAGGACAACCTAACAGGACAGGTGACTCAAAATTACTGGTGAGGCATTTAGAGAGAAAGTGCATGTTTCAGTTTGGTCCTTGCAGCTGGTACATGTCAACGAGTAACCAGCATAATGAGGAGGTTGTATAATCCATTTTGCTGTCCAGAGTACAAACATTATCCAATATGATTGTTGGAACTGTCAGTTTGTATGGGTTAGAAGGTAGCCTAGCTTTCCCTGCTTCCGTGTCTGTGGTCTCCTTTGGGCCACTGGGTGTAGCAGACCAATGTCCAAAAGAAACTGACAATCATACACATATTTCTCTTGCCTTTTCACACAATGACACAGACGTAGATGCAGACGTGGACAAACATTTTACAGACTTTACAGAGTGAATTGGACCCAAATGACTCCAAACATAACAGAGGGACCAGCAGACAATAGATGGTGAAGATATTGTTCTGCGTCAGTGTTTGTGTGTCTAGTAGACCACAAGATCATGAGATTGTTTTACTTTAACTGCAACAGTTTTTCTTTGAATGCAAGGTGAAATGTGGTGACCTTGTGTATAAAAACTTCAAAATTGAGTTTTATTTTGGTAAATCTGGCCAAACTGACTGAGAAGACATATTCTACCTCTCACATACCAGGACTGTGTTTCTCCAGTGACAGTCCTGCTGCTGCGAGACAGAGAGAGAGAGAGAGAGAGAGAGAGAGAGAGCACCATCAGATAAGAGAGGTGCTGGAGCATGCAGTTATACACAGGTGAGGTGTATGTGTGTGTGTGTGTGTGTGTGTATATCTCTAGTGCAGTGTAGCATGAAGAGAGCAGAGCAGCACAGTAGATGACCCAGATAAGAGGATTATTAGTTTATAAAACATCTCACCTACACAGCTGGGCTGGGATCAAGAGGAGCTCACTGCAGCCTGCGGCACTGTGGGTACTGTGAAAGATCGTCACCCTGCCGCTCATCTGCTACGTCAATACCTCTATTTACAACCCGCTCTTCACCTCCTCTTGTTTTACACACAGTATCTGAGAGCTGCTGCAGGTTTTTGTCACATTATTGTACTCCACGGTCAACTCTATCAAACGCTATGTTTATGCCAGATAACTAAAGTCTCCAAATGCTGCTTCACTAACAAAGACCATGCCAACTTGTGAGATGTGAGTTTAAAGATTTATTGCAACAATAGGAGAAGGGTTAGTGGTGGAGGGATGAGGGTTGAAGGTCGAAGAGTTGGGGATTAAAGGATGGAGAGAGGAGGGTTTAAGAGATGAATGGATGAAGGGATGGGGGTGTAGGGTAAGGGATGGAGGTCAGAATCAGGGTGCCAGTTGGATGGATGGAAGCACGGGATGCTGTACCAATGTCATGGTGGGTATACGGCGGGAACCAGTGTGGGCTTTATAGTTAAAAACTTAATTTCAAAGCTCTGTTTTCCAACTTTTTTTATAAGTAGAATCTTTTGCACAAGTGCTTTGGATTAGAAAACAAAACTGATCTATGTCATCTATGAGTAACCCTTGAGTTTGCTGAAGAGAAACAAATGTGCATCTGTTATGCAATTGAAGTTTTAAAGGAATAGTTTTAAAGGAAAATAAGCTTATTAGTTTTCTTGCCGAGAGTCAAATGAGAAGATTGATGCCACTTTCATGTTTATCCATTACATTTAAAGCCAGCAGCCAGCAGCCAGCTTTGCTTAGCATAAAGACTGGAGCAGAGGTAAACAGCTACCTTGGCTCTGTTCAAAGTTATATCTCATTTGTTTAGTCTGTACACAAACAGAAATGTAAAAACAACATGTTGCGGTTTTACGGGTAGTTATGCGCCGGACTATTTCTTGGCTGGTCGCTCGGCCGGTTGCTTGGCAACCTCGCAGTGACGACAAGACTGCAGGAAGTCAATGTGCCCAGTTGTTGCTTGCCAAGAAATACTTATAGCACTAACTGCCTGTAAAAGTGCAATGTGACACATTTAATGCAGACCTATTGTAGGTTTACAGTATATAGGAAGACCTGATCAAAAGTAGAGTCAATAAATATTGGATCATAATGTGTGGTAAGTGCAGCCATGAGTGGAAGTCAGATCGGCCAGTGGAACCTCTGCTGACAGATGCTGCGGTGTGAATAATGTTAGAATCATACAGAGATATGAATAAAGTGGTTTCTCATGTTTTATATCATATCCTTAAAAAATAACCCTGGATAAGTCTAAACAGGACTGATTGTTCGTGTAAAGTTCCTAATTAAAAACTGTGTGTTGGTGATGACGTGACATATTGTAGTTCACCATAACTAATCAATCATTATTGTTGAATCATCATAATTAAATCATTTCAATTAATCTAAAATAATACATCTAAAAACAATAATATAAAGATCCCTTCCAGCAAATATATACAGATACTCTATACATTGAATGTCTGATGTGTTTTTTCCACCAAAAAAAGTGAAATCACTAAAATCACAAAAAAATACAGAATCTATGAATATACAAAACACTGATTTCTGAAGTTGAACAGCTGGAGTTAAGATGCCTCCTACTTCACTGTAAAGTCCATTCTCAGTGTTTTTGCACTGGAGGCTTCACCTTTCTATATGACAGTTGACAGCTTCTCTAAATTTGTATATGTGTGTGTGTGTGTGTGTGTGTGTGTGTGTGTGTGTGTGCGTGTGTATGCATCTTTTCTTCTCCTACTACTCTACTCATAGAAACTTTATAAACTGGTATTTCCTTTCTCCATCTTGGTGTAGACGTGTTATTAAATTATATGGGTTATTTTCACACTTAAATTTGAGCACAAAAACATTTTAAAAACGATTGTCGCTCTCCAATTTTGGCATTTATCACTTTACAAGTATCATCTTACATCCTGCAAATTTGCCGAACTGCTTGTAATGGAGCTTCCACTTCATGCTGCATGTCTCAAGCTTCATGCTTATTCATTACCTGATATTTTAATGTGCATTTTCACAGAGATGTGTTGCAGTGGGTTATTATTTATTTATTATTCTACATGGATCCACACACACGAATAAACTGATCCTTCATGCTAAAGTGTAAATCTCTGTGCATGGGAGTACAGTATGCCATTATGTGTGTATGTGTGTGTCTGTATGTGTGTGTGCGGTTCAATTCGTCTGGGATTATTTATCCTTACTGTGGCTTCTCTTGTCATCACTGAAGGCAGCGGAGACCCAGGATGAATAACAAATCACAGAGACTAACTGGGAACACTCGTGCAGACGGGAGGAAACTGGTTCCAGTGAGGTTTCGCTGATCTCACGACACCGCGCCCATTTTCAAATGTTCCCACGAACATCGTTATGATAATGACCTTCCTGAGGACTTCCTGGTCTCTGTCCAATCACGCAGCTCCATCGATGATGACAGTTGGTCAAGCAGCAGAGACAAAGAATCACACGGATGCTGATGGATGAATGGGATGCGATGACAAGTTTAATGGGCTCCGAATGTCACACACATGCACAAAAACACACTAAGAAACCAATCTAAACCCACAGCACTCAGTCTGTGTGCATGTGTGTGTGTGGCCCTTTAGAGTTTGTATATACCAGTTTTAAACATACACACGCATACAACGTCTTCCAGCTAAAGAACTCTCTAAACTCTTCAATTCAACTCTGTAAACCCCTCAGATCCGCACAGTAGTTTGTTTTTTTCTCTAACTTGATGTCTCTTTTGCAACATCTGGCTCTATTGCTTCACAGTCAGAACGAAGCCAGCGTTTAGTTTGCCTGCTGGGTTCCATTCACCACGCTTTAGGACCGCGACACGCAAACAGTGTCTCTCATGATACCGTCCAACATCCATCCTTTCATCATATGTTTTTATTTTTTGGTTTCATCTAATTTTATATCCTTCACTCGTCGCATCTGCTTCTCAGTGCCTGGAGAACATACTAACACAGCGATATGGTTTCTCTTCTCTTCCTTTTTTTTTTCTCTCAGCCACATTGTAAAGCTACTGTAACATAGGGGTTGTTGAAGGAGTGTCCTGGACTGGTAGATAAAGGTGGATAAAAATTGATGCATTAATTCATTTGTTTTGGGTCAGTGGAGCAGCATCGTGCTTCTTCACTTTGCTTTTTGCTCAGTTTTGGTCTCCTCCAGAAAAAAAAGTTAAATGAACAGTGAAACGCTTCATGTCACTGCTGGAAACAAGTTTGATGAGAGTATAAATATCACCCAACTTATTCCAACTTATTACCACATGTTTTACACATTAATTAGGGAAATTATGGTCAACAGGCCTCATTTAAATAAAATGATACCTAATTTTTAAATTAAGGTCTCTCCTCCTCCTAGGTATAAATTGACCCGAAGACAACAAGAGGGTTAATGAATGTTGTAAGGATTAGCCAAGTGGTGGAGAAGGACAGTAAAGGACAGGAAGGACAGGAAAGTAGAAGACATCAGATAAACAAAAGCAGACCAGGCTGGTTTTGGTATGAAACCAAAAATGAATAGAACAAAACAAACAAAAATTGAATTTATAAAAACTTCTCAAAGGAACATAATGAAAGTCATCAGTAAACCAGAACAAAATCTAAACAAGGCCCATGGCAGATAGCAGGCCTGCACCTGAACTGAGCTTTTATACAGGGGTCCCATCATCTTCATATAAATCAAATAAGCCTAATAATAACCTTTCTAATTAAAAACAAGATGAACAATATCTACTTGTTATTTTAAGTGTTCTAGCATAGAAAACATTGACGAACATATTGTTTGGGTTACTTTAAAAGACTAATCCCCCAAAACAATGACTAATGCCCCCCCTGTGTACTCCAACCCACCTGGTACAGTCTGGGTGCTCCCTGCTACAGTATATGAAGTAGAGCACATAGAGCACAACAAGTATTTGTGTAGTGAAACATAAATGAATGTAGCACAGAGATCTGAATACAAGTCAAATAAAAGTGTAATAGTAATTTAGCCCAAATACACAGTTAGCCCAAACACTACAGCGCCAGCTTGACGGATGTAATAAACTAAAATATTTAACAGTGCAGTACACTGTAAAAAATATATAAGGTGGCACAACTTTAAAAAGTTTAGTAACAAGTTGCACACATTTTTTGAGTTTATTCAAACAAACAATTGTTGCCCAAGTCTAAAATGACACATTGTCAGTTAGTTGTCACAATGTGAACCCAGTTTAAAATGCTAAGTTGGCTCAACTTTTGTACAAGCTGAAATATTAAGTTATTTCAACACATTGCAGTTATTGTTCCAAGTCATTGTTTGTTACTGTAACACAGTTGTCACCACAATTAAATACACACACATTTTAAAAGCTTTATTTTTCCAAAGCTGTTTATAATTAAACAGCTATTTCTATAAAATAACAGTATGTAGCATAAGTTGTTTGGTCAAGGCTTATAAAATACTATTCATTTAAATATAATAATAATTTAAACAATGTGCACCCAGTTCTAAATACACAGTCTAAGCTCCTAGAGATGATAATAATGCAATCCTGTTGTCCTTGTGTTTTTGACCAGAGTGCAAACAAGAAAGCTGTTAAAACATGTAACACCTGAAGTATTTAAGTATTTTCTATTATTCTTTACATATCATATGTTCCTCTCATGTACTTATACACTTAAGTTGTTTAGTTTGTTACTTGATGTATGCTTTTAAAAATAGAAGTTTATGGGCCAGAAAACAAAAAGTAATAAGTTCTCTCTCTCTCTCTAAAACACTATAGAGCTGCAGAGTCAGATTGATTATTCTCTGTGGGTTTGACATCTATCACATTACCCATCTAATCAATTTTTATTATAAATATATCGATTACTGCAGTTTTAATCTTTCTGAAATGAGCTAAAGTTCTGGCACAAGCCATACAGACAATCTAAGCATTCAATTTGTTGTCCAGATTTTACAATTCTCTGCACTAATTGTGTTCCAAAGCCTTTTCGTCATGACGATACGCTGAGTCAGAGCCATAAACAAGAAAGAGACGAGTCACCGGTAACTACGGAACAGAACTGGACACATGGAACCCTTTCCAAAAAAAACTTCAAATGAAGTCATGACGGACAGCTGAAACATCACAGGGGGAAATAATGCAGATTATTCAGAGGGTTTTTTTTTTGTTTTTTAGCAGAAAAACTGAACATTCCTGCATAATCCATCACGAGATGCGAGCTCCCTAAAACATCTTTATTAGCATACGCTCTAATCTCCTGAACTCTCCTCCCCCTCGTCTCCTCGCTCCTGCTCCTCAGCCTGGAATGCCTTATCTCCTTCACACAGCACTAATAAAACTTACTGCGGACTCTCTCTCTCTCTATGTGTGTGTGTGTGTGTGTGTGTGTGTGTGTGTGTGTGTGTGTGTGTATGTGAGAGTAATAAGAATGGTGTGTGTGGCGGTGTGCCCATTGCCTCTTTAGGGCAGGATATTAGAGAGGTCTGGAACACCTCAAAATGTATTAACACAGCAGGACAGCTGGAGGCAGCAGCAGTGATGGTGTTTGTTTGAACAGTGACTGAAAGGCAGATAGAGAGAGAGAGAAAGAGAGAGAGAGAAAGAGAGAGAGAGAGAGAGGAGTGCGCGCATTTACTTAAACCATCCTCCTCTTCTTGTTTACTTACCTCCTCCTCCTTCTTCTGTTTTTTCTTTCCGTCCTCCTCTCTCTCCCCCCCTCGTTCTTTCTCTTCTCTTCCCATCTTTCTCTTCTTTTCCACTCTCTTCTCTCTCTATATCTAATCTTCTCGTCATCCACTTGTCCTCTCCTCTCCTCTTTTCTTTCTATTTTCTGTTCTTCTCCTCCTTTCTTTTCCCCGCACCTCATTTCCTTCCTCTCCTCTTCTTCTTCTCCTGTCATCTCTGCTTTCATTTTCCTCCTCTCTCCATTCCTTTCCCTTCTTTTTTGTCCTGTCTCCTGTTCTGTTCTTTCCTCCTCTTTCTCATGTTGTCTCCTCTCCCTTTTTCCTCCCTTCTTTTCAGTTTCCTCACTTCTTCTCTAATTTCCTCTTTCCTTTCACTTCCTCGTCTTGTTTCTTCCCTTTCCTCTCCTCCCTTTTTGTCCTCCTCTTCTCTCTCCTTTTCTCCCTCTTTCTCCTTGTTCCCATTCAATTAGTTTCTTGTCCTCTCCTCTTCCTTCCTCACTGTTTTCTTTCCCCCCTTTCTGTTTCATTTCATTTTCCTCCCCTTTTACTCTTTTCCTCTAATTTCCTCTCTTTTAATGTTTTCCCTCATTTCCTTTCCTCCCCTTTGATCTTTTTTCCTCTTCTGTATGTTCCTCTCATCTCCTCCCCTTCCCCCTCTTTTTCCCCCTATACCTTCTGTCTTTATCTTCTCTCTTTCATGTTCTCGACTCTCTTCTGTCCCTTTCTTTCCTCTCTCTGCTTTTCTTGTCCTATTGCTTTTTATATATCCCATATTGTCCTTTCTTTTTTCACATTTTTATCTCCTATGTCTCCTCTCCTCTCCTCTCCTCTCCTCTCCTCTCCTCTCCTCTCCTCTCTGGAATGCCGTCAGCCTCCGTGTTGTTTTGTTTCGACCTGTTCGTCGGTGTGATGGATGGAAACACATTCCCCAGCCGTCAGCCAACTCGCTCAGTCTCACCTCTTCTCCCCGTAGCTTTATCACAGCCAGTCATCTTCAACACAAAGCTTTTCTCACAGGCGGCCAAGACTTTTACCTCTTCTCTGGCAGTCCTAATCTAATCGGTTTAAAATACTAAGAGACATTTCATTTCACAAGATGTCAACAGAAGTGAGCGGGGTTATATCGGTTTGCTGACATACAGACAGACAGAGCTTTTAATAAAAGTCAAACCACATCAGGGCCTGATATAGTAGATTTCATAACATTTATTGTACAAATTGTCAAAAAAACAACCTTTAACCCTCCTGCTGTCAGATTTGACCCAGGAGTAGGAGCAGGTGTTAAATCAAAAATGAGTTGTTTTGAGTGGTTTTGAAGGTTTCTTATGAAATGTAATAGGTTAACGATTACTACCTGCATTATTTAAAATGTAACAAGTAATGTAACTATTTCAATTAATCACAGTAATGTAACTTATTACATTTGATTAATTTTCTAACAAATGTTTTCAGCAGCAAAATCTAACTTCAGGTGTTTTTCATGGAGACTGACATGATTTATAAGAGAGATCATTTCTTCTACATTTGACAATGTATTCATTCATTAGTTCATGTAGATTTTGGAATATAAAACAAAAGGTATTTGATGAAAAACGTGATTTATTTTGTAATTGAATGATGTAATGCTGCTACATGTAACTAGTTACTCCAGTAACTAGTTACTCCAGTAACTAGTTACCGCAACACTTAGTGTCATTCCATTTAAATGAAACCTATTGACCATAATTTACAAAAATATGTGTAAAACTTGTGATAAGTTGGAATGAAGCTAAAAAGGTTTTTTGCTTCATAAACAGTCAAACCAGAAAAAAGTTGACAGGAAGACAATAGTTGAATTAAGCAAAACTGAGAGTAAGAATTCCTGTTTTATTCAGTGCTCTCATCAAACTTGTTTCTGTGACAGAAGCTTTCCACTGTTCACTTAACAGCTAAACAGCTTTTTTCTCTGGTGGAGACCAAAACAGAGCTAAAAGGAAAGTTAAGGAAGTAGAATGCCTCTCCACTGACCCAAAACACATTGATGAATGCATCCATTTTACTTACTTTTATCTACCAGGCTAGTCCAAAAAAACTACTTATATGTTAAAGTAGCTTTACCTTGTGGATGAAAGCAAAAATGGGCTTTATAAAGCGCTAAACCAGACTGGGTCAATTTTGACCCGGCAGGACAAATGGTGTAGTTGACTGGAATACAACAGGAGGGTTAATCTTTAATCAGATTCCAGATATTTACGATTAATTAATGGTAAAAATGGTATTTTATGAAAAATTAGCTTTCAATAGCTTAAGCCAAAAAATAACATGGTCTCAAAACAACTTGATTGGAAATCTAAGCGAGTATAAACAGACTTTCTCTTAGCCTCTCTGTGTGTGTGTGACACCACATAAATACACGCCAGTCAGGTTATATAACAGGTAACTTTTAGCCCATTTGGGTTTTTTTAAAAGTTGTTTTTCTGGAATCATCTGTAGCTGATTTTGTTTATTGAAACCCCGAAGCAGCAAGATTTCAGCCCTGTCTTTCAATTTAAAGAAACACTTGACAGATTTTCAGCCTTTTGTCTTTCTCTCCACGCATCAGTTATAAGTTTGGCATGTATGTAAAATTTAAACCACTCGCCAGCATTGTGTGCCGTGCTGTAAACGTCAGCAGCAGCCAAACTTACTTCAGCTGTCCTTGATGTATTCTAATGTTAATGGATGGCAGAAGAGACACAAAGAGACTTTGGCTGTAAGTTGTTGTTTTTCCTCTCTGACTTCGGGCATCACCACTGCCCGAAGTCACCCATCAGAGTGAAGCAGTGCATTGTGGACAGCCAAATATATACATGGACAGGACATGATGAAGTACTGGTAGATTTATGTTCAGCTTTGGGACTATCCCACCCAGAGTTGAGGAGCCTTTAAATCGACCCAGATAATAGCTTGGTTGTCAGAACAAAAAGATTAAAAAAAAGAAAGTAATCAGACTGATCGTTATGACAACATCAGATATGTAAAATGTGTTCACAATGTGTTCAAGAGGCTCTGAGCCAGCCGTCTAAAGCTCAGCACATGAAATTGTAAAACCCCAAACAAATGAAGGGAAAAATCACACATCTTGGTGACAAACGCAGCTTTCTGTTCACCCAGGCAGCTGATATTTCTTATATATGACGTAAGGTGGAAAGCTTGTCTGTACAGGTTCGCTGAATTTGCGAAGAACAACAAATGGAAACTTAATTTTTATGCCACTGAAAGGATTGTGTTTTGTATAATTCGCAGAGCCGTTTAAAGGGTTGCCATGAAATCTTTTACAGACATCCTTGATGCCCAGATGATGGGTCCCATTAACTTCCCCAGACTTTTCTCATAGTGTTACCAACAGGTCAAAGTTTTATTAATCAATCAAATGTTCTGTAATTACAAATCCTGACTATTTAATACAGACAAAACCCAAAGACTCAAGCCATTTAATTGGCAGAATGTTTGATTAATTCATCTATAATAAAAGGTCTACATTTAAGAAGGAACCGCAACAAAAGTCAGAACACCCTTCATTAGTGAAACATTCTTTTAGTTTTTTAAATATTTTGTATGCCTGCCTTTGATAACAGATTGGATCCTCCTGGACCTGGATGGTACCAGTCCAGTCATGCCGACTTCACAGATGATTCTTCACAGCTGCTATTTGCTGGAGGCGTTTTGTTCCTTTACCTTCCATTTTTAAAATACTCTAAAGGTGTTCTGTTGGATTCAGGTCAGAGGACATACTTGGCCGGGTCATAGTTTTAACCTTTTTCTTCTTTTCTCGTGTGAATTTTGCAGTGTTTGGATTGTTGCAATGTTGGAAAGTTGCTCTCCTGCCAACCTTCTTGAGTACCTTCTTGCACTCATGAAACCCCGTATCAGTGCACTCCCACCTCTGTGCCTCATGGTCGTTACTATGAGGTCACTGTGGTAGTCCTGGTGGTGTCCACGCCAAACGTGCTGGACCCCATCTAATCCAAACTAATTAATTTTGGTTTCATCTGACCAAAGAATGTGCTGCCAGTATTCTTTAGACTTCTATTCATGTTCTTTGGCAAAGTTTGATGTTGCAGTTTTGTGAGCAGTGGTTTTTCCGTAGAGGTTGACTTCGTGCAACGTCTGTCACACTGTCTGAGCGGTCACTCAAACACCAATTTCCAAAGAAAATCCTTGTGCCAAGTCACAAGCACTCACTCATCTGTTTTTCAATGCAAGGTTGCATAAATAGCGATTTGTGCATGGACGGTCACTGCACCTTCTGTTAGTGGTAGTATAGGTCCTCCTGTACCTCCTAACCACTGCTGCAGCTGTGTTTTTGTTGTTCAGTAGCCTACCAAAGATCTTGTACCCTCTCCAATCTTTATTAAGTCTCACAATCTGGTTTCTTACTTGCTTAGGCATTTCCTCACCCTGTGGAGCCATGTTACATGAGACACAAATCAGGCAAAAAACATTATTTAAGCAATTAGTTTGAACTGGAAGTCAGAGATTGTTGTCTCAGTTGTCACAGGTGTACTCACATTCTACTTTATTTTCAATTTGGTCTGGCTAACCTGTTTGCTTGTAATTACAAATAAGATAAATACCCTGCTCTTCACCCCAAAACTACTACATTTATTGTAAATGAAGTAATTTTCAATCATTTAACATTTAAGTGATATTGCACAGGAGTCAGTTTTATATTATACTATATATCCAAATGGCTTCAGAGATCTTTGGACTTTTCCTCTACAGTAGTGCCACCAACAAGCCAATGGCTGACATTTGTGGTTTGGAGTGATATGTCTAACTTTTCATCTTGTGACACATTTGCAGTACTCTAGTTTATGACCAAATACCTGCAAAACTAAAAACTGATTAGTGTCACAGAGCTGCTACCATAGCTGCTCTATTATTATCAGTGGACTTTAACTACTGCTTTGGTTTCAATCTGTTCTTGGTTGGGTTTCTATCCCTGATAGCTGTTTTTAATATGTATATTCTCCTTCAACATAATGTGTCATGCATTTGTAGGTTTGATATATGAGCAATTAATGAAAAGTTATTGATTCAATCCTTATGGACTACAAAGAATGTAGCTTATAGTTGGGTAAACTGTAATCCTTCTATTATTAACATTTACATCACTAATGTAAATTAAAGGCTTCAGACACATGGACAAACATTACTGTGGCATCTCATTATTATTCAACTTGACAAATGTAGGCTGGATGGAAAAAAAGACCCCCCACCCCCCCTCCAAAAATACTCACCTATCCCTGTGATCCTGTGATCAGATCAGAGAGATATGCTAAGCCACACACATTCCAACACACATACACACACACACACACACACACACACACACACACACACACACACACACACACACACACACACAGAGATGGTTGGAAACAGTTTGTCCTCTATGGGGATCCTTTCTTGATTAAGGCCAGACCAAGATGAGTGAGGGAAAGAAAGAAAGAAAGAAAGAAAGAAAGAAAGAAAGAAAGAAAGAAAGAAAGAAAGAAAGAAAGAAAGAAAGAAAGAAAGAAAGAAAGAAAGAAGTCATAAAACTTATCAAGGCTTTAATGTTTTATTTTTATGTTATTCGAGTTAAGGAACCAGGAAACTAATTTGTGCTATACACAGTACAAATATTTGTTTTAGTCGTGTGTGAAACATTCTTGGATGTTGTATATCTGCTAACAGAACATGTGGACAGGGTGTGTGCATTGTGATGTGGTACCATATGTGTATGAGAGTGTGTAAATGTGTGTGAATACATGTGCATATTACTGTGTGTACAGAGAATGTGTGTGTGACAGTACAGAGGCCATTTGTGTTTAATTTACGCTGGGAGGGAAGGGGACGCAGACTGAGAGGCCTGTCATCGCGGGGAGAGGACTGCTCCGCTCTGCTCAGCACCCTCATCTCCATAATGGCTTCCAGTTGCTCGTAAAAACACGGAACCATGGGAAACCAGGACAGGCCAGCGGCCTTCAGAACCTCCTCAGATGGTCCAGCTGGCCAGCTTGCTAAAGCTGCTAGAGCTGGTGTGTGTCTGTGTGTGTGTATCGGCAGAAGATATGATGACTGGAAGGCTGGTACCATGACAACCACTTGAGGGAATATGTCGTCTGAAATATGTTGCATCCAATGGCGGTTTATCACCTCTAAAAAACAAGTACAAGTATCAACTATGGTATGAAATATGTGGGCTGAGATCATTTTTAAAAAGGAGTTTATATTTTTCAAATTGACAAATTTAAAGTATACCAAACTATGCCAATGAATACCAATGCTAACGTGATGGTTTAGCGAGTTAGCATCCAAACATTATAATTAGCCCTAAACACGAACTACAGCTGAGACTGATGGGAATGTTATTAGTTTTGTAGGTGTTTTGTCAAAAATTGGCTTTTGAAGCGTTGGACGAAATCTAGTTTTGACTGTTTTTCATTAGATGAAAAGAGAGATCAACATTATTACAATGCTTTTCTCACGATTATGAATGCGTGCACCAAAAATATCATAGAAATCCATCCAATAGTTGTAGAGATATTCCAGTAAACAACTCATACATCACAATTTTTTTTTTTTTTTTGACAGATGTTCAGATATATCACAGCACAAGGGAAAACTTTGACCTGCTGGTGCTCCTAAATGTCAAGTCAGAAGATCCTTAATGTTGTTAGAATGTATCCTCTGGAGATGTTGGATATCTGCTTTAAATTTCATGTCAGTCCATCCAATAGTTGTCAAGATATTTCACTCAGGGCCGCATAAGTCAACCTCATGGTGGTTGACTTAGGACAAATCATGAGGGGCACCAAATTCTGTAAGGTCAATCTTCTAGGGACCATGAATGTCTGTACAAAATGACAGAGAAATGTTGTTTTACTGGTACTAAAATATCATAAAAGATAATACCAAACAGGCACATGTGTTTTGTTTTTAAGCAAATTGAGAACTGACATTTGTACAAGAAAATGCATAACTGCTTCAATCGTTAACATTTACATGGTACATTCTGTTTTTCTTACTACTTACTTTTGCAGTTTTGGACATTTGAAAGAGAGCTCGGTAAGTTATTTGAACATTAACCTTTATTTAAATTAGGGGTGTCAAACTTGTTTTAGTTTAAGGGCCAGGTCTGTCATTTTGGGGTTACCCTGGTAATACTTATAAGATGTGGCCAAGCCCACCAAGGGAAATTGGTCCTTCAAATCTGAATTTGAATCTGAACACATTGTAAGTCAGATATCACAAGTTGGATGTTCTTGTGTGAAAACAAGTAAGAATCTCAGTACATTTTATTGAAAAATTGGAAATATTTTTCTGTAATTTTCATACTTTGCAAAGTTATCCAGTGGGCCGGATTGGACCTGGATTGGCAGGCAAGCTCTGGCCTGTGTGCTGTATGTTTGACACCCCTGATTTTAATGGTAAATACAATTTAATGGAACCCTTATTTGACAACCTGTGTGGTCCTTTCTATCTTGGTTCATGTATGCCACAGTGGACATTCTTAATGCAATATGTAAAATGTTATCAGAAACAACTGCGAAAGAAAGACATATATATATAGATGTATATACACCTGATTGAGAAGAAATACCAACATGATCACTTAAATTAATAATAGCAATATTAACACAACCACTTAAATGCATTAAACTGTGCCGTTTCAGCTATTGTCCTTTCCTTACTTTAGGAATAAAGAGTTAAATCACATATTTTTATTTCAAGAAAACAACCTCGGATAATGAGTACTAAAGAGATCATTAACTTCATATCATGTGAAAAGTACTTCATAATTCACACATATGGAAATAATAAAAAGATAACCAAGATGATGAGGCAAAATGAGTTTAAAATATCCTTGTTCTGTTTTATATTTTCCCTCTTTTCACTCACTTAGTAGAAAGTTTGTTCCTGTAAATACCAACCAGGCACTGTTTATACATCTACATGTTTTACATGAAGTGGCTTTAGGTTGAAAAACTATTTGTTAAACTAGATGATAAAAACAGTATCTGTCATTACTTTTACTAAATGATTATGATGGATGAAACATTTGTGCATACATTTCTTCTTTTAGAGTTTCTACTGAGCGAAAGTCTGTTTTGTTTAATATGTTCATATTTACTATATATTATTTTTACAACAGAAACGACTGTATGGTCTCCATGTACTGTATATAGCATGTCCATACATTCCATTGGGGCACTTAAGTCCTGATCCATGTCAACAGATTTGTGTTTTATTGGGTGAAGAAACAGCAGTAAGGGCCTGCGGCTCTGCGGGCACCAATCATGCCAGCATAAACACCTCTGATGTGAACAAGCAATTGCAATTTTCTGAGGGTGAATGCTTGTATCTGTGTGTGCATGTTGTGTGTGTATGTGTGTGCGTGAGTCGGTGTCGGTGTGTGATTGTGTAACCGCAGGAGTATTTCATGTCAAACTTGGAACAAGATAAGGTGTTTCTCTCAACTCATGCAACATGATTATATTTACTGATAATCTAGCTCTTCAGTATACAGGTATGAAGTGTTGAAAGAACAAAAAAGAAAAAAGAAAAGGAAAATAAAACACCTGATGATAATGTTAAGAAACACATCCATCCACAAGTGAAAGAAAGAAAAGACAGATGACCTTAGCAGACTTCATAATAGGTTATTTAAGCATTTTCAGTGAATTGTATTTATACATGTTTTATAAAGGTATTATAAACAATTATAGGGCAATTGGTGAGTGAGTTTTAAAAACATATAGTACACTACAACATTTTACATATATACATAAAACTGCGTAAACAGTGTGAAAATGGATTTTAACATAAAGTATGTGACCTATTATAGATGGCCTTTACATTAATGTCTGCTTCACAGCTTCTTTTTCATTGATTGACAGTTTTACAAAGACTGATGTTACTGCTTTTAATTCTCAGTACATATGATAGCCATGGTGCTGATTGCATTCTGGGTTGTAACAAAGTCTCTACATGAGCTGATCAGAGAAAGTATCACATCAGCCGAGGCAGCAGCAGCAGCTTCAGATCTCTGTCAGAACCAACACAGAATGCACTGTGTAAAGCACTGTGATACCACCCAGAGCCCAGTTCACAATCACTGTAGTTAAACACATAAAACTGCCTGAGGGACTTATATAGCCTCCAAAATTCATTTCATTTTCTAGCTGTGTACTATTTCAATAAGCAAACAGTCTAATTGCACAAATATTCTGTATATTTACTCACTTGAAGTGTAGCCCAGTTGTTGAAGAGAGGAAGCAAGACTTTTTCTTTTTTTACCATATTAAACATGATGTATTGATGTAATTAGATTTAGTTTAGTTTAGTCATTAAACTCAAATACATACGTATAAATAAAGTACAAAAATCACATGTCCTTGTTCCTTATCCTTCATCTCCATTCAAAATAGTGATAAACCAAAAGGGAAAAATAATAAAAATGAAAATAGATAATTAAATAAATGAATAAAGCAGTATCTGACCGAAAAGGTGTAGGCTGAAGTATTTGCTCATAACACATACCCTTTTCACATTAGTCATTTAGTAGATCCCAATATACATAACAAACACAAAACACATATAGGCCTAATGATTGGCTATATACATAATGCATATACAATGATTCAGTGAAAATATATAAAAGTATGCACACATTTCCGTATATATTTTTTATTTATTCTTTTATTATTATTTTTATATCTCAACAGGGACAACGTACATCATTGAACATTTTCAGAGAACTAAAAACGCAGATGCACCCAATTGCAGCCAATTGCTGATTTCCATTGGCAGTCCCTCTGCCAGATGTTACCGGCACAATTCCTAAAAAAGTAAATACATATGCATGGTTATCTCCAAAAGCACCAAGGTTCGTATACATAAATCAATCTATTACAAAGTTCATATGTACAGTAATATTCAAGCCTTAGTTTTATATTTGTTAGTCATCTTATTTTGAAATATGTTTTTAAAAACTATATATTGTGCTACACAATTTCAATTATTTTTCAAGTATTTTCCACAAATTGACTCTTTTAATTGATATACATGTTTGCTAATTGATACAAAAAAGTAAACTAATATTTTATTTTGAAATTTCCTCTCTGTTTTCTCATTGTGTCGCAAAAATGTGCACCTTGGCACTGCTGTGGGGGGAAAATGAACAAATACTGCTTTTGTAATTTGCAATTTATCTTCAAGCCTAGTATGAACTGCCTTAATGGACAATTACAATCTCCCATTGTCTTTTTGTTTTACACATGCTTAATGTCCCATGTCCTGAGTCCTGAGGCCTTCATGTATCAGAACTCTGATTGAACACTTAGAGATACACAGAAAGATGAGGATTCGGAATCGATACATAATGAACGCTCACATCACTCATACATACATACATGCTTCACATCATTAACTAGTGTTGGTCGCAGCTTTGTTTCAGGCCTGGATGTCTTTCCCTGGGACATTGTCACATTCCTCTGACTTTCTGGCCAACAGAATCTGTGGTCAGCCGCACATTCAGTTTTATTGTGGGAGAGTTCTGTTACAGTGTAAGAATGCCAATGAAGTGATTGATATCATCTCTGCTTAGTACTTAGAGTGTGTGTGTGTGCGTGTGTGTGTGTGTGTATGTATGTGTGTATGTGTGTGAGAAAGAGAGAGAGAGAGAGAGAGAGAGAGAGAGAGAGAGAGGTGCCTTGTTCTCTGCTGTGCTCTGTGTAAAGGACACATGTTTGATACATTACTTGATTTGGACCACAGACGTTTGCGTGTGGCAGACACAGATCAGAACTCTGTCAAATAACATCACCAGTACCTTCGCCAGCAGCACATTTATGTGTGCGTGGGTGTGTGTGTGTGGGTGGGTGGATGGGTGGAACAGGACAAAGAGGGTTGATGCGTGACAGAATGATAGTGTGATTTAGCAACAGAGTTATGAGGAATTTGTAATCCTGTGCCTTTGTCTCTGTGCATGTGCATGTGTGTGTGTGTGTGTGTGCGTGCATGTGTGTGTGTGTGTGTGTGTGAACATTCTTCAGGAATCTCATCATTGACACCAAAAGGACAGAGCTTCACTGTATCAAAACATTGTGTCTGTGCTGCGTTCAGGTTATCTAATTGGCTCCAGACGGAACAATGAACACTGATGCTGAAAATAGATCTGAGGGCTTCCACTGACCCCACACACACACAAACACACACACACACACACACACACACACACACACACACACACACACACACACACACAGAGACATGCATGCAATCACATATGTAACATCACATGGACAAACACATGAACACCACATATAAAAAGGACAGTAAACACACGTGAACCCACATACACACATACTGAACCCACACACAAACACATGTACAGAAAGTCATTGATCATATTAGTTCTATATCTGAAGTCAAGTACATATGATAAAAACACACAACAACAGTGGTTCTCCCAACAAGAGGTTGTGAGATATTTCTTTACATTAAATTGTTTTTTAAAATTTTTCTCTAATCTGTGCTTTTATTTTGGTAAATTTCTGGCTATTTCTACATCTTAAAGTCTCTAATAATCATTCAAACTTGTGAAAATGTAATAAGGATTAGTCTTTCTTTGGCTGAATTGCTCTCAACCCATCGAGATATGTAGATAAGGTAGGATATAAATCTCAGAAATCTCTGACTGATGATCTACACAGAAGATGAAGCATGAATGATGGACGTGCAGCAGGTGCCAGAACAAAAAAAAGAAAGTGGGCAATGTCTAACAGAGTTTTGGTTGGTAGTGACAAGATGCGTTGGCACAGCAGAGGCGCGGCGAGGGTGTGGTTTTGAAATTGAATATATCAGGCAGGGAACATTACTGGTGGATGTGTCAGGGTCATCAATCAATGTCCAATCAAATCAGCTCCTCTCATTTCTTTTAAAGGCAGTGTGCTCACAGCCATGATGTACTGACAGGAGAGAATGTGAGGGCTGTGAACCACCTTCCTATGCCCTGAATGCTCTGCTCTGAATATACAAGCAAGATTAGATGGTCATTCTGCTGTAACAGTTACATAGTTATAACAGTAACTCACTTACAGGTGATTAAGATAAGGAATATCACTTCTGTGCTTTTAATGTCATATGGAAATATTTGGCATTTCTGTGGCTGAATGGTTCATCTTTTTTAATATCAAAAACACAGTTTAGAAGAAGTATACATTTCAAATGATGGTTTTTACACTTTCCACTGATTGACAGCTGTTTAGTTTAGTTTATTAGGATCCCCATTAGCTGGAGCTATTCTTCCTGGGGTCCAACCAAAAAAGCTGTTAGTGGTAATGTGGCACCAAATGTAATATCATGCCAACAAAGGGAGGGAAGAAGAAGAATGCTAGCAAGCAAATATGCAAGTACAATGCAAGTTTCAAAATATTAACACAGATCTGCTTTTCAAATGTTTTATAAGGAAGGAAATGCATTCCAATTGTTATTTGATATGTTGTTATTATAAAACAATGAAGGTTTCAGCCATTGATGTCAACTATTGCCTTCGACAGATTAGACAGCTATAATTAATCAATGTTCAGTCCCAAAGGTAGCCAGGTTTTTAATGCTAACTCAGCTACATGAAAGATCTGTTAACAGTATCTTTAGGAATTGTCAATCAGATACTACAACTTTCACATTGTCATGCATGACTTAAAGGGGGGCACATCATGTATATATGCACATCAGGTTTTTTTAAAATTTGGGGTTCTACTGGAATATATTTGTATAATTTACAGTTTAAAAACTCTTTATTTATCTTATACTGGTCCTTTATGTCTTCCCTCAGTTCAGCTTCTGTCTAAAACAGGTCGTTTTAGCTCCTGTCTCTTTAAGGCACCTCTCCCCAGAAAGCTACCACTCAACAGACCTCTGATGGCTCCAGAAGCAATCTGTAGTACGATTTCACATCAAAACAGAAACTCCTCAGTCTGATTTGAAACATATAAGTGGACAATATGAACAACCCATGCATCAACTCTAGCAACAAAGGCAGTTTGTGGGCATATGTGAACAATCAGACATTATGAAGCCCTGTCTTTTGACTTGCAGGGAGCATTTTAATAAAAGTTCACCTCTAGTTTTGGAACTTTGACAATGTTTACTATCGACATCCAAAATAGTTGCATTATGAAAATTATGTTTACTTTGAAGGTGACTTTGTCCCAACAGACTCCAAACCCTCCAAACCTTAGCAATGATTCAATTGAATATTTATGATCCTGCTTGTTACACTGTGTGAATATAGCATGGGTTCTTATCAGGACAGCGTGTTGCTGTAATGAGGCTAAATGGACATGTGATAGGAGATAATCAATAAGTCACACATACACATGCGCATTGAGAGGAAATCACAGTGTCTTGATGGACGTCTTAACTGGGTCCAGCCTCAAGACGACGTGTTGCCATGACAACCCCCCCGTCTCCTCCTGTGGACACCGTTGGGAAACTCCTAATGAGTTTCCAAAGCTAGAGACACTATATCACTTACACACACACACAAACAGACATACATACACACACACACACACACACACACACACACACACACACGCCCACACACACAGCAGTCTACAGAGCCAGAGAGTGAATGGGATTTATTGTTATTGTGATAACCTGGGAGTCCAGCAGTGGTTGAATGTGGCTGAAATAAGGCTGTTTTAATAAGGCCTGATTTAAAGTGGGACTCCTGGAGGAGTTACACACATGCACGCACACACACTTAATCTTGGAACGTTTGTCTCTCTCTCTCCCTTTCTCTTTCTCTCTCTCTCTGTCTCTCTCTCTCTCTCCATCTGTCTCTCTCTCTCTCCATCTGTCTCGTTCTCCCTTACTTTCAATAAGTTTCACCTTGTCAGGCGAGGGACGAGGACAGAGCTATTTATGAGAATCATTTAAAATCATCTGTCTTGGAGTTGCATGCTATCTCTGCTCAGTTATGAATATGTGTGAGCTTGTGTGTGTGTGTGTGTGTGTGTGTGTGTGTGTGTGTGTGTGTGTGTGTGTGTGTGTGTGTGTGTTACGTCCCAGGGGGATCAGGTCTCTGTATGTCTAAACTAAGCAGGCAGCCATGACAAACATTAGGATATTGAATTATGACCTGCCTGCTAGCTGCTGAGTGTGTATCTGCTCTCCATGTGCATATGTATGTGTGTGTGTGTGTGTGTGTGTGTGTGTGTGTGTGTGTGTGTGTGTGTGTGTGTGTGCCTGTGTGACTGTGTGTGGTTGTGCGCACATGTTATTTTAGGTAAACTCCATCCAAGGTTTAAATAGATGGTGCCTAGTGCAGAGTAATACCACCTGATATACGTTTTGAAAACCTGAAAAATTGAAAGTAATACTGCTAGTGGCAGTAGTTGTAGAAGTGTCGCTAGGACCGTAATGGACTCTGAACTCAAATCCATTTTCCCTTCAGCCCAACATAATCATTCCATCTGCTACAAATATTTGCTCTACTATTAACTGCCTAAACACAACTGTGCACACTCACTAAAAATGTAAAGATGTTTATAAGAAAACAAATTAATTTTATTGCAGATATTGGGAGGATATGCAAAAAGACCAAAGACATGACAGGCAGACTTGACTGACACATTATTATGGATCCCCATGCTTTTCTCGGCCCTTCTCTGCCTCTGATTGACTGGTATTCGTTGCCTTTGTTGCGTCATTGTCACACAGGGAGGAGAGCAGCAGTTCATCTCCTTTTCCTCCACAGCCTGATTCAGTCGGGAAATCCTGATCACAAAAACTGATGATAAAGGTCATTGATGATTGACGACAGGTTTTCCTGTCTGAATCAGCCTGCGGGGGAGGAGGAGATAAGCCGCTGCTCTCCTCACTGTCTGAGACACTGAATGTGGTTCAGTTCAGCTAGACAGCTTTGACTTGCTGTGTCAGTGTTTAGATATGTGCATCAGAGAGCTATTGGTCAACATAAAGGTACTCATCCTGTACCTTGTCAAACTAGGCAGGAAAATACAATAGGTTCTGACAAGCTAGACTTTTCATCAGGATGTCATGAGGCATTCCAGATGTCACACAACTATTCATTGCTGACCATTCAACATTCCTGATGTTCATAATCGGACTGGATGCTGGAAATTTGTTGGCCATGACAAAACCGTGTCAAATGAATTTGTATAGTCTGATCCCAGCATAACCTTATCTTAGCCTCAGTGACTGCACTCAGCACTTCACAAGCCCCAATCTCAGGTACATGATTCAGCATTTCTTTTAGCAATTTTGGGGACTTGTCCAGCTCAGACATCCAGCAGTGTTTACCCAGTCTGTTATTTTTCTATTTACTTTCTCTGATTGGCCTTCATTTTAGTGAAGTCTGTTGTTTGTTGTTGTTGTTTATTGTGCTTAAGGTTCAGATTCTGTTTGCCAAAATCATTAATAAAACCTTGGTTCCATACTTTTACACCAGTTGTCCTGTTGTTTTCCCCCCTGGTTATCCCATTTGTTACACCCCAACTTTCGGGGTTGTAACAGGTGACAATGAATGTAGGCGTGAATGTAGGCATACCTGTGGCTAACGTTAGGAAGCTAGCTAAGCCATAAAACAACTTTGGAATTCCACATTTTTCCTCATCCAGAGCAGCTGAACACAGAATCCACACTAATATCAATCCTCCATTAATCCTGTAAGACAGCAAGGACATTGACTCCCAAGTGAATAGCAACAGTTTAGTAACTGTAACACAATTAATGAATTTCAATTCATAATCCCTTACACTATCCTTTATGGACAATGCATGTCTATCGATATGTTCATGTTAATCAGTAGTTTTCAACATGCCTTGTCATAAAATTTGGGTCAAGAGGACATTTTAACCAGGCGAAGGTTGATAAAAGGTCAGAGATGTCACCAGAATCACTAAAAGGCATAATTTTGTGACCATGTTTATTGGCACCAAATTCAGTCACTGTCTGCTTAGGGGTTGTGGAGATATCTTTCTATGGACCTCTAACTGTCCAATTGATGAAAATCCCCAATCTTTAGTCCCTAGTGCTAGAGGTACATGCAGTAAATATGACACAGCTTATTTAATGAGTCAAGCAAACGGAAATGAACAGTCCTGACATATGATGTTAAACAGCATCATTTGACTTGACGTAAATGTCTGCTGACATCTGTGTAAACCAGCCTTAAAAAATCTTAGAATTGGGCTGATGTGGTGACTGCATGTGGCCCTGGTTAAATGTTGATCTGTACATGTAGGAGACATTCTGACTGATGTCGAACAACAGAGCATAAATGAAACCACATAAAGACATGACCTCATGGGACGATTGGTGAGTAGTAAACACACTGTAGCACTACTTTATTCTAAATTAAATCAGGAATTTTATTGTATTAAGTCATTACTGGACTTCTGTGTGTGTGTGTGTGTGTGTGTGTGTGTGTGTGTGTGTGCGCACAGGTCATTGGATATGTTGGTGTCAAAAACCTAATGAAACCACAGGAGTGCAGAGGCAGATACAATAAATTCTGTCCAGTTTAACAGTCAAAGCAGACACAACATTTAGAGATAATGTGGCAGAGTGGGAGTATGTACAAAGTCCTGACTGGAGAACTTATTTCAAATCTTCAGGGAATGAAGATGTACTGACTGGTGTGACAGATGACGGGATGAGTTTTCGGAGGTCTCCTCCTAGTCTGGTGAAACAGAATGAGTCGTGGATCAGTCACGTTTTTTAATTTGACCTTCAATAAGAGGAGAAAAGACGACTTTTCTTAAGAGCAAGCAAATCCTATAAAGACACAGTACATGGTCCAGATGTTTGAGGGAGGTAAATACTTTGGAAGATCACCATTATCCTCCCCCTTTCAATTGTCCTTGGGGTCAATCCGCCTCTCCGCTTCAACTCCTCCCTTGACTCCCATGCAATGATTTAGAAGCAGCAACGATAGCATCACAATCAGAGTGTCTTACAGGCTTGTTAATGGTGATAACCTGACATATTACAGTCCGGAATTATTACGCTGACATCATCTCTAGTTATAAAAGAGTCAGTGTTATCATCTCTCTTTGCCGAAGATATACACAATGCGTAGCTGCAAGTTCATTGGGATTCTTGACTCCTGTAAAAGTAATTAAAGTCTGGGTGAGTCAGGCGGTAAGTCATGTTTGTGTGATGTCGTTGGACTGATCCAAAGTCGTACCTGGCAGAGACTCTGGGAATAAAATGTAACCGGAGGGCAGCACACATTGTAGAGAACATGTCCTTGACTATATAAAGGTAATAATGTTTTAATGATTGGCATGAGTTGATTTTCTGTTTCCAGTTCAATCAGTGTGCTGGCAAGTACTGGATTTACATATTGTATTACTCAAATTCCAAAAATATAATATGAAGGCTATCTGATCTAATATCAGCCCCTGTGTTACTTTAACATCGCTCAGCTTGCAGCACCAAGACTGAGACCATAGCACAGAAATTAATGGATTGCCATCGTTGGGTTGGTAGCCCCAAGTAAAGGTGTTTAATTGCCTTTTAGTCTTGTTCATGGAAGAGTGCAAAATGTAGCATGAGACTGTGATACATAAAAGGCACCAGTCCACAGGATGAACCTCTTCATTTACCAGTTGACCAACATTCCATCCCTGACCTACAATATAATCAAGAGCTTTATAGGGACCACAACCTTCAGGAACACATCTGAGGAACTTGGAAAGGACTTCACAGTATGACAGCTGAGAGGAAAAGTCTAAAAAGTTTGAAGGGGCAGATTTGAATCAGTGTGCTGGCAAGTACTGGATTTACATATTGTATTACTCAAATTCCAAAAAGAAAATATGAAGGCGAGATTTGATCTAATATCAGCCCCTGTGTTACCTTAACATCACTCAGTTTGCAGCATCAGGTCTGAGGCCACTGTACAGAAATCAATGGATTACCATCGATGGGGCTTCCATCATTTGGAAGCCACAAGTAAAGGTGTTTAGTTTCTTGTAGGCTTGTTCAGGAAGAGTGCAAATGTAGCATGAGACTGACAGGTGGATAAAAGGCACCAGTCCATAAGATGAACCTCTTGAATTTCCAGTTGACCAAAGCCCTATATCTCTTCCCTACACCACAGTAAGGAGCTTTATAGGAACCAAAACATTTAGGACATAATCTGAGGAATTTGGAAAGAGCTTAATAGTGTGACAGCTGAGAGGAAAAGTCTAAAAATTTTGAAGGAGCAGGTTTGTTGCTGTAAATCTTGTGCCAGTTAATTCTAGCGCCACATGTGTGGAGAGTTGGATGGTGATGGAGCGACATTGGAAGCAATGTGCTGAAACATTTTTCCTTTTAGTTTCACTTTGACTTTCTTACTAAATCTCTCTAAACAGTGTCCTCTAACTGATCATCAGCCAAAACTCCAGATAAGAGATGTTCTGAGTTGATTAGAATATTGATATTTTGTCATTTATGCAAGTCACCCTTAATAATTACTGTCCACTCACAGCAATGAGCTTAATGAGAATCAGCCTTTTTATTTGGATTTAGGGCTACATACAGTCCACATTACCTTGTTGGTGGAGGTTTTGGGGAGTAAAACAGGGATTCATTTTTTTTACAAATTTGTATTTACAGTTAATGTTTTCAATTCAAGTTTAGGCAGTAAAAAGACAATACTTTAAATTTGATTATAAGTAGGGTTGGTGCATTATAAATAAGGCCTGAGACTTCAAAGGGCATAGCATACACCATTAGGCAGGAGTGGTTAGGAAGTTTTCTGCTGTAAAAATGTGTCACATAATAACTACCAGTACTTTGTAACTGACATGAAGTCAAGCAGCAAACTTCTGAATCTGATACTCTGATAAGATCCATTTAGAATAAAACATATGTTTAATTAAACTTTGCATTTCTTAATTTCTTAATGTCTCAGTCTGGTTCAATAACAAGCCACCTCTCTCTGTCTCTCTCCTTTTTTTCCCATGGCGATATGTTGAGAGCTCTGATGGATGGGTGGTATGTATGAATGACTGTCTCTATTTATTGAAGGTGGAGGACACAGACGCTGTGTTGTTGGGACAGGACTCAGACCATGACCCTATGACCCTGCATCTCACACACACACACACACACACACACACACACACACACACACACACACACACACACACACATATACACACACACAGACACACATTTCAAGTCGTTCCATAATGAGTGTGTCCTGGTCACAGCACCCCCTTTCACCTGACCGCTCACACACTGATGTAGACATGAACACATGCTGATCAGTCATCATGTCTCTGCTCCCTGAAATGAGTCGGAGTGACTTTGATAAGTAAGCTGTAATGACTGCAGGCTTCAGAAGACTAGTGTTGAGCTTAGTACTAAAAAAAAGAAAGAAAAGAAATTCTCTTAAGGAGCCAAGAACCAAAGATGCAAAAAAAAAAAAAAAAGTTGGCTACTTGGAACCAAAACATCTGTCACAAATAGACATACTGATGGAGATCAGTCCAAGAAACACAGATACCATTTTTGGGATCAACACCACAATCCCTTCACCATAATAGAGCCAATGCAATACCAGAATTTTAGACCACCCCTGACTAAATCAGTTCCTTTTTTGATACATTATTTTTAACGTTTATTTTCAAATATGTTTTTCTACATTTGACAAAAGAAGCTAAATTACTTGAATGCCACACAGGAACTTTGTTCTAAAATTGGTTTTAAAAAAAGCGCCAAGAATGATAAAAATCTTTGAATGTCTACAGTTTTATGACAACTAAGAAAACTTAATCTGCTGATTAAGATCATGAGAAATGGTTGAAATCTCTAGAACAAGTCAATAAATGGATCACGTTGGTCAGTCGGTCCACCACGTTGGTCCAGACTGAAATATCTCAACCACTGGATGGATTGCCATGCAATTTTGTGCAAATATTTATGGTCCCCAGAGGATGAAGCCCTCTGACCATCATGGTCCTCTATCTATCCCTCTAGTCGCATCATTATATCAAATTGTCCAATATTTATGACTGAGTCAGGCTCAGTTGTAGCTTGTGATTACTGCTAATAAGCATATGTGGGCATGTGAATCCACTAAACTAAGAAGATGAACATTGTAAACATTATCTGCTAACAATTAGCATGTTAGTATTGTCATTGTGGTTGCATTATGAATCTGTTTGCATACTGAAAGCCCTACTGAGCCTAGACACAGTCTCAATAAAGCTGTTGATCCAATTTTTACCATAAGGATGCATTTGATTATGAACTTGTTGTTGGTTCAATTAAATTAGCACTATGCAAAGTTTCAAGATATTATATTATCAACAGAAAGAAGAAGAAAACATGGACATAATACACAAACTGTATACATTTCTGTCAGTCCCAATGGTATTATTATTATTATTATTATTATGCACACCAACACAACATAGTACACGTACCACTTATGTTGTTCCAGTGAAATGTACTCCGAAATAATGTACATGTATTGTTTAGACTAATTGACTTGCTCATGAGTCACAGTTTAAGACAATTACAGTAAAAAGTTGTATCAGGCAGAATATAGTAATGGCTAAAGAGTTTTATCATTCCTGCACTTCTCTCAGAAACACTTATAAAAGTTATTGCAGGCCATTTGGCAGGGAGGAGGTTGGCGGTGAAGACACAAATAAGAAGTTGGCCACGTTTCTGCGACGCTTTCAATCATGATCAACATCGGCTAGACAAGACCTCATTGTACCTGTGTGCAATGTACTCAGCTTGATGCACTTGTCTGACCACTGAGAGCTGGTTTCTTACATAAAAAACTCTTTATATTCTGGATGGTGTTTGACAGAAAAGGTGGTGAATGCAAAGTAAAATGATTCCAACCCCGGAAAAGTCTAAACTTTAATCTTATTTATCATCTCATTTCTTGCACTCAAGTCGAGTTAGGGTTCTGGCAGATTTAACATAACTGCAATCTGCTGATGTTTTATGTACACATGGAATTTTCACGAGCTCGATTATCTCCCGCTCGCTGTCACAAATCACAAATGCTGGTGAAAAATGTGTCAACACCTTCCCATGCGCTGCAATAAAACTAATTGTCAGCAGTCCAAGATAGTTAAAATCAAAATTGTCAGTTATATAAACAATTATACAATGTGGTCTGCTCTGAAAAGGAAAGTGGGGCTTCGACAAGGGCATTTTTTACTACAGAACATAACATTTTCAAGTTATGATTTTTGTGTCTGATATTTAGAGTTGTGGCACAGACATAGACACAACATTTAAGACGGGTTATGAGCTGTCGGAGGAGAGCAAGACAGGCTGCAGGTCACTCTATAAACCCTCCTTTATAAGGAAGCGGGGCACAACCTATCTCCCCCAGGACCTCCTCATGAATGAACCACTCAGCTTTACCCTCAGTCTGGGTTTGGTGTGTGTGGATATGTGTGTTGAGGGAATTACTCAACTCTAAGTTCTTATCTAAGTAGGTTAAACATTTCTTAAGTCATTGTGACTATCTAAGGCAACATTCGACATCCTTAATATGTAGCCAAAGATTGTGGCACTGGTCAAAACAGTCTCTGTTTCTTGTCCTGTAGTGTGTTTCTGCCTTGTAAAACACTAACACACACATACACATATAAACACACGTCCCTGCCAAACAAACAACCTTGGTCAACCGTGGTATGCCAAGGTATTTACGCTAAACGGTGGGAATGAGATTCCATTGCACCGCCTCATGTTCAGCAACACATTCCACCAAGACCCTCAGACTGAGTCCCTTCAGCTAGATGCAATTTATCTTGTTCCCTCGTATGAACTGCCCAATAACATGTCTGAACTTGAAGGAACAGATTCAGTTTTTGGTCATCGTAAGTCTTTTCAGAGAGCCAAGATCCTTTTTTTCTACTGTTTTAATGACTCTGGTGTATGTGTAGCAGCCTTCCCCTGGTTGCAATGTCACTTTTTGAGGGCATTTTAAGCCATGCTAGCAGCATGCCTCTAGGGATGGCAATGAAATTTTGTACAGACATTAATGTTTCCAAGACAATAAATGTTAAGGACTTTGGTGATCCTCTTATAAAAAAAACTGTTTCCCTCTAGTGCCTCAATGAGTTTGGTATTTGGTTTTGAGTGAAATGGCTTGACTACTATTGGATGGAGTGCCATGCAATTTGGTTCACATATTCTCTCTACAGAAGAGTTCTAATGCAAAGCTTGTTGTGCTACATATCGCAAAATCTTGGTTGTATATGACTTTGTAAATTTCTCAAAGAACCTTAGTACAAAGTCAAGAGGTTGTGATATATTCCACAAAAAGGTAGAAAAGCACTGTTAACACAACGGCGATCCCACACAAAATGAGTCTCTAGTGAAGCAACATAGTTTTTAGACAACAACAGAGGTGTACCGCACATAGGAATAATTTTGGTTTGGCTGTGGACATGATATTTGTCAACAATAAGAGTTGGACTACTCAGGGGAAGCCTCATTACTATCTCTGGCAGAGGTCTCTGAAGTAGTCAAAAAGCTGAGATGCTAAAGGCTCTGGATAATGTTGGGCTTCTTCAGCGTTGCATGGAGATCACATGGAGATCGAAAATGGGACCTGGTGAACTGGCAGACTTCATATTGCTGTGGGCCATTCAGTGCTGGTTCTCAGTGGGTGTTGGGCTCCACCAGGGTTGTCCCTTGTCATCGATTCTGTTTGTGATTTTCAGGGACAGAATCTCAAGGCACAGCCAGGTGGAGGAGAGGTTGGGGACCTTAGGATTGCTTCTTTGCAGATGATGCGGCTGTGTTGGTTTCAATGCAGTGTGTCCTCCAGTAGGCATTAGGAGAGTTTACAGTCAAATGTTGAACTTTCACTTGACCATAACCATTAATAAACTGTTAAATCAATGCAGATTATGCTTTCTTTTGTTAAGCCATTTATGTGAGCACCACATCAACTTTAGTATTAATATCTACTTAAAATCCACCTGCTTTCCTTTGAACTGCTGCTGGACCTGCCCTCTCTTTCTCTCTCTCCTCACAGGTTGTGGTGGGGAGGGCATATGTTCTTTAGAAGCTGATGCTGTGAACTACTGCTCAATAAAGGCCCCTTACCTTGAACAATGACAGAGCTGGAGTTAGCCCCATTTGAAGACATACCCAATCATGTGAAGAGGTACCAGAAGGGACGAAGACAAACATCGAGACATTTTTCAAGGCTGGTGTATATTGAGTTCTCAAACCCATCAAGTTGAAGAACCACAATAAAATATGTAGCCTTGTAGCTTTGGAGTGCCGGAGACTTGGTCAGTGGTCACACATCAGCCAAGAGGAAATTGATGCGGCGGGTCTTGTGGTCACCATCACTGACTTGACAATAAAATATGACACAAACCAGAACACACTGAGCAAAGCATAGGCGGAGTATAAAATGTACAGATGGCTCCTTTATGATTCAGTTTACTGTATCTGAGAAAGACAAGTATATAGCTTTCCCCACAGAGTTTAACCAACTCATTGCAGGTAATGGTTTTCAAGTGGAACAACATTAGAGGATGATTTTCTAAAAAAGTGGGATCTCCATTGTCACCTTGCAGAATAGGAGAGGTCAGGGCTGACGTAAGGCCATTTGTCTCAGTGAGTCAGGAAATAACAAGCCAGGTTCAGAATACACATACAACCACACAAACACACACACACACCCAACAGCAATCCTGAAATTAGATAAATAAATCAGCCCTTACTGTCGCTTTGTTCCAGCAAGGGACCTTCCATTCATCATGAGTAAGAGAGAGGAAGTGCGCTGAGCAGCCAACAGAATACAATACATCCTTAATGTAATAATGGCTGACATAATAAAACAAAGTGTAGCTGCAGCAGGTGGCTGTCTGGGATCTTGTGAATAAATGTGCAATGAATTTTAATAAGTCATTTCATATTAGGACTTCAGTTTTATTTTCTTATGGCAAAAGAAAAAAATGATGAGAACTGGATTGAACTTGTTGCAAATACTGTGCAGCATATTAATCAATAGTCATGAATCATTATTTGCAGGGTTTGAATGAGTGAGAGTGGACAGCAATTAAAGCTGTTATGGTGCAGTTAGACCAGAATAAGCACAATCAAATTTGCACACTTGCAAAAATCAGGTGGGACAGGAGGTAATGTTGGCAGGTTGAAAGTGTAATCTGCTGGAGCTAATCAGGTAGTATATATATTATAGTTTATAGTATTGGTTATTTGTCACTGCAAACCATACTGCCAAAATATTATTGTTTTTATTTTATTTCTTTCTGCATTCTTAAGCATAATCTGGCTAAAAGTGTCTTGACTTTCTCTAAGTCACTTTGGAGATATCAGACATAAATAAACTAATTTCACTAATAGACTCGATTGACTTTGGGGCCCGACTTCCGGTTGAACAGTGTAGTGTCTTTTCTTTAATATGTCAATTTTTCCTTTTTTTTTATTTTTGTGGTGTCACAATTTTTTAAGGAGTGAGTGGTTGCTTTTTTTATGGGAATAAATAAATCAACATGAGCGGCTGGAAAAATCCTGGGACAACAGATTCTCACTTTCGCTGCCACAGGTGAAGCTAGCAACCTGCTCGCTCTCTCACTTTGGAAATGCTCATTACTGAGTTGGATAAATCCAGGTGAAGCGTCATTGCTGAGCTGACAGCCTCCCTAAAAGCAACCCTCGCTCTGATATATTCTTCACTTGAATCCATTACTAACACAATGGCTAAACATACTTCTACTATTTCGGAGATGGAAACGGCCCTTTCGACTCAGTCAGACAACATCACAAGCCTGGAGCAAGAAGTACTTGAACTACGGTCGAAGTTGACCTCCATAACAGAGGAGCATGACACATTCCAAGCTACTGTGGCTTTGGGTTTTTTTTTTCAGGCTGTTCAAGCCAACTGGTCTAGTTGAAGGGATTAGTAAATTCTCTATTGTCTAGACTAGACTATTTTAGCTGTTATGCTATGTCCAACTAAGTTTCATAAATAGGTCATACTGCCTGGTGCAAACTCAAACTTGTCCACATATACTAAGGTTCAGTGTCAGGATTACCTCCTCTACACAAATACCTTCTAAAGGTGGATGACATATTGCACCCAGGATAAAATGTGGATGACCACATAATTATATGGAGACTTTACAAGATGAAACCCTGCCAACACACATGGATCACACTGTAGTTATGAGCAGACCACACGAAATCTTTGCATCAACAATCTGTAATCTTAACAAAGAACATCATTTTCATTGTTACCTCCAATCTTGCCTTGCTCAGGGGTCACTGCCAGACATAATCTTGTGCCTACATCCAACCTTCTACTTAGATGGGTACAAAATAACCTTTGTGGTATCCTTAATTTCACTGCCAATTCACAACTTAAAGGTGACATTGTGTATACAACGAGGAGGCAGACTTTTTAAGGGTACAGACTGCTTTTAATCAATTAGCTGATTGGGCCACAGCAGCTTAAAATAGAACTCACATTGCACAAAAAAAGACTTGTCTTGACAGTTTGTAACCCTTTAAACCCTTAAAAAGTTGTAATGGTTAAAAAATATTTCCTTATTTTGTATAATAACAATGATTTAAAGTCATGATTAAATACCGTATGTCCACTATCAAATGTGCAACGTTAACACATTAACCTTGGTTCTTGTGTCCTCGTAAAGTAATGTAACTTTCTAAATTTAAAAGAGGCAATTGTACACTGTAAACAAAGTGTTTATCTGATTGTCAGGAAGGTACGCAGTGTTTACAATACTACTTCTATCATTTTTGCTGAGCACAGTTGATTGCAACATCATGAATGTACCACAATCCCTATTTCGCCATGCCTTGAGTTTGGCCATTTAAAACACATATAAACACTTTTGTCTTGTACTAACTAGTTTGTCTCACGCATACCCAACATTTAGAAGGAGACATTGGATGTCATCTTTTATTCATGGGACACTTCATCTAATCATCTCTTTATTAATATGCCACCTCAGAGAAATGCTTTAGTAATATTGGGCTGTTTTGTCATGTGTCAGTTGTAAAAATACTAGTCTTTCATGAAATTACAGTTCGAGAGGTTTAGTATGATCAAGAATTATGCTGTTGTTTTATTACAGTGTTAAATTATTACATTATGACTTGAGCAGTTATAAGAGTCCCGGGCAGGTTTTACTGTAAATGATGGACAGCGAGGTTGACGGTCAACCAAACATCAATTTCAGAAACAAAGTCTCTGGAATGTTTTACTGCTTTGAGAAGTGGTTCTGTTTACAACCTACACACACACACACACGCACACACACACACACACACACACACACACACACACACACACACACACACACACACACACACACACAGACAGACAGACATACACACACTGAGAGAAAGTGATTACTGAGAGAGCTATGTGCTGACTTTATGTGTTTCCAGTCAAAATTATCCAGGAATGAAGATTGACACTCCAGGATTAAAACCAACGTGAAATTACAGTTAACCAGCGGTGGAACACATATGGATACACACACACACACATACGCATGTGGAAACACACACACAAAGTGGTACTTTAAAACTAGATTGAGACTGCAATGTCTAATTCTGACAGTGACAGCATATGAACAGGATACCGAGCCGTGAGTGTGTGTGTGTATGTGTGTGTGTGTGTGTGTGTGTGTGTGTGTCTGTGCCTGTGTGTGTTATTTTAGCATCAGTCACAAACCAAAATGATGATTTAAGTGCATGTAAGTAGATTTCCAAAGAGAGTTGATTTTTGCATTTGAGACTAAGGATATCCACCACTATCCACACACACACACACACACACACACATATACACACACTGACCACAAGTACCACGTTGTCAGAGCAGCATCAGTCAAATTAACGCTGAGCTGCTGAAAATCAATCCATGTTTTCACTCTTGTACATGCACGCACACACTCCATGGTAGAATATTTACTTTTTAATCTGCATGGTTTGAGTTGCCTGGTTAAAACATACAATTAGCATCTTTTTGCAGGTCTGGTGTTTCCCTGGACAGATTCATACTGACCTTTCTGGTTATTTTGAGTCACCGCAGACGGCAGCAAGGGCCAGTCTCAACTCGGATTTGGTGTAGATCCTCCTGGAGTTTCCCCATACGCCTGTTACATTACAAAGTTATCAATTCTCTCCATTTTATTGTCTGTTGACAGCAGAGACGGCCAAATAAGTTAGCATTGGCTCGACTCGTGCTGCGTGAAGCCAACACAAATACTAAATACAATGTTTGATTTGTTTTGCAGATGATCCACAAATATGCGGTTTGGATGCGTCTCTATGAGTGTGTCCAGCTGACACAGGTTTCCCACCTGACCCCACCTCACTCTGTGTATTATAGGATTAAACTATTTTCAGCTATTTAGATGAACACACATCTTTTGCATCATTATTTGACATGTTACATGAGTTCCAGGAGTTAATAGTAAATTCTTGTATTTATCTTTTGAGTTTTATCCATGTTCCTCAACCTACTTTATCATTGTCCACCATTGTTTTTGATTTCCTACATTTCCAAGAATGAATCTCTGAACTTACTATGACTTACTATGACTTGTTGCACCTTGCTATGAACCTGGACTGTAGGTGGAAAGAGCAAAACTAATGATTTGAGAGTGAAACCTTGTCTACATGGGTCACACATCCAGCCACACATGATGGAATGCAGTGTAGTAATTTGCTTAACCCTTACATACAGTTCGGGTCATATCTGACCCAATTTGACATTTGAAAGCTATTAAAAACAACTTTAACTACATTCTTGAAGCCTGAAAGTTTATTACTTTTCCTATAATGGCTCAGAATGTGCAAAAATGGAAATATTTTTAAAATGATGTATTTTTGTGCAGCTGGTATACATTTTTGCACATAGAGGATGTTAAAGGTTATTATTAAACCTGTCATTCAAATGTTGTTGCATCATCCACTTTCAGTAAATAACAGAAAGAATGATGACTATTACATTCTCACTTTAGATCATATAAGATCATAATATAGTGTGAATGCATTTTCACTGTAATAGTGTCAAATCTAAAGAAAACATGAATGCAAAATACATCTGTGGTTCAAAATTTGGTATAGACACTATTTATAAAGTAATATGACCAGTATGTAAGGGTTAAAGCAAGTGCAAACCATTACAGTTCTATTGAATAAAACTGAGGCAGATACATGCATAGAAAGCTTGTGAGTGTTTTCAGGGCACACACACACACACACACACACACACACACACACACACACACACACACACACACACACACACACACACTGGCTGTGACATATTCACACAAACACATAATAAGCTCATATTAATTTGAACACAGCCCACACATACTTTGTAACTCCTACAATGCTTTGCAGGATTTATGTGCTCTTTGGTCATATGAGTGACAAGCTTACATTACTGTAAGACTTTCTGTTTCATAAAGTTGGCAAACTGCTCTCCTTTATCGTTGACTTTTTCTTAGTCAGATGATTTATTGTCATGATTATCTGTTTATGTCTCACTACTTTTCTCCATTGCTGGTGTGGGAACTCCAGCCTGTTATACACTGAGAATTTTACACTCAAACAAGATTGTAACACATTAAATATTTCACTTTTCCCACCTTCACATTCTGGGTTAAGTTCTGAATAAAAAGTGACAGCCTTAATAGCCAGATGTGCCAACCCAGAAAGTAAATGTTATAAAATTGCTACTTTTGTGGATAAATTGAAAACACTAATGCTGTGAAAGACATGTCAGTGTAATAACCTGTGTTAAAATGTGTTGGCTTACATTGAAAAAAGGGGCTGTGGGTGTTTTGAGTTGATTGAGATTCAATACTAATAACAGAAAGGTACTTTCAAACTATAAACTATAAACTAGTAATGTTACAGTAAAAAAAAGAGCAAGAAAAGCAAAAAAAGTGAGTTGCTTTTTTAAAGTGAAAAGTGAAAACACAAAAAGTTGATATGACAAACTTGTTAATGAGAATTCCCCACATCCAGCATCATGTTTCTGGACACCTGATGAATGTAAGTCCAATATTAACTCTCTTTTAGCTCTGTTGTTTTTGCTCTCCAACTCCAAATGAAAATATTTGGCTCTAACTTTGCATCCTTCCTGGTGTAGCATACAGTGACTTCTTAGAGTTTTTCCCCCTAAAAAAACCAAAGGTGACCAAACCAAAACTCCAAAATTACTGAAAAGCACCACTATGAAATGAACTTCTACTACTACTACTGAGTCAGGTCATAATTCTCCTAGGGTTCATCACTACAAGCACCTTCCACATAGACTTGTCACGTGTTTTAAAAAAGACACATTGATTACAGCTGGACTGTCGCTGAGTAAAAAAGTTGAATCTCGTCCTGATTATAAGACAATGACACCAAAACATGACCCAGGACCACAGGATACATTTTAAGATTGTCCTCAGTTAACCAGCAGTCCTCAATGAGCCATGCACCTGTCGTTAGTTTAGTCACTCATCACAGGCTTTACCGCTAACATGAACTTCACTTTCCAGTACTGTCTCACAGCTACAGCATGTTCCCCTCTACTGAACTGTTGGTCAAAGGATACAGCTGTGTGTGTGTGTGTGTTTGTGTGTGTGTCTGTGTGTGTGTGTGTGTTTGTGTGTGTGTGTGTGTGTGTGTGTGTGTGTGTGTGTGTATGTGTGTATGTGTGTGTGTCCAGAGGTTAACAGCCTGTGGTCTCACTTGCATGCAGGGCCAAATCATTTGGGTTTGGCTCTCTTGTTAAACAGAGGATATGCAGCAGAGTTGCTGTGTAATGTGTGTGTATGTGTGTGTGTGTGTGTGTGTGTGTGTGTGTGTGTGTGTGTGTGTGTGTGTGTGTATGTGTGTGTGTGTATGTGTGGTTGGCTCCATAGCAGTGCAGAGTAAACAGCAGCTATGCTAATATCATCCATACAAGCATCCTACCGAGCTACATATGAGCAGTGTTTTCTCAGCTGTTGTGGGCTGTCGAAGTTCTGAATGCTACCCACAATGCCGCCACTGAATATGGGTCTGTTGCTGTACAACAAAGGGCTGCTTGAATACAGACCCACTTCTCTGCAGTTGGTCTAGTTTTTGAACTAGCCTTTTACTAAAAATGTTGACTGTGGAGTGTATATTTGTAATGAAGCGCTAATCTGCAGCTCCATATTTGTATAAAAGGTGTTTTGTCTCTATTTTTGTTGCTAAGCACTCACTTGTCTTCTTGTCAATATGTTCCTTAGTACTGCAGTCATGTCAGATTGGAATACTTGTAATTACTGTTACCCAAATTGTAAATAGTGCTCAGATTTTGCTAAAAGCGCCAATATATCCAGCTTGTCACAATCCAAGTGCCTGAAAACCAAACAAACAAGGATGTCTTACATCAGCCAGAATCCATCATTCGAGGTAATTAAACCCAAATTGTATTTATACAGTTATGCTGTCAATACACCCTCACAGGACTAACTCTACAATCATAAAAGTGTCTTGAGTTATCTGAATGTTTACAAGTCAAGAACACAGGAATCTTTCTCGTTTCTATCTTCCAATACGCCATCATCCCTGTTTTTAGCCGTTACGCCCACATTGTTGCAAGGGTCTGCGGGACATTTTGTCATCTGTCCATGTCTTGCGAAGGTTTGCAGAGACTGTCTACGTGCAGGCCAAAGCGTAAGTCCACGCCAACAAACATGTGTGTAAAGAAAAATTCAAGCATGACCATTGCGCTTGTCAATTCTTGGCTATATCCTGCCTTTTACAGGGATGTTTTTTCCATAGATTCTCTGTATCCAAATGTTTCATGTTACTGTCTGTTCAGTTATCGTGGCTGTGAGCGCTCACGAACTGTCCAGCTCTTCTCCCTGTTTTTCCAATATAAACAAGAAATGTAGAACAAATCACTTCCCATGCAGCACGTGATTAATCCCTGGAAAGACGACCAGACACCAGGTGCTTGGAAGAGCGACCACGCAACCCTTCATGAATCAGATAAAGATTTAATCATTGTTATCCGACTTGCTTTCGAAATGGATTTAAAACATCCAAAGTCGAGCTCTCAAACACACCTAGGCACAACCTTCCCATCACAGACCTTCACGACTCCCACAAAACCACCAACGACCCTGTAACGTGAGTCAGTAGGATGGAGGGAAATTCCACGTCATGTGTTTCTTGAAGATTCAGCCTTGTCTACAGCTTGCCTCTGTAATTGAATTAGGAAGTGGTGGGAATCTAAAGAGCTGCAGAGAGGGTTGTAAGTAAACAGACATGGCCTTTTAATCCCTGCCTCTGTTTGAAGTGCATAAACCCCCCCAGGCCTTTTATGAGGTGTACTTCTCTCAGTGTTGTGCTGTGGAGGATTGAGTTTCACAAGGGGGGTTAGTTAGTTTATTTTAGAAGAAGGCAATGAAGGTGGAGGCTGATGAGAAGAGGAGAAAATAGTTAAGAGAGATGGAAGCAGGAGAAGAAAACAGAAAAGAACACAGTGTTACAGAGAGGAAAAGAGAGATAGGGAGAAGTCAGACAGGGTTTAAGGCTAAGTGGGTAGTAACAGTTTGTTTAGGTGGGCAAAGGCTCCCCTGGGTCAGGGTCATATCTGATGCTGGGAATCTGGGATGTAATGCTGGGAAAACACTTCAACCTCTATTTGATACCAACAGTACTAGTCACACGAAAGGACAACAGGTCACCTACACTGACATTAAGGCATCTAGCTAATGCTGTTATTTATTTAGCTGAGACTGAACATAAAATAAACTGCAAATGACACATCACTAAACTGAGGTTCAAGCCAGTGCACGCTGCTGCAACATAAAATATCCCATCAGTACAACCTTCCTGTGCCCAGATAAAACCAAGATCAGGATCTATCCTGTTAGCAACCTTCTAGTCTTTATAAGCTGTATGAACACATAATTGGTGAGCTAGCCAACCTACAAAACTAAATTGATGGCTTTTACATCATGAACATGTACTGCAAAGAAGTGTACACTCTGAAACACCACAATGTACCAGAGTGGTATTTAAAGAATTCCAAAGGAATACATCTTTCTGGTGTTCAAAAACACCAAGACACCAAGTAATAAGCCTGTCAGTCAAGAATGTTGTAGCCAAACCCCCAAGATACGATTGATGAGGCACGTTTGGCATAGTGGTCACACTGTGTTTTAGGGCTGGGTATACCTTTAAGGTATTGACCGAAATAAATTGATACCAAGTAGTATCGAAACGTCTCCCTTCAAACAATACCTGCAATTGATCCTTTTTACATCCATAGCTAGAGAATATGACTATTTGTATGGACTTGTTCACAGCCAATCAACGCAAGCGTTATGCGATGTGTGATTGGCCCACTGCCACAGCAGCTACAACCCGTCTGTGGAGGTGAAGTCACGGTGAATTTGAGTTACCACTCTTAGCAGTTTAGCAGCCAAGATGCCACCTAAATGCTCTAAAGTGTGGCTACATTGCACGCCTGTTACACCGGATAAAGGAAGTGCACAAAATGTGTAATGGGTATTGAATGAAGTACTCAATAAGTATCGATATTACTTTAAGGGTACTTGGAATGGTACTGGTATCGTAATTGTGTAAACAATACCCAGCCCTACTATGTATTGCTAGCTAGTGATAGCTAAGTTAACAGCTCAAACAGACTCTAACCCTCTCACACAAATTGTATTGGTTGCAGTGTCCACTGTATGCATTGGATTTGTGTGACAATGTCATACAGGGATACAGTGGTTTGTAACATTAAAAGAATGTGAGAGTTGGATAAAGTTTGGGGGTCAGTGGACCCTTGGACACCCTACTTCCTGTGCCCTTGATCTGAGGACCATGATTGTCTGTACCAAATTTTACACCAATCTGTCCAGATATTTCAATAAAATAATAAATGTCAACCTCTAGGCGGCACTTGAGGAAAAAAGTCAAGGCAGTCCATTCAATATCTGTCAAATCAATTCACTCTGAACCAAAATTGTCAGCCTACCAAAAATATCAATCTACTGGTGCTTGAGAAAAAGTCATCGGTCCACCAAAGTCACTACAATTTATCATGTTGGGAACTTAAATATGTGTAACAAATAGCATGGCGATCCATCTAATAGCCAGCAGGATTCATTCTCTAGGAACCATGTTTGTACAAACATTTAAAGTAATCCATCCCATAGTTGTCAAGATATTTCTCTCTGAACTACAAATGTCAACCTCATGGTGGGGCTCCAGGAGAAGTCAGAGGATCACCAACGTCAGTAGGATACATTCATTGAGGCCCATGAATGTCATGGCAATCCATCTAATAGGACCACAGTGGTGGACAGACAGATGGACATTGCCATAGAGCCATGGGGTTACTCTATGGCTCATGCTAAAAAGCAACTCCATTAAAACATGAATTTATTACTGCTTTGTTCTACCTAGGAACAAAAGTGAGATGAATGTCTGGATTGCTTGTGTTATTCTAAATCTTGAGTAAACATGTATATCTTAAAAAGTTGGTCGAGACTTATTTTGATTTGTGGGAACAGATTCATTGGAGTAGATAATGGAAAGCATGACTGTGTTAGGTTAATATCAACAATTACACTGTACCAATAGATATTTCTTGCTTCCCAAAGCAGTCTCAAAGCTGTGTTTCCATTTTGTTCAAATAATTTATCTCTAGATTATGGCTTGGCAAAATACATGGGCATCTATTTCAGGGATATCCAGGTCTCTCTCCTTGCTCTTACGCCCTCCTTAGTGTGAGGTCCTGAAGCTCACCAAGACACATGGAGAATTTATGACAGAGGACTTGAGCTGCATACCTTAGATTTCTCTTCAAACAGATCCATCTCTACGTGAGAACAGGCACTCTATAAATCAACCTTATGAGTGGATGAAATAATGAAAAAAAGGGGGATAGAAATACTGCGCAGGGTTGGTCTCAGAAAACCAGAATCAAGGATTTCAATTGCCAGGACGGTCTGCAAATATGCTGTTCTTGCACATACAGTACACACACTCTGCCCATTAACGACACATGATGTATTGGCCCCCTTAAGTGCAGCTCCGGTGCATGAGGCTAGATGGCGTAGTGCGTTCAAAAGCTAATCTGAACACAACAGGGCTTTATGCCAAGCCACTGATAACAGCAGTGAGACTTCTCAGGTAGCAACACAAGCTGTTTTCATTCCCACTGCACAGAGGACAGCATCCGTCTGAGAAAAAGGCTATCGCAGCATGCTCTTTTTAAGAAATCTGTGTTTCCCAAACAATCCTACCGCATGGAAAATGTTTCCATTTGTCACAGTGGATCATCCAATTCTATCATTGCCGTGTAATTATGGTTAAATAAAGAGATACAGCAGAATGACGAATATGAGCCTTTGTGACAACAGTTAAGCGGTATTATGCAAGGGAATGGGGCCTGAGTGCAGGGGTGAATCAGGTCACATGCTCAGGCTCTGCAAGGGTTTTAGGGCCACTCAGCAGCAATACATGGAGAGTCAGCCGCTGCACATTCAGCCTGTGTGGTTGCGAGGTCGGCCTTGCTGTCTTGCTTGGCTGCCATGCCGTACAGACTGGCTGCAGCCAAGTTAAACAGCCCTATACTCTACCGTCACACACACACACACACACACACACACACACACACACACACACACAAACACGCACACACTGCTACAAGTCTTAATTTAGACTTTATTTTGATTTCTCCTCAATCTGTGGGTGTTGGATTCTACTGCAGCTCTTTGACGCAGCCCAGCTCAGCTGTTCCCTTCACCTTGTTCTGTCTCATTACTCTACTTGTCTATCCGTCCTTCCCTCCATCTCCGTGTGTGTCCAGTTCTCAAACTTCTCCACCGGCTGAATATTGTTTTTTCCGTTGATGCTGAAATACTGGAATTGCTTTGCGTCAGTCACGTATGCCGCCGCAGCGACCGCAATACTTAACGTAGATGCAATTCCGATTACTCAAAATGTGACAATTGCTTCATCAGATCGTACTGTTGCACTTTGCATCCGTATTGTTGCACTTCCACCCCTAAATGGAAAGCACCGCCACTGCCAGATTTTTTTTTTCCTTCAGTGTGGAATGTAAAAAAAAAGAGTTGAAAGTATATGAGTGTGTGTTTGTCTGAAAAATGCCACCTACTTTAGTATTTAGATGTGTAGCTCAACGTGAATCAGTCCCATGAGTGTTACTGCGAGTGTCAGCCAAAGGAAGAAGTGAAACTCAAGGAGGTACTCGAGTGAAATCACATATATGCTGGTGATAAGCTAAGACACACATACACACACACACACACACACACACAAGGGAGAGAGACTCATTAAGGAGGTCATAAATCACAGGGAGCAGTGCCAGAGAGCGATCACTCTCCCACTGTCTAAACACTGCTCTCACTCAGCCTTATTAGCAGGAGTCCAGCTCTCACCCAGACTGGAGATATTAGCCTCCTCGCTAAAGATAATCACAAAGATTACATTACAGTTGCCAGAGGTACCAGGACAACTCTAGGAGGTGTTGAGTTCATGGGGGGCAGGCCCAATAAGCAGGGTACACATACTCCTGGTCACATTTAGTTTGTGTTGCTTATTCAGCATATTTCATAGGAATATTTTATGTTTAACTTTCATAGTGGATAGTTAAAGGACAAGGCTGGCAATATTACATTTATTTGTTACAGTCAATAAATCCCATGATACAACCAAAACCAACAATGTGTTAGTCCGTCTTTCCCAGCCTGCCTGTTGCACTCATCCCTAAACCCACCAGTTCCTACTGAAAATGTAAATCTTTTTATTTTTAAAAATGACTTCTTAAAACCACTGGGCACTGTAGTTTTTACCAGATGTTACTCATACAGGAGTAAATTGTGTATTTGTTAGGGACTATTTCAGCAGATTAGTACACATGAGGCACTCTAGTGAGTATTTCCAGCTGCAAAACAGTGTATGTGGGATTCATTCAAAATAAACTATCATCATCAACAGAAAATGTCCCCCAGTGCAACAGTGCAACTTGCTGATGTTTTTTGGACAATAACAGAAGTCTAACACAGAGGAATAAGATATATCAGCACTTGTTAGTCGAACCAATTCAATGTTGGTTTTGGTCTTTTCATGGGAACTTTTGACAATAAAAAGTATACTATCACCAGATTTTATGTATTTATGTTTTACCATTTTACTGTTTAATGTGTTGGTTTTGCTGTTAAGCATTGTAGAACTGTTTAGAAAAGTGCTGTAGAAATAAAGTTATTGTTATCTTTAAACCTGCATTAAGTGATTTGTTGGCCACACAATGGAAACAAGTTGTGAAAGCATAACTGACTCATCATCACATTTGAAGTTGATCTAACTTGGTTAGCAAATGCTTCTTTAAACATCCAGCAGTTAAGGAACAACCACATTCCCTTACTAATATAATTCTGATATTCATACTCCCTTAGCTCTGCTTTTGGTATCTATCAACTCCAAAGAGAAATATCTGGCTCTTTAGCCGCTAAATGCTACATTATGTTCACTAGCTAGTCTACAGCTAACTGTATCTGCCGTTTAGTGCTGAGCAGGTAGAGTACAGTAAGACTTCTCTGAAAACAGCTGCATACTATGGCTGAACGCAACGCTATGAGAGCACTGAAAGTGAACCAGACCTGACTATAAAGCTGTGTAAAGCTGAGGGGAGCTGCAGTCAGTCACTATGAGCGACACCTTTCCTCTGACAGGACATATTTTCATTTGATACATTGTTATTATAAAAAATATTGATGATAGCCACTTTAAGTTGCAATAAGTCTGACGACCGGGTGAAGCGGTGGTCTAAATTGCAAAATGACATAACTGTAATGCCTCCAACTTGTACAGGCCAGGAAACCTTTTTGTATGTCGACTCCCCTCTCTTTTCTTCCATGTTTCTATGTCTGCAGTCAAGGGGGGAAAAACACCCTGAGAATGATTTTTGGAGATTTTGTGCCATTAAATGACCGTAATGTATCTGGGGATTGATTAGATTAAAGATTATTACCACTGACTCTAGTTCTTTGCTTGATACAGCTGATTTTGGCCTCCAGAGGTAACTTTCCAGATCATAATCTTTCATGAAACAAAAATATCACTGTTACATTTTGACTAAATTCTGTCAGTGACCTTTATCTAAGTCGATCAGGCCAACGTTCTTAAAATTCCTTTTCTCAGGCAGATGCATTCAAATTAACGTAAAGTTGTATACAAATAAGTTCTCAAATATTAAATAGGGCATGTGTAACGTGTGTAGTGTTGTTGTTGTGTGCCATCAGTGTGTGATCACTGCTACTGTACAAACCAGTGACAGCTATATTGACAGTTACATCATGTTATTTCCTCTTCTTTATCTTCAGCTGTTGTTGGCCCTTAGTTGCCATGGGA